>NC_064618.1:345884877-346529044 GCF_023898315.1 Schistocerca nitens | reverse complement strand
AGCAGGAAAGAAGTTTATCTAATACTTTTACATATGTGTACATATGTAAGTAGTTGATGAAGTTGTTAGCTAATTTAAATATAGCACAGTTTTCCTCCAACGTAGGGTTCAATGAGGCAGCAGCGTTCTTATAGGCAAGAAGTTGCACGCTGGAAACGTGGAGTTTAACTGTAACAGCCATTAAATAGGCTCTTCCATTACCAAGCGGCTAATCTGGACCACTGCTTCAGCATGATCCCTAATGGCAGTCGCCCAACCTTTGCTGCCCATGATGGGCACAAGATGGCGCTTCACGAAACTCATGACCGGCCGCTTGAGTACATCGCAGGAGTGGCTCAAGGCGATGACGGCGGTAGCGGCGGCATTGTCCACGGTTAGGTTCTTGACCAACTCTACCTCGCAGAGCTCCTTCAGTTGGGGCAGGTCGTACTTGTCGGCCGCCATCAGCAGCCTGTCAGCCATCGTCTCCAGGAAGGGCGTGCTGTCCGTGTAGACGAAACGCAGGACCTCACGCAGGACGTCCGCCTCGACATCGTTGATGCGGACGCTGCCAGTGCGAGCCTCCTGGGTGTCATGCCGGAGCATGGCGGCGAAGACAGGGCTGCGTGCGGCCAGCACGGCCCTGTGCGCTTGGAACTCTGCGTCACCTGCCCACAGCTTCACGTCAGACAGCTGGCCCGTCTCCAGCAGCGCTGCCAGGTCGTCTGTGATGCTGCGACGAGGCCTCTCGAGGGCAACGCTCGGGTAAGGCTCCGTTATCACACACGACGTGGTCACCTCTCCCACGAACTTCAGCATGTAATCGAAACCGTCCTCCGGTCTGAAGGAGCCGTACAAGCACTTCCATTTCGACTTCTTTGGTGCATCGAGGCAGACTGACTCCGCCGGGTACACCTCGTACTCTATACCGCTGCTGGACACTAGTGACGCCCTTAGTCTAGCTCGCACGGTAGCGCCTTTCTGGGAAGTCAGTAGCTGGAAGCAGAAGTACAGGGCTTTGGCAACGTCTTTACACAGCACCATACACCACTCGCTCGAGTTACAGTGCCAGAAACCGGGCGATTTCACTTCGTCTACCCCTTGAGGCCAGTATTTGTAGTTCAAGACAGTCCAGCTGCAGGCGACTTTCTCGGTTTCGAACCTCACGCTGCCCAAGTCGCAGACTGTATCCTCGCCTGCTGCCGGCGTCGGAGACGGCGGGATGTTGTCGACAGACAAAAGAGATACGTCCATATTCACTCCCCTCCTACGGATCGAGTCGGTCTGAAAATAGAATGAAAGAAGTTAACTTCTGTTGAAAATTAGCTGGTGGTGGTGAGGGAGAGCGGGATAATTTTTTTTTTTTTTTTGAAAGAACTTCCGCTATGTGACTTTAATTGTTCACTTTTTCTTAGCGCTTCTCAGTGCATGTTGACAATGTTGAAATATGTAGGACCTGTCTGACACGTCATCATCGAAAAAACATTTCTGGTCTCTTAGACGAGATGTATTACAGGAAACGAGAACATACCAAAGGTACTGATATTGTGCACAAAGTGCAACCATTAACATACAGTATGGCGGATTTAACAGCTAATACATTCCTGTGACCTGCATTCATCGTTTCTGTTCATGAGGTGGTTAACAGAAGTGACTAATGCAGGTCACAGGGCTATATGTTATCTGTACAAGGTGTAAATAACCTTTATGCGTGGCAGGTAATTCTGTATGCCGTTTTCAAGAGTGATTTCGTAATCCAGAGACTGATAACAGGTGAATCGTAATACTGACATTTATTCATCAATAAATGTCAGGCGTTGAGGTGATTGGGAGTGCAGTGGGTCACATAATTTTCTATTTCTTTCGTTTATCATCACTGTGACTGGCTCACTGATTCGTGGAAGAGTTTGGGGTACATACGAATAAATAATGCATTTTATTTGAGAGGAAGAGAAGAGAGCACTACAGCTAAACGGGTCTGGCCAGGAGCAAAGATTGGCCACCAAACTGATTAATATTCTTAACAGAGGCTCGAATGGCCATCCTGAGGAGCGGCAGGATCTTGTCCACATATACGTTGGCACAGCCAAATGTCCAGCTGGAGAGCAGAGTGGCACTAACTGCAGGAAGCGAGGGTATCTTACCACGTTTTGTGGACCTCCATGAAAACCATGTACCACTTGTAGAAAGCGTGGGTTACAGGTAGCACAGTGAACCCTCGAGTAGTGGAACAACCTTTGTATGGTCCCGCTCTCCATTGTTGTCAAATTTATTCAAGATGGCGGATCCAAGATGGCGGCGATATGGTAACATCGCAATGACATGGAGGGAATTTCAACTTTTGGTGAGAAAGTACATCAACTAGGTTACCTACACTAACCTAACCCCCTCCCCCTCCCCTCCCCCGAAAATGGTGGGAAAATCGGTCACTTGTGTTACCTCCAGTAACCTAAGTCATTTGACTGCCACCTCTTCCTAGGAATTGGCTGGGAAAGGACTCCACCTGTGCTGCTGGAGAAAGAGTAAGGAGCGTAATTTATTTATTTATTTATTTATTTACGAACAACTTTTTAGGGATATATTTCACATAGTATATTTATTACACTGATAGAAAACACTCGCTCTGATGTGCTTGGGGTCACTACACAACACAGAGCTGCAAACTACTCGTAAATCACCGAAATAATGTAGTACATTGATGTGCAGAGGGGGCAAACAACTCTTAAATTGTCAAAATAATGAATGTAAAAGGCTCTGCTAACACACTTGCTAGTTGTCAACTGTTGAAATTGTGAACTGCACACCACAAAATAATGCAACAGACATCAAAACAACTGGTAAATTGCCAAAACATAATGCATGTGTAACACTATGCAAACACACACACAACACTTAACCAGCCGAAAATAATCATGTGCACAAACACACTGTGCATGTAGAAAACACTTTCGAACTATCATCAACTATCAGAGCCTCCAACACGTGCACGCGCTTTTCACAGCCAACCGGACACAAAAAATGGCTCTGAGCACTATGGGACTTAACATCTATGGTCATCAGTCCCCTAGAACTTAGAACTACTTAAACCTAACCAGCCTAAGGACATCACACAACACCCAGTAACCGGACACAATCCAGTGCTGGAGCGCTAGCTATTTGCTCTTGCACCACTGCCAATGGCAGGTGTAAGTCACGTAACAGTTAAAGTTCTTTAAGTGATATATTGATGTCACATGTCTATGTAAATAAGTGCCAAGTTACCCTCTGGACCACGCGCACATGTTCACTGCTGCTGGCATGATCCTTCTCTACCTGCAATCCAGGGAAGACCTAATTGCCGAGTGACTCACACTCGCAGACACTGCAGAAATCCGTTCCATTGCTTCCCACAATAGCACAGGCTGCATTGTTCCTAGTAATCCTAACTCGACATGCGAGCTGTGTCTAGCCGTGCATGCATTTATCAGCCAAGCATGCCTGACTCATCAACTCTAAATGTGCTCATAGCTACACACCCTCACAAACACATCTGAACGGTTCTCATTGTTATACTGATGTCACATGGCTATGTAAAGTAAGAGCTAAGTCGACCTCTGGGAAATTTTATAGTGTCCTAGAAAGGTTAATGGACGCTTTTGTAGGAGCTTTATTATGTCTGGGCTTGTCTACATGGAAATTCTTGCCCTAACTGAACCTGTTTACGAGAATAGCGCAGAATAACACCAAATGCATTCTTGGTCATGGTCCTAACATGGCACCACATCCATCATGTGTTACCCTTCCTGCTTACAACAGATGCAAACAATCTCACTGCTATGTAGAGACTCCTGTGTCCCAGCATGAACGATGTCTTGTGACTGAATGGAGCATTATGATTGGCTCTTATTGGATTTATCCGACGAATTACTGATGCCGCCGGTGTGGAAGCACTGTCCAACTTTTTTTTTCTTTCTGCAGAAAGAGACTTCCAGCTGAAAAATACTATTTTGTACAGATCACCATATCGTACTGACAAATCCCCCAAAGTGGCCTACAGATCGTCAGATACCCGAAAGACTTTTACTCAATTACACTGCTCTGCCACTAAGGACAGGAGCTGGAATATAAGAGCGTAAAACTGATCTCCAACCTG
The DNA here is from genome assembly GCF_023898315.1 of Schistocerca nitens. NCBI lineage: Eukaryota > Metazoa > Arthropoda > Insecta > Orthoptera > Acrididae > Schistocerca > Schistocerca nitens. The sequence goes on along the minus strand of NC_064618.1, from coordinate 346,524,933 downwards.
GCAATAGATTACCGTGTACTGTGTCGATGTAGTAAACATACAATTCGCATACTGCATCATACAAAATCGCCTCTTAAGTCATTTGTATAGCTACCGACCGCCAGATGTGTACCACGAAGACAGACAGCATAAGCACGTGCACTGTATGTGTACTCCTCGCTGCACTAGATATTTCCCACGAAGTCAGGCAGTCATCCACTGCCAATGCGTGACCAGAGCGCCCTCAGTGGACCTAAGTCACTCTCAGAACTGTACTACAAATTCAGGGCCAGCTCCCTTCAGCCCTAACATGCTACTGTTTCAGGTCCTGACCTGCTTGCTTTTGTACACACATCTCCAGACTCTGGGATTACAAGAACACATGTATTTTCACATGGATTGTGAGATTATTATACTATTTACGCGTTACTTCTGGATATCCAGCATACATAGCAGTATCCTACCGATCGCTCATGCAACAATTCTGAAGATATAGACTGGAAATTACTTCTCTACAAACCTGACAGTTAAGAGAAGTGGAGCATGCTGTAATCCGTTAAGTAACTAGAAACTTATCCCGTCTGTGAAGACCTTTACATGAAAACTCTAAAAAGAAATAGAGGAAACTGGTATTTTCACTCACGAATACCAACGTCGGTATAGGGATGATTTGTTACATACGGATTCCAAATCATCCCTATAATTTACAAAGTCAACTAAGGTGTTTCCCATGTCTGGAGAACCAGCAAATGTGTTTTCAACCTGTCTTTCACCTGCTAGATGCGCAAACCACAGTCGATGTTCTTTCAGCTAAATAAGGGCGCAAAATGTGCAATCACTATATCCATACTGAATCTTCTCAAATTTCCACATGGTCACGAAAGCTGTCCAACACATACTAAGTATTAGTTCGCTATTTGGCCGTCTAGAGGACTACACAGTTAAGTCAGCTACATTCCTGCATCCCAACAGGCCTTTCCATTCAGACGGCTCCTGTTGTTAATGGGAAATGTGATTTATTCCCGCCACAGGCCATCGGCGCTGCATGTCAAGCTCAAATAGGCAGAATCGTCATCCTAGGAAATCGATCACATATTTTATCACTGTACTTAAAATAAATATATATATATATATATATATATATATATATATATATATATATGTGTGTGTGTGTGTGTGTGTGTGTGTGTGTGTGTGGCATTACCTCTGAATGAAGTAGTTTTTCCCACACAAATACCGTGACACTGAATCTAGACAGTGATAGTGTCTATAGTACCAAACTAATGGTGTGGGTAAATGTCGCCGACAGTGCAACCTTGTAATAAAATTACCGAATTTTGAAGGTGATTCAGCTAAGGAGTGTGTTATGAAACCAATATTTCCAAGTCCCTCACGCCGCCGCCGCTAGATATTTCACCAGTATTTGTAACATTCTGTCTCAACGCCATGACTGAGGTTATGTGATATATCCACTTAGTTATAGGCGATGGTCACAAAAAGTAGATGGTGTGCTGATTGGGGTAAGAAATTTACACTAGCTATTCAGATCTCTAGTGTTACGCCATCTGCTAGAAATGATGTCTACGATATCGAATCAAGTCTTTCAATTCAATCACATACCTACATTGGATCCTAAGAAGAAATCCTTTAATGATTACAGCCACTAGTGAATCATATTTCTGGCACTCTCAAATCTCATGAGTCGTCACCTTTCTCGAACTTGTCTGCTACAGGAAAATTCCAATGTGGTTTTAGGTAGTCCCTACACATCTTGCAACTGCTGCCATTTCTGCAGCTTTGTGCATGTAATCGTTCCAATTTAAGTCGGAACTGAGCAGAAACTTAAGAGGGCCATATCCAATACCTTGTGCAACCCATTTAGAAATAAAGTGACAGGAGTTAGTGCGAAGGGTCTGTGTTTTGACCATTCAATGGAAATGGGAACAAGTTGTTGTAGCTCTGCCAACAGTGTACGAGGTATAAGGTCAGTGTCAAATGAAGCATTCTTCTGCAATATTAGATAGTATAAAAGACAGTGCGGGAACTGGGAGGATGATTAGGATTTTGATACTGCATTGTGGTGTGTCTCCAAATTACAAATACATTCACATGAATGAGCCCAGCATTCTATCTTCATTATTCTGAACCATCCAACAGGGAATAATTAGGAACTATAAAGCTCCATTGACTTCATCTGATAGAGAACTAGATAAGATTTTTATCGCATCTCTCTCCTCCCATATATCGAAAACAAATTCGTCTGCGTTCCAGCATCGAGCACAAGTGACGATCCTAATATATATACAGGTATTGACCCACGGCAGTTACCTCACATGGAGTGTAGGAAGATGACCATATCCCACAAACTATTCTATAAGTTGAAGAGACCCTCTCTGTGCCACTATATCTTTGTTTGAAGCGGTTTTTCCCTGTTGTAACAAACTTTGTACACTGCCATACATTTTGTTTTTTCTGGTATGACTTCGAGGTGTGTGTCAGGCTTCTCACAGAAAACTAGATGTTGCACGGTGTAAGTCATGTTGTTACAGCTGCTACCATACCACACCAGACACACAGGATGATTTTAAATAAAAGACAGTTATAACTTTAGGAAACTGGAAGAGTTTGGTGTCGCTGTGGAGTGTTTCCAAACTGAAGTCCGAAGGTGATTGATTACCTCTACATTTAAACTCATCTGTCACAGTGTCGGAATAGCTGATGGCTCTGCATTCCATTTCGACCGATTCCTCACATGGCAGTCATGTACGTTATCACTGTTTCAGTGCTAGGCATCCCCAGAAGGCGATGTCCCTCCACCAAAAGTCTTTCTCCAACTCAAACGAACAATGTCAGTCATTATGTGGTAACCTATAGCGTACCAGTCGACGGATAGGATGGGAAAGACACCATTGATGTACTGTAATAATAAGCATCACTGTTGATAGCATGAACAATTTTAGCAATTTTACAGTAATTTCAATACCGACCAATGGTGCAACAGCATGTTTCCCCAATTTCAGTATCATAGCTAAACCGCCCCTTATCTACTTTTCCAGCATCATTGAGAATGTAGATAGGTGACTGTGCAGTACCTCCATTCATTGTTAATTATCGAGCACATACACCATCGAAGTTTACCAGACAGCACTCCACTTATTTTTAACACCTCGAGGATAGTGCATAATTTACAATCTACCTCTATGTGTGTCAGAGTCAGAGCTTTCTTGCAGTCTTAGGATAAAACTAGAGACCGGAAGACCCCCTCGCACTCTCTTTGACCAGCGCGACCTATTGCACCATTACCAATTTAATCTGCATCCGACCAAAAGTAGACCACTACATTCAACGTCTCGTGAATGAGTGGAGCTTGCTGAGTCCTTGCCCATCAAAGTGCACAAGATTTCACCAAATGTGCCCATGTGGAGGAGGTTAGCACCCCTTATCGGTATTTAGTAACATATCTGAAAGTGTTGTGATGCAATAGACGGCTAGGAAGAACAAGAAATTGGTGATTTTTATGCATGATGGAGCTCCAGATGGATTGAGGTCGAAGCAGTTTACGTAATTTAACTATGCTATCAATTTTAAAGTATTGTTCTAGTGTCTGGGATCAGTACCAAGAGGGTATTGGTAAAAGAGCAAACACACGGACTCCTAAAGCTGCACGGTTTTGAACTTAAAACAGGCTATAATGTTAGATCGCTTGAGTTTCCGACCTATCAGTCATGTGGAATGCAGTGCTGTTAATATTCCAATGCAAGAAATATATTTCCAGCGCATAGCATACATTCTTCTTGCAGGTTTCTCTTCCATAAACTATGGTAACAAACTGTAAAACCAAGAAACTACTTCCTTAAAACAGGGGTTCTGTGTGATACATCACAATATAGCTTTCCAGAGATGTATAGCGTCCACTGTTAACACCTGATCATGGTTTAGAAATTATGCTATGCCCACATCAGTCCTATTTTATATGATAGTAGCGCAGAATACCTCTTACACGGCAACAGATAAACGCATAGCAGCAGTGTCCAACATGTGAAAATTACACTCCATTCTGCAACTAACTCTAAACAGCACATCTGTCAAGCACATGTACACACACGGATTGCATTGTCTCAAACACCTATCGCTGACTTAGTTATGCACTAAAGTACCGATTTTACTCCCAAGATGCCACAGGGGACTGGAGTACATCGCATAAATCTTAGTTTGCTTACAGGAATGTGTCATCATTCCATGTAGGCTTTCACGGCCGGCGTCTTCATCAGTAAAAGCTTCCGGGCTAAGTTGCCGTGGTCGATCTGTAGAACTTCTTCTACCTGACGTTTCGTTCTCAACTACGGAGAACATCATCTGAGGTGAGTCAACGACTGGCTGCTAGGAGCTGGGGCCGCCGCTTATATGGATATCGTAGGGGGCGCCACCACACGTCACGTGGCGTCGATGTGCAGCTATCTCTGGCTATCGTCTGTTCTCTCGATTGCAGGCAATCGATTGTCACGTGATTGATGCAACGTCGACCGCCATATCTTATCCAATTTTAATCCTTCTTCTTTACGATTAAAATTGTATTGATGTTTGTGGATTTCAATTGCCTCTCTATACATACGTGTATAATAGTGCGACGTCCTCGCTAGCACGCTTGTTTCACCAAATTTTATTTCGTGATCTCCATCCTTAAAAACATGTTCCGCTACTGCCGATTTGTCGATATGTCCCAAGCGACAGTTTCTTTTGTGCTCCGTCAACCGTGTATTGATGCTTCTTTTTGTAGTTCCTATGTAAACCCTGCCACAACTACACGGAATTTTATATATCCCTGGGGTGGCTAGGGGGTGACTAGCATCTTTTGTTGATCTTAGGCATTCACTAATTTTCTTAGTAGGTCTAAAAATGGTCTACCTGAAACTTGGCTAGTACCTTCCCAATGCGATCCGTGATATTATGGATGAACGGAAGAAATACTTTTCCAGCTGATGGTTGTTGCTGTCTCCTATTTTTAGGCATTTTTCTATTTGGGTGAAGTGCTCGGTTAATCTCGTTGTTCGTATAACCATTTTTCGCAAAGGCCATTCATAAATGATTTAGTTCTTCTTGTAAGTAGCCTGGTTCACAAATATTATTGGCCCCATCCACTATTGTTTTTATGACCCCCCACCCCCCTCTTTTGCCTAGGGTGGTGGTTAGAGTTCTTATGGAGGTAGCGATCAGTATGTGTATCTTTCCTGTAGACCTTATGGCCTAAGGTCCCATCCGCCCGTTTGATAACTGATACATCCAAGAAGTTAAATTGTCCATTCTTCTCCTTTTCCATAGTTGCCGCTGACAAGGGAAATGTTACTGTTTTAATGAATACTGAGGATTATCACAAGAGAATCAGTGATCTCCCGGAACCCAGCACATACAAGAAGTTGAAAAAGAATCCCACAACGAATGTGCTGAATGCCACCAATCGTCTGATAAAACAGTCTTCCATTCCTACAGAAGTTAAAAAGTATCTTTGTAAAATGGAGGCTTATCCTCCGAGATTATATGGATTACCAAAGATACATAAACCTGATCTTCCTTTGAGATCAATAGTCAGCACAATTGGAGCTCCTACCCAAGAACTAGCCAGACACCTTGCCTCATTGTTCGAGGGGCTTTTTTTGGCCGACTGCAGTGCTTGATGTTCAGAATATTCCATGAATAAATTCGCAATTGCAGGACAGGGGGCTTCCCATGGCTACCCCATCGATCTGTTCATAAAATTCACCATTGTACTGAAAATAGGTCGAGGATAGACAGTGTTAGAACAAGGCTACTGTATCAGTAGAGTACATATCGGCAATATGGGAGAGAGCTTCATCAACTGGAACCATCGTGAACAAAGACACTATATCAAAACTGACAAGGATGTCATTAGGACCGACAGTAATTTCCCTCAATTTCTCAATGAAGTGTAGCGAGTTTTTAATATGACTCTCAGTTTTGCCTATGTAAGGTTGTAACAATGAGGTAAGGTGTCTGGCTAGTTCTTGGGTAGGAGCTCCAATTGCGCTGACTACTGGTCTCAAAGGAAGATCAGGTTATGTATCTTTGGTAATCCATATAATCTCGGAGGATAAGCCTCCGTTTTACAAAGATACTTTTTAACTTCTGTAGGAATGGGAGACTGTTTCATCAGACGATTGGTGGCATTCAGCATATTCGTTGTGGGATTCTTTTTCAACTTTTTGTATGTGCTGGGTTCCGGGAGATCAGTGATCTTCTTGTGATAATCCTCAGTATTCATTAAAACAGTAACATTTCCTTTGTCAGCGGCAACTATGGAAAAGGAGAAGAATGGACAATTTAACTTCTTGGATGTATCAGTTATCAAACGGGCGGATGGGACCTTGGGCCATAAGGTCTACAGGAAAGATACACATACTGATCGCTACCTCCATAAGAACTCTAACCACCACCCTAGGCAAAAGAGGGGGGGTCATAAAAACAACAGTGGATAGGGCCAATAATATTTGTGAACCAGGCTACTTACAAGAAGAACTAAATCATTTACGAATGGCCTTTGCGAAAAATGGTTATACGAACAACGAGATTAACCGAGCACTTCACCCAAATAGAAAAATGCCTAAAAATAGGAGACAGCAACAACCATCAGCTGGAGAAGTATTTCTTCCGTACATCCATAATATCACGGATCGCATTGGGAAGGTACTAGCCAAGTTTCAGGTAGACCATTTTTAGACCTACTAAGAAAATTAGTGAATGCCTAAGATCAACAAAAGATGCTAGTCACCCCCTAGCCACCCCAGGGATATATAAAATTCCGTGTAGTTGTGGCAGGGTTTACATAGGAACTACAAAAAGAAGCATCAATACACGGTTGACGGAGCACAAAAGAAACTGTCGCTTGGGACATATCGACAAATCGGCAGTAGCGGAACATGTTTTTAAGGATGGAGATCACGAAATAAAATTTGGTGAAACAAGCGTGCTAGAGAGGACGTCGCACTATTATACACGTATGTATAGAGAGGCAATTGAAATCCACAAACATCAATACAATTTTAATCGTAAAGAAGAAGGATTAAAATTGGATAAGATATGGTGGTCGACGTTGCATCAATCACGTGACAATCGACTGCCTGCAATCGAGAGAACAGACGATAGCCAGAGATAGCTGCACATCGACGCCACGTGACGTGTGGTGGCGCCCCCTACGATATCCATATAAGCGGCGGCCCCAGCTCCTAGCAGCCAGTCGTTGACTCACCTCAGATGATGTTCTCCGTAGTTGAGAACGAAACGTCAGGGAGAAGAAGTTCTACAGATCGACCACGGCAACTTAGCCCGGAAGTGTTTACTGATGAGGAATGTGTCATGTTTCATTACACACGAGATGCAAGTCGTCTTATGACCAATAGGGGTTTACTGTTAAGGATCTCAAGTAAACACTGCTCTAAGACCCACACACAACACGTGGTTGTATACGAGTCGAAGCCAGGCTATGTGACAACTGATGCATCCTGACAGAAGATCAGTAAAAAATAGTCAAATGACCTGTAACAACTGCCCCCTTCTCCCCTGACCGAAGTGTACGTGAATGTATCTCAAATAGAAGTGGTAAAGGGAAGGATTCCAATTCAGAGAGAAGGGATCACACGTAAACCTCAATCGTGAGCCCTGACCTGGGCCGTCAATATGGGTAATGGACTGCCGTGGGTGGGGAAAGGAGACGGTAATTTGGATGCGCAGGAGAACTACGAATGTGTGCAACACAACTGGCGAGCAGTTGTGCACATCAGATCCGCAATGGAAAGACTCCGGCCTCCACCAGGACAGTAGTCACCGGACTCTTTCTAAAAGCGCCCGTCGTTAGGCGAACGCCACATTGGCGCACTGGGTCGAGTAAACGCAAAGCCGAGGGCGCCACCGAACTGTAAACCAGATTCCCATAGTCAAGGCGGGATTGAGATAGGGCTCTGTAGAGCTGCAGCAACATAGAGTTATTAGCACCCCAATTGGTGTTGCTCAGGCAGCAGAGGGCATTGAGGTGCTGCCAGCACATCCGCTTAAGCGGACTAAGGTGAGGTAGCGAAGTCATCCAGGTTTCGGAAACCAGTCCTAAGAATCGATATGTCTCCACTACAGTGTGTGGATCGTCATTAAGACAAAGTTCTGGTTCTGGATGAAAGGTACTACGCCGACAGAAGTGCATGACACGCGACTTCGCTTCTGAAAACTGGAAGCCGTGGGCTAGAGCCAATGTGAATGGCTCCCTGTAGGCGCCGCTCAGTAACACTAGTACAGGAGGAGCAATACGAAATTCAGAAATCATCCACGTACAGAGAATGGGAGATCATGGAACTACAGCTGCTGTTAAGGCCTCTGAAAGATAGAGACTCAATAGCGAGCTCTGTGGAACGCCGTTCTTAATACGGGGAGAACTATGGGAGGCACCAACTTGGATATTTAAAGTATAGACCGACCGGAAGTTTCGGATAAAAATCGGAAGCAGGGCCTGGAGACGCCACTCATACAATGTGGCTAGGAAATGATTGCGCCAGGTCTTGTCGTATGCTTTACCTAAGTCAAAATAAGATGGCAACCAGGTGTTGGCGTCTGGAAAAGGTTGTTCAGATGGCAGACTCGAGGGACATGAGACTATCTGTGGTAGAGCGATCCTGGTGGAAGCCACCAGACATGGAGCCAGCAGGCCACGTGCCTCCAGGACCCAACCCAACTGCAGACACCATACATTTCAGTAGCTTACAGAGAACGTAAGTGAGGCTGATGGCTATCCACACCAAGATTATTTTTAGCTGGTTTAAGCATCTGAATAACGGTGCTCTCCCGCCGTTGCAATGGAAACATGCCATCACACCAGATCCAGTTGAAGATGATGAGGAGATATCGCTTGCAGTCAGACAAGAGATGTTTAATCATCTTACTGTGTATCCGATCTGGCCCAGGAGCTGTGCCAGGGCAATGAGCAAGGGCAGTGAGGAGCTCCCACTCTGTAAATGGGGCGTTATAGGATCACTGTGGCGTGCAGTGAAGGAGAGGACTTTTCCTTCCAGTAGCGCCGCTTCTGAGTGCGAAATACTGGATGGGTGGGGGTGGGGGGGGGGCATTCTGTGACGCAGAGCGCTCGGGCAGAGCGCATTTGCATCGGTAGAGAGCACATCATTGATGTTGACACCAGGAATACTGTTGGGGTCTGGTACGCAGAAACACGTCTGATCTTCGTCCAGACTTGGGAAGATGACGTTTGGCACCCAATGGTCGACACATACCTCTCCCAAAACTCCTGTTTCCGTCGTTTTATGAGCAGGTGAACATGGACATGGAGCCATTAGGTGCTCTAGGGAAGGGTGCCGCTTATGTCACTGTAGAGCTCGCTGCCGCTCTTTAATTTCCTCAGTGACATCCGGCGACAAGAAAGGGACTGTCTTTCGCTGGGGGCCCCCTAGAGAACGAGGGATCGCGTTTTATGCCTCCGAAGCGATCGTTGTAGTTACTTGCTCAATCATAACATCGACGGCGTCATGTGAGGAACATTCAACAGTGACAGCAGAGATGAAGGCTACCCAATTTGCCTTATTTAAAGCCCATCTTGGTAGGTGTCCTTGGGCATGGCGTTGGGGGAGTGACAGGAGGATGGGGAAGTGGTCACTACCACACAGGTCGTCATGTGCTCTCCAGTGGATAAATGGGAGAAGTCCTGGGCTGCAAATTGATAAATCGGTGGCCGAGTAACTACCATGAGCTACACTGAAATGTGTGGCAGCTCCAATTTTTAAGAGGCAGAGGTCGAGTTGGGACAGTAAATTTTCGACATCTCTCTCACAGCCAGTAATAATGGTGCTCCGCAAAGTAGGAAAGGTTTAGGAAGTTTATCAATCAGTGCAGCCAATACATTCAGGGGTACCGCACCATCTGGAGGGAGATTACATTGCAGACAGTCATTACCTGCTTCATCTGTGTCCTGACAGAGAGAGATTCAAGAGCAGTTTGAAGGGGGGACAGGTTCACTACATACCGAGTTCAGGACATGAACGTTAACAACTCCTGACACTATTATATTGGCTACAGTTCTTTTAATATCCCTTGTGCCCAGGAAGAGCAGGGGTCCGCATTGCCAGGAACCAGGTTTCCTGGAGGGCAATTCAGAAAGCAGGTGTAAAGCGTAACAGTTGCCATAGATCAGACAGGCAGTCGAAAAAACCGCGGCAATTCCACTGGACGATGACGTGATTGTGAGGCTGGGAAGGCATGAAACACGCCTCAGGGTCGCCTGCTGCCACCGACTTATTTTCTGACCAGGCTACATCCATTGCGTCTGAGGGTCTGGCTAGATCTAGGTCTTCAGCAGATGCCAGTATCTTCACCTCATCCTCAAACGCAGAGCTTGTAGGCAACGGTGGTGTGGGTGACACTGCAATTCCCCTGGTTTTGGGGGTCTCCTTTGTCCTTGTGTTTCTCTGGCTGGGAGGGCTTCACTGATTCCATCTCACAAGAGGAAGATCGTGAAGCCCTATGACCAGCTGCTTTTGGGTTCTTCAGACACCGGCGTGTGTTATCCTTCCCACTAGCAAGAACCTGGGAAGGGAGTGGCCCAAGGGACCCCTTCCTAGCGAGAGGAGCCAAAGAAGACATCCTTCTCCTGATGAGAAGCGGTGACTGCTGTCCTCCATGGTTTGGGGGGGGGGGGGACAGTGCTCCCAAAGTAGGTGATGTGGGAACAACAGGGAAGGAAGTGCCCACCACGATAAAGGGGGCAGCTGTAGTCTTCTGGCTCGGAGAGCCAACTGGAAGTCACGGAACTAATTGGGCTAAAACTGTTTCGTTGTGGTGGCATAAGAGAAGGTCATAACCACAGGATGTAGGAGCTCAAATTCCCTATTAGCCTCAGTGTAGGTCAGTCGGTCCAGGGCCTTGTATTCCATGGGTTTCCTTTCTCACTGTAAAATCCTGCAGTCTGGTGAGCAAGGGGAATGATGTTCTCCACAGTTTAAACAGATGGGAGGCGGGGCTCATGGAGTATTGGGATGTGAAGAACATCCACAATCCTGACATGTGATGCTGCAAGGACAGCAGGAAGACATATGGCAGTAATTCCAGCACTTAAAGCACCGCAGTGGGTGAGGGATATATGGCTTGACATCACAGCAGTAGGCCATCACCTTTACAGTCTTGGGTGTCACCCTCTAAGGCCAAGATGAAGGCACCAGTGGCAATCTGATTATCCCTTCGATCCAGACGAAGTGAACTCCTTGTAACTAAGTTAGCGTGCAGCCCTTGATCGAACTGCAGAAGAAGGTCCCTACAGAATATAATACCCTGGATCATATTTAAGCTCTTATTACGCACGATGGTAACCGGAAACATCCTGCAGCTTGTCACTTCTTGGCCTCGGTACATGTCAAGAATTTAGACGAAGTGGTAGTAGAGAGCTCCAGGGTTAACAGAGTCCTTAGCGCCATTTGAAAGGTCCAGGCGAAGCTATGGCCTAGGTGTACACCATGAAGGTGTATGTGAATGGACCTCAAGTATAGGTGGTAGAGGCGCCGCCGAACCATAAACCAGACTCCCATAGTCAAGGCGGGATTGGAAAAGGGCACTGCAGAGCTGCAGCAGCGTAGAGAGAGAGCTGCACCGCAGTTGATGTTGGACAGCGGAGGGCATTGAGGTGCTGCCAGCACTTCCGCTTAAGCTGATGGAGGTGAGGGACGTGAGGAAACTAAATTAATTGGGCGTCGAAAACCAGTTCTAAGAATCGATGTTTCTCCACTGCAGTGAGTGGACCGTCATTAACGTAAAGTTTTGGTTCTGGATGAACGGTACGACATCGACAGAGGTGCAGAACAACGACTTTGCGGCCGAAAACTGGAAACCGTGGGCTAGAGCCTATGACTGCGCCTTGTGACTCCCTGGAGGCGCCGCTCAGCAACCACAGTACTAGTGGAGCAGTACGAAATGCAGAAGACGTCTGCATACAGAGAAGGTGAGGCAGACGGCCCTACAGCTGCTGCTAGAGCATGAATGGCCACTAAAAACAGAGATACACTCCATACAGAGACCTGCAGGGCCCCATTCTCCTGGATACGGGAGAACTATGAGAGGCACCAACTTGGACACAGGAAGTACGAAGCGACAGGAAACTTTGGATAAAAATCGGAAGCGGGCTTCTGAGACGTCACTCGTATGATGTGGCAAGGATATGATGTTCCCAGGTCGTGTCATATGCTTTTCGTAAATCAAATATGACAGCAAATACGTGTCGGCGTCTGGAAGAGGTTGTTCAGATGGCAGACTCAAGGGACAAAAGATTATCAGTGGTAGAGCCACCCTAGCGGAAGCCTCTGTCATATGGAGCCAGTAGACCACGTGACTCCAGGACCCGACCCAACCCAACCGCCGACACACCATACGTTGCAGTAGCTTACGAAGAACGTTGGCGAGGCTGATGGGCCGATAGCTATCCACATCAAGCGGATATTTACCGAGTTTGAGCGCCAGAATGTTGGTGCTCTCCCGCCATTGCACCAAATACAGCTGAAGATGACGAGGAGATGTCGCTTTCAGTCATAAGAGAGATGTTTAATCATCTGACTGTGAATCCGACTTGGCCCAGGAGCTGTGTCAGGGCAATGTGCAAGAGCCCTGAGAAGCTCCCACTCTGTAAATGGGGCGTTATAGGATTCTCTGTGGCGTGTAGTGAAGGAGAGGACTTTCCCTTCCAGCCACCATTTGGGAGTGCGAAATGCTGGGAGAGAGATTGGGGGGGGATTGGGGGGGGGGGTAATTCTCCGACACAGAGGCTCGACCATTGTGCTCAGCAAAGTGCTTGGCAATCGCGTTTTCGTCGGTAGATAATACGCCATTTAGAATGAGAGTGTGTGCTGACATGAAACTTCCTGGCAGATTAAAACTGCGTACCGGGCCGAGACTCGAACTCAGGATCTTTGCCTTTCGCGGGAAAGTGCTCTACCATCTGAACTACCCAAGCACGACTCACGCCCCGTCCTCACAGCTCTACTTCCTTTAATACGCCATTTATGTTAACACCGGCAGCACCTGTTGGGGTCTGGTACCCGAAACCAAGTTTGATCTGTGTCCAGCCTTGGGAAGGTTACATATGGCACCCATTGGTTGGGACATATCTCTACCAACACTCCTGCTTCCATCGTTAGTTAAATTGGCGAACGCAGGCATGGGGACGTTTAAAGATAATGAGGTGCTCCAAGGAAGGGTGCCACTTATGTCACTGTAGAGCTCGCCGCTCCTCTTTAATTGCCTCAGTGACATTTGGTGACTACAAAGGGACGGTCTTTCTCCGGAGGCATACTAGAGAACGAGGGATTGCGTTTTATGCCGCAAAAGCGATCGTTGTAATGACCTGATGAATCATAACATCGATGGCACTATGTGAGGGACGTTCAACAGTGACAGCAAAGGTGAAAGTTTCCCCAGTCCACCTGGTTGAAAGCCCGTTTGGCAGGTGTCCGTGGGCCTGATACTGGGGCAGTGACAGGAAGATGGGGAAAGTGGTCACTACCACACAGGTCGTGATGTGCTCTCCAGTGGATAGATGGGAAAATTCTGGGCTGCAAATTGATAAATCAATGGTCGAGTAACTACCATGAGCCACACTGAAATGTGTGGCTGTCCCAATATTTAAGAGGCAGAGGTCGAACTGAGACAGTGAAGTTTCGACATCTCTTCCTTGTCCAGTGAGCGCAGTGCCACCCCAAAAGGGGTTATGGACGTTAAAATCTCCCAACAGTAGGAAAGGTTTAGAGACTTGATCAATCAGTTCAGTTAATACATTCAGGGATACTGCACCATCTGGAGGAAGATATACGTTGCAACATTTATTTACTGCATTGTCCTTATTCTGGCAGCCACAGCTTCAAGAGGGGTTTGTTGGGTCACAGTAACACTATAGACTGAGTTTAGGACATAAACGAAAACTCCACCAGACACTATTATAGTTGCTACTTTTCCTGTAGTATCTCAGTCATGGAGGTCAGGGGTCCACATTGCTGGGAAACAGGTTTGGTTGGTTGTTTGTTTGTTTGGGTTTTAAGGGACGAAACAGCAAGGTCATCAGTCCCTTGTTTCAAATGTGGTCCATTCCGCTAGTGTGACATCTCAGGAAAGTCAGAACAATAAAAGGGAAAGACAAAAAATGTAAAAGGGCGGTCATGCTGTCAATGGTAAAAACAAAATGAGGTGAGTCAGCAAGAGAGGGAACCTAACGCTATGATAGAGGCAGGAAATACCCCACCTCTGAAGCAGCAGAGGCAAGACCACCTGCGACTTAAAAGGTGCAACCGCTAGAATGTAGAAGTACATATTGGAAAAGGAGACTAACCAATCCTTAAAAAAAAGGGTAAAAACAGAGTAAAAGGGGGAAGAAAAGGGGATCTTGGTCAGGGAGGTGAGTCCGGAATCTCCGAACACGGCTTACAGTGGGAGATACCCCAACACTCACCACCCTGCCCCAACACCAGAGAGAGATTAAAAACCTTAAAACTGAGAATAAAAACCACTTTCCCAGAGGAAACAGAGAACCAGGTCGACCATCCGGGAATCGTCAGCCAACAGCAAAGGTAAAGTGCAGGGGAGCCTGTACTTAACACGCAGAGCCAAAAGATGGGGGCATTCAACCAAAATGTGTGCTACTGACTGGAAGGCTCCGCAACCACAAAGTGGGGGTGGCTCATCACGCAACAGGAAACCATAGGTCAGCCTGGTATGGCCAATGTGGAGACGACAGAGTGGTCGAGTCCTTTTGGGAGAGGCGAAAGGAAGAACGCCACAGGCCTGGTGTCACCTTAATCGCATGAAGTTTGTTAGACAGGGGAGTAACCTCCCAAGAATTGGCCCCTCATGGATGGCAGAGACCAAGGGATGGCGCGAAAAACACCAGTCAATAGCCAGAAGGCCACTCATTGAGTCCGTACATAACAAAACGCGGTTGCGTTGGGACTGTTTAATAAAGATAAGGGCCTGGGAAATGGCCATCAATTCCGCAGTAAACACCACACATGTTGGTTGCAGCAGATGATTTTCCGTTCCAGCTGAGGACGGGAAGGTATACCCCACATGATCAGCAGATTTAGAGCCATCAGTGTAAAAAACAACAGCATCCCGAAACTCCCATAAAATTTGGCGGAAAAAGGAACAGAACAGCATCGGGGGGGATGGAATCTTTCGGACCTCGGCGGAGATCCATCCGAAGTCGAGGCCGAGGAACTAACCAAGGGGGTGTGGAGGGGAGGGAGCGAGGAAGACAGGACAAAGAAGAAAGACGAAAATCACAGCAAAGAGACGCAAGGCGGAGCCTGGGCAGGAATCAGGTGGGTGACGTCTATGGTCTGGGAACAGGATAGAATAGGAAGGATGAGTGGGAGAGGAACGGAGAGCGAGTGCATAAGACACCAGAAGCTGGGACCTCCGAACAGAAAGGGGGGGGGGGGGGATGGTATCTCAGCTTCAACGAGGAGACTATCAACAGGGCTAGTAGGGAAAGCACTGGTGGCCAAACGGATACCACGATGGTGGACTGGATCCAGTACGTGCAGTGTGGAAGGAGCAAATGAACCATAAACTTGACAACCATAGTCCAAGTGAGACAGAACTAGAGCACGATAAAGACTGAGAAGGAGGGAACGGTCCGCACCTCAAGAGGAGTGGGCAAGGAAGCGGACTTCGAGTTTGCGGAAACATCCTACCTTCAGAAGTCTGATATGGGGCAGCCAAGTGAGCTTGTTGTCGAAAAGAAGACCCAGGAAACGAAACTGTGGGACCACAGGCAACCGTTGTGCATCGAAATAGAGCTCTGGATCAGGGTGAATCGTAGTACAACGATAGAAGTGGACCACCCGCGATTTTAGAGGAGAGAATTGGAACCCATGTGAGAGGGTCCATGCAGAGGCACGCCATGTAACTCCCTGGAGCTGCCGCTCTGCAGAGGCCATCGAAGAGGAACTAACCCAAATGCAGAAATCATCCACATACAGGGCAGGGGCGACCAAAGGACCGAGAGAGGCCACAAGTCAATCAGTAGCAATGAGGAAAAGAAGGACACTCAAGACAGAACCCTGTGGGATGCCCTTCTCCTGGGTCCATGGAGAACATAAAACAGTACCAACTCGAACCCTGAATGACCGATGGAACAGGAACTGGCTGATAAAAATCGAGAGTGGGCCCCAAAGATCCCACTGATGAATTTTAAGTAAGATGTGATGGCGCCAGGCCGTGTCATAGGCCTTGCGAAGGTCAAAAAAATACTGCAACCAAATGACGGCGCTGGGAAAAAGCCTGCCGAGCTGCAGATTGCAAGTGAAGTAAGTGATCGATCGGAGACTGTCCCTCTCGGAAGCCACACTGGTAATGGGACAATAGATCCCGAGATTCGAGGACCCAATTGAGCTAACGGGCTACCATCTGTTGAAGTGACTCACAAACAACATTGGTCAGTCTAATTGGCCGATAGCTGTCCACAGATAGGGGGTTCTTACCAGGCTTAAGGACAGGAAACACGATGCTATCCCTCCACTGAGAAGGGACGTCATCCTGGAGCCAGATACGGTTAAACACACGAAGAAGATGTTGCCGCTGTGGAGCACTGAGATGTTGAAGCAGTTGGTTATGAATGGAGTCTGGGCCAGGGGCCATATCATGAGAAGAAGATAGAGCAGAAAGAAATTCCCATTCAGTAAAAGGTTCATTGTAAGATTCTGACTCACAAGGGGTAAAACATAAGGTGGAAGCTTCGGCCCACTGTTTCTGGTGAAGAAAAGCAGTGGGATAGGAGGCTGATGCTGATCCCACTGCAAAATGGTTCGCAAGATGTTCCACAAGAGCTAATGGGTCCTTAGAAAGGCCATCTGGGAGGTGAAGGCCTGGGAGGGTGGACTGCCAATGGCAACCTTGGAGAGAGCAAAGTGTAGCCCATACCCGTGACATAGGGACAGTAGAACCGAGGGAAGAATGAAATCGTTCCCAACATATCCGCTTGATCTCTTTGATTAAAGGACGGGCTTTAGCGCGACAGCTTTTAAAGTTAGTAAGGCTGGCCACAGAAGGGCGCCTCTTAAAGTGTTGCAAAGCTCGACGGCGATCACGGATGGCAATGGCCGTACTCCACCACAGGACTTGCCGGCGACGAAATGGTCCAGATGAATGCGGGATAGCAAGGCTAGCAGCGCGAGCAATCGCGTCAGACACGTCACGTAGGACGTCATCAATACAACCCGACAAAGAGGGAGAAAACACGACCTGTGCAGTGTATAGAGGCCAATCTGCGCGTTGGAAAGACCAACGAGGTAACTTGTCCATCAGGGAGCGGGAAGGGGGAGAGAGAATCAACGGGAAATGATCACTAGCACAAAGGTCGTCGTGTGGCGACCAGTGTAATGAAGGGAGGAGAGAGGGAGAAGAAAGAGAAAGATCAATGGCAGAAAAGGTACCATGACCGGCACTGAAATGAGTAGGGGAACCATCATTAAGATGGCACAAGTCGTGGTCTGCAACAAACTGGTCTATGAGAAGACCTCGTCTACATGGAATGGCACTGCCCCACAAGGGACAATGAGCATTAAAATCACAAAGGAGGAGGAAGGGAGGAGGAAGTTGCTGAAGAAGAGCAGTTAAGGCAGCAGGTGTAAGAGTCCTGTCAGGAGGGAGAAAGATTACAAACCGTGACCTCAGAGTCCAGGTGGACCCTAACAGCAACCGCTTCCAATGTAGTTGGAACAGGAATCCACGTGCTAGCATTGTCTGCACGGACCAACATACAAACGCCACCAGAAGCCCACAGGGGTCCGACCCGATTTCGACAGAAAACACGGAACCCACGGAGGGTCGGTGAGTAAGCATCTGTAAAACGAGATTCCTGTAGAACCACACAAGCTGCAGAGTAAGACGAAATAAGGGATTTCAATTCCAGAAGGTGCCCATAGTATCCATTACAATTCCATTGCATAACCACAGAACGATGATTTAAATGGGGGCTGAACATGCTAAAGCCAGTCATACCGCCGGGTCCCCACCCGTCACGGACAAGGAGGGGGCGACATCCATGAACGACAAGTCAGAATCCGGTTGTGAAGCTGGGGATGGGACCTCTGGTGACAACAGACTTATGTTTCTTCTTCTTTTCAGGCTGAGATCGAGGAGGGCTGTGTGGCATAAAGGAGCCAGCTGCAGCAAGTTCGGGAAGAGAGAGACCGGGCGACCTGGGAGCCGACAGACCACGGCTCTCGCGGTCGTCGCGTGGCAGCAGACCTTTGGCCTGGAAGGTGCCGGGGAGGGGCATCCGGGGAGGGGCGCCCTTCACTGGCAGACGCCGAAGGAATGGGACACTTCTCCGGCTGGGGAGGGGGAGCAGCACCCAGAGGAGAAGGTGTGGGAGCCACAGGGGAGGGGGGGAGAAGATGGTTCCGGGATTGGGGGTAAGGAAGGGGGAGGAAGGTGAAGATGTAACCAAAGCGTAACTAGATGTCATGGACACAGGGTGAAGACGCGTATACTTCTTACAGGCCTCTGTGTAGGTTAAACGATCAAGGGACTTATACTCCTGTATCTTTTTTCATTCTTATATACTGGGCAATCTGGTGAACGTGGAGAATGATTGCCCTGACAATTAACACACATAGGAGGGGGAACACAGGGACTCCCCTCATGGAGTGGACGTCCATAGTCACCACAGAGAGGGGCCTGTGAACAGCGGGAAGACATGTGTCCAAAACGTAAGCACTTAAAACACTTCATAGGAGGTGGGATGTACGGCTTCACATCACATTGATAAACCATAATCTTTACCTTCTCACGGAGGGTATCCCCTTCAAAGGCCAGGATAAAGGCACCAGTATCAATGCGATTGTCCTTAGGACCGTTCTGAACACGCCGAACAAAGAACACCCCGCCGTCCGAGATTGTCCCGAAGTTCCTCATCAGTTTGAAGGATGAGGTCCCTGTGAAAAATCACACCTTGAACCATATTTAGAGACTGGTTGGGGGTAGTGGACACAGGAATTGTACCAAGATGGATACAGGCACGAAGGGCCGGAAATTGGGCAGCTGAAGCAGTTCTGATCAGCAACGAACCTGACCGCATCTTGCTCAGGGAGTCCACTTCGCCAAACTTGTCTTCAATGTGTTCCACAAAGAATAATGGTTTGGTATTAGTGAAAGTATCCCCATCAGTCCTGGTGCAAACCAGGTAAAGGGGGAAAGGTTTTGCCCCTAGCCGATGGGCCTGACCCTCTTCCCAGGGGTACCCATGGAAGGGAAGGCCGAAGGGGCAAGAGAAGCAGCACTCTAAGAATCAGTTCCATGCAGAGAGGCGGACGCTGAAGAACGGCCGGAGGTCTGGACCTGTATGCATTTCATTTGCATAGCGTCCGCTCTGATACCATCCACTCTGATCAGGGGCTCTCCTCACGGGCGCCACCCAGCCACAGCAAGGGCCGTATGGCTCAGCGGCCATTGCCGGGAGTTCCGATGCTCCAGGATGACGAGCAACCACTCCAAGGCTTGCATGAGGAGGTCACAGCTCAGGTATCAGAAGTGTGATCCCTGTGTGTTCAGGGGGCTCAACCAAAATGGTACATAGCGACCCCACCACACAGGCTGGCTACCGCACTGGTTATGCATCCTAACATCAGACAATGATGTGAAAGAAAAGGTGGCATGTACTAGGAGGGCACACGTTGGAGACACTAGGTAAGGTGCTCTTCCTCAAATGGCTCACACTACGGAAGAGAAATTTAGTAATGGAGGTCAAACCCCAAAGGGGGACCAGGGAGTGCCAAAAGGAGGCGATGAGTACGCAACAAAGCCAAATAGTAAAACTAACAGAACCAGGAGTCTTGTGAGGCCAACATAAGCAAGGACACCATGAGAGGGAGAGGAGAGTGCGAGGGGAAATGAGGGGAAATGAGGGTAAATGAGGGTAAATGAGGGTAAATGAGGGTAAATGAGGGTAAATGAGGGTAAATGAGGGTAAATGAGGGTAAATGAGGGTAAATGAGGGTAAAGGAGGGTAAAGGAGGGTAAAGGAGGGTAAAGGAGGGTAAAGGAGGGTAAAGGAGGGTAAAGGAGGGTAAAGGAGGGTAAAGGAGGGTAAAGGAGGGTAAAGGAGGGTAAAGGAGGGTAAAGGAGGGTAAAGGAGGGTAAAGGAGGGTAAAGGAGGGTAAAGGAGGGTAAAGGAGGGTAAAGGAGGGTAAAGGAGGGTAAAGGAGGGTAAAGGAGGGTAAAGGAGGGTAAAGGAGGGTAAAGGAGGGTAAAGGAGGGTAAAGGAGGGTAAAGGAGGGTAAAGGAGGGTAAAGGAGGGTAAAGGAGGGTAAAGGAGGGTAAAGGAGGGTAAAGGAGGGTAAAGGAGGGTAAAGGAGGGTAAAGGAGGGTAAAGGAGGGTAAAGGAGGGTAAAGGAGGGTAAAGGAGGGTAAAGGAGGGTAAAGGAGGGTAAAGGAGGGTAAAGGAGGGGAAAGGAGGGTAAAGGAGGGTAAAGGAGGGTAAAGGAGGGGAAAGGAGGGGAAAGGAGGGGAAAGGAGGGGAAAGGAGGGGAAAGGAGGGGAAAGGAGGGGAAAGGAGGGGAAAGGAGGGGAAAGGAGGGGAAAGGAGGGGAAAGGAGGGGAAAGGAGGGGAAAGGAGGGGAAAGGAGGGGAAAGGAGGGGAAAGGAGGGGAAAGGAGGGGAAAGGAGGGGAAAGGAGGGGAAAGGAGGGGAAAGGAGGGGAAAGGAGGGGAAAGGAGGGGAAAGGAGGGGAAAGGAGGGGAAAGGAGGGGAAAGGAGGGGAAAGGAGGGGAAAGGAGGGGAAAGGAGGGGAAAGGAGGGGAAAGGAGGGGAAAGGAGGGGAAAGGAGGGGAAAGGAGGGGAAAGGAGGGGAAAGGAGGGGAAAGGAGGGGAAAGGAGGGGAAAGGAGGGGAAAGGAGGGGAAAGGAGGGGAAAGGAGGGGAAAGGAGGGGAAAGGAGGGGAAAGGAGGGGAAAGGAGGGGAAAGGAGGGGAAAGGAGGGGAAAGGAGGGGAAAGGAGGGGAAAGGAGGGGAAAGGAGGGGAAAGGAGGGGAAAGGAGGGGAAAGGAGGGGAAAGGAGGGGAAAGGAGGGGAAAGGAGGGGAAAGGAGGGGAAAGGAGGGGAAAGGAGGGGAAAGGAGGGGAAAGGAGGGGAAAGGAGGGGAAAGGAGGGGAAAGGAGGGGAAAGGAGGGGAAAGGAGGGGAAAGGAGGGGAAAGGAGGGGAAAGGAGGGGAAAGGAGGGGAAAGGAGGGGAAAGGAGGGGAAAGGAGGGGAAAGGAGGGGAAAGGAGGGGAAAGGAGGGGAAAGGAGGGGAAAGGAGGGGAAAGGAGGGGAAAGGAGGGGAAAGGAGGGGAAAGGAGGGGAAAGGAGGGGAAAGGAGGGGAAAGGAGGGGAAAGGAGGGGAAAGGAGGGGAAAGGAGGGGAAAGGAGGGGAAAGGAGGGGAAGGGGAAGGAAATGCAGCCCTGGAAAGAAAGAAGGCTGCCATAGCTTGGGGCCCCATGCTCGCCACGCACGTATCCACAAAAGACTTGTGGACCCTCTGGGGGGGGGGACAGGTTTCCTGGAGGGCAATGCAGAAAGCAGGTGTAAAGCTTAACAGTTGCCATAGTTCAGCGAGGCTGTGGAAAAAAAACTGCCGCAATTCCACTGGAGGATGGCATTGTAAGACTGGGGTGGCATGGAACATTCAATGAAGCAGTCTAAGCCTCAGTCTACTGACTTTTTGCCCGAGGAACCCATGTCCATTTTGTCTGAGGTCCGGCGAGATCTAGGTTCTCAGCCAATGCCAGGACCTCTATCTCATCCTCAACGCAGAGCTTGTAGGTAGCAGTGGTATGGGTGCCACCGCAATTCCCTTGGTCTTGGGGACCTTGTTTTTTGGTTTCTCTCGCTGCTCCTTGAGTTTCCCTGGCTGAGAGGACTTCAATAATTCTGTCTCCAGGACTGAGGTTGAGCGTGAAGCTGTATAACCAGCTGCTTTTGGGCTCTTCAGCAGCCACTGGCAGCTGTCTGGCAAGGGACACCCCCCCCCCCTTCCTAGCGAGTAGCTAGAGGAGCCATAGAAGATTTACGCTTCTTGGGCTTAGAAGCAGGGACTGATATCCCCGATAGTTGGTGGGGATGTGGGAACAACAGGGAGGAAAGTGCCGCCTCCTTCAAGGGGGCAGGTGCAGTCTTCTGGTTCTGGGAGGCGACAGGAATGTGAGGAACTGGTGGGGGCGACAACTGTTCTTGTAGCAGCGGCATAAGAAGGAGGTTACAGCCACAGGATGTAGGCGCTCAAATTTCCTCTTAGTCTCAGTGTAGGTCAGTCGTTCCAGGGTCTTATATTCCATTTTTTCCTACTTCCTGTCAAATCCTGCAGTCTGGCGAGCAAGGTGAATGATGATGCTCTCCGCAGTTCACATAAATGGGAGGTTGGGCACATGGATTTTTCGGATGTGATGGACATAACAATCTCTAGATCTGACACTGGAAGTACAGTGGGAAGACATATGGACGAACTTCCAGCAATTAAGGCATTGCATCGGGGGAGGGATATGTGGCTTAACATCACAGCAGTGGACCATCACCTTTACCTTCTCGGGCAATGTGTCACCCAAAAGGGCAAGATGAAGGCAACAGTGGTAACCTGATTATCCCTCAGACCCCAAGGGACGCGCTGGACGAAATAAACACCTCGCCGCTGTAAGTTGGCGTGTAGCTCGTCGTCAGATGGGATAAGAAGATCCCAGTGAAATATAATACCCTGGACCACATTAAAGCTCTTATGAGGCTTGATAGTAATAGAAACATCTCCCAACTTGTCACAAGCCAGTAATGCCCATGACTTGGCAGACGATGCTGTTTTTATAGACTCACCCTGAGCACATTTTGTACAAGCTCTCCATCTCCCCAAACTTGTTCTCCAAGTGCTCCACAAAGCACTGACGCTTCATGGACATGAAAGATTCCCTATCGACTCTCGTACATACGAGGTACTGGGGCTAATTAGTTTCACTGCAACCCTTAGCCTGGCGGTCCTCCCATGGTGTGGCCAGGGAGGGGAACGGTTTGGGGTCATATTTATTAGTATTGGAGTTAGACTTTGCCCACTGAGAGACTTCTGGCGGCCGACCACCAGCAAGAGATGATGTACTACGCTTCATGGCGTGTCACCTACCCTGATGTCACCCACACTGACCAGAGGCCCTCCCTATGGGCGCCACACAGCCTCAGGAAGGGTCACATGGCAGGATGACCATTGTTGGGAGTCCCAGAGAGATGGGCATCTACTCCATGGCATACGTGGGGAGCCAACGGCGCAGGTGTCAGCAGAGCAATCACTGTGGTCAGGGGGCTACAACCTACAGGGTACATGGCGGCTCTACCACAATGAACTGGGTACTGTGCTGGATATGAGGTGCTAAGAAGTCCATGGTAATCATCGGCGCTGTCCGCCCCTGGCAGCTGAGTGGTCAGCGTGACAGACTGACAATCCTAAGGGCCCGGGTTCGATTCCCGGCTGGGTCGGAGATTTTCTTCTCTCAGGGACTGGGTGTTGTGTTGTCCTAATCATCATCATTTCATCCCCATCGACGCGCAGGTCGCCGAAAGGCGTCAAATCGAAAGACCTGCACCAGGCGAACGGTCTACCCGACGGGAGGCCTTAGCTACACGACATTTCATTTCATCATCGGAGCTGAAAGCGACACTGTATAGTGCATGGTGGGAAACTCTCCCAGGAAGGTGTCCTCGCCCAAGAGATGGAGAATGAGCAGCACTGCAATGCGACGACGAGAAAGTGGGCTGAAGATCTCAATGCACAGTGGGCACGATGCACCATGTAAGTCGCCCTTATCCAATTGGCTCGCTCTTCGGGAAAAATTTTGAAAAAAATGGATGTCAAACCCTACAGGGGACCATCACATAAAGGCCAAAACGTGAGAGACTCCTTTTAGTTGCCTCTTACGACATGGAGGAATACTTCGGGCCTATTCTAACCCTCGGGACCGCAGAGGGAGGGGTGGGGGGCGGCAAAGACGAGGATTGATTAAAGTAATGCAGACACGATTGTAGAACATGAATAAAAACATTTAGGAAACTCGGGCAAGAAGCATATTAAAGTACAATTCTTAAGCTTAAATGTAGTTTCCAACATAGTCACCGTTAAGACTAACGTTTCTCTCAAGGTAACACTTTTTGATTCGTCATTGAAAGATTTTTCCGACTTTTGTCGAATCTAGGACTTTACGGTGGCCTTCACCTCCTCATCCGAGGTAATGATTAGCCTGGAGGTCTCTTGAGTAGAGGAAAAAACCGCAACGCGCACGAAAAAAAAAAAAAAAAAAAACAGAACAGAGGACGCAAGGCCGGGGAAATAAATAGCGCGCAGAATCTGTTCACATTTTAGGTTTCGCAGAGCCTCTTCAGCTGAGCGCGAGGTCTGTGGACGAGCACTGTAATGTTACAAGATTATTTGCGCCAGCCTGCATCTAACAAGCTCTACATCAGAGGTCTTTTAGAGTCGATGTACTGGGAAGAATTTACCGTTGCACCTCGCACCGGATAATCTGTCACAATCTTGGTGAACATCCCAGAACCAAGTCTCTTTTTGTTTGCAAATGGTTGTTTTGAACCCTAGCCTTAGGAGGAAACTCTATATTCAGCACTCTGGTTTTTCCTCCTGTGGATCGTAATGATGGGTCCATGACTCGTCCCGCGTAACAATATTCTAAAGGAAGTCTTCTCCTCCGTCGTGGTGGCGCTGCAGAAGTTGCTCGCACCATACCAACTCATGCTGTTTGTTCTCGCCTGTGAGGTGGCTTGGTACCCAGCGTGCACAAGTTTAACGGTGTCATTGTTCAATAATGAAGCCGATACGTTCCTTGTCTACTGCAGTATGGTTTGCGATATGCTTTTGAATAGTTCTCCGGTCATTTTTAATCAAATCGTCGACGACTATACGACGTTTATCGTCTGAAGCAGTCATCTGACGTCCTCTCCGTCTTCCATCTAGGCTATTAAGCCTTTTCCACGAAATTTTACTACCCGCCGATTTACAGTAGAGCTATCAACATCATCTCCACCATTAACAGCCCTCAAACGGTAATGAATACCACTAGGAGTCACTTTTTCGTCAGTTGTAAATTCGCTAACAGCACGCTGACTCGCGTTGACATAGCACTAGATCACGTCTCCATACTTCCACTACTCTAAACACACTGAATGAACGCAATGCAACGCATTCGAACTGCACGTATGTTCCACAAACCACCTGACGCGTTTCAATTTCTGCCTGAATTTTCACTTTGAGTTTTACAAATTAGATATATGTTTATTGTCATCTAAGGAACATACTAGAACAAGCTGAACAACAAAGTAATCGAGATTTTAAGGAAAAGAGGGTGTAACATTAGGCAGAGTATGCATTTTAAGTGAAGTACACGACAACAAAACGAAGCAATGCACTCATATGTCATCTTTAGACAGCAACATTCATTTTCTGTCATACGGTACAAAACACTATGCACACAGCAACATCATATTTGCAGCGTATTGTTCTTTGATTTCCTTTGCAGTTTTCTGCAGCGCAGCGTCCTTTTTGTGGCTCCAAAGCCACCAGATGAATGATTTGTTTTTATCGTATCTGATACACAGCCATATCTTGATACAAACTGCCAGCAGGGCACAGAGGGCCTCTAGGGATTGTTGCATTGGAAGTCAGGTAACATTTCAGAACATATAGCCGAAACTGCAGTCACGGTTATTCATACCTGTCTTCCTGTAGGGATGCCACGCATTACGTACAGACATCCAGTGGCCAAGTAAAAATTGGCCCCTACCATTTCTTTCCTCAGATATACCCACATAGCGCTATATTTTCGTCCATTCTGTCAGTTTCCTCCACATTTTTTGTCTTATTCGCCCAAAACATGTGCCGGCCGCGGTGGCCGTGCGGTTCTAGGCGCTGCAGTCCGGAACCGCGGGACTGCTACGGTCGCAGGTTCGAATCCTGCCTCCGTCATGGATGTGTGTGATGTACTTAGGTTAGTTACGTTTAAGTAGTTCTAAGTTCTAGGGGACTGATGACCTAAGATGTTAAGTCCCATAGTGCTCAGAGCCATTTGAACCATTTGAACCCAAAACATGTGATCAGGGTGCAAGGATTCCTTTCATCTCCTTATCTCCCTTTTCTCCATTTCGTTTCCTTGCGGATCAGCTCCTTGATGTATTTGAAAATCCACTACATAACCCGTGTTTTTGTATAAGCACCATGCTTCGTACCCCAATCTAAAGGGTTTAAATTTCAGAAATTGTTGGCATCCATGCTTGCCGAAATACTTTACCATGCTATCATAATCAAAATCCTACTCAGAATGAAAATGGAAGGAAGAACTTGGCTTAGTGTATCTCTTAATGAACGAACTTTCTACATTTTATCATTTACACAGATCTGTGTGTTATCGCAGGAGTGAATTGATCTATTAGCTGTTTCAAATCTGTCTCTTCTCATTACGTTGTGTTCCATTTCATTCCTCATGTGCAACGCTGAATCTCAGTAGTCCTTCTGCTAGGTGGAGGATTATAGCCCAAAAGAATTAGAGTTTATAGCAAATGTTTATCTCTTCATGTCTTATTTAGGATTTTGGCGGTTCTTCAACGAAGCGGATTTTGTTGATTCACTGATGAGAAATTTAATTAGTTCATCATTCCGAAACAGTTTACAGTACTAAACTGAAGGCAAGCTTTTGTATTTATTGTGATCACTCTTAGGAATTAAAGCGTTATCACTTTGCAGAGCATCCTTTCTCCAATCTCTGATTACAGTTTAAGATCTACAGCTTTTCTATTTCATCTGAATTGACGTTTTCTGGTTTATTGTTGTAAGACCAATCAGTCTCAGGCTCACCACCTAACCTGAATGAGTGGACGCACCTCTAGTTAGGGGACAAAGGTCGCGTTGAGTAATAGTCTTTGTATCTTTCCCACAGCCCCTATTTGATTCCACCCCACAAAGGTTTATGGGCATTAAAATCACTCAGAAGCAGGAAAGGGGGGGAGGGGGAGGGGAATGGGAAATTAGCGCAGCCAATACATGGCGCGGTATTTCGCAAGCTGGGGGTAGGTAGATATTACAGATGATAATTTCCTGCATTGTCCTCACCCTGACAGCCACAGCTTCTAAAGGTATTTGAAAGGGCACGGGTGTGCTATATACAGATGTAAGAACATAAATACAGACGCCACCTGACATCCTGTTACAGTCAGCACGATTTTCGTAAAACTCCCGATAGCCACGAAGGGCAGGGGTCCGCATTGCTGGAAACCAGGTTTCGTGAAGGGCAAAAAGGAGGTGTAACGCTTAAGACTTGTCGCAATTCAGCCAGGTGGGGGAAAAACTGCCGCAATTTCAGTGGAGGAAGACGCTGTCTTTGGTCTGGGAGGCATGAAGGGATCAAGGAGGCAGTTTACATCTCAGGGTCACCTGCTGCCACCAGTTGATCAGTGGTATCCAGCTGAGGCGTCAGCAAGATGGAAGTCCTAGGGAGACGCTAAAATCTCAGCCTCGTCCTCAGACGCAGAACTTGTAGGGGCCAACAGAATCTCACGTTTCTTAACAGTCTTTGTCTTTGTTTCCCCTTTTGCTGATCTTTAGGTGCTTTCAGGGAGGGCTTCTCTGAAGTGGCTTCAGGTACAGATGAGGACCCTGAAGCCCTTCGACCAGTAACTTGTGGCTGGCGTCTACTCTGGCACAGGAGACCTTGGAAGGTAAAATCTCAAGTGACCCCTTCCATGCGAGAGTTTCTCTGGTTGGGATGAGGGGACTGATGTGCCTGGCGTTTGAAGAGGGGGGGGGGGGGGGGGTGGGAGGGTGGTACTCCCAAAGGAGAAACTTTGAGCTTCGGGAGCATTAGAACAAGATGCACCACCAGGGTGGGGGGGGGGGGATGTAGATGCGCAGCCCCGAGCACACATTGTAGAAGGTTTAGACCAAGAGAGCGTCGTCGTGAATGAGGGGGAGGGACGTCGCCGTGGGGACAAAATAAGGTAGCAGTGGAACGTGCTTCAACCTTTCATACTTGTTTTTAGCTTCTCTGTAAGTCAGCCTGTACAGGGTCTTGTACTCTGTAAGTTTCCCCTCCTTTTGGAGTACTGTTAAGTCTGGTGAGCAGGAGGGAATGGTGCTGTCCATATTTGACACAGGTGGGAGGAGCGGCACATGGAGCATTCACATGCAGTGGACGTCTGCAGTCTCGACATGTGCTGCTGAAATGGCACTGGGAAGAAGTGTGTCCAAAATTTCAGCACATAAAGCACTGCCTTAGGGGAAGGACGTAAGGTTTGATGTCACATCGCTGTGTACCATCTACTTGATCTTATCAGGTAACGAATCATCCTCAAAGGCCAAGATGAAGGCACCGCTAACACCTCTGTTGTCTTTAGGTCCCCTTTAGACCCAGCAGGCGAAGTGAACACCCCAGCGTTTTAAATTGGCGAGTAGTTCACCGTCGGACTGCAACAGGAAGTCGCAATGAAAATAATCCTCTGGGTGAGATTATATAACCCACCTTATCACATGCGGCTAACGTTCGTGACTCTGTTGGGGATGCTGTCTGAATCAGGACTGACTCATTGCGCATTTTGGGCTATGCCGCCACTTCCCAAATTTATCCTTTAGGTACTTAAGAAAAAGATGTTTGGTACCCAGAAAGGAATCCGCATTGGTTGTGCTGTACACTAAATAACGAGGAGAGTATAGTTCTTTCTGTAGCCCTACGTTCCTCCTTTCATGTATGACTTTCAGTCATATGTCGCAGCATCGTATTGAACCTTACCCTTCTTAGAGACTGCTGTGGCTATTTGGTCCCCAGCAAAAGACGACAGTTTGCTTCATTGTGAGTCATCCACCCTTATGTCACCCACTTCAATCAGGGTCTCTCCCCACAGGCGCCACCCAGCCACTGCGGTTGGTCCCAGCGGAGGTTCGAGTCCTCCCTCAGACATGGGTGTGTGTCCTTAGGATAATTTAGGTTAAGTAGTGTGTAAGCTTAGGGACTGATGCCCTTAGCAGTTAAGTCCCATAAGATTTCACACACATTTGAACAATACCCAGCTACAGCACAGACCACCTGGTGCTATGGCCATTGCGAGGTGTTCTGATACCTCAAGACGACGGGCATCTCCTTCGCATCTATTTCCAGCTCAGGGATCATAAGTGCAATCCCTGTGTTGTCCGAGGGCTATGATCGAGTACATGATGGATACCCACGACACACTGGTTACCATGCTGGATACTAGGTGTGTAGAAATCCTGTAGTGTTATGGAAGCAAAACAGGACAGCAGACAACAGAGGTAGATGATGCACTCCATAAAGTATTCCAGCCCCAATAGGTGCAGAAGATCTTATCACACGATAGATACGTGATGCACCTAACACAGGCAGGAATGCTTCAAGTCTATTGTAGCACCCAAACCCGCACGGGGGACAGCGACCATTATCGGAAGAAAAAGTGACTGAAGTGAAACAGCGATTGTTGCTCCTGTGATGAAGTCTGTTCGACATTTATCCCACGATCGTGGAATAGCAAGTAACACATGTCACAGAACTGCTAACAACGCCAGCATGTGTACATATGCACTGAAGCGCCAAAGAAACTGGTTTAGGCATGCGTATTCAAATACAGAGATGTAAACAGGCAGAATAAAATGGTTCAAATGGCTCTAAGCACTATGGGACTTAACATCTGAGGTCATTCCCCTAGATTTAGAACTACTTAAACCTAACGTAGGGACACCACACACACCCATGCCCGGGGCAGGATTCGAACCTGCGACCGTAGCAGCAGCGCGGTTCCGGACAAGCGCCTAGAACCGCTCGGCCATAATGGCCGGCTAAACAGGCAGAATACGGCGCTGTGGTCGGAAACTCTTATATAGACAAGAGTGTGGCACAGTTGTTACATCGGTTACTGATGCTACAATGGCAGGCTATCGAGATGCAAGTGAGTCTGAACGTGGTGTTATAGTTGGCGCACGAGCGATGGGACACAGCATCTCCGAGGTAGCGATGAAGTGGGACTTTCCCGTATGACTATTTCATGCGTGTACCGTGAATGTGAGAATTCCGGTAAAACATCAAATCTCCGACACGATGCCGCCGGAAAAAGATCCTTTAAGAACGGGACCAACAACGATTGAAGAGAATCGTTCAACGTGACGGCAGTGCAACCCTTCCGCAAACTGCTGCAGATTTCAATGCTGGGCCATCACAAAGTGTCAGCGTGCGAGTCATTCTACGAAACATCATCGTTATGGGCTTTCGGAGTCGACGGCCCCCACATGTGCCTAGGACGACTGCACAACACAAAGCTTTACGCCTCGCCGGGGCCGTCAACACCGTGGTTGGACTGTTTATGACTGGAAACATCTACATATATACTCCGCTAGCCACCAAGCGGTGTGTGGCGGAATCCACTATTCGCACCAAAGTCGTATTCCCCTTCCGTCCCACTCGCTGATCGTGCGAGAGAAAAATGACTGAACACCTCACTACGAGCTCTAATTTCCCTTATCTTTTAATGGTGATCATTGCGCAATATGAAAGTTCGTGGTAATATATACTGTACATCCTCGGTGAAAATCTTATTTTGGAATTTCGTGAGCAGCCCCTTTCCTTTAGTGCGTCGTCTGTCTGCAAGTGTGCCCCACTTCAATCATTCTATGGGATTTGTAACACTCTCGCGATGGCTAAATGTACCAGTCACGAATATTGCCGCTCTTCTTTGGACCTTCTCAATCTCTTGAATCAGACCCAACTGTTAAGGGTCCCATACAGACGGACAATACTCTAAGACTGGGTGAACTAACGTATTGTGAACAATTTCCTTCGTTTAAGGACTGCATCGCTTCAGGATTCTACCAATAAACCGCAATCTAGAGCTCGCCTTACCCGTTTCTTGGGTAATCTTATCGCACCATTTGAAATCATTTCGAATAGTCACAAAGAGATTGTACAGAGTTTCAGAGAGAGCATCAGGGAACAATTGACGGGAATGGGGGAAAGAAATACAGCAGAAGAAGAATGGGTAGCTTTGAGGGATGAAGTAGTGAAGGCAGCAGAGGCTCAAGTAGGTAAAAAGACGAGGGCTAGTAGAAATCCTTGGGTGACAGAAGAAATACTGAATTTACTTGATGAAAGGAGAACATATAAAAATGCAGTAAATGAAGCAGGCAAAAAGGAATACAAACGTCTCAAAAATGAGATGGACAGGAAGTGCAAAATGGCTAAGCAGGGATGGCTAGAGGACAAATGTAAGGATGTAGAGGCTTATCTCACTAGGGGTAAGATAGATACAGCCTACAGGAAAATTAAAGAGACCTTCAGAAAAAAGAGAACCACTTGTATGAATATCAAAAGCTCAGATGGAAACCCAGTCCTAAGCAAAGAAGGGAAAGCAGAAAGGTGGAAGGAGTATATAGAGGGTCTATACAAGGGCGATGTACTTGAGGACAATATTATGGGAATGGAAGAGGATGTAGATGAAGATCAAATGGGAGATCCGATACTGCGTGAAGAGTTTGATACAGCACTGAAAGACCTGAGTCGAAACAAGGCCCCGGGAGTAGACAACATTCCATTAGAACTACTGACAGCCTTGGGAGAGCCAGTCCTGACGAAACTCTTCCATCTGGTGAGCAAGATGTATCAAACAGGCAAAATACCCTCAGATTTCAAGAAGAAAATAATAATCCCAATCCCAAAGAAAGCATGTGTTGACAAATGTGAAAATTACCGAACTATCAATTTAATAAGTCACGGCTACAAAATACTAATGCGAATTCTTTACAGACGAATGGAAAAACTAGTAGTAGCCGACCTCGGGGAAGATCAGTTTGGATTCCGTAGAAATGTTGGATCATGTGAGGCAATACTGACCCTACGACTTATCTTAGAAGCTAGATTAAGGAAAGGCAAACCTACGTTTCTAGCATTTGTAGACTTAGAGAAAGCTTTTGACAATGTTGATTGGAATACTCTTTCAAATTCTGAAGGTGGCAAGGATAAAATACAGAGAGCGAAAGGCTATTTAAAATTTGTACAGAAATCAGATGGCAGTTATAAGAGTCGAGGGACATGAAAGGGAAGCAGTGGTTGGGAAGGGAGTGAGACAGGGTTGTAGTCTCTCTCCGATGTTATTCAATCTGTATATTGAGCAAGCAGTGAAGGAAAGAAAAGAAAAATTCGGATTAGGTATTAAAATCCATGGAGAAGAAATAAAAACTTTGAGGTTCGCCGATGACATTGTAATTCTGTAAGAGACAGCAAAGGACTTGGAAGAGCA
This sequence comes from Schistocerca nitens, assembly GCF_023898315.1. NCBI lineage: Eukaryota > Metazoa > Arthropoda > Insecta > Orthoptera > Acrididae > Schistocerca > Schistocerca nitens. The sequence goes on along the minus strand of NC_064618.1, from coordinate 346,492,611 downwards.
GTTGAACGGAATGGACAGTGTCTTGAAAGGAGGGTATAAGATGAACGTCAACAAAAGCAAAACGAGGATAATGGAATGTAGTCGAATTAAGTCGGGTGATGCTGAGGGAAGTAGATTAGGAAATGAGACACAAAGTAGTAAAGGAGTTTTGCTATTTGGGGAGCAAAATAACTGATGATGGTCTAAGTAGACAGGATATAAAATGTCGACTGGCAATGGCAAGGAAATCGTTTCTGAAGAAGAGAAGTTTGTTAACATCGAGTATAGATTTAAGTGTCAGGAAGTCATTTCTGAAAGTATTTGTATGGAGTGTAGCCATGTATGGAAGTGAAACATGGATGATAAATAGTGTGGACAAGAAGAGAATAGAAGCTTTCGAAATGTGGTGCTACAGAAGAATGCTGAAGATTAGGTGGGTAGATCACATAACTAATGAGGAGGTATTGAATAGGATTGTGGAGAAGAGGAGTTTGTGGCACAACTTGACTAAAAGAAGGGATCGGTTGGTAGGACATGTGTTGAGGCATCAAGGGATCACCAATTTAGTATTGGAGGGCAGCGTGGAGGGTAAAAATCGTGGAGGGAGACCAAGAGATGAATACATTAAGCAGATTCAGAAGGATGTAGGTTGCAGTAAGTACTGGGAGATGAAGAAGCTTGCACAGGATATCGTAGCATGGAAAGCTGCATCAAATCAGTCTCAGGACTGAAGAGCACAACAACAACAGTCACACCCAGATACTTTATGGATGTTACCGCTTTGCCGCTTCCAAAGACTGGGCATTTATTTTGTACTCTTACATTAATGGGGATTTTCGCCTTGTTATACGCAGTTGATTACACTTACTAATATTGAGAGATAACTGCCAGTCATTACACCACGCATTTATTTTCTGCAAATCATCATCGATTTGTTCACAACTTTCGTGTGATACTATTATGTTGTAGACTACATCATCATCGGGAAACGGTCTAATGCCGCTGTCAATGCCATCACCCAAATCGTTTACGGAAGTCGTAAAAAGCAGCGGATCTATTACTGTCCTGGGGCACATCTAATGTTACGCTTGTTTATGTTGAAGTCTCCCCATTCAGGACGACATACTGCTCCCTGTTCATTAGAAAAATTTCTATCCAACCGCGTATGTCATCGGATAAACCGTAAGCGCGCACTTTTTGGAGCAAGCGATAGGGGGAACTGAGTCGAATGCCTTTCGAATGTTGAGGAATATGGCATCAGCCTGTGAGCCGGTATCTAGAACCTGTTGCACATCATGCACAAAGAGGGCAAGCTGTGTTTCGCATGACCGCTGTTTCTGGAAACCGATGTGGTTTCCCAGATGAAGTCAGAGTCTAGGAAGGTCATTATATCTGAATACAGAATATGTTTCATGATTCTACGACAAGTCTGTCAGTGAAATTGGCCGGTAATTATGTGCATCCGATTTTCTACCCTTTTATACATTGCTATGACCTGGGCCTTCTTCCAGTTCCGTGGAACTTTCCGCTGTTCCAATCATATCTGATAGTTGATGGATAAGAATGGTACTATATTTGTAGCATAGTCATCATAAAATCTTACGGGGATACCGTATGGGCCAGATGCCATCCTGGCGTCTAAGGATCTTAACTGTTTTACAATCCCAGATACACTAAACAGTATGTCAGCCATCCTTGCGTTTGTTCGCTAACTGAAAGGAGGAATGGTGTTGCAGCCCACTACCGTAAACGAGTTATTGAAGGCTAGGTTTAGAATTTCGGCCTTCTGTTTTATCATCCGTTAAATTGCCAGTACTCTCAGCAAGAGACGGTACTGAATTATTTTTAGCGTTCATAGATTTTAGGTACGACCAAAATTTTTTGGGGTTTTTTTAGAATCTGCAGATAAAATACTGCTTTCAAATTCGTTAAAAGAATCCCTCATTGACCTTTTGACAGCTCCTTTCATTTCGCTTAATTTCTGTTTCTCAGCGGGAAAGCGATTAAGTTTAAAACGACTGTGCAAAATTCTCTGCTTTCTCAGCAACTTCCTAATATGTTTGTTGAACCAAGGTGGATCCTTTCCCTCCCCCATATTTTTGCTATGCACAAATTTCTCTAGCACATGGTGGACAATACCTTTCAATTCCGACCAAAGATGCTCAATATCTTTGTGTTCCGCTGTGATTTCTTGGAGCTGACTATGAAGATACTCATTAATGACATTTCCTTTCCCAAACAAGGAAGCTATACTCTCTGTATTTTGCAGCTTCCACTGACATAGAAGCTACAACGCCATTACGGTCGCTAATACCTTCTTCTAGATTAACTTCCTCAAAAAGATCAGGTCTGTTTGTCGCCAAGCTATGTAATATGGTCTCATCTCGAGTTGATATTCTAACCAATTGCTCAAGGTTGTATATTGAGAACTCTCGTAGAATAACTTCACAGGAGTCGTTGTTTCGGCCCCCTGTGATGTGTAATTTTCCCAGTCAATGGACGCCACCTGTAACTAATGGATAATTTGGATATTTATTTCCTATGTACTCAAGACTTTCCCTGAAACGTTCTGCGACGTTTGTTGCGAATGCTGGCGGTCTATAAAAACTTCCCAACACAATGGTCACTCCTTGTCTGATTGACAGCTTTATCCAGGCTATTTCACAGTCCGCTCCAGTATCAATCTCAGCTTCGTTTAAACAGCTTTTAACTGCAATGAACATATCACCTTCCATAGCATCAGTCCTATCCTCCCTAAACATTGTCCAAGATGAGTTCAAAATTTCACTGCTACTGATGTCTGGTTTCAACCAGCTTTCGGTACCTAATACAATACTGGCATTACTACTATATTTCGGAGAGTAACTCTGGTATCTCGCTACAGACTCTTCGACAATTTACTAACATGAGATTTAGCGTATTTAAACCCTTTGGAATGACCTGTTTAGGCGAAGTAACAATTTTTACAGTTAGCACACTCACGTCACTGTCATGATCTGGTAATATTTCTGGCTAATGGTTTGCTTACCGTGGGGAGGAACCTAAATTAAAAACCGCCATGTGCACTCCACTAGTACTGTGCTACCCGTGTAGTTGCTTCCTGTGTGTAGTGCACCCCTGATCTATAGAGGGGCGTACTACAACCTTCCACTCCATAGCGTAGGTCGAGGAATCCACAAACATTTTTGCCAGGTTGTCGACGTATCCTCTGGTTTAGATTCTCCACAGAACTCCAAACCAGATGACCCCAGTCTACCCTGGGTGGACATGTTGCCTGGTTGGACGAGTCTCGTTTCGAACTGTATCGAGTGCGTGGCCGTGTATGGTATAATGAATCCATTGAACCTGTATGTCAGCAGGGGACTGTAAGGTGGTGCAGGTTCTGCAGTGGTGTGGGGAGTCTGCAGTGATATGTAACCCCTGATACGTCTAGATACGACCTTGAGAGGTGACACGTATGTAAGCATCCCGTCTATTCACCGTCATCCATTCATGTCCATTGTGCAATCCGACGGTTTTGGTCAGTCCCAGCAGGACAATGCGACACCCCACACGAACAGAACTGCTACAGTGGCTCCAGGAACACACTTCTAAGTTTAAACCCTTCCGTTGATCACCAAACTCCCCAAACATGATTATTGAGCATATCTGGCATGTCTTCCAACATGCTGTTCAGAAGAGATCTCCATCCCGTCATACTCTTACGGATTTATAGACAGTCCTACGGGATTCATGGTGTCAGTTCCCTCCAGCACTATTCAGACATTAGTCTGAGTCCATGCTACGTCCTGTTGCGGCACTTCTGCATGCTCGCGGAGGCCCTACACGGTATTAAGCAGGTATACCAGGTTTTTCTGGCTCTTCAGCGTAGGTCTGCAGCTGTTGAGGTTCTGAACGTCAATGAAGAAGACAAACTCATTTCGTTTTGCCGTTGGTTTCACCAGTTTGTCGCTCAGAGAACAGGAATGTTGCACTACGCATGGTGCAGTGATGAGGTGTGATTCCACCTATATGGCTATGTACTCAATACAATTTCTGGTGTAAAGAAAATCCACTTGCACTGGTCGAGGAACCCCTGCATTCACAAAAGATTGGAGTGTTCCGTGCATTGTAACAGCAGCGCATCATTGGACCAGTTTTCTATTTTACGGCGAGAAGTGCAGTTTACTTCGAAATGTTTTGGGAATTTGCGAACCAATTGGACGATAAAGAACTTACCCTCGGCTGGTACGAATCGGATGAACTGTGGTACCCAAGGTCCCTGATTTAACACCTGTTTTTATCCCCTCTGGGGTGGCCTAAAAGGCAAGGTCTACAGGCAAAAACTACACAACTTCGAAGATTTACGAGAGGATTTCATTAGTGAAATCCAGGCAGTGACACCATATGTTCTGGCAGTAACATTCGAGGATCTGCACCGTCGTGTTCAACTGTGTTTACAAGCAGAGGGCTCTCGCTTCCAGCACCTTTTGTGATCCACCTTTATTTCCCCGTGAACAAGGTATGTCATGTTCATTTCATTTCCTGATTTTTATGCAGAGCCTTGAAATATAATTTAAGCAAACATATGTATGTGGGACCTCTTTTGAGTGGGACACCCTGTATTACCCGAAGGTTTGCCACCGGCTTGAAATACGGACTACGTGCAGACCTGGGCAAGACATCGATATCTATCTTCGAAACACACACAGATGAATTATCTAGTTGAAATATACTTTCGTCCCCCAGTTATATCTGTAGCATCTGAGTGTATATGTTAGAATTCGTTCTAATGTTCAGTCAACAACGCGTGACTTACTTCTAGCGCAGAAGGCTGCCGAAGTAAAACTTCTACCATCAACATTTTTGCTCATTCTTACCTGCTGCTGTGTTCTCAGATCATGCTAATAATATTTAAATCCATGCAGTCCTACTACATCAAATTTCTTCTCATCGCTGAAGATTACTATCCCATTCTCGAGTCCATGACATGATTTCAGCAAACTTCTATCTAGCCTGCTTATTTTTGGGTATTAGAGCGGGTTTCTGCAGTCTTTTCTGGAATATAGGACGTTTGTCACGTGACAAAATTTGTAGTACACGTCTGGCGGTTACTGGTAACTGTAAATCAGTACCAAGGTGTGACAATATCAGCTCTTAGACCTTGTTTAGCGCAGAAGAAACCTTTTCTACGCCTTAGATAATTTTATATTTTGCTCGTATTTTCTGTCCCCATGATATTCTGCGCCCAATCTAACGAAATAATCAGTCACTGTACTTTACCAGATCAGCTTCTTGGCAATTTGACGATTAAAGTATTTAAATTCTTTGTAGGTACTGATTTTTACTTTTTCATCACACGGTAACTTTTCAGCGTATCATTGTCCCAATCGCTGTTCATGTGCAGAACACGCACTGTCACTAATGGTGTTTCCCATAGTGCTCAGAGCCATTTGAACTAATGATGTTTTTTTATATCTGCAATGAACACACACACACACACACACACACACACACACACACACACACACACACACACACGCCATGCAGAGCCACTGCCTTTATACAGAGTTCCACACTGTACCACTGAATCGTCAATGTCTCATTTACTATACTACTAACATCAAGTGCGATACCATTTTATTGGATTTGTTAATATACTGGATTTCATACTATTCAATCTTCATTGTGCACAACTCTTCCAACCGACAATGATTATTTCCCGGCAAATATCCATGCCTTTATACTGACTTCCGCTACTATAGTGGACTAACGACAACAGCGTCCCACACTCGTCAGCGAGGTACTCAACACTACTGCCGTAGTGGCATTCGTAAAAATGACACCAGAATATAACCAAGGTGGAAAATGGAACTGTCTTCACGAATTTGTTTTTGTGGTATCACATTTGGAAAAAAATTCAGAAAATAAAGTTGAAATGTTAGAGATCTGATACGGAAGTAGTGTCAGCAGTCTCAAGGGGAATAAACATCCTAACAACGATTTTCAAGATTCATTTCAAAATTGACAATTACTGTGCATGCGCTTCCAAGGGAACACCTCGAAGGTATCACGGTGCAGAGTAAAACCTTTGTAAGACGCAGTAAATTTAATTCACACGTTTCGGGAGCTTTAGGACATTACCTCGCATATATAAGTAAACAAATGTACATGTAGCATCTTTGCCCTGTGCCAACACGGCCTAGGAGCGCAAGAGCATATCTATGGAAAACGGTTTATCTACTGTCAATGATGTAATCGAGTATCGTACTTCTCAGAGCCTGTATACAGGGTGGTTCATTGATCGTGACCGGGCCAAATATCTCACGAAATAAACGCAGTACGAAAAAACTACAAAGAACGAAACTTGTCTACCTTGAAGGGGGAAGCCAGATGCTATGGTTGGCCCGCTAGATGGCGCTGCCATAGATCAAACGGATATCAACTGCGTTTTTTTGTTTTTTTTTAAATAGGAGCCCCCATTTGTATTACATATTCAAATGGTTCAAATGGCTCTGAGCACTATGGGACTTAATTTCTGAGGTCATCACTCCCCTTGAACTTAGAACTACTTAAACCTAACTAACCTGAGGACATCACACACATCCATGCCCGAGGCAGGATTTGAATCTGTGGCCGTAGTAGTCGCGCTGTTCTTGACTGAAGCGCCTAGAACCGCTCGGCCACCCCGGCCGTCATTACATATTCGTGCAGTACGTAAAGAAATATGAATGTTTTATTTGGACCACTTTCTTCCCTTTGTGGTAGATGGCGCACAAACATATGGCTCAATTTTAGACGAACAGTTGGAAACAGGTAGTGTTATTTTTTAATTAATATACAGGACGTAGCTACGTTTAAAATTTTATTTCGGTTTTTCCAATGTGATGCATATACCTTTGTGAACTTATTTCTGAGAACGCATGCTGTTACAGCGTGATTACCTGTAAATACCACATTAATGCAACAAATGCTCAAAATGATGTCCGTCAACCTCAATGCATTTGGCAATACGTGTAACGACATTCCTCTCAACAGCGAGTAGTTCGCCTTCCGTGATGTTCGCACATGCATTGGCAATGCGCTGACGCATGTTCTCAGGCGTTGTCGGTGGATCATTTAGCCAATATCCTTCAACTTTCCCCGCAGAAAGAAATCCGGGGACGTCAGATCCGGTGACCGTGCGGACCATGGTATGGTGCTTCGACGACCAGTCCACCTGTAATGAAATATGCTATTCAATACCGCTTCGACGGCACGCGAGCTGTGTGCCGGACATACTTCATGTTGGAAGTACGTCGCCATTCTGTCATGCAGTGAAACATCTTGTAGTAACATCGGCAGAACATTACGTAGGAAAGCAGCATTCATTGCACCATTTAGATTGTCATCGATAAAATGGGGGCCAATTATCCTTCCTCCCATAATGCCGCACAATAAATTAACCCGCCAAGGTCGAAGGTGTTCCACTTGTCGCAGCCATCGTGGATTTTCCGTTGCCCAATAGTGCATATTATGCAGGTTTACGTTACCGCTGTTGGTGAATGACGCTTCGTCGCTAAATAGAACGCGTGCAAAAAACCTGTCATCGTCCTGTAATTTCTGTTGTGCCCAGTGGCAGAACTGTACACGACGTTCAAGGTCGTCGCCATGCAATTCCTGGTGCATAGAAATATGGTACGGATGCAATCGATGTTGATGTGGCATTCTCAACACCGACGTTTTTGAGATTCCCGATTTTCGAACAATTTGTCTGCTACAGATGTGCGGATTAGCTGCGACAGCAGCTAAAACACCTACTTGGACATCATAATATGTTGCAGGTCGTGGTAGATGTTTCACATGTGGCTGAACATTTCCTGTTTCCTTAAATAACTGAACTATCAGGCGGACGGTGCGGACACTTGGATGATGTCCAGGACACCGAGCAGCATACGTAGCACACGCCCGTTGGGCATTTTGATCACAATAGCCACACATCAACGATATCGACCTTTTCCGCAACTGGTTAACGATCCATTTTAACACCGTCCGCACTGGCGGAATGTTACGTGATACCACGTACTTATACGTTTGTGACTATTACAGCGCCATCTACCACAAAGCGAAAAAAGTGGTCCGACTAAAACATTCATATTTCTTTATGTACTACACGGATATGTAATTAAAAATGGAGGTTTCTATTTAAAGAAAGGCAGTTGATAACCGTTTGACCTATGGCAGCGCCACCTAGCGCGCCAACCATAGCGCCATCTGGTTTCCCCCTTTAAGCTAGACAAGTTTCCTTCTTCGTAGTTTTTTCGTTTGATGCTTATTTCGTGAGATATGTGGCCCGGTCACTATGAATGGACCACCCCTGTATATACACTCCTGGAAATGGAAAAAAGAACACATTGACACCGGTGTGTCAGACCCACCATACTTGCTCCGGACACTGCGAGAGGGCTGTACAAGCAATGATCACACGCACGGCACAGCGGACACACCAGGAACCGCGGTGTTGGCCGTCGAATGGCGCTAGCTGCGCAGCATTTGTGCACCGCCGCCGTCAGTGTCAGCCAGTTTGCCGTGGCATACGGAGCTCCATCGCAGTCTTTAACACTGGTAGCATGCCGCGATAGCGTGGCCGTGAACCGTATGTGCAGTTGACGGACTTTGAGCGAGGGCGTATAGTGGGCATGCGGGAGGCCGGGTGGACGTACCGCCGAATTGCTCAACACGTGGGGCGTGAGGTCTCCACAGTACATCGATGTTGTCGCCAGTGGTCGGCGGAAGGTGCACGTGCCCGTCGACCTGGGACCGGACCGCAGCGACGCACGGATGCACGCCAAGACCGTAGGATCCTACGCAGTGCCGTAGGGGACCGCACCGCCACTTCCCAGCACATTAGGGACACTGTTGCTCCTGGGGTATCGGCGAGGACCATTCGCAACCGTCTCCATGAAGCTGGGCTACGGTCCCGCACACCGTTAGGCCGTCTTCCGCTCACGTCCCAACATCGTGCTGCCCGCCTCCAGTGGTGTCGCGACAGGCGTGAATGGAGGGACGAATGGAGACGTGTCGTCTTCAGCGATGAGAGTCGCTTCTGCCTTGGTGCCAATGATGGTCGTATGCGTGTTTGGCGCCGTGCAGGTGAGCGCCACAATCAGGACTGCATACGACCGAGGCACACAGGGCCAACACCCGGCATCATGGTGTGGGGAGCGATCTCCTACACTGGCCGTACACCACTGGTGATCGTCGAGGGGACACTGAATAGTGCACGGTACATCCAAACCGTCATCGAACCCATCGTTCTACCATTCCTAGACCGGCAAGGGAACTTGCTGTTCCAACAGGACAATGCACGTCCGCATGTATCCCGTGCCACCCAACGTGCTCTAGAAGGTGTAAGTCAACTACCCTGGCCAGCAAGATCTCCGGATCTGTCCCCCATTGAGCATGTTTGGGACTGGATGAAGCGTCGTCTCACGCGGTCTGCACGTCCAGCACGAACGCTGGTCCAACTGAGGCGCCAGGTGGAAATGGCATGGCAAACCGTTCCACAGGACTACATCCAGCATCTCTACGATCATCTCCATGGGAGAATAGCAGCCTGCATTGCTGCGAAAGGTGGATATACACTGTACTAGTGCCGACATTGTGCATGCTCTGTTGCCTGTGTCTATGTGCCTGTGGTTCTGTCAGTGTGATCATGTGATGTATCTGACCCCAGGAATTTGTCAATAAAGTTTCCCCTTCCTGGGACAATGAATTCACGGTGTTCTTATTTCAATTTCCGGGAGTGTAGTTAAAGGTCTTGAAACATTAGCGCGCTAGAACACCACGACAAAAAATTGCTTATTTACTTTCTGTCGAGGTAGCAAACATGTTTCTCTTTACAGAATGAACTAGCCAGTTTACATAAACGTTCTCAGTAAATTACATACATCAAAGTCGCCCCGCACGGCTGCTGAGTTCACGGGAAGGTGTTAACCGACGAAGTCGACTGAAAGTTTGGCAGTAGCAGTAACTAACAGGGTCACGTGACTTACAAATAAACCTAGCCAAGGTATACACTTCTATTTTGATCGACTGTGAATGTGTTGTTGTGTTTAACTAAATAAACCTTTTTTCATACATGCTCAAGCAGCTGTTATGTGGTGAAAATATTCCCTCGAAAAACCTGAATTGATATTTCTGAATGAAAAGCACTGAAACTATAACAGATAGAAAAATTCTAATAAAAATTGTTTGGTCTCTAATGTATTCTAGAATAATCCCCATGTTTGTGGAAAAAGTGGAAACTAACGAGTCTCAAGTTACAAGCGAAAATCATTTTGATACCTCTGACAATTGATTATATGTACCGGTACTGTTGTTGGTAAGAATGTAGGTTAGGCTACCGACAGAGGTAGCAGTATGGAGCAATACAAGAAAAAATGTGTTGTAAACATGAGCTCTTAAATGCATACCTTAAGAGCCATGAGCACTTGTTCAATAGAGGAGATGTGTTTCACACTAGCGAAGGTGAACAAGTCCTCTTAACTCCTCAGGCATTTTAGAGCCTATATTTACTGGTCGTTTTTTCTTGTTTTGCTCCATACTACCACCTCTGAAAGTTGCTGCCGTACAATCTTAGCAACAGTAGTACCGGTACACGTATTCCACTGTCAGAGGTACCATAACGGTTTTCGCTTATAACTTTCGACTCGTACGTTTCCGGTATAGGGGCTCTTACAGCAAATTGATACATTTATCCTTCTCAGTCATCCATGTAAATTTGTAACATCTAAACGGAATGTGTATACAATGACATACGGGCGCCGGTGCCCATAAATTTGACGATCTTTAACGTCGTTGGATGACGTTGTCGGACAAGGGTTCCTATTCAAAATATTATGTACTCTTTCCGCTCTGTAAGTAGAAGTTTTGACGGGAATTACGAACGGAAATGAAAAACAAAATAATTTGGGAGAGACGATTTCGAAAAAAAATTTTCGACAAATATGGGTTCAACCTAGATAAACCATAGTACTTAAAGTTTTTTTAAAAATATCCGTTTCAACGTTATTCATTCATAAATATTAAACTCGGTTTCTTCAAGGGTGTGCGTCTCCCTTAACGGCAGTATGGGCATGTTTCAAAAATATGCCTTACTTTACTCTACACAACAACATATTTATGGCCGATAGAAATTTAAGTGCATCCCTTGGATAGCTTTACGTGTTTATACAGCCACGGCACAGTTCTACGTCTTCATACATATTCAACAAGCCATCGTGTGGTGCGTGGTGGATGGTACCCTGCACCATTACTAAACAATTCCATTCCTGTTCATTAGCACATAGAACGAGGAAAAACTGACTATACGCCACCACAAGAACCCTAATTTCTCTTATCTTCGTGGTCGTTACGCAAAATCTAAGTTAGCGGCGGTGGAAACTTCCTGCTGTCTGGTTCTGACGACGGTTCTCAAAATTTTCTCAGTTGTGTACAGCAAACAGAAACTTATGTTCCCTCCGGGTATTCTCATTTGAGTTCGCAAGGAATTTCCGTAGTACTAGCTTGTCGATCAAACCCAGTGGTGACAAATCTAGCAGCATATTGAAGCCGCCTCTAACTTTTATTGTACGACCTGGTTATTCCCGCGCTACCGAGCGTAGGCTTACTTTGAATTGCTTTGATGTATTCCTGTGATCCGACCTGGTGGGTAAACAATACACTAGCACCACCAAAGAATGGGTGCCACTAGTCATGAATACACCGTCTCCTTAACAGCTGGACGAAGTTTTCCTAAATTTCTCCCAGTAAACTACCGTATTTACGTGTTCTTTTATTTCATATGACTTTGCAACTTTACACCTAGATATTTCATCGACGTGACTTAGCACATTACCAATGTACGCGAGAGTAACTTTATCTGAATTAATTTACATTTGTACACTTTTAGAACAAACCGACGCTCATCAAGCCAACTAGAAATTCTGTCCAAGTCTTCCTGTATGCTCATACAGTCACTCGATGACAACGCCTTCCCGTACGCCAGATCACCGCCAGCAAACAGCCGCAGATAGCTGCTCACCCTGTGTATCATATTTATGTACACAGAGACTAAGAGCGGTCCTCTCACATTTAATATGAGGCACCGCTGACATGTCGAGGACAACGTAAAGGGTTCTATTACTTAAGAAGTCTTCGAGCCACTCACATTGCAGGGCACCTATTCCGTGTACTCTGACCTTTGTTGATCATCTGGAGTGGGACATTTCACTTCATCACACTTTCTCCGTAAGTATAGGAAAATGGCATGTGCCTGTGGCCCTTCATACATGGTTCGATTATTACGCAAGACCAGGACAGGTTGGGTTTCGCACGAGCGATGCTTTATAAATCCATACTGATACTGACAGAAGCTCTTCCGTCCCAAGTAAATTATATTCGAACAGAGAATATATTCAACAATTCTGCAGCAAACCGACGTTGAGGATACTGGTCTAAGTTTGGGGGTACGTTCTTTTACCCGCCTTACATACACAACTCACCTGTGCTTTTTGCCAGTCGCTTGGGCCTTCGCTCTGGGCGATAGATAAGCGATAAATGCTAGCTACGTAAGGCGCCAATGCCGTAGAGTAAAACCGAACTTGGAATACATCAGGACGTCACGACTTATTTGTGTCCAACTCTTTCAGCTGCTTCTGTACGCCAGGGATGCGCATCAATATGTCGCTTACACGGGAGTCTGTGCGACGTATCTTCCTACTATAGTCCTTCGTGAATGATTTCTTAAATGGGAGATTTAAAATTTCAGTTTTCCTTTTAGTGTCTTCTACTGCCACCTCAGACTGGTCAACGAATGACTGGCTAGAAGCCTTCGACCAGCCAAACGATTTTTCGTAGGAACCGAATTTTTCCGGAATCTTGCCAAGATCTTTTGCTAAGGTATGACGGTGGTAGCTGAATGCTCCGCGCATCTATCTTTTAAAAACACAAATTTCTACTATCTTTTGCCTATCAGATGCACATCCTTTTCGGACGTTAAGTAACTGATTTCTCGTCACTTTTCAAATTTTGTAATTGAAACACGATGGGTCTTCCGTCCTTAATCCACTTACTCGGCGCGTACTTCCACAGGGGGCGATTTTCTGTCAGTTGGAACTTGGCCCGTAATCCCTCAACGTCCGTCACATTGGAACTAAGTGATGTCGATTTTCTAAGTGGGATGCTTTTTATAGCAAAAATAACTGTTAACCATCCTCGCAACGCTGACTTCATGATCACTAATCCATATCTTTATACTGACACATTCAGTAAGGTCAGGCATGTTTGAAGCTGAACTGTACAAAATATTTCCATTGTGTTAGGGTTGTGTAACTACCTCATTACATTTTTCAGTAAACTGAGTTCCAAACTACTTCAAAACCGCCTCTGTGTGCAACTACAATGCATCCACAGAGGTTCCAGTCAACACTATAGTCTATAGGTAGAAGTCGCCTCTTTTATTGTGCGACCTAGTTATTCCCGCGCTACCGAGTGTAGGATTACTTTGAATGATTCTAAAAATTTCACGGCGGAATTGGGTGGCCGATAATTGAGTTCACCTAGAACTGTTACGTGCGTCCAGTATCTTTACAATCAGACAGATTCTATCTAGAAGACAATATTTTTGCCGACTGCAATTAACAGTTAATGCTCGTCGTAATCTAACAATGGAAGCTTGCTATTATCAAAATTAAATTTATTGGCAATGAGAAGGAGAAAGTACAGACGTAAAATATAACGGAAGGTGATTTGTCACAGCTGATTAAGTCCCCTGCGTGCAAATTACAGCAGGAGGGACACGATGCCGAAGTGAGTGGAATTTAAGTGTTTGTTTCAAAGAAGTAGTGCCAAATTTCACGCAACAAAATATGACATTGGAAAGGTGAATAAATGCGTTACTAGGCAGCAATTTGTACAATATTGTGACCAGTAGAAAGTAATACCAACTTCACGAGACCTTCACTGCTTATGTCGCACTGAACTCGACTTCAAGGCCAGTAAAGGGTAGGGCTAGATAATCTGAGAACTGACTGGTTATGTGGTTCAAGGTGTATTCATCTATGAAAATTTCGAGAAATCTGTTTGTCTTTGCTTAAAATGTTCTCTGGGATGTCTGCTATTCATTGAAAGGTCACCAGGATCTCTTACCTAGTTACAAGGCGATTTGTGGAAGTTTCTCCGAAAACCAGTCACAGATGGGGAAAAAATAGTCTACGCGTAATTTCAACGACGGCTTAACAGGCATTATGGGAATTACGAATGTACTCGAATTTGAGCAGACAAAAGGCGTATCGAGCGAGCAGAGTATGGGATGACAGAAGCTACCAAAGAGACCCGCAGGACCACCATGGCCACGAACATAGAGGATCTGCTTTTGGATGATGTTGCTTTGTGGGGCGCTCAACATCGTTGTCATCAGCACCCGTACAAGTTCCCAATCCTTCCATTTCCATTCTAGCCGCTTCCCGAATGATGATGAAAACACAAACACCTAGTCCCCGGGCGGAGAAAATCCCCGAAGCGGCCGGGAATCGAACCCGGGACCCCGTGATCCAGAGGCAGCGACGTTACCTGCTTTTGGATCTGAATGGATTGTTCTATTGTCTAGTGATAGCTGACTAGAGGTACGTTTAACTACGAAAATATAACCCGAAGATTTAAAAGATTTTTCTGGAAGCTGTATTTTTCAAATAGGTGGGAAATGTAATTTGAGAACGATTCATACGATTTTGATCGGCATTTGATACCGGATATCTAAATTCTCTATTGGCGCCCGTAACCGTTTTGCGATATCTTCAAGTCGATTTTAACTCATGTTTTGTCTGTTTTGGACCAAGAAAATATTTATTCAGTACGTCCGTATTTTGTGAGAACTTAATATTTTTCATATTTCCTATGTATGCTGGGAAGATGTATTCAAAATAATTTACGCAAAATTACTTTGCTGCAGGCGCTACAGGAGGACTAGGGGAATCTGCACCGATACCACTCACCTCGAGCGATTCTTCCACTTGGTGCAGCAATTACTGGGATCGTCCAGCATGACCACAAAAATAATTTCTTAAAGACGAAATTGTAAGTAATAAAGCTATTAGCATTAATCCTTAGTTTACTTGAAAAATCACACACACGTCCCGCGTTCGAAGAGGGATAAGGCCTTAATGGGCCCGGTATCTTGCCCAAATTTTTTTTTTTTAATGGTAGTCTTCGTATAAGAGATGGCTATATGAATTTACCATCCGTTTACAAAACAGCGTGATCATGTGCTGAAGGACTATGTCGGATACGCTGAAGGGCGTGGGTTCTAGCCTATTCTAAGGCGGACTTTTTTTCTCTATTCTTGCTTCACCGTCACTTGATAACAGCTGATAGCCGCCTTCATGTTGGTTGCAAAATAGACAAGAAATACAATACCATCTATTTTATATCTAATATGCACCAAGCACATACAAACTTACGTATTGGCTAACAAAATATTTAGGGTCTAATTTTTTTATGACAAGCACATGAGCTTCCTTCATGACAAACAGTTTACATGAGCCAGCATCAGCTTGCACGTACTGCAAGCTATTTCTCTTGCGTTCTCCGAAAATGACCACTGACTGGTCAAAAGTGGTTACGGCACTGTAAAATGCTAATTGTGACCAGAAAGAATATGAAGAATAGGAGTCCATCTCAATTTCCAATAATGTGTCATTTTTTCAAAATTTTGAGCGATTTGTCACTAATATTTGTAAAATGATTTGTTATTCCACCATGAGTATTACATGAAGGACACCTTGCCATAGCGGCATTTAATTATTAGTAAATTTAAGGCAAAACTTACCGTTTTAATGTTCTGCTGTGTTGGTTTTTCGTATGTCTTGTTAACTGCAATTACACGAGTCGAAGGCCCAGTTGTACGGACTTTTCGCTCCTGAAAACGACCTTCCAACTTCTTGTATGTCCTTTCACCAAGAGGTCTTTTCAGGTAGTTTGGTCTAGTCACTTGCTTTCATAGCACCACACGGGGTCAGGTGTATGGCAAAGGTCATGCCTGCGGACGTGAGCAACGTATTCGGAGTGCGAACACTTAATGGCTGCGTGTTCTCAGCAATATACCACCTCCTGTTCTAAGATCAGGAGCTTCAAAAATGGTTCAAATGGCTCTGAGCACTATCGGACTTAACTGCTGTCGTCGTCAGTCCCCTAGAACTTAGAACTAATTCAACTTAACTAACCTAAGGACATCACACACATCCATGCCTGAAGCAGGATTCGAACCTGCGACCGTAGGGGTCGCGCAGTTCCAGACTGTAGCGCCGAGAACCGCTCGGCCACTCCGGCCGGCTATCAGGAGCTTCCCTGAAGATCTGGAACAACAGTCTAAGCTACTCACATATACTGAACAAGCAGAACAAAGCTTGTAACCAAGGAAAAACTCGTAGCGTACAGCAAACAACCTTGTTGAGTCCACTTTGCGTCAAGCACTTATGGAAAATCCAGTGGAGGCAATCAGTAGTCAATGAACATCAAAATCCTTAGATGCAGATACAATAATTCGACCTCCTAGATGTCAGTGGAGGATCATGAAGGTGATTCGAACCAGAGAAGGTGGATGTTATCTACTGCACAAGCGGGGATGGGATAGTTCTGATAATTGTAACAGTCAATCTATATACGACTACCGACTGTTCTTTTCGAACGTAAAGAAGGGAAAATAATGGTCATTCACCAAGAATCGGATGAATCAATCTAACGTATTGCTGAACTAGTTCTGGATATGTAAGACTGTTCGAAGTTGTGGTGGTACACAGTTGTCCACTAATGTGTATTTGCAGTTGTTTTCATCATATTATGATAAAATAGAGTCTAAGGAAGTAGTTGAGAAAAGGGTGAAACAGGGTTATATCCTACCCTTTGTGTTAATCTGTACACTGAGCAAAAATTAAAGGAAACGAGGGAGAAATTTGCAAAGGCAACTGTAATTTATGGTAAAGAACAAAGTTTTGAGGTTTGCCAATGACATTGTAATTTTGTCAGACTGCAAAGGTATTTGGAAGTCAGGAAGGGAGGGAGGGAGGTTGTAGGATGAACATCAACACGTCAAACAGGAATAATGGAATGTAGTCTAAGTAAATTAGGTGATTCTGAGGGAATTTGATGAAGAAATGAGAAAAATTAATTGAATTTTGTTATTTTGGGAGCAAAATAACTGATGGTCGAAGAAGAGGATATACAACGCAGACAGGCAATAATTCATTACGGAAAAAAATGGGTTAACAAAAATCCAAGGTTAGAGAGGCTTTTGTATAGGTATTTGTCTGGAGTGTAGACTTTTACACAAGCGAAGCCTGGGCGATACACACTTCACGTACTGAAGCGAACTGAGGAGAAAAGTTATGTCACAGCTTGACTTGACAGGACACATCCTGAAGTGTCAACGAACCGACAATATGGTAAGAAGGACTCGTGGAGGGTAAAAATCTTTGCGGTTTCAAAAGTTATGTGGAGATGAAGAATCTTCCAAAACATAGACAAGCGTGGATAGCTGTGACAAACGTGTCTTCAGACCGAAGGTACGAACATAATTTTGCAGTCTTAAACCAGCATTTAACAAATTCGTAGGTCTTATTTTCAGTCGTACACACCATCGCCTTTCGATGCCGACGAAGTAATATCTCAATTGCATCGAACCGAAAACCTCAAATGTAGCAGTCTACTATCTACGTTCTGCCGCTATGTAATTAGAGCCATTTGAGTGGACAGTAAGTACTGTAAATTTGTCTCTTATCCTTGGGTCGACCGATTCTTTAAAAAAAAAAAAAAAAAAAAAAAAAGAAAGATGCCAGAACAAACTAGCTATGTACGAAAGACTACAGTTTCTAAAAATACAAGCTACATTAGATTCACACGCAAAAAATGAGGGCTAAGTATTGAAATGGCCAGTGGATATTTAGGCTAAAGGTGGATATTACACTGTGAATAAATGCTGGCGAAGTGATAGTGACAGGACTATGGCATTGGCGAATAAAGCTGCTGATCAGAAGTTTAATTGTTATACAAGACTGTGATATGGCCAAATAACGTGTGAATCTATGAGCATGCTCTTTTACTACCCCTCTTCCCCCCGATGGTAAACAACGGTGTTGCTACAATCACCACGCCTTTAACTTTGCTAGTACAGACGAAATATCGCATTAACAACGGAAGAAAACCAATGAAAATCTGAATACTCTGGAGACTTACATAAGAAACAAACATGCAGGTCGTTATTAGAAATTGCCGCGTTTCTCTTCCAATTGCGACTTAGTTTATCTTCATGTACTCTACTATATCTGAACCCCCTCCCCCCCTCCCCGCCCCCATTAGTCGAAGCAGAGAAGCGTTCAACGAGACATTTGGACTACGGTGCTGTTCGTTTGCAGGGCATTAATGCTCATCTTCACAGTAGAAATCAGTTCGACGATTCGTAATCATACGTCTCTAACCTATGATCTGTAAGCGTGTGTGTGACGTCACAGGCAGATATATCATACCTTTACGACACGCCTGCTGCCCAACGAAAGTGAATATTCACGAGGTTTTAAGAGTATAGGAATGTGACGCAATGCGTAACAGCCTATTTATTAGTGAATTAAGTACTATTTCAGATCATGCAGCAAAGAACTGCCGTAGTTACGTAAGATGCAGTGAATAGAATTAGGGTCTAAGTGAAAGTGGCAAGAGGCAAATCATTTAAAACTCATAAAATGCTGATTCACAGACACAGGAACCAGTTGTTCAATAACGTATCTCAGATTAATAACAATTCTAATGTACGGTGGTTTCAATTTAGAAAGAACACTGACTTCATGACACGTTCGCGTGCACGTTTTAAAGAGTAGCTTTAATCTGATTCTTCAGTTGAAACCTCAGGGCTGAGAGATCGTGGTCTATGTATAAACTTTTCACCCAACGTTTCGTCTCCATCGGCGGGAGACATCATCTGAGGTCGTCCGGCTACTGACCAAGTAGCCGAACGACCTCAGATGTCTCCCGCAGATTGAGACGAAACGTTGGGCGAAAATTTTATACATAGACCACGGCCTCTAAGCCCGGAAGTTTCAACTGAAGACAACACCGGCCGTGAAAGCCTACATTGTACGCTTATTCTGACTATTCGAGAAGCACTGGCACGCAACAAATATTCCGGAACAGAAGACTCATTTTTATACCCATTACTATAAAAGGGAGATATAGTGCAATTCTTCCTTTTTGGTTGCGTTTCTACAAATGTCCAGTCCTCATAACCTATTTCCATCACTTCTTACCCTTACTGTTGTCTTTCGATCAGTCTGCTTTTTCACTCGAATAGGGAGATAAATAAATCTACGCAATTCTGTTTGAGGTGGTGGTTTGGGTAATTTGATCTTCATAAGCATTAAAGGAGCATTATGGAACGAAATGAATATTCGTTGACTCCAGTCTCAAAACAGTTTCGTGGGATTTTGAAAGTATGTTCTCTTAAATTGCAACAGTCTAGCAGTTCCTTTGAAGAAGTTAAGTGTCATGTTGGTTCAAACTGAACAAATACCATAAAATTGGTGCACTTTTCAGATATATGCCAAGCAAGATTTTTGGAAACATTTTGGTTCACATATTAACTTCACTTTCCTACTAGTCTATTAAGGAATAAAATCTTTAGATACAACTGGACCTACGGTGTTTAATTTCATCTCTTCACCGACCATACACTGTCTCTCCCAGGGAATTTGTAAGGCTACATTTTTGTTAACACGGAAACCCAAATCGATGACTTTGATATTTCATAAAGTGTATATCAGCAACTCGACATTTCCGAACACCAGGAGCAGGTTACCAGTTCTCGCTTCAAGCTGTTATTTCCAAACCTGGGCATTTCTTTTTTCTCACAGATAGTCCACCGATGTTGGCAACAGATAACCGCCAATACGAAAACACTAAAATATCACAAGCAATAGTTGACGTATTGGGGTCCATCTGTATTTCCTCCATATTTGTGCATGATACTCCACCGCACTATTCTAGCCGATATAGCCGAGAACCGGGCTAGAAAGGCGACACGAATATAATTTTCTATGACTACGCGTCAGAAAGGCAATGAAACGGACTATTAACTTTTATGGCGAGAGATCTTTCTACATTTAGAAGGTGGTATGAGTGAACAAGTCTAGGTAGAAAAAGTACATATAATAGCAACAGCAGACGATGTCGAGTGTTATTTCCACTGAAGGTTGACGACAAATGTGGAAGAATTATTATATAATATAATTGCGAATTACTACCACATTATAATTTAAATGACGTGCTGGAAATCATTTTTAACTTTTGTGTAAAATAAAAAGAATGATTGATGTCAATAGTAATGGCGCACGGAACATCTTAGTTAACTGCTAGAGCAGCGCCCGAACGTCATTCAGGAAATAAAGGGCTTTGTGGCGTTAAAATTCTTTGTTATTCCGAAGTCAGTCATGTAAAAATTTAGTATCATATGTAACGTAAACATGAGATTATAAATAGCAGAAACTGCAGAGGAATTTGAAGCACTTACCTTCGAAGCTGTGAAGACAGTGCTCTAAACTGTTTCCCGTGTTTGTTACCCACCGGATGTCTGTTATAAACACACAACTCCGTGCTAACAACTAGTTCACTGTCGGCGATGTGTAATCGATTCGCACACGGTAGAGGAAGGAGGTGATGTCACAAACGGCGTAATATCGTAAATATCTCCAGAACACGATCAATCGACACCACCAGCTGGAGACTAGGGCCGGACCAACTACACTCGCTTCCGAATGTGCTCGAGATTTCCACATATGTTGCAGTGATCGATACAGTATCGAGTGTTGTTCGAATAACCAAATGACATTTGACTCACGCGAAACGAGAGCAAGCGATGGCAAGAAGCTAAAAGATTGCCACGATAACAAGCTATAGCTCTGCTTGTAATTTGAAAATACCGTGAAACACAGGTGGAAATGCTAGTAAGTCTCCCGTACAAACAACTGTTGTATTTGAAATAATACACAGTAACGGTTTTGATACGGCATTTCTGGAAGCTATATTGAGGCCTGAACATTAATGATGATTTTTCTTTTTCATGTAAAGCTAACAGCCAAATGCGAAGGTATAGTTCTTCAGAAACAGAGCTCGATTTTGAACCCAGTGTAGTGTTTTATTCGGTTATTAGAGGCCATAATAATTTACAAGTGAGCATTTTGATTCCTGTTCACACGTTAGTATAAAGTGTAAAAAGTTATCAGTTTTTGATCAGATTTAAAACAGAATAGTAAAATTCAGATAAAATAAGAAAGAAAATTGGAATGTGTAGGCCTAATAAACGAAATAAATTAAATTGAATGTGACTGCTACCGCGAGAATAAATAACAGTGACAAGACCTGCTGTGGCGATAGAGCATATATCACTATATCGCAGGATCAACTAAAGCTCGTGAATTACACTGAATCATGATTGTGATCATTTACCTAAATATTAAAGGCTGGGTTTTCAAGTCATCTATATACTATAAGATACTGTAGTATATATTACACAGTTCACATCCAAAATACACTGTCGGAAACAACATAGTACACTCTTTAAGAGGTTTCCAATCCACTCAGATTTATTGTTGCAATAGTGGATATGGAGCACATGAAATGATTACATTCACAGATCAATAGGACAAGCAGTTCTGACAGGGGAACCTCCCCATCGCACCCCCCTCAGATTTAGTTATAAGTCAGCACAGTGGATAGGCCTTGAAAAACTGAACACAGATCACTCGAGAAAACAGGAAGAAGTTATGTGGAACTATGAAAAAAATAAGCAAAATATACAAACTGAGTAGTCCATGCGCAAGATAGGCAACATCAAGGAGTGTACGAGCTCAGGAGTGCCATGGTCCCGTGGTTAGAGTGAGCAACTACGAAATGAGAGGTCCTTGGTTCAAGTCTTCCCTCGAGTGAAAAGTTTAATTTTTTATTTTCATAAAATTATTTTGAGAAGCTGCGCAGGTACACAGAGCAGCATTGTTTACGTGATCGTGTGTTAATTATCAATGTTCAGGCACTCACACATAATCAACTTCGCTCTCCAAAATTCCCGGACATGTTCAGATTTTCTTGGACATATGCAGGATTTGACGGTCTACATACGGAAAAATTTGAAAACGTGAAAAACATATCTTTTGACAGAGCACAGGGAAAACTGTGAAACTGTTGAATTCATTTGTTGCAGTTTATGTGACAAACTCTTATGTTTTCATCACTTTTTTGGGAGTGATTATCACATCCACAAGAAAACCTAAATCGGGCAAGGTAGAAGAATCTTTTTACCCATTCGCCAAGTGTACAAGTTAGGTGGGTCGACAACATATTCCTGTCATGTGATGCACATGCCGTCACCAGTGTCGTATAGAATATATCAGACGTGTTTTCCTGTGGAGGAATCGGTTGACCTACGACTTTGCGATCAAATGTTATCGGTTCCCATTGGAGAGGCACGTCCTTTCGTCTACTAATCGCACGGTTTTGCGGTGCGGTCGCAAAACACAGACACTAAAGTTATTACAGTGAACAGAGACGTCAATGAACGAACGGACAGATCATAACTTTGCGAAAATAAAGGAAGTAAACTTTTCACTCGAGGAAGACTGGAACCAAGGACCTCACGTTCTGCAGTAGCTCACGCTAACCTCGGGACCACGGCGCTCCTGAGCTCGCACTGTCCTTGATGTTGCCTATCTTGCGCATGGACTACTCAGTCTGTATATTTTGCTTATTTTTTTCATAGTTCCACACAACTTCTTCCTATTTTCTCGATTGATCTGTGTTCAGTTTTTCAAGGCCTATCCACTGTGCCAACTTATAACTAAATCTGACGGGGGTGCGATGGGGAGGTTCCCTTGTGAGACACCAGGTGTCGGTCCATGCTGAAAGACGCTTATTACTACGTGGTGTAGCTTCCACGGGTGGCAATGCAGGTGCTGACTCCGGTATCCAGTCTATCGTACAGTTGGCGGTTACGGGCCTGGACACGTTACGCCACGCCTTCTCGTCCTGTTCGTGTTGTTATGTCAGTTGTTGGTTGACGAGTCACTCGAGTCACTTCTCGCGACATCACATCCCACATGTGCTCGAATGGAGACCAGTTCTGAGATCTTAATGGCCAGGGAAGTTGCTGCGCGTCTTGCAGAGTACGCTGAGTTTCACAGGCAGGGTGGGGACGAGCGTTATCCTGTTGGAACAACATATCACGCTCCTGTTTACAGGACTAGCAACAGAACATTCTGCACGTACCGTGCTCTGGTAAGCATCCTGTCCAGAGACACCAAAGGTGAACGAGAGTTTTGCAAATGGTTCAAATGGCTTTGAGCACTATGGGACTTAACTTCTGAGCTCATCAGTCCCCTAGAACTTAGAACTACTTAAACATAACTAACCTAAGGACATAACACACATCCATGCTGGAGGCAGGATTCGAACCTGCGACCGTAGCAGTCACGCGGTTCCAGACTGTAGCGCCTAGAACCACGAGAGTTTGCATTCAGACCATAAGGCCTGGGGTGGAGCGAGTGTGTCTTGGACGAATGCACACTACGAGACAGCATTCGCCAGGTCTATGTCGTACGCTCAAGCGACTACCACTTGCTTGCAGACAGAATCTGGTTTCCAGTCGCTGAAGACCAGGGCCCGCCATTCCTTCTTCCGAGTGGTCCTCAGGCGGCACCAGTCGAGCCTTGCCCGTCGATGCTGTGGTGTGAGTGGAAGTGGAAGACGGACGTGCCCGTAGTTCCACTGCAACAACCGGTTCGCAACAGTTCGTGTTGACACGTCTGTGTTCACAAGCCCTCTAGTTGTACGATCTTCCACTGCTTCCCTTACAATTCAACGATCCTGCTTGTCTTCTGTACTTGGTGGACGTCCAAAACCACATCTACAGGTGTGAGGATGTTCACACGACCACTGATACCAGCATCATTGCACAACTGACGCAGCCCGTCCAACGTGTGTGGCAGTTCTCTGAAAGGACCATCCTGCCACTCGAAAGGCCACAATTTGATCGATTCCAATGTGAACCACACATCCTTTTAAATAAATTAGAATTATATGGTGTCACGGGCAGTGCTGCAAAATGGTTCAGGTCATCCCTCACTAACGGGAAACAAAGGGTGTCCGTGCAAGGGACTAGTGAATTAAGTCATCAGTCATCACCAGAATGGGAAGAAATTACATGCGGCGTTCCACAAGGATCCATCTTAGCCATTGCTTTTTCTAGTGTACATTAATGATCTCTCATCAGTTACACTGCCAGAAGCAGAGTTCGTTTTGTTTGCAGATGACACAAGTATTGCAATAACAACTTGCAATTACAACTTGATAATAAATTCAGTTGGGAGGAGCACACCACAGAACTGCAGAAACGCCTTAACAAATATGTATTTGCAATTCGAGTGTTAGCAGACATAGGTGACATAAAAATGAAAAAGCTTGCATACTTTGCCTACTTTCATTCCATAATGTCATATGGTATAAAATTTTGGGGTAACTCTTCAAGTCAAACAAAAGTTTTCAGAGTCCAAAAGCGTGTAATACGTATTATTTGTGGAGTAAATTCACGGACGTCCTGTAGAAACCTCTTGAAAGAACTGGGTATACTAACTGCTGCCTCTCAGTATATTTACTCCTTAATGAAATTTGTCCTAAATAATATATCTCTTTTTCCAACAAATAGCACGTTTCATTCATACAATACCAGGAACAAAAATGATCTGCACAAGGACTTAAAAGCACTTACTTTAGTTCAGAAAGGGGTCCACTACTCAGGAACACTCATCTTCAATAATTTGCCAGCAAACATAAAAAATTTTGTTACAAACAAAGATCACTTTAAAAGGAGCCTGAAAGACTTAATAGTGGCCAACTCCTACTACTCTGTTGACGAATTTTTTAATAGGAACAAATCATGTATTGTATATATTCATAGTATTAGTATTGTTATTTCAGCTTAAAAAAATCGACATGTTCCACATCCACGAGGATCTCCTCAGTACGGATCTATGGAACAAAAAACTAATCTAATCTAATCTAAGTCGCCCACTTTGCTGTAGGAAGCACAAGTACTTCTCTGTGGTTTGGCTGCCTGCTTGCTTCGCAAGCCTGCACCACACTGTGCCTTCTCGCTGTGAGAATTGCTTATTAAAGGGTAGACACAGATGCCCTCTGGTAGCTACTCCAATACGCTGTCTGTTGGCGGACGACGTTGAAACCATTGTCAGTACGTCTGCTATCTCCCAGGTGGTATATGCTGTCATCGGATCAAAATCTACGTCACGTTTCCAGGTGTACTAACTTTTTTGCTGCAGTGTATGTTAATAACACTATGATATATCATGGAAATAATGCCAACAGAAGAGACTTTGGTTGTGCCCCAGGGAAGTGTGTTCAGACCCTTGCTTTTCATCTAGTGTATTAATGACCTCGCAGAAAATGTTAATATTAACCTCAGAATTTTTGCTGATGGTGCAGTTATCTTTATTGAAGTAATGTCTGAAAGAAGCTGCACAAATTTACAGCTAAGATTTCTAAGTGGTACAGAGATTGGAAACTTAGTTTAAATATTCAGAAACGTAAAATTGTGCGTCTCACAAATCGAAAGAAACAACATATTATCCATTGACAATCATTTCAGTGAGTTGCATCAACTCATACAAATACCTGGATGTAGTAATTTGCAAGGATATGAAATTAAATTGTCACTTAAGCTCAGTCGTAGGTAAAGTAGTTGGGATACTGCGGTTCATTAGTAGTGTACTAGGGAAGCGCAGTCAGTCTACAAAAGGGACAGCATACTAAACACTCGTGTGACCCGTCCTAGAATATTGCCCACATTTACAGGACATGTACCATATAGGACAGACAGCGGATAGTGAATAGGAAGGACAGCACGAATGGTCACTCGTTCGTTCTACTCATGGGAGGGTCTCTAAGATGCTGAAAGAACTGAGCTGACAGACGCTTGAAGATAGCCGCAAACTTTTCCATCGTTTCTAGATCCAACTTTGAGTGATTAATATAGGAATATATTCCAACTCCCTAGGTATGACTCTCACAGGGATCGCCAAGACACGATTAGACTAATTATAGCTCAGAGAAAGACATGTAAGTAGTCATTCTTCGTGTGTTCCATACGTAAATGGTATGGGATAATGCCTTAATAAGTGGTACAATAGGACATACGCTCTGGCATGCACTTCACAGTGGTTTTCACAGCATAACTTTAGACGAAATCGCTAGATCATGTGGCAATCGAAAACTCAACGAAAGCCCAGGATTTATCAAACAGTTCGAGTCGTGTTCCAGCACAGCACTAATGGTGGCTGTTGCTACTTCGTCTCAGGGGGGGCAATAAGCTGGATTTTGCTGATTGACTAACGTTTATGACATCATACTGGTATGGCTAACGTCCATGACATCATACTGGTAACGTTAATGACGTCGGTCTCTCAGACCGGCCGGTCCGTATCGATGCTAGTTTTTGAAACGTCGCTTTTCTTCGAACGAAGCCATTAGATTTCTTTGCGCAGCGGTCAGAGAGCTTTCGTCATGAGTGACAAAACTGGCGTTACGGCGCATGCGCAACAATGGTGATATACGAAACCCGTGCCTAAGCAATCATCATGCGGGACAAGGCAGCTGACGTTGACGTGGACGCGGAAATTAATCAAACCTCACGAGATCAGCGCCTGTCTCAGAATGGGAAGTGCTGGCTGAAGTGATTTTCGGGTGCAGCACACTCTGACGTCTTCCCTCACCTGCATCTGGCTCGCAAACCACAGAATTTGTTTAGCATATGGACACGCGTAAAATTCCTGCGTTAGATCTGTTAAAACGCACATTTCCTCCATGGATAAAATGCTATTCATATTCCTTTGTCTATTGTTGTTGTTGTTGTTGTTGTCGTCTTCAGTCCAGAGATTGGTTTGATGCAGCTCTCCATGCTACTCTATCCTGTGCAAGCTTCTTCATCTCCCAGTACCTACAGCAACCTACATCCTTCTGAATCTGTTTAGTGTATTCATCTCTTGGTCTCCCTCTACGATTTTTATCCTCCACGCTGCCCTCCAATGCTAAATTGGTGATCCCTTGACGCCTCATAATATGCCCTACCAACCGATCCCTTCTTCTAGTCAAGTTGTGTCATAAACTCCTCTTCTCCCCAATTCTATTCAATACCTTCTCATTAGTTATGTGATCAAATGGCTCAAATGGCTCTGAGCACTATGGGACTCAACTGTAACAACTATAACGGCTTCTGCTACCAAATGTAACAGTTGTGTTACTAAATGTGACACTTCTGTCACTAAATGTAACTGGGTTTTCTCTTTTGATGCAAGTCAATTGTCAGGATGAGCATTCTAAAGCATTCTGTCAGGGTGAAAATATTAAATAAATTAACTTTTCTCTCTTAACAACATGTGGGCAGGGTGGGTTCTTCCTTGGCTCGGGTATGAGGTCGAATGAAACATCATTTTTACATAAGATAACTTTTATTGAAGATTTGTACAACTGTATCTTACGGGATGTTCTGGTTCGGAGAGCGGCAACTGTGTCGTTTGTGAAGTCTTCTGCTGCGGCAGCGGCGGCGGCGGCGGCGGCGGCGGCGGCGGCGGCGGCGTCTGATTACGCGTAGCGGTGTGTATCTCGTGTCGCTGTCTCGCCCAGCTGACGGGAGACGCGCAGCGCGAGGTGGCCGGTTTAATTATTGCGAGCGAAGTCGTGCGTCGGATGATACCTTGGGAGTGGCGTCCCAGTGTTTCTCTTCTCTATGCGGCCGCGTGTGTTGTGCGTCGACCAGCGGAGCGGCGCGGCGGGGGAAGGCCAGTGTCCCGGACTCGAACCACGGACTCCCGCTTGCCAGTCTTCGGCTGTCAGGTCTTCTTCCCAGCTCACAGGTGACTGCTGATGTGAGGCCGTCTCCTTCCCGTCCTCACGAGTCACCCGGGTACGTAAAAATCAGACTTCAAATGACTTTTAACTTCTGTCTTCTGGCGCCGCGGCTGCTGCTTGCTATTCCATTACAGCGGCGGACTTGGTGCGTCTGTGCATGATGCAGTCTCTTCTTGCATGACGGTCTTCAGCACCGAAACTGACTGAAAACTTCTTCGTCTTCTTCGTCTCTTCTCTCCGTCTCCGTCTTCGTCTCCGTCTCCGTCTTCATCTGACTTCCTCCGTCTGGCCCACTGCGTCTCGCGTATTTATTCACTTCAGTTTACTGGAGGTGAACGACTTCACGGTCATTGCCTCGTCTGTCACGTTGAAAAGCTTCTCGAAGAATCTTCTTAACGTCGGTCGTTGGCTCTTGGGATGTAGGCGAGGGCCTTTGCTCACATACGACAACTGAGAAACACGTGAGCCGGTCGGGCGATGCCCTGACGGCTGAATCGACAGCGCCCGCTTATGTGGAAGTTGCTGACTTCAGGGTCATTGTCTCTTCTGTTCTGCTGTTCGGCCCGCTGTTTGCGAGTATGTAACTCTAAACTAAACCAAGTTTTTCATTTATATCCTAATTTCTAGTTCACTTTGATTTCACTGATTTATTTACTTAAGTACCACTCAACACAACTGCTGTGGTCATAAGTCCCCTAGAACTTAGAACTACTTAAACCTAACTAACCTAAGGACAGCACACAACACCCAGCCATCACGAGGCAGAGAAAATCCCTGACCCCGCCGGGAATCGAACCCGGGAACCCGGGCGTGGGAAGCGAGAACGCTACCGTATGTTATCTACCCATCTAATCTTCAGCATTCTTCTGTAGCACCACATTTCGAAAGCTTCTATTCTCTTCTTGTACAAGCTATTTATCATCCATGTTTCACTTCCATACATGGCTACACCCCATACAAATACTTTCAGAAACGACTTCCTGACACTTAAATCTATACTCGATGTTAACAAATTTCTCTCCTTCGGTAACGCTTTCCTCTCTACTTCGACCATCATCAATTATTTTGCTCCCCAAATAGTAAAACACCTTTACTGCTTTAAGTGTCTCATTTCCTAATCTAATTCATCTAGCGAGTCCCGATCTAATTCGACTACATTCCATTACCCTCGTTTTGCTTTTGTTGATGTGCATCTTACATCCTCCTTTCAAGACACTGTCCTTTCCGTTCAACTGCTCTTCCAGGTCCTTTGCTGTCTCTGACAGAATTACAATGTCATCGGCGAACCTCAAAGTTTTTATTTCTTCTCCATGAATTTTAATACCTACTCCGAATTTTTCTTTTGTTTCCTTTACTGCTTGACAATATAAAGATTGAATAACATCGTGGATAGGCTACAACCCTGTCTCTCTCCCTTCCCAACCACTGCTTCCCTTTCGTGCCCCTCGACTCTTATAACTGCCATCTGGATTCTGTACAAATTGTAAATAGCTTGTCTCT
This sequence comes from Schistocerca nitens, assembly GCF_023898315.1. Classification (NCBI taxonomy): domain Eukaryota; kingdom Metazoa; phylum Arthropoda; class Insecta; order Orthoptera; family Acrididae; genus Schistocerca; species Schistocerca nitens. The sequence continues at coordinate 346,463,184 of NC_064618.1, read as the reverse complement.
CCCTGTATTTTACCCGTACCACCTTCAGAATTTGAAAGAGAGTATTCCAGTCAACATTGTCAAAAGCTTTCTCTAAGTCTACAAATGCTAGAAACGTAGGTTTGCCTTTCCTTAATCTATTTTCTAAGATACGTCGTAGGGTCAGTATTGTCTCACGTGTTCCAACATTTCTACGGAATCCAAACTGATCTTCCCCGAGGTCGGCTTCTACCTGTTTTTCCATTCGTCTGTAAAGAATTCGTGTTAGTATTTTGCAGCCGTGGTTGATTAAACTGATAGAGCGGTAATTTTCACATCTGTCAACACCTGCTTTCTTTTGGATTGGAATTATTATATTCTTCTTGAAGTCTGAGAGTATTTCGCCTGTCTCATACATCTTGCTCACCAGATGGTAGAGTTTTGTTAGGCCTTGCTCTCCCAAGGCTGTCATTAGCTCTAATGGGAGCTTGTCTACTCCCAGGGCCTTGTTTCGACTTACGTCATTCGGTGCTCCATCAAACTCTTCACGCAGCATCGTATCTCCTATTTCATCTGCACCTACTTTCTCTTCCATTTCTATAATATTGTCCTCAAGAACATCGGCCTTGTATAGACCCTCTATATACTCCTTCCACCTTTTTGCTTTCCCTTCTTTGCTTAGAACTGGGTTTCCATCTGAGCTCTTGATATTCATACAAGTGGTTCTCTTTTCTCCAAAGGTCTCTTTAATTTTCCTGTAGGCAGTATCTATCTTACCCCTAGTGAGATAAGCCTCTACATCCTTACATTTGTCCTCTAGCCATCCCTGCTTAGCCATTTTGCATTTCCTGTCGATCTCATTTTTGAGACGTTTGTATTCCTTTTTGCCTGCTTCATTTACTGCATTTTTGTATTATCTCCTTTCATCAATTAAATGGAGTATCTCTTCTGTTAGCCATGGATTTCTATTACCCCTCGTCTTTTTGCCCACTTGATCCTCTGTTACCTGCACTATTTCGTCCCTCAAAGCTACCCATTCTTCTTCTACTGTATTTCTTTCCCCCATTCTTGTCAATCGTTCCCTAATGCTCTCCCTGAAGCTCTCTACAACCTCTGGCTCTTTCAGGTTATCCAGGTCCCATCTACTCAATTTCCCCCCTTTTTGCAGTTTCTTCAGTTTTAATCTACAGTCCAAAACCAACAGATTGTGGTCAGAGTCCACATCTGCCCCTGGAAATGTCTTACAATTTAAAACCTGGTTCCTGTCTTACCATTATATAATCTACCGGATACCTTCCAGTATCTCCAGGCTTCTTCCATGTATACAACCTTCTTTCATGATTCTTGAACCAAGTGTTAGCTGTGATTAAGTTACGCTCTGTGCAAAACTCTACCAGGCGGCTTCCTCTTTCATTCCTTACTCCCATTCCATATTCACCAACTACATTTCCTTCTCTTCCTTTTCCTAATGTCGAGTTCCAGTCACCCATGAGTATTACATTTTCGTCTCCCTTCACTATCTGAATAATTTCTTTTATCTCATCATACATTTCATCAATCTCTTCGTCATCTGCGGAGCTAGTTGGCATATAAACTTTTACTACTGTGGTAGGCGTGGGCTTCTATCTATCTTGGCCACAATAATGCGTTCACTATGCTGTTTGTAGTAGCTTACCCTCATTCCTATTTTCCTATTCATTATTAAACCTACTCCTGCATTACCCGTATTTGATTTTGTATTTATAACCCTGTATTCACCTGACCAGAAGTCTTCTGCCTCCTGCCACTAATTCCCACTATATCCAAGTTTTCTAACCTACCTGCCCGATTAAGGGATCTGAAATTCCACGCTACGATTCGTAGAAAGCCAGTTATCTTTCTCCTGATAACAACGTCCTCGTGAGTAGAGAAAAGGCAAACCTACGTTTCTAGCATTCGTAGAGAAAGCTTTTGACAATGTTGACTGGAATAATCTCTTTCAAATTCTGAAGGTGGCAGGGGTAAAATACAGGGAGCGAAAGGCTATTTACAATTTGTATAGAAACCAGTTACAAGAGTCGAGTAACATGAAAGGGAAGCAGTGGTTGGGAAGGGAGTGAGACAGGGTTGTAGCCTCTCCACGATGTTATTGAGTCTGTATATTAAGCAAGCAGTAAAGGAAGCAAAAGAAAAATTCGGATTAGGTATTAAAATCCATGGAGAAGAAATAAAAACTTTCAGGTTCGCCGATGACATTGTAATTCTGTCCGAGACAGCAAAGGACTTGGAAGAGCAGTTGAACGGAATGGACAGTGTCTTGAAAGGATGATATAAGATGAACATCAACAAAAGGAAAACGAGGATAATGGAATGTAGTCGAATTAATTCGGTTGATGCTGAGGGAATTAGATTAGGAAATGAGACACTTAAAGTAATAAAGGAGTTTTGCTATTTAGGGAGCAAAATAACTGATGATGGTCGAGGTAGATAGAATATAAAATGTAGACTGGCAATCGCAAGGAAAGCGTTTCTGAAGAAGAGAAATTTGTTAACAGCGAGTATAGCTTTAAGTGTCAGGAAGTCGTTTCTGAAAGTATTTGTATGGAGTGTAGCCATGTAAGGAAGTGAAACATGGACGGTAAATAGTTTGGAGAAGAAGAGAATAGAAGCTTTAGAAATGTGGTGCTACAGAAGAATGCCGAAGATTAGATGGGTAAATCACATAACTAATGAGGAGGTATTAAATAGAAATGGGGAGAAGAGGAGTTTGTGGCACAACTTGACTAGAAGAAGGGATCGGTTGGTAGGACATGTTCTGAGGCACCAAGGGAACATAAATTTAGCATTGGAGGGCAGCGTGGAGGGTAAAAACCACAGAGGGAGACCAAGAGATGAATTGAATACACTAAGCAGATTCAGACGGATGTAGGTTGCAGTAAGTACTGGGAGATGAAGAAGCTTGCACAGGATAGAGTGGCATGGAGAGCTGCTTCAAACCAGTCTCAGGACTGAAGACCACATCAACAACATAGTCATGACATAAATTATAATATAAAACCTAGAAAATATGTGCTTCAAATGAAAACAATGAAATGAAACATGGTGTGTCCCAAGTTTTGTTTGTGACGTATAAAGCGTTCTTGCCTCTTACTGATTAAGCGTTTCATTGCACGTTGCCGAAATATCGCAGAAGCTATTTTTTGTTTCACGTATGGCAGTGTCTTCTCAACATTGAACAACAGGAAGTGACGTCATAAAACTCGTACACCTCCGCATCAACGGCAGTTGACTCATCCCGTGTTTGGACGGCCTTATGGCCAGTGCTGCCGGAACGTTTCTCGTTCCGTTTCCACTCGGAATTTCAAGCCTCTTGGAAACATTGAACGACTGAAGTGATTATATGCAGCAACCGCAATTATTACTCATGTGGCGATGACGTGTTACAAGGTAAGGTAGTTAAGTCAAGTGATTTCAAAAAAGGGTTTCTGTGGTATTTTGTACATCGGTTATTTTTGGCAGCAAATATGGACATTTTCTCTATAGTATTACCTATTTTCAGACTTCGGCGCAATATCACAGTTTCTAGTCTACCATCCATTCTACCACCCATCTTCCCCGCAGGAACCCAAATTAGCAATTATTGAATTTTACAGAATTCATAGCACCCGATTGGGTAAAAGCGAAGGAGACAGCCGTTGTGGGAAGTAATGTCGATCCACGTAAATATCAGAATAGGGAGATATTTTACCCCAGGACAGTATGACAAAAATTAGTATCGCCTCTTGAGAACCTTCAAGGGAGTTGTAGATAAGAAACAATTCGGAAAGAGGGAGAAAGGCCTTTATCTCTAAAAAAAAGAATGGACGAGATGTTTCGAAAGAAAACTAATATCAGGTTACCTTCCATTGGGAAAGTGGGTGCACTCAGCTACTGTTATGTAATTTATAAACGAGAGAGCGCAGCAATCAGTTGTCCTTTTTTTGCAGCTTTTGTAACGCTAATACAGATTTTGGCTAGCGCCTAGCCATTACCAATGCACTATTTTTTAATCTCGATGCATGTTAGTCTCCTGTTGTTCGGGCATCAGTCACAGTTATTTGAATACTAGTAATGACTGACGCCCGAACAACAGGGAACTAACACTGATCGAGATTAAAAAATATGCATTGATAATGGCTAGGCAGTAGCCGAAATCTGGATTTCCGCAATAAAACGTGCAAAAAAAAAAAAAAAAGACGACTGTTTGCTGCGCTCTGTCATTTATAAATGCAGAAAACTGATATTCTCAAGGAGGTATTGGTTAATTGGTAAGGTAAGTTACATCATTTGTTACTTGGCAGATGCATCATGTTACAACCGAAGTGTATGGTACCAATTGTTGGCTTTGACCTATGACACATATACGTTATATTACGTGACGTGAATCTGAAATGCGTCACTCTATTTTCATATATTTCTTAAGAAAGGAAAACCCAAGAGGATTGTTCCAATCTCATTCTCGTACCACAAGCAAGATAAGTGAAATAAGTATTAGTGTCAGTGGTGTTAAGAAACAGTTGAAATCGTTAACACTGAACAAAGCTCGAGAGCGCGATGGAATCCCTACAATCAATTTGCTGCTGAGTTAGCCCCTCTTCTAACTACAATCTGTTGTAGAACCCTCGAACAAGAAACCGTGCCCAGTAGTTGGAAGAAAGTACAGATCACAACCGTCTACCAGAAGGGTAGCAGAAGTGATCCACAAAACTACCGTCCAGCAGTCTTGACATCGATTTGTTGCAGAATCTTGGAACATATTCTGAGATCAAACAGAATGAGGTATGACCTCCTCCATGCCAAGCAGCACATCTTCCAAAAACATCGGCCATGTGAAGCCCAACTCAAACTTTTCTCACAGGACATAACGAAAGCTTTCGATTAAGGCAGCCAAATAGATGTAGTATTTCTTGATTTTCGAAAAGCATTTGACTCAGTACCACATCTACCCTATTGTGAAAAGTGCCATCATACGGTGTATCAAGTGAAATTTGTAACTGGACGGAGGGTCATCTTTAGATCAAGTAGCTTATGGTGTGCCCCAGGGAAGTGTACTGGGACTCCTGCCGTTCATGTTTTACACTACTGGCCATTAAAATTGCTACAACAAGAAGAAATGCAGATGATAAACGGGTATTCATTGGACAAATATATTATATTAGAACTGACATGTGATTACATTTTCACGCAATTTGGGTGCATAGATCCTGAGAAATCAGTACCCAGAACAACCATCTCTGGCCGTAATAACGGCCTTGATACGCCTGGGCATTGAGTAAAACAGAGCTAGGATGGCGTGTACAGGTACAGCTGCCCATGCAGCTTCAACACGATACCACAGTTCATCAAGAGTCGTGACTGGCGTATTGTGACGAGCCAGTTGCTCGGCCACCATTGACCAGATGTTTTCAGCTGGTGAGAGATCTGGAAAATGTGCTGGCCAGGGCAGCAGTCGAACATTTTCTGTATCCAGAAAGCCCCGTACAAGACCTACAACATGCGGTCGTGCATTATCCTGTTGAAATGTAGGGTTTCGCAGGGATCGAATTAAGGGTAGAGCCACGGGTCCTAACACATCTGAAATGTAACATCCACTGTTCAAAGTGCCGTCAATGCGAACAAGAGGTGACCGAGCCGTGTAACCAATGGCAACCTATACCATCACGTCGGTTGATACGCCAATATGGCGATGACGAATACACGCTTCCAATGTGCGTTCACCGCGATGTCGCCAAACACGGTTGCGACCATCATGATGCTGTAAACAGAACCTGCATTCATCCGAAAAAATGACGTTTTGCCATTCGTGCACCCAGGTTCGTCGTTGATTACACCCCTATGTGATGCAGCGCCAAGGGTAACCGCAAGCATGGTCTCCGGGCTGATAGTCCATGCTGCTGCAAACGTCGTCGAACGGTTCGTGCAGATGGTTGTTGCCTTGCAAACGTCCCCATCTGTTGACTCAGGGATCGAGACGTGGCTGCACGATCCGTTACAGCCTTGCGGGTAAGATACCTGTCATCTCGGCTGCTAGTGATACGAGGCCGTTGGGATCCAGCACGGCGTTCCGTATTACCGTCCTGAACCCACCGATTCCATATTACACTAACAGTCATTGGATCTCGACCAACGCGAGCAGCAATGTCGCGATACGATAAACCGCAATCGCTATAGGTTACACTCCGACATTTATCAAAGTCGGAAACATGATGGTACGCACTTCTCTTCCTTACTCGAGGCTTCACAACTACGTTTCTCGAGGCAACGCCAGTCAACTGCTGTTGGTGTATGCGAAATCGGTTGGAAACTTTCCTCATGTCAGCACGTTGTAGGTGTCGCCACCGGCACCAACCTTGTGTGAATGCTCTGAAAAGCTGAACATTTGCATAACACAGCATCTTCTTCCTGTCGGTTAAATTTCGCGTCTGTAACACGTCATCTTCATGGTGTAGGAATTTTAATGGCCAGTAGTGTATATTGATGTCCTTGCGGATAATTTTGATAGTAACATCAGCTTTTCCAGAAGATGCAGTTATCTATAATGTAGGGTCTGAAAGAAGTTGCATAAGTATTCAGTCTTCTCTTGATGAGATTTCAGAATGGTGCAAAGGTAGGCATCTTTCTTTAAATGTCCAAAAAAGAAAATTGTAAACTTCACAAAACGAAAGAAACCAATATTTGATGACTCTAGAAATATACTACAATCCCGTAAGTATCGCTCTTAAAGGGACCATGAGGCCAAGATCAGAATAATAACAGCATGCGCAGAGACAATCATGCTTCCAACGTCCCATATGTGAATGGAACGGGCAGAAACCCTAATAACTCGCCGGCCGCGGTGGCCGTGCGGTTCTAGGCGCTTCAGTTCGGAACCGCGGGACTGCTACGGTCGCAGGTTCGAATCCTGCCTCGGGCATGGATGTGTGTGGTGTCCTTAGGTTAGGTAGGTTTAAGTAGTTCTAAGTTCTAGGGGACTGATGACCACAGATGTTAAGTCCCATAGTGCTCAGAGGCATTTGAACCATTTTTTGAACAGAGACGAGTCGCAGCCATATTGTCACAAATCTGTGTCTATACTAACCAACCAGACAGCCATACAGTAAACACGAATCACATGTGCTATCCATCAGTTTGCGTGGGATTTCAATGCGTTCAGCGACCGATCGGTGCGAACCTGCGACTGTAGCGGTCACGCGGTTCCAAACTGAAGCGCCTAGAACCGCACGGCCACACCGGCCGGCGACTCGTCTCTGTACTTATTAAGCCTGGTTGTGCAGTTTTGTTTCGTTTGGCTTTTCCCTCTTTGACTAAGGCATTTGCCTTAAAATTTGTAGCTATTTAGTTACCACGAACTAGTCTGAGAAGACAAGTGGAGTCCAGAGTTGCCACTTATATTTAGAAGGAATACACTCAAGTGACAAAGGTCATGGGATACCACCTAATATCGTGTGAGACCTTCTTTTGCCCAGTGCAGTGTAGCAACTCGACATGGCACGAATTCAACATGTCGTTGGAAGTTCCCTGCAGAAATATTCAGCCATGCCGCCTCTACAGCCGTCTGTTATTGCGAAAGTGTCCGTCTGCTTAGCTGGATGGGACTGGGTGGTGTGTTGTTCTAATAATCATCATATATTTCTGTGGTGTAATGGTTAGCATTTTGCCGGCACGGTAGCTCAGCGTGTTCGGTCAGAGAGCTGGTTGGCCTTTGTAATAACAAAACTGAGTGAAAGGATCAACAACGAACTTGAACGGAAGTCATGTGACGTCCGCAACGAACAAACACAAAAAAACTGGGTGGTAACGTGCTTGCCTCCCATGCACTGGGCCCGGGTTCGATTTCCTGCCGGATCGGAGATTTTCTATGCTCGTGGACTGGGCCTTGTGTTGTCCTCGTGGTGCCGAATAAAAAAAGACTTGCACTTGATGGTCGAACCAGAATGTAAATGGCCTCCGAGTAATATACAAAGGAGTTGCGGACATCGGCTGCGAGTAGGCATTGCTTTAAATCAATAGAGAAAGTTGAAAATTTGTGGCAGACTGGGATTAGAACCCGGTCGCCTGCTTGCTAGGCAGATACACTGACGACTAAGCCATCCGGACGCAGTGGCCTTCAAAGTTGCACGGACTACCGTAGCACACTTCCCGGAGGACCCAATTCCTAATTTATCATCTCACTACTAATGCAGTGCGCTGATTCCCGGAAGAATTGTACCTGGTGTGCATCCGTACTGAAGGGATCATTGGCCATCGTCCAAATAACATTACCATTTCCAGTTAATGATCGGTTTAATTAGACCAAAGGACGCAGTCCGTTCCACAAAAACACAGTCCACGTCAATATGGAGCCACCACCAGCTTGTACAGTGTCTTGTTGACAACCTGTGTCCATATCCATATACAGGGTGGTCCATTGATCGTGATCGGGCCAAATATGTCACGAAGTAAGCGTCAAACGAAAAAACTACACTCCTGGAAATGGAAAAAAGAACACATTGACACCGGTGTGTCAGACCCACCATACTTGCTCCGGACACTGCGAGAGGGCTGTACAAGCAATGATGACACGCACGGCACAGCGGACACACCAGGAACCGCGGTGTTGGCCGTCGAATGGCGCTAGCTGCGCAGCATTTGTGCACCGCCGCCGTCAGTGTCAGCCAGTTTACCGTGGCATACGGAGCTCCATCGCAGTCTTTAACACTGGTAGCATGCCGCGACAGCGTGGACGTGAACCGTATGTGCAGTTGACGGACTTTGAGCGAGGGCGTATAGTGGGCATGCGGGAGGCCGGGTGGACGTACCGCCGAATTGCTCAACACGTGGGGCGTGAGGTCTCCACAGTACATCGATGTTGTCGCCAGTGGTCGGCGGAAGGTGCACGTGCCCGTCGACCTGGGACCGGACCGCAGCGACGCACGGATGCACGCCAAGACCGTAGGATCTTACGCAGTGCCGTAGGGGACCGCACCGCCACTTCCCAGCAAATTAGGGACACTGTTGCTCCTGGGGTATCGGCGAGGACCATTCGCAACCGTCTCCATAAAGCTGGGCTACGGTCCCGCACACCGTTAGGCCGTCTTCCGCTCACGCCCCAACATCGTGCAGCCCGCCTCCAGTGGTGTCGCGACAGGCGTGAATGGAGGGACGAATGGAGACGTGTCGTCTTCAGCGATGAGAGTCGCTTCTGCCTTGGTGCCAATGATGGTCGTATGCGTGTTTGGCGCCGTGCAGGTGAGCGCCACAATCAGGACTGCATACGACCGAGGCACACAGGGCCAACACCCGGCATCATGGTGTGGGGAGCGATCTCCTACACTGGCCGTACACCACTGGTGATCGTCGAGGGGACACTGATTAGTGCACGGTACATCCAAACCGTCATCGAACCCATCGTTCTACCATTCCTAGACCGGCAAGGGAACTTGCTGTTCCAACAGGACAATGCACGTCCGCATGTATCCCGTGCCACCCAACGTGCTCTAGAAGGTGTAAGTCAACTACCCTGGCCAGCAAGATCTCCGGATCTGTCCCCCATTGAGCATGTTTGGGACTGGATGAAGCGTCGTCTCACGCGGTCTGCACGTCCAGCACGAACGCTGGTCCAACTGAGGCGCCAGGTGGAAATGGCATGGCAAGCCGTTCCACAGGACTACATCCAGCATCTCTACGATCGTCTCCATGGGAGAATAGCAGCCTGCATTGCTGCGAAAGGTGGATATACACTGTACTAGTGCCGACATTGTGCATGCTCTGTTGCCTGTGTCTATGTGCCTGTGGTTCTGTCAGTGTGATCATGTGATGTATCTGACCCCAGGAATGTGTCAATAAAGTTTCCCCTTCCTGGGACAATGAATTCACGGTGTTCTTATTTCAATTTCCAGGAGTGTACAAAGAACGAAACTTGTCTAGCATGAAGGGCGAAACCAGATGGCGCATTGGTTGGCCCGCTAGATGGCGCTGCCATAGGTCAAACGGACATCAACTGCGTTTTTTTTAAAAATAGGAACCCGAATTTTTATTACATATTCGTGTAGTACGTAAAGAAATATGAGCGTTTTATATGGACCACTTATTTCGCTTTGTGATAGATGGCGCTGTAATAGTCACAAACATCTGACTGACAATTTTAGACGAACAGTTGGTAACAGGTAGGTTTCTAAAATTAAAATACAGAATGTAGGTACGTTTGTACATTTTATTGCGGTTGTTCCAATGTGGTACGTGTACCTTTGTGAAATTATCATTTCTGAGAACGCATGCTGTTACAGCGTGATTACCTGTAACTACCACATTAATGCAATAATTGCTCAAAATGATGTCCATCTTGGCCGGCCGGAGTGGCCGAGCGGTTCTAGGTGCTACAGTCTGGAACCGAGCGACAGATACGATCGCAGGCTCGAATCCTGCCTCGGGCATGGATGTGTGTGATGTCCTTAGTTTAGTTAGGTTTAAGTAGTTCTAAGTTTCTAGGGGACTGATGACCTCAGAAGTTAAATCCCGTAGTGCTCAGAGCCATTTTAACCATTTTTTTATGTCCGTCAACCTCAGTGCGTTTGGCAATACGTGTAACGACATTCATCTCAACAGCTAGTAGTTCGCCTTCCGTAATGTTCGCACATGCATTGACAATGCGCTAACGCATGTTGTCAGGCGTTGTCGGTGGATCACGATAGCAAATATCCTTCAACTTTCTCCACAGAAAGAAATTCCGGGACGTCAGATAAAAAAAAAGTGGTTCAAATGGTTCTGAGCACTATGGGACTTAACATCTGTCGTCAGATCCGGCGAAGGTGCGACGACCAATCTACCTGTCATGAAATATGCTATTCAATACCGATTCAACCGCACGCGAGCTATGTGCCGGACATCCTTCATGTTGGAAGTAAATCACCATTGTGTCATGCAGTGAAATATCTTGTAGTAACATCGGTAGAACATTATGTAGGAAATCAGCATTCATTGCACCAATTAGATTGGGGCCAATAATCCTTCCTCCCATAATGCCGCACCATACCTTAACCCGGCAAGGTCGCTGATGTTCCACTTGTCGCAGCCATCGTAGATTTTCCGTTGCCCAATAGTGTATATTATGCCCGTTTACGTTACCGCTGTTGGTGAATGACGCTTCGTCGCTAAATAGAACGCGTGCAAAAAATCTCTCATCGTCCCGTAATTTCTCTTGTGCCCAGCGGCAGAACTGTACACGACGTTCAAAGTCGTCACCATGCAATTCCTGGTGCATAGAAATATGGTGCGGGTGCAATCAATGTTGATGTAGCATTCTCAACACCGACGGTTTTGAGATTCCAGATTCTCGCGCAGTTTGGCTGCTACTGATGTGCGCATTAGCCGCGACAGCAGCTAAAACACCTACTTGGGCATCTACATTTGTTGCAGGTCGTGATTGATGTTTCATATGTGCCTGAACACTTCCTGTTTCCTTAAATGACGTAAATATTCGGCGAACGGTCAGGACACTTGGATGATGTCGTCCAGGATACCGTGCAGCATACATAGCACACGCCTGTTGGGCATTTTGATCACAATAGCCCTACATCAACATGATATCGACCTTTTCCGCAATTGGTAAACGGTCCATTTTAACAGGGGTAATGTATCACGAAGCAAATACCGTCCGCACTGGCGGAATGTTACGTGATACCACGTACTTATACGTTTGTGACTATTACAGCGCCATCTATCACAAAGCGAAAAAAGTGGTCCAACTAAAAAATTCATATTTCTTTACGTACTACACGAATATGTAATAAGAAATGGGGGTTACTACGTAAGAGAAAAAAACAAAAAAACAAAACGCAGTTGATACCCGTTTGACCTATGGCAGCAACATGTAGCGGGCCAACCATAGCGCCATCTGTTTTCCTCCTTCAAGCTAGACAAGTTTCGTTCTTTGTAGTTTTTTCGTTGATGCTTATTTCGTGTGGTATTTGGCCCATTTACTATCAATGGAGCACCCTGTAGTTCTTGCAATACCGGCCATGACCTTCTTCTGTGAGGATGCACACATATTAACCGAACTCTTACGGGACTCGGTAAGAATGTTTTCCACCAATAATGAGTGTGTTGGGTAGGGACACTACGAATGTAGTGTGTGGACATATAAGGTGAGAATGTGGGTCTCGCGGGAAGCGTGCGCGAGATACTCCCAGCAGTCGCACTATCCTCTGTGCCCTCGGTGTCTCAGATGGATAGAGCGTCTGCCATGTAAGCAGGAGATTCCGCTTTCGAGTCTCGGTCGGGGCACAGATTTTCACCTGTTCTTGATGCTATATATCAACGGCCTTCAGCAGCTGAAGGTATTAATATATAATTCTAATTTCGTTCTAAAAATGGTTCAAATGGCTCTGAGCACTATGGGACTCAACTGCTGAGGTCATTAGTCCCCTAGAACTTAGAACTAGTTAAACCTCACTAACCTAAGGACATCACAAACATCCATGCCCGAGGCAGGATTCGAACCTGCGACCGTAGCGGTCTTGCGGTTCCAGACTGCAGCGCCTTTAACCGCACGGCCACTTCGGCCGGCTTTCGTTCTAACTTGTGTCCATGGTTTCCTGGGGTCAGCGCCACACTCGCACCCTAACATCAGCTCTTACCAACCGAAATCGGGAGTCATATGACCAGGGCACGGTTTTCCAGTCGTCTAGTGCCAAATGATATGGTCTCGAGACCAGCAGAGGAGTTGCAGGCGTGTTGTGCTGTTAGCTGTGGTGTCACAGCCAGACACCACACTTGCTAGGTGGTAGCTTAAATCGGCCGCGGTCCATTAGTACATGTCGGACCCGCGTGTCGCCACTGGCAGTGATCGCAGACCGAGCGCCACCACACGGCAGGTCTCGAGAGACGTACGAGCACTCGCCCAGTTGTACGGACGACATTGCTAGCGACTACACTGACGAAGCCTTTCTCTCATTTGCCGAGAGACAGTTAGAATAGCCTTAAGCTAAGTTAATGGCTACGACCTTGCAAGGCGCCATTAACCATTTGTAACGTTGCATGTACCTCAAGATAGAGTCTCACTTGTATCATCCAGAATGCTGTATACCAAAGGACAATATAAAAGTTAAGTGTTCTAGTAGCTACGTTCTTTTCTTTATCACATTCATTACGAATCCTGTTCCAGACTTAACGCCAGACGGCGTGAGTTGACGCGTGCCCTTTCGGCTACTTCACTGTGGACTGGCTGCCTTAACAGTCCACTACGTTAGCAAATGCGCTCGCGTCGGTCATCTGCTTCAGAAGCCCATTAACGTCATATTTAGCACCACTTCCGTAGCATATACGTCCCACTTTTATTTATGTGATTATTTCACGCAGTGTTGCTTGCCTGTTAGCACTGACAAATCTATACAAACGCCGTTTCTTTCGGTCTTCTTCGGCCACTGTCTTGTCCGTGGTGACAGGTGATAGGTAATGCCTGAAATTTGGTATTCTCGACTCATTCTTTACACTGCGGGTCTCAGAATATTGGGTTCCCTAACCATTTCTTAAATGGAAAACCCGTGGATCTAGCTCCAACTACTGTTCCGCGTTTGAAGTCTGGTAATACCCGTCGTGAAGCCATAATCACGCCGGAAATCTTTTCACATGAATCACTTGAGTACAAATGACAGATCCGACATTGCACTGTTCTTTTACACTTTGCGCGCGCGATCCTACAGCCATCTGTGTATGTGCACGTTGCTATCCCATGACATTTGTCAACTCAATGCACAAAATATACCCTCCAATTTTGTAGTGTTTAGCATTTTGAAGTTTGTGCTATAGAATTAGAATTGATGGGGTGTTCCTAGTAATAGTCGCAATATTGTGGGCTCCTTCTTATGATTTGATTTATGAAATAATTACTATTAAATTTTTTAACTTCTAAATAGTATGACACAAGTACCGTAATATTAAGAAGCCGTTTTAATTTAAATGTTCGGGGCAAATCTACTAACAACTATAGTCAAATCAGTTGTCATTTCTCCCACGCCCGGGTTCCCAGGTTCGATTCCCGGCGGGGTCAGGGATTTTCTCTGCCTCGTGATGGCTGGGTGTTGTGTGTTGTCCTTAGCTTAGTTAGGTTTAAGTAGTTCTAAGTTCTAGGGGACTGATGACCATAGATGTTAAGTCCCATAGTGCTCAGAGCCATTGAACCATTTAGTTGTCATTTCCTATAATCTATCTCTGCCTTATGCAGTTTACAACAACAGTAGCGCTGCAGTTGCCACAACATCTCTATATGTGTCTTTTCAGGTCTTTTCGACGGATCTGTAGTAAACACTCGTATCACCCGACGGCAAAACCGAAAAGGATATTTACATCATCTCTATAAACACATAGGAACTGCAAAAAATTTTCGTAAATACTGGCAGTTAAACTATAAGACTACCAAATAAAAAAGGAATTAAGGTTTACTAAAAGAAAAAAAGAAACATTGTATTTGCACACTGCAAAGATATACATAATCCACTTGGTGGTAGTGACGAAGTAATGTATTTTGTAGAGTAACCTACAGATCCCAATAAAAGCATTACAAAATAAGTTTAAGAAATTATAATTCTCATTTATTTTAAATTTAAGTTTTTCTAGTATTCCTGGGGACACAGAAATCAGTTGCAATTGTTGCTTAACACAGTAGTTCATTTTCTGTAGCATATCCCGTCACAATGGTTTTCGTAATACTGATTTAAATTGCTTCGCAAATCGTTTGCTTGTGGAGTGTTTAGGAGGACGACCGATTGCAGGTGATACTACATGAGACGGATCGTTGCGATTCATCGCTCGTGTGTAAGGCCCTTCAGATTGCTTGAGATCTCCACGTGATTATCGACTGATGATTGCTTATGCGACAGATCGCTGCGATTCATCGCTCGGGTGTGAAGCCCTTCAGATTGCATGAGATCACCAAGCGATTACCGACCGATCGATTGCTTATGCGACGGATGGTTCCGAACGGTCGCTCATGTGTGGTGCCCCCCAACTTGTCTGAGATCTCCACAAGATTAGTGACCGATTGACTGCTCATGCGACAGATCGCTGCAATCAGTCGCTCGTATGTGAGGCCCGTCGATAATTATTGGCAAGTTTTCGGTTTTGAAATTGTTGGTTCACCATGTTGGTAATGTCTGAAAATTTAACGTCTAATTTTCGTTTATTATTAGTTGTGGATCTTATTAGCTAATTTATGAGTCGTAGCACAGTTGCCGCTACGGGCGCCGATTTAGCCACTACAACTAACCTTCTGCAGTTATATAACCTTGTGGCGGAAAGAGTCAAGTGTCAGCAGTATGGTGAATTAACGAAAATTACCAAAGTTACTGCGTATCGAAGAAAGGACGAGTGTATGTGGCGGAATATGTACCTTGTGCGCAATTAAGGTTATATTAGTAGTTTTGTTTGGATTGTGTTTTATTACTTTCTTCTGAATTTTAGTATGATACCAGTATTAGTTTCTGTTTATTACCTTTTTATTTGGGTATTTCGCTGGAACGGGCATTAGGTGTGTGTGTGTGTGTGTGTGTGTGTGTGTGTGTGTGTGTGTGTGGTTCTTTTTAATGACTGGATTGTTAGCCTACTCGTAGATGGATTTGTCAGACGACTCGGTTGTTAAATAAGTTTTTATGTTGTTCTTTTGTTTATTATAAGTAGTGTGGTGTATCTACATGAGCGTAATTTTCTTTGAGATATGGGAATCGAAACTGAGGTTGAAGTAGTTTTTTTATGTATTCATGTACCAGGTTTTTAGTTGAAGCTTATAATGATTAGTTGATAATGGTGGGTATTGTGGAGTGTTTTTGAGTTATTTTGGTCAGGTTTGGTGTTCGATAATAGATCTGTCAGTCGTGGCTTATTGGTATCTTAGACTTTAGTTGAGTTAAAAGTCAAGTGAAATTTTCGATACCAGATATTTGTGGATTTCGCTACTTGTATTTTTTTACATAAGTGTTTGTTTTGCTGTGTATTTAGTATAAGGAATATGGTTTAGTTTAATTAGAAAGAAAAGTCAACGTTGGCCGTAATACTGATGTTTTATTGATAGTAGAAACGATTTTCGATCACAGAGTGATCATCTTCAGTGCTGTGGTGTACAAATTAAACTCAGACACTGAGTTTAATTTGTACACCACAGCACTGAAGATGATCACTCTGTGATCGAAAATTGATTCTGCTATCAATAAAACATCAATATTACGGCCAACGCTGACCTTCCTTTTAATTTAACATATATGGTCGTTGTGCACACAGCACTCTATGGAGTCGCCAGTCAATTGTTTAGTTTGTTTCTCCCCACAGTTTTTCAGATGGGCTGATATCCTTTTGCAAATTAATTGGATTATAGGTTACATAGATTATATGACGCTGTTGTTTCATCGCATGTTTATTGTATGACGTCGTGGTCTGCACATTGTGTAACCACTAAGTGGTGATATACGAAGATTGATTACGTCATAGTTGAAAGTTGACGGGAGGTATCGGACGATCTGGCGTTCCCATTTCCTTGAGACCAGCTATATAACTGAAACTAATATAGATTCACACAATGCTTAACGTGTTTAGACAGATTGGCCGATGATGCTGTAATCGTAGTTTGTGAGCAACGACGTGACTATGCTGCTCCAGGGCCATCTGGAAATCCGATGGAGATTAGTCAACCTGCATATTCGCTGTCGGATTTTTAACAATTGCAGTTTCACAAGATTTGGTATGTAGGATATCCGCAGCAGAGAGGCTTGATAATTAATCTAGAGAAATCCGCTTCCGTTGTGCTAATTACTTACTCAAACCACGATCGGATTCGGGATTTTGAATCCCCATCTCCAGGTATGTGAAACTCTAATGAACAAAGGAGAGAACGGAAGAAATATAATGCAACATATGCGCAAAAAATAAAAGGACAGACAGCCGAAACAAGGCGACTTACTTATTATATTTGGTAACACATAACATGCAGTCTGGTCACTGAGTGTATAAGCTCCAGTCACTGTACGTCGGCGGAAACGCAAAAAAAGGGCAGGGCCTAATAATCAAACTGATCTAAAAATGTAACGTCCAGGCGGGTGGGATGAAGGAAACAGAAACCGAGAACAAACACTGTTCTCACACAATCCGCCGCTGGGCAACCGCACGGCAGGAACGCCAACCACGACTGACAAGTGAGTAGAGGGTGGGCCGGCGGCCATGAAGCGTAGTGCGGTGGAGGCGCCCGTGGTGTATGAGCAAGTAAACTGACGTTACCAGCGAGGCTATAGAAAAGCTGAAATGACGGGTCCGAGCACTTGTAATACTTCATTTAAGAACACAATAGAATATGAATGGGCTGTGGTATGCCGATAGGCTAAGCAACTCTCGAGCAAGGCAATGCTACGCAGGTAAAATGAATGAACAAGGGATAAAAACAGTAGCAACAGTAATAAAAATTGAAGGTAATACAGACAATGCCAAGTAAATCGTCACATATATGATGCATTATGGGCTCGAGTGACGGAAAATAAAATAAAATATATAAAAACCATCAAAAATTTAAGAATGGGTATATTAATAGAAGCAGCGAAATAACACACAAAATTGATTAGGCTGGGTGCAAGACATTATGCAAAGCAATAAGGGGAAGAATCAAAACGAATGGGAGAAAAATAAGTATGAACGTCACGGACTACCAAAAATATGTGCCGTAATAGGCAACAAGTCAGTGGTTGATAGCCAGATGAGTGAAGAGGGGAGAGTACAGTAAAAGCCATGATAAAAAATAGTGTAAGATAAACTGTACAGCCGCGCGGAGTGACCTAGCGGTTTGTGGCGCAATGTCACGGATTGGGCGGCCCCTCCCTCCGGAGGTTCGAGTCCTCCCTCGGGCATGGGTGTGTGTGTTGTTCTCAGCATAAGTTAGTTTAAGTTAGTTTACATAGCGTGTAAGCCTGGGGACCGATGTTCTCAGCAGTTTGGTCCCTTAGGAATTCACACACATTTGAACATTTTGATAAACTGTGCAAAGTGAGTTATCATATACGTAGGATACATTATGGGCTCAAGTGATATATGTAAAAATTTGTAAATATAAAAACCGTCATAAAAATTCTAAAATGCAAGTGTCGCGACGCTAGGAGCGGAAGTACAAATCACCATGATTGGACTGAACGCACTTTATTAGACGAAATAATACTACTATGGAAAGATGATAGAGGCGAATCAATTAATAAATGAATGAGAATTTAGAGAAATAGGCTTGAAACTGTGACATATTGTTTTAGAAACTTGTAGTTATTCAACAGAACCGTATGCTCCTTTAGGGTACATAGTGGACATAGTGGATTCTAGTTCAAACGTCGTAAAATTTCAATCTCTAGCAATAATTTAAGGACTCTACCTTTCGGCTGTATATGGAGGATACTATAGTTATTACCAATGTCAGTGATAGGCCTTGTGTGCTTGTTGGTTGGTAACTAAGGCAGATCTCAAATTACTTAAGTCTTGATGTTCTTTGAACCGAATTGCGAAAGCACGCCCTGTTTGTCCAGCATAAGGGCATTGACAGTTGTTACAATTAATCCGACAGACACCTAACAGGGCGTGGTTTGTGCTTACGAGTTTCGTGCCGTCTAAACTGTAAGTCCACTTGGGTTGGTACGTAAAACGCAGGAATTATACCGGCTTTTTTCCAACCATTTGCCCACATTGTCAGAAATATTTCCTATGTATGGTGTTTTACAATATACGTTGCTTGCTGTATCCTTAAGGATAGGTTTGAGAGTGATCCCGTGATTATTATCTTTTTGCCTCCTACGCTATTTCTCTTGGTTAAGCACTACTACTGTTAACATAGAATTTGCATTAGTATGTGCAAGGAATCTAATAATTTTCAGTTCTTTTACATAATTTTGTGTGTTGAATTGTATTTGGTTGGCTGGCTGCTCGTTACAGTGTCATTTTATAAGCGAAAAAATACTGACGATTAATATGATTAGCACATTTAGTTTCTACTTGCGTACATGTTTACTTAACTACGTTCACTCTCTTTATATGGAGTAATTTGTCAGGCAAATACGATTTCAGTTTGAGTTATTTTTGGCCTATTAAGTGCTAAGAGTTCACTTGGGTAGAGGCATGTGGTTTCACACATTGTGAGTCTTGATTTTCCTTATATGCACGGCTTATTTTTTCTTACTCCATAACCTTTCAACTTAGTTTGTTTTCTATATGGTACATTTTTGTAACTCATTTCTGGAAGTTCTACTCCCAGGTGCCCCAACTTTTTACCTTCTTTTTGATCAGCCTGTTTGTTAAAAAAATGTTTATTTGTTAGTGAGAAATCTGGGAATTCAGTGATTTGTTACTGCGTGTTCCGTGGATCATAATTGCGAGCTCTTGTCGTCAGAGTGCGTGCTGCCTCTGGTAGATTCCTGTTCTTGCAAATAGCGCAAGTACATGAGATACGGTCACTCATCAAGCACTGTGTGACCTGCGGTAATTAGGCCTGGAGCTAAGGGAAGGAGAGTCGTGGAAGAGCTTTCCATTCATTTGTGCTTTAGAGGATCCTTCGGCTTGGAGGGTGTCCTTGAATAAATCTGCCTCAACTGAACTGATTCGAACACAGTGTTCTTGGTCCATACGGTGGACGTCAAATGAAGAAGTGAGGGAAGATACATGGTCTGTGCTGATGAAGCGGTGGGAGATCTGGCAATGCTCAAAAATGTTCAAATGTGTGTGAAATCTTCTGGGACTTAACTGCTAAGGTCATCAGTCCCTAAGCTCATACATACTTAACCTAAATTAACCTAAGGACAAAAACACAATGAAATAAGACTTCCAATTGACGGTCGAAACCCAATGCGACATCCCGGCCAACTGTGCCATACGATAATTTCATTATTTTCATTGCGAAAGTGTTGCAGGTGTAAATGGCCTCCGAGTAATATGCAAAGGAGTTGCGGACATCGGCTGCGAGTAGGCATTACTTGAAATCAATAGAGAAAGTTGAAAATTTGTGGCAGACTGGGATTGGAGCCTGGTCGCCTGCTTGCTAGGCAGATGCATTGACGACTAAGCCATCCGGAAGCAGTGGCCATCCTACTTGCACGGACTACCGTAGCACGCCTCCCGGCGGACCCTATTCCTAATTTATCAACATACTACTGATGCAGTGCGCGGATTCCCGGAAGAATTCCGACCTGGTGTGCATCCGTACTGAAGAGGTCATTGGCCGTCCTCCAAGTAACATTACCATTTCCAGTTAATGATCGTTTCAATTAAACCAGAGGAGCCAGTCCATTCCACAAAAACACAGTCCACATCAATACGGAGCCACCAGCAGCTTGCACAGTGTCTTGTTGACAGCTTGTGTCCATATCCGTATAAGCATATAGTTCTGGCAATACCGGCCATGACCTTCTTCTTCTGTGCGGATGCACACATATTACTCGAACTCTTACGAGAATTAGTAAGAATGTCTTCCACGAGTAGTGAGTGCGTTGGGTAGGGACACTATGAATGTAGTGTGTGGACATATAAGGTGAGAATGTGGGTCTCGCGGGAAGCGTGCGCGAAATACTCCCTGCAGACGCACTATCCTCTGTGTCCTCGATGGCTCAGATGTATAGAGCGTCTGCCATGTAAGCAAGATATCCCGCCTTCGAGTCCCGGTCAGGGCACACATTTTCAGTTGTCCCCGTTGATATATATCAACGCCCGCGAGCAGCTGAATGCCCGTGGCATTTTTCACAATCATTTGGCTTGTTTTCTAGTTTTTGCCTTGATAACAAGAGATGATTAACATCCATGTTAATTGTTCAAATGTGTGTGAAATCTTATGGGACTTAACTGCTAAGGTCGTCAGTCCCTAAGCTTACAGCCGGCCGCGGTGGTCTCGCGGTTCTAGGCGCGCAGTCCGGAACCGTGGGTCTGCTACGGTCGCAGGTTCGAATCCTGCCTCGGGCATGGATGTGTGTGATGTCCTTAGGTTAGTTAGGTTTAAGTAGTTCTAAGTTCTAGGGGACTGATAACCACAGCAGTTGAGTCCCATAGTGCTCAGAGCCATTTGAACCTAAGCTTACACACTACTTAACCTAAATTATCCTAAGCACAAACACACACACCCATGCCCGAGGGAGGACTCGAACCTCCGCCGGGACCAGCCGCACAGTCCAAGACTGCAGTGCCTCAGACCGCTCGGTTAATCCCGCGCGGCGTCTGGCAATGCTGTCGAAGAATCTTCCTCCTCCCCTTCAGTATTGTGAAGCACATGCTCTGGCACCTGAAGAACATAACGCACTGTAGTATCAAGACTTGAATTCGTGTCGTCGTCAGCACTCAACACTGAAACTGACGTCGGCGAGGCCTAAGAATCCTGAGAAATGTCCAGGAATTGCATACTATGTAGGCCCAGGAGGCTAAGGGAGCATGACGTGTACCACTTGGGAGTTGCTTGTCCCACATTCAGAATCGCAGAGTCCCGTAAAATTGGTAACTCAGAGATGTGGTCGGAACGTCGTCTGCAGATGGAAATGATGGCGCTACCATGATCGTTCTTTCTGCAGTCGAAAACCCGGGCCCCAACTCACTGACGCGTGACAAGTGGTCAGGTGAGCCATCAGACAGTGGAACGATTGGGTTGGGTTGTTTGGGGGAAGACACCAAACAGCGACGTCATCGGTCTCATCGGATAAGGGAAGGATGGGGAAGGAAGTCGGCCGTGCCCTTTCAAAGGAACCACCCCAGCATTTGCCTGGAGCGATTTAGGGAAATCACGGAAAACCTAAATCAGGATGGCCGGACGCGGGATTGAACCGTCGTCCTCCCGAATGCGAGTCCAGTGTGCTACCACTGCTAGTGGAACGACACTCCTTATGTATGGGGTCGAGGACTCCACTTGGTTAGTGTGTGTATTGGACACTCTTGGCAAATTTGTAAGGTACACAGAAAATGAATCATTAGGCTTGGTATATAAAAATGATACAGGAAATTATTCATTACGATTGTTAGACGAACCTTCTAGTAAGGGATTTGTTTCCTGTAATGGTGCCTCAGGGAAAAGGAAATGTTTCAAGCGAGAAATGCATGAGACTATTTCAGTTGGAACTTGAAGCATTGTTTGTGCTCAGATGGCGGGTATTGCTCCTGCGACGTCTGAAGCGCTTCGCGCTACGAGTATGTTGACAAGTATGAACGTCGTGTAGCATGTCCTGTAGCGTCATGGGTCATGTCATGAACTGATTATTGTACATATGAGCACTGAGAATCTTGCACGAAGCGTAATAGGCATTTAGTTGGCCATTTAACTGAGCATATGACAGGTACTGCGATGTACACCAGAATTTGGCCTGTGAAGAATTACACACACATGAGCTCCAGAGTAAGCTAAGGAGAAACGCTGATCATCGAGTGTCACCTTGACTTACAGAGGCCACGAAGTTCTGTTCCATTCTTGTGATGAAGGCTAACGAAGGCTCAAACCCTTTACTGCTTTTTTGAAATGGTGGAGATGGTGGCGTCATCGCCTGTGGTAGGGCAGTCAATACCTGTGTGGCCCAAGTTTTTTTGAGAAGAAACTGATGTTTCTGCTGAACTTCCTGGTAGGGAAGCAGCAGCTTAGTCAACATGTCCAGTATATGGGTTGCCGTAGGGAACGAGAAAAACCTGAGTGATGTAGCTGTAAACTATGCAGCCAATTTGCACCTAAAGTCTAAAAATGTCTTTGTATGAACCAACTACACTGGGAATATACGAAAACACTAGAGTCAACATCCATGCCATTAACTGTGATACCAATCAGAGTACGATTACACAGGCAAATAATTATGCCCAGGTAGTTCAACAACATACACTTTATTCCTAACGCAGAAAATGGTATGCAGTTGATACGTGCGCCACATTTGGCGGACACTTGATAAGTGTAGGTAAGATAGTGCCGCAAATGCGTTACTGCTGGCGGCAATCCGAGCGCCGCTGTTGGTGATACCGGTGCCATTAATTTCTGTGGATTCTGCTGCAGGCTGGGTTGTAAACACTTTGGCCGGTGGCTGTGTGTACACAGATCGTTGTATTTATTTATATTCACCATACGTAAGTCAGTTTTGTGGTTTTATAGTGCGGCAACCCGCCAGTATCGGCTGTGTTGGCGAGTGGTTGTAGTCGTAGACGGTAGCGTGCAGTCAGACAACAGAGAATCTTACTTTTTAATACATTATGGGCACAGCAGTGATCAATGTCTTATAGATAATTACTATTAAAAACAGTCTTGATCACGATTTATTTAACAAGGTGACCGGTTTCAACCACTACTGTGGTCATCTTCAGACCATTGAGTAGGAACCTCTTTCTGTTGAAGAATCAACAGAAAGAGGTTCCTACTCAATGGTCTGAAGATGACCACAGTAGTGGTTGAAACCGGTCACCTTGTTAAATAAATCGTGATCAAGACTGTTTTTAATAGTAATTATCTAACAGAGAATCTGATCATGATGATATCCATATGTTCGGTTAATTTCCAATATTTGGCACTATAAATCACACCTCTACACTTAAATCGCTGTATTCACTTGTTCCAGTTGAAAATTCAAAAAATACTGCGTATGTTACAATAAAAGTTTCTTACTTAATCCCAGCTAAGCCCCTCCAATTGAAACGTCCCTGCTCATATATATGAGGCAAATTAATTATATATTTTAGTTTAAACATTACATCGTACTCAATAATAATGAGTTTCTACAAGTGATAAGAAAGGTGTTTTTGCAGAAAACGTATTAACACTTTAACTTGATCTATATATGGTGCCCTTGATTGTTGACTGACCTATAAAATCATTTTCATTCGGTGCTGAAAGTTCTGAATGACACTTATTACGTAATAATTAATAATCTTTCCACAAACGAAATGTCACAGTGTTCATTTATGTATATTTTTTTTCATTTCGCACTTTTTCATTATATGGCTATCTAAATACTACTGTTTTGAACTATCTTTAACATCTGGTGCACGAAAGAAGTCTAACATATTGAAAACAACAGCTGAGTAACAGCTAACTGAACAGAGCTGCCTTGATAACAGTAACTGACTTCTTTGGCCTAACACTGACCCTTATAAGGAATTTTGAAAATAAGTTGTATTTTCATTATTATTACGATTAACGTTTTATGTAAAATACAGTGAAAAAATAAATACAAATAGTTTCACATGTGACATAACGGTCAAGAATAAATACAACCATTTTTCAGTTAAGTTTTGTCAGTTTTTATATTTTATGAAATAAATTCCTTTAAGAATCAATATTAGAATATGTAAGTTTTCATTAAAAATAAATTAGTACTTAAGTCCCATAACAGTGCTAACTCAAAAACTAAATCTTTATCATTCTATACAAAAAAACACTGTTCTTATACATCTCAAAGACTAATAACTGAAAGTTGTTTATGTTATGAACAATCTGTTATGTCATTATTTAGTACGGTGTTCAATTACTTTCTTTTCTGGACACAGCATTATTCTTAGGCCCATTGTACAACGATTAGTGTAAGTTGAAATTCAAGACGTGATCATATCCATATGTTTAGGTAACGCAATTCCAGTGTATTGCGATGTTTGGTAATCAGACGTATTGTGTACTACAATTGGTGAATCACAGTCTGTTACATTACAATGAATATTTCTATTATTTGAACCTGATTTATTAATTGTCTGTTGTTGATACACTATGTGTTCTTACCCAAGTTAAATTTAAGAGCTAAAGTTAGGGATTTGTTTATTTTGAGATGTTGCTGTTCCCTCAGTTACATTAAATAGCTGTCATATCTCCTATTGACAGCCAAATACCTACTTGACCACACTGACTTTTGCTGCTGAATATATCACCTATGTTCCGTATGACAGGTGGGCAATCGGCTGCCCATAGGCCAGATCCAGCCCGCGGTTGGTTTCAGGCCTTGCTGTGGTAGAAATCTGCAAATTTATTGTTAATCGTTTATCGACTGGTACTGCCTATGTCATCGTCGTATTTTGTTTTCGTGTCGTTTCTCATATTAACGTCAGTAAATAATTCTTGTCCATTATAGATGTATTAGGACACTGAAGGCACTGCAATCAATTATTTTTGTAGGTTTTTATTTTTCCATGACAGTTCAAGACGCCTGAGAATCCATCTTCAGGCGTTTACATTTATTAATTTACCAACGGCGTTACAGAATTCTACAGTGGACCTTTTTAAGACAGTCAGTGTGAAACATCGTAAGTAAAGAAGGAATGTTAACAACGCGTAAATAAACGTAGACATCTGAAGATGGGCTGAACATAAAATGAATTTACTTTCAAAGGTGCTTGTGTTGAGGCTTCATTTCTTAGTGTGACTTATCGGGAATATCGTGCCGCTCTTACAGGTGCGTTACCTTATAAACATTGTCACGGACACTATAATTTTGTCTTTTATGCAGCGCTGCTGTTGCGACACAACCCATTAACTTGAGTTTTTAATCAGTCCTATAGGTCACCAAAGATTGCCCCTGTCTGTTCTACAGGGAGCTCTGAAACTCCCTTTACAGACTTCTAGGACATGTAGAGGGGACTGAGTAGATAATATTTTGAGTTGGTATTCATATCTGGAAATGTATTGTTTCCCTCCTACAACCATTTGAAAACATGCTGGTAACGCAACCACTTTCACAAGTAATTTATTATGCGTTACCCAGCAATAACAAAAAGAGACAAAAAAAAACTTTATCAGTTTTCACAAACACTCAACGCTTGGTGAAAAATCGGCTGGGATTAGCGACTGTATCCTCTGGAGGTGGTATGAAGCAGTTGCTGATCATGCAAACAGTGCTGGCAGCAACAGCCATTACACGTGCATTTGCTCTTACTCGTTGACAGATTCTCTTCAACGTCGCGCATTATGGCCTCTTCCAGTTCACGTATGCGGCGTCTCCTTGCAGCGCCGCAATCACGCCAGCTGACGATGAAGATGCCCCTTCCTCGAAGCCGTTGCGTAATTGTGATGAAAAGGGTATACAATGGCGTCGAACGCTGTGAATAACAATGTTGATAAAGGCGACGAACCGCTCTTCCATTGCCGTGAGCTTCGCCACACAGACGGATCATGTCAGTGTATTCTATAAACGTGTACTCAACCATGTTACTCTAGCATCCACACACATCTGAATGGGGCTAGAACCAGGTCAGACAGATAGGACAGACATCAAATGACACAAGTTGATCCGATGTAAGCACCACCACCATGACTACCCTGTGGCATACCCATCTAGCGAACATGTTTCCAATGCGTTTAGATGGACCATATTTTGCGCCAATATTTGCTCGCTATAGCGTTACCATCAACACTGCTCCCATGAGGCTACATGAGACGGCAATTTTGCAATATGGTTGGGCAGTATTGCTGTTGAAACTTCCTGGCAGATTAAAACTGTGTGCAGGACCGAGACTCGAATTTCGGGACCTTTGCCTTTTGGGGGCAAGTGCTCTACCAAATGAGCTACTCAAGCACGACTCACGCCCCGTCCTCACAGCTTTAATTCTGCCAGTACCACCTCTCCTACCTTCCCAACTTCACAGAAGCTCTCCTGCAAACCTTGCAGAACTAGCACTCCTGGAAGAAAGGATATTGCGGAGACATGGCTTAGCCACAGACTGGGGGATGTTTCTAGAATGAAATTTTCACTCTACAGCGGAGTGTGCGGTGATATGAAACTTCCTGGCAGATTGAAACTGTGTGCCGGACCGAGACTCGAACTCGGGACCTTTGCCTTTCGCGAGCAAGTGCTCTACAAAACGAACTACCCAAGCACGACTCACGCTCCGTCCTCACAGCTTTAATTCCGCCAGTACCTCGTCTCCTACCTTGTCCGCGAAAGGCAAAGGTCCCGAGCTCGAGTCTCACAGTTTTAATCTGCCAGGAAGTTTCATATAGCGTACACTCCGCTGTAGAGTGAAAATTTCATTTTAGTATTGCTGATGTTGCAGGCTACTGCAGGTAGTTGCGGACATTTTGCTGAGGCGTTGCCAGTATTTTCCATCAAGCGTGGACCATATTTCGTGTGTCAGGGGAATATCTATTTCTATTCATGTCTGTAAATGTTCCTCCTCTCGCCCTCACCAATGTTTCCTACAGACAGCGCAGGTGTCACATGTCTGAGCGGAAACAATATCATTTGTTTTTGTTCGAAAGTTTGTGCATGTTCATATAGCTACCTGTTTTGTAGTTGTTTGTTGTCGTCACTTGTGAATTTTTTGCGTTTACTAGTGAAAAAAATGGAGAAACGAGATTACTATGAATTTTATAAATGTGATTCATCTGCAATAAGAGCCATAGGGTATTCGAGCTAATGTATACAATGATCATAGCTGTTGCTGATGAGCTCGGAATCACGTTTGACGAAGCACACAAAAAATTCCTAAGTCTTCGAACCTATACAAAATGCAAGACAACAGAATTGGTAAGGAAGAGAGGAAGCGCAGATGGTTTGGATTTAATCCCATGAGTTTCATACCATCTCCAGACGTACCTGAAGCAGGACTTGTTAGTGTAAACAGTGATGTGTGCTGGTGAAAAAAAAATGTACTCTTATTTCAGACTCCACTTAATGCAAACCTTCAGTCCTACCAAAGCGTTGCACACTTCATGTGCCGGGTGGCATACTGATGAATACAATACTTTAAAGAGGTAGGCTACTATAAACTTCTGTACGAATCACCAGTAACTGAAAACAGAAAGGTAATCGCCAATGCGATTATAATTGGTATAACGTCTCTGATACTCAGATTTTAACAGTTCTCTGATCAATTACTTGTAAGGGATATTCGAAATTAGGTTTCGACATCCTATTAAAATTGTAGAAAATGTATTGCGTCCAGCATCTGTTCACTAGTTAAGCTTTCTGAACGATTCCGGATACTTAAAAAAGAACGCATCCATGAAGGTTGATTTAGCTTGTTCTTTCTAACGTGATACATGAGTGATGTAAAAGCAAAAGAGTCGTATTCACTTCTACTAGGTCGCGTTCATACATTTTGTGGCGATGGAGTGGCCCACTGTAAACACTTCTGGCCCGGAAACGCATTACCGCAAATATTGCTGGGCAACAGTCGCTGGTAATGTAGTAGTACATGGGGCTGCACTTCGTGTGGCCGCAATGTTGCCTGATAACTTTTTCAAGATACATTGTCGGCGATACGCAATTTTTATGGCCCATGTAAACGTATCTTTAGCGAACTATCTTATGCTGTCTTCTGTCAGACTGCTCCACTACTTCTTAGGTTATTTGAATGCTTTTGTCTACAACCTGAGGTCACTGAAGAAATTAGCCTTCCAATACTGCTGGATCATATTGCTGATTTGACCTGCTTGACCACAATACATTTATCTGATTTGTCTACAAAATTACTGCAACTTATGATTGTGCCAAATCATTCTGTGGAGCCACCAAATCACCAAATCAGTCTGAAGTTTCAAGATTTCGACTCATTTTTCCAGTACTGTGTAGTGATAGTGGGGTTATGGTAGTAACAACCACCACCTCCCCAGAAGTGATCAGCATCTTTATACGTGTCGGTCACGGCACAACATACATCCATCGCACTAATTTCCGTTACTGACAATTCCATTAGCGAATGAATTTTTGCTAGTGTTAATACTGCCCTTAGGTACCTAAAGAACATGGAATAATCTGTGGTTAATTTACCGGTTCGTACATTTTGGGTCAGATATTCTATCTTCGAAAATTAACAAAAAACAGTTAAATTTAAAATTGTTCTGTAAAGAACAATTGTGATCTATAAAGATCACAACTGTGTAGTGATTACAAAGTTTGTAATGCTTGAAAGAGAAGCGCCAGTTGAGCAATCATCCTCTCTGTGGGAAAGTAAACAATACACATGCAATGTGAGAAACAACAGTAATTATAGTCTTTGTGGGTGTAAGTTCGTTTCTAATGCTAATACTAGCAAGTTGAGTAATTGTTTAGTTCTGATGTCACTTGAATTGAATACACTTTGGTGTGTGCTAAATTTTATTGATTGAGGCACTGCAATTATAAATTTGAAGAAAGGTTCCATCATTGTACAACAATATGTGCAAGAATGAACATGAACCAGCTGTAATCAGAAATGCTGTGTAAATATTATCTTTATTAGTTGTACAGTAATGTCTTTATTATATAAGAGTGTTAGAATATCAGCTGCAGTCCGTAATCACCTAGTTTTTCGTAATAAATGTGAAGTCTAACATTTCTAGCTTTAACCCAGATAAAGCATTGCTATAAAACAAGCAGTCAGCATAGTATATGTGACTAATTTTCTTAGAATTACATAGAACTACAGGCATATTGAAAGTTTTTTATTGTTAGGTAATAGATAACAATCCGAACAAACTTCTATAGCTTATACATATATACTTTTTACAAAGTTTACAACTTTGTAAAGCAAAACAATTTTTTGAGTATTTTCACGAGTAGGATTAGCAAATTCCATTCAAAAACTGCGTGTTGTTGTCCTGTGAAAAATGCAGATGCGTTTCTCAGTATGCAGATAAAATTACAATCTAAATAAAATTTTCTCTAAAGAAAGGTAGAAAAACAGGGAGTACCAAATTTTTTTTTTCATGCAATGCTCAGGAAAAAATGATGCGAGTGCCATCTGCTGTGAGTCATGAAGACTTGAAGGAAAAACAGTGATAAACAACGCGAGAGGCATCTGTGAGTGAGTGACAAAAACGTGGAACAGGGCTAGTAGTTTTTAAACGTGTAGAATCTCTGTAATTATGGTCGAAAATGTTCTTTGCTGTAGCTATGTAAGTTTGCTGTGAGAGATTTTCTGGTATGTTTTTGGGGAGGAGGATTTTTCTGGCGTGATGATGAGATAATAGGATACGCACATTGAAATGATTTCGTAGACAATGAAATGTTAAAAAGGAGATATGATGCAGAAATGATCGTTTGATGTGAAGAGAGAAATATGTTGTTTATTTGTTGGTTACTGGTGTACAGCGTAAGTAATTAAAAATGCTTAAATTTTTCCTTATCGAGATTGTAGCCCAGTTACTCTTTTTTTCGATCATACAATTACTTACAGCTTTGGAAGAGAGAACAATGTGTGGAGTTTATTATTTCTGTATGTGATTAATTATTAAACATTGTACTCACGTGTTGGTAGATTAAGACTTTCATCCGAAGGGCAACGTAGCTTGTCATTTTATCTTCAAAGTACCATAAGTAAAAATTTTTAAAAAACGTTTGCAAGATTCGACAGTCAGTACATTGTGACAGTGATGATATATCTGTGGTAATTCTGGCCTGTCAGAATTGGAAGCAGGAGACGTAACATAATTTTTGAAAATAAGTCGATACATACTTTTTCTGCAGTCTGTGGACTGCTGATGATTACATTTTAAAGCTGACACAGCTATATTAAAACAAGGAAAAAGAGTCCCCCTCGTAAAATACGGATCTTAAGTCCACTGCTCATTACATTAGTAACAGAAGACTCTCCTTATCTATCTTCGGCTGTTGGTTTTTGTTTCGGTATCCTGGCGACCGATTTCTCAAATATTTACTGCATACAGTACTTTGTTTCCTTTCATGGGCTAAGTGCAGTTTTTTGTGCTTTTATAACGTGACTACAAATTAATAGCAGTTTATAAAAAATAAAGACAAAAATTAGTTTTATGAAGGAGGAAGATGAGTTGGAGAAAGTACCATGTTGTAAAACTCAAATTGCTAAATTAATTTACAGGTGGCTCGATAGTACTGATGTTTGGTACCAAATACTGTTGAAATGGCTGTTTCCGTTACGGTATCACACAGTTTCAAAAGTGATTCCAAAGTGGATCTGAACGTATCTTCCAGGACAATGAAGAAGGTGATAGGAAGCCTGACAGTTGCAGTGGAGAGTGAATGAATGTGGCCTACAGTAGAGCAGTAGCACACAGGTGGCTCATCATCTTCATTCGTCCTTAAAGTTTCGCAGGATGGCGCAGAAAGAGTAGGATGCGTTGGCTATCTGTAAAAGAAAGACACATCCAGAATGTATTTATTGTGCAACAATGACACTATTTGAATGTTCCACCGGGTGATCAATTAAGAATAACCATCTCCCCAAACATCATATTTCTCCATGAGACATTCACGAAAAACCATTGTTCAATCATAGAAATAGGATTAATAATCCAGTAACTAATGAGTATCTTAGAACTATGGGTAAATGGAAGAACAAATTACTAATCAACAAAGATCTAATGCGATTGAAGTGCAAGTAATTATTCATCTGATGTACTATGCGAAGCAAAAGCATGAGCGAGCTGAGGGGAGCAGCAATGTGTGCATAACGCATCAGAGCCAGTTGAATATTGTCCTCCATCTAATCAAATAGTGTCATATAATCATTTCTCTTAACCCACTACAACCAATATTTCTGAGAAACCTTTTCAGATGTTCTTATATTCGTGTCTCTTTATAATAATTCCAATATAATCGTTTCAGTAACATGTTAAGTACTCTTTAACGCTGTAGCACGTTTCGTTTTGACCTGCTTCTTCTTCTGGCAAGGACTTTCTATTGAATTCTTTTCTAGACCTATCATTACTAGTATTCTTTACTTTGTTCATCCTTTTATGACTCGATTTTTATCTTCCTCTTGTAGCACCACATTCCAAATACTTGTTATTTAATTTACCCTTAAGGCAGTATTTCACTTCTATGCAATGCCATACTCTAGATCAGCGGTTCTCAAATGTTTTCGGCGACGAAATCCTTTTGAAATACGAGGGTCACTCCAAAATAAATGCACACTATTTTTGTAAAAATACAGTTTTCATTCTGCATGTTGGAAAGTGTTACAGTGTGTAGATACATCCTTCCCGCTTGGTTTCAAACTTAGTTCAACGTGTTCCCGTGAGTGGTAGCGTCACAGTATGTCTTCGAGATGCCTTCTACACTTGACGTTCGTAAGAAGCAACGTGCTGTCATAGAATTCCTGTGCTGTGAAAACGAGACAGTGGGAAACATCCACAAGAGGTTGAAAAAGGTGTATGGAGATGCTGCTGTCTATCGCAGTACAGTTAGTCCGCGGGCAAGCAGGTTACGTGATGAAAGCGGGCAAGGCAGTATTGAGGATTGTCCTCGCAACGGCAGGCCTCGTACTGCACACAATCCAAACAATGTGCAGAGAGTTAACGAGTTGGTGACTGCTGACAGACGCATCACAGTGAACGAATTGTCACGCTACGTTGGGATAGGGGAAGAAAGCGTTTGCAGAATACTGAAAGTGTTGGCGTTAAAAAAGTTTTGTGTCAGGTGGGTTCCCACCTCACAAAGAAATAAGAAAAACGGTATGCACCGAACTTTTGGAACAGTACGAGAATGGTGGAGATGAATTTTTTGGAAGAATTGTGGCAGGTGATGATACATGGCTCCATCATTTTTCACCAGAGACTTAGAAGCAATCAATGGAGTGGCATCATGCAAATTCACCCAAGAAAAAAAATCAAAACCACACCCTCTCCTGGAAAACGGTGTTTTTCGATTCCGAAGGACTCTTGCTTGTGGACATCATGCCAAGTGGAACCACCATAAATTCTGATGCATATGTGACGACACTGAAGAAACTTCAAGCTCGACCGAGTCGTGTTTGACCACATCGGCAAAAGCAGGATGTTTTGCTGTTGCATGACAATGCACGGCCGGCCGAGGCGGCCGAGCAGTTCTAGGCGCTACAGCCTGGAACCGCGCGACCTCTACGATCGCAGGTTCGAATCCTGCCTCGGGCATGGATGTGTGTGATGTCCTTAGGTTAGTTAGGTTTAAGCAGTTCTAAGTTCTCGGGGACTGATGACCTCAGAATTTAAGTCCCATAGCGCTCAGAGCCATTTGAACCATTTGACAATGCACTGCCACATGTCAGTCAAAAAACCATGGAAGCGATCACAAAACTCGAATGGACAACACTGAAACACCCGGTTTACAGTTCTGTCCTGGCTCCACGTGACTATCATCTCTTTGGGAAACTGAAAGACTCTCTTCGTGGAACAAGGTTTGAAGATGATGACTCCCTTGTGCACTCTGCCAAACAGTGGCTCCGACAGGTTGGTCCAGAATTTTACCGTGCGGGTATACAGGTACTGGTTCCAAGATGGCGTAAGGCAGTTTAGAGGGATTGAAATTATGTGGAGAAATGAAAATACTGTTCCTAAAGGATGTATCTACACACTGTAAAACTTTCAAACGTGTAGAACAAGAGATGGATTAAAAAAAATAGTGTGCATTTCTTTTGGAGTGACCCTCGTACTATATATTTAACAAATCCCTGAAATAAGCAAAACCTAGTTTTATCTTCATTCTTTAATTACAATCATTTGATGAAAACCACACAAAAATAGGTACATTATTGCACTACTAACTTCTACAACAGCATACAAAACAATGCAATACACAAAATAACACCATACTGATTTCATCGTAAATTGATAAAATTGTTTCCATTTGGTAGGAAGTATGAAGCTGTTCTTTTTCTCATTTCCGATCAACTGTTTAACGTCAGGCTTGACAGAACAGAGTTGGAAACGCAAGTCAGGTTCAGCATCCAGTTTACTGCAGCATTTTGTCTTTGTAGCGGCATATGCTGAGAATCCTTTTCACATAAGCGTGTTGTTGTGAAGAACAGTCAGAGCCTGTGTGGCAAGTTGTGGATATTCATCACAAACCCTGCGCCTAAAATCATCAAGTGAAGTTTTTTTAATAGCGAGTACATGCTTGAGTGTGATGTCACATGTAAAAAGAATTCGTAGGTTTCATTTACATATTTCCTGAATTACACAAATTCAGTAGAAGAAGATTTTGAATCCATGAATTCATTTTCAGTTTTGTATTTCGCACTTCACGAAAATGAAGATACTGTATCAATTCTTCAGACATTTCATTTCGTAATTCTACTGTCTCGCCAACGAACTTATTCGTTGTCAATCAGCTCTAGTTCTATCTTGCCAACACAAACATGCTAAAAATCTGTTATTTTTAATGCACTATTTTGTTATTAGTATTGAAAATTGTTGTTTGTTTTCCTTGTAAAGGCAGATTTAATTCATTAAGTTTTCCAAAAATATCTGTCAAAAGAGCTAGTCCAAGTCACATCGCTGAAACGGTCTTTAAATTTAAAATTATTCTCCAGAATTTTTCCCCCTTGAGAGATAATTCCGATGAAATTCCCTTGACAACTAAATATTTGGAAAACTTAAGTCTTCTTGATTAGAAATGCCTTAGGGGAAAATGACCTTGTTGGACGTTAATGACAAATTGCGGTGTTTTTCAAATCTTAATTGGGCATTCGGAACGCCTTCAATGATGGCCACACCTTGCGTCTTCCTAGCTTTAGTAGTATGTGACTTTTGATTTAATTACATAATTAATTTTACTATTGTTAGGTAATTAAGGCCCCCCCCCATGAACCACGGACCTTGCCGTTGGTGGGGAGGCTTGCGTGCCTCAGCGATACAGATAGCCGTACCGTAGGTACAACCACAACGGAGGGGTATCTGTTGAGAGGCCAGACAAACGTGTGGTTCCTGAAGAGGGGCAGCAGCCTTTTCAGTAGTTGCAAGGGCAACAGTCTGGATGATTGACTGATCTGGCCTTGTAACAATAACCAAAACGGCCTTGCTGTGCTGGTACTGCGAACGGCTGAAAGCAAGGGGAAACTACGGCCGTAATTTTTCCCGAGGGCATGCAGCCTTACTGTGTGATTAAATGATGATGGCGTCCTCTTGGGTAAAATATTCCGGAGGTAAAATAGTCCCCCATTCGGATCTCCGGGCGGGGACTACTCAAGAGGATGTCGTTATCAGGAGAAAGAAAACTGGCGTTCTACGGATCAGAGCGTGGAATGTCACGTCCCTTAATCGGGCAGGTAGGTTAGAAAATTTGAAAAGGGAAATGGATAGGTTAAAGTTAGATATAGTGTGAATTAGTGAAGTTCGGTGGCAGGAGGAACAAGACTTCTGGTCAGGTGACTACAGGGTTATAAATACAAAATCAAATAGGGGTAATGCAGGAGTAGGTTTAATAATGAATAGGAAAATAGGAACGCGGGTAAGCTACTACAAACAGCTTAGTGAACGCATTATTGTGGCCAAGATAGATACGAAGCCCACACCTACTATAGTCTGTCTGTAAACTCAAGAGCGAGCAGCGCTTTTGGTGGGGGAAGTGGCCTTTCCCAGAAGAACCCTGCCACTGGCCTACAGGGCAACCCAAAATCAGTTGCCCGTTACCTATGTAGCGGTGTAGTTCGGCGTGCAGTGATGTACGTCGTTTCTGTTCGTGGGATCTTAGTTGCCGATCTCAGTCAGTTGACTCTGGTTGACTCTGTGTACTCACTGACGTACTTCAATATCCGGAAGTGATGAATAATCGCCCTACATTGCAAGAAAATGTGCAGAATACCAAGAAGATACTTGCGCAGAACGAGCGTTCGATCGTCTCTAACGTTATTACAGCGTGTGTTAAGGAGGCGACACAAAAAGAACTGTTGGCTAATATTACCAGTCCCAATCAAAGGGCTGCAGTTTATGCAAACGTCAGCCTCGCCAAAATAGGACGCATAAGGAAGGGACGCGAAAACAAGGCGCATGGTTTACTGGAATCGCCGCGAAGGAAAACGAATAATTTAGGGAGGAAACCCATCGTTATAGACAGTTTCACAAAATCGGTCATTCGACAAACGATGGAGGTCTTTTACATAAACCAAAAAATAATGCCCACATTACGGAAATTACTCACTGGCGTGAAACAAAAAATACATTTTCGTTGCAAAAAGATGTTTTACACAAGACACTGCGTGAAATGGGATTTACCTGGAAATACTTTTCAGACATGTTTACGAAGACAATGACAAAAAAAGCAGTGCGAATCGAACTAATACAACACACGTAATTATTAATTTCTGGTTACTTTTTAAACACTCTTCGTGTTGCAAGAATTGTTAAGTTTTAATGCAGCCCTTCAAAGAAAACTTCTACCTTTTAGTAGAAACACAAAGTAAGAACAAGCCTTAAATTCTACAGACTGATTGCACTAAATCTGGTTCGTCTTACGAATAGAGGAACATACATTCATATGAATAGGCATTCGGTTCTATGTTTTTAGTAGAATCCTGACTTCCGTTCTTATGTTAATATTATTTACTCCATAATGTTTTGTTTCGAAGAAGCTATCGTCTTTTGTTTTCCTTATAATCTTAACGCATTTGTCTAAAAATAAACGCAGACGGGACGTATCTGCACACAGCGTCCTCACAGATTTAAAGCGCGCGCCGCGGCAGGGACGGTACTAAGTTGTGAAACAGCCTGTAGAAGCGCCCTGTGACGTAGGAGGGTAGGCACAGTGGGGACTCGGGCGCTCGCTCTTCAGTTTACCGACAGACTATACAGTAGTACAAGTTTATATGCCAACTAGCTCTGCAGATGACGAAGAAATTGAAGAAATGTATGATGAAATAAAAGAAATTATTGAGATAGTGAAGGGAGACGAAAATTTAATAGTCATGGGTGACTGGAATTCGAGTGTAGGAAAAGGGAGAGAAGGAAACGCAGTAGGAGAATATGGATTGGGGCTAAGAAATGAAAGAGGAAGCCGCCTGGTAGAATTTTGCACAGAGCACAACTTAATCATAGCTAACACTTAGTTTAAGAATCATGATAGAAGGTTGTATACATGGAAGAACCCTGGAGATACTAAAAGGTATCAGATAGATTATATAATGGTAAGACAGAGATTTAGGAACCAGGTTTTAAATTGTAAGACATTTCCAGGGGCAGATGTGGACTCTGACCACAATCTATTGGTTATGACCTGTAGATTAAAACTGAAGAAACTGCAAAAAGGTGGGAATTTAAGGAGATGGGACCTGGATAAACTGAAGGAACCAGAGGTTGTACAGAGATTCATGGAGAGCATAAGGGAACAATTGACAGGAATGGGGGAAAGAAATACAGTAGAAGAAGAATGGGTAGCTTTGAGGGATGAAGTAGTGAAGGCAGCAGAGGATCAAGCAGGTAAAAAGACAAGGGCTAGTAGAAATCCTTGGGTAACAGAAGAAATATTGAATTTAATTGATGAAAGGAGAAAATATAAAAATGCAGTAAATGAAGCAGGCAAAAAGGAATACAAACGTCTCAAAAATGAGATCGACAGGAAATGCAAAATGGCTAAGCAGGGATGGCTAGAGGACAAATGTAAGGATGTAGAGGCTTATCTCACTAGGGGTAAGATAGATACTGCCTACAGGAAAATTAAAGAGACCTTTGGAGAAAAGAGAACCACTTGCATGAACATCAAGAGCTCAGATGGCAACCCAGTTCTAAGCAAAGAAGGGAAAGCAGAAAGGTGGAAGGAGTATATAGAGGGTCTATACAAGGGCGATGTATTTCAGGACAATATTATGGAAATGGAAGAGGATGTAGGTGAAGATGAAATGGGAGATACGATACTGCGTGAAGAGTCTGACAGAGCACTGAAAGACCTGAGTCGAAACAAGGCCCCGGGAGTAGACAACATTCCATTAGAACTACTGATAGCCTTGGGAGAGCCAGTCATGACAAAACTCTACCATCTGGTGAGCAAGATGTATGAGACAGGCGAAATACCCACAGACTTCAAGAAGAATATAATAATTCCAATCCCAAAGAAAGCAGGTGTTGACAGATGTGAAAATTACCGAACAATTAGTTTAATAAGCCACAGCTGCAAAATACTAACGCGAATTATTTACAGTCGAATGGAAAAACTAGTAGAAGCCGACCTCGGGGAAGATCAGTTTGGATTCCGTAGAAATACTGGAACACGTGAGGCAATACTGACCTTACGACTTATCTTAGAAGAAAGATTAAGGAAAGGCAAACCTACGTTTCTAGCATTTGTAGACTTAGAGAAAGCTTTTGACAATGTAGACTGGAATACTCTCTTTCAAATTCTAAAGGTGGCAGGGGTAAAATACAGGGAGCGAAAGGCTATTTACAATTTGTACAGAAACCAGATGGCAGTTATAAGAGTCGAGGGACATGAAAGGGAAGCAGTGGTTGGGAAGGGAGTAAGACAGGGTTGTAGCCTCTCCCCGATGTTATTCAATCTGTATATTGAGCAAGCAGTAAAGGAAACAAATGAAAAATTCGGAGTAGGTATTAAAATCCATGGAGAAGAAATAAAAACTTTGAGGTTCGCCGATGACATTGTAATTCTGTCGGAGACAGCAAAGGACTTGGAAGAGCAGTTGAACGGAATGGATGGTGTGTTGAAGGGAGGATATAAGATGAACATCAACAAAAGCAAAACGAGGATAATGGAATGTAGTCGAATTAAGTTGGGTGATGCTGAGGGTATTAGATTAGGAAATGAGACACTTAAAGCAGTAAAGGAGTTTTGCTATTTGGGGAGCAAAATAACTGATGATGGTCGAAGTAGAGAGGATATAAAATGTAGACTGGCAATGGCAAGGAAAGCGTTTCTGAAGAAGAGAAATTTGTTAACATCGTGTATAGATTTAAGTGTCAGGAAGTCATTTCTGAAAGTATTTGTATGGAGTGTAGCCATGTATGGAAGTGAAACATGGATGGTAAATAGTTTGGACAAAAAGAGAATAGAAGCTTTCGAAATGTGGTGCTTCAGAAGAATGTTGAAGATTAGATGGGTATATCACATAACTAATGAGGAGGTACTGAATAGGAGTGGGGAGAAGAGGAGTTTGTGGCACAACTTGACCAGAAGAAGGGATCGGTTGGTAGGGCATGTTCTGAGGCATCAAGGGATCACAAATTTAGTATTGGAGGGCAGCGTGGAGGGTAAAAATCGTAGAGGGAGACCAAGAGATGAATACACTAAGCAGATTCAGAAGGATGTAGGTTGCAGTAGGTAGTGGGAGATGAAGAAGCTGGCACAGGATAGAGTAGCGTGGAGAGCTGCATCAAACCAGTCTCAGGACTCAAGACCACAACAACAACAACAACAACAACAGGTAATTAAGGTACCAAGAACTTCCGAAGTCCATATTCCTTGTTCTATAACGAAGTCCTCATAAATAACAACATTTGAGTAATTACGAAAACGTTTTTTGTAGTTGCCTGCAGTTTTCTTCTTGAGAGTCCAATGCCGAAGCCGCAAATGTTCTAGGTATCTTATACAGTCGCTCCCCTGAACGTTTATTTATAATTGGCCGTCTTGATCACATATGCTATACAATCAAAATCAATGGTTTCGGGCTACTGCTCTAATTTGACAAAAGATGTGGAATTCGCTGAGGCCTAAATACATAGAAAATCTAGAAATACAAAGGAAAAATTACACAGGTAACAGCCACACATACCATTAAAAGTATTTTGATACGAGTATAAACAACTTTAGAGAACATTTTTCTTGCAGAAGAGCGTTTTGGCAAAAAGTACTTTAAAAATGGACAAAAATAGTCTCGGTCGCAAAAATATTTGTTTTTATGGTAACCGGTTTGGTCATCATACCATCATGGTAGGCGGTGGCGGTGAAGGAAGCTGGTGTTGTAATTCCACGAACTTCGGTTGATTTGGAGGAGGAGATCAAACTGCAAGGCCACCGGTCTCACAGGATTAGGGAAGGATGTGGAAGGAAGTCGGCCGCGCTCTTTCAAAGGAACCATCCCGGCATTCGCCTTAAGCGGTTTATGGAAATCACGGAAAACGTAAACCAGGATGGCCAGATGCGGGATTGAATCGTCGTTCTCCAGAATGCGAGTCCAGTGTGTGCTAACCACTCCGCCACCTCGCTCGGCCCTCGAACGTCAACAGCAGTTATGATATGAGGGTCTGTGCATGGTCAAAAACTGACCGAAACCGGTTACCAACAAAATAAATATTTTTGCCGTCGAAACAGTTTGTGCCAATTTTTACAAGTGTCGAAGTCAAGCCGTCTGTACACGTAGCTACATACCAAATTCTGGCGATCGCCTGGGAGCGTCCTGTACTTATATAAGCATAAACATAACCAGTAGGGGCCGCTAATGTTGAGGTACGTAAGTGATCGGCATTATAAATTCAATAGTTTAATTTATTTAGTATAATTTGGAAGTGCTGCATAGGGCATCGAAAGGGCAATTATAGTACCTGTTGGAGGAAATGGAGATCTACATATACAGAAAACAGCAACTGGGGTTATTGCTTAACGAAATTTCGATGCGGTGATAATATCTCTTGCAACTTAATTTTGAATCAGGGATTCGTTGTTCTTGCAAACAATTTAAAATCTTCATTGACTACGGCGATTGGCCTCATATCTAAAGAGCAAGTGAATTTGGCCTTTTTTGGGATTAAAATTATGGCCGCATAACTACATGGCATATGATCTCCATTGTCTCAGCCAGTGAATACCAAAATTTAGAGTAAAACTCTACAAACCCACAGTCGGGTCCTGTTCACTTATTCCACGAGGCCGCTTTAAGTAGAATGAGTATTTGCTCTTTTGAAAACAGTCATGGGTTTGTTATTCTGCGCCCCTGTAATCGCACTCTCTTTGCCTACCTCACTCAGTCTTTCTTCTATACCAGTGAAGTTCGCTGGAATACAATTTGATGAAATATTCCTTTAATAGCTTGACTGATGCTAGCTTGTGTGACCCGTTGAGCGCGATCATTTGACTGATAGTTCTCTGTTAGGTGCCTAAGTGCATTCTCAGTTCCTGCACTTGGTGATATGTATTGGCGACCTCTCCCTATATGCTTGTGTCTCTCGCTCTAATTATGAATGTATGTTTCCTCGTTATACCAACACTTTTTGCTTCAACTAATAAACCGCAACAGCTGCCAGAAATTGATTTATTGGTATCTTTACCACAACTAATTTCGTGACGATAAAATCACATATTTAGATGAAAAACAGGTGAATCTAAAGAAGATACAAAGTTTACAATTAGAACTAAACTTAATTTGACTGTATAAAAGTGCTGCCGTGTCATTTACCAGGTCAGGACTACGGGTCCTGAAAATGTGACTATATCTCTAACAGACGTCCCCAATCTTAACGCTTTCTTGAATTTTCTCATTTTGAGAAGACCGAAGGAGCGACGTTCAATAGTCAAGATCGCATAAATATTTATTTATGTAAAAAATCGGTTCTGACAGACTTTACTATCATCTTGAGGTCTTAAAAAATGTTCTGTTGTGAAACGCGTTCATTTTACGTCATGTGGATAAAAATCAGCAAATCAAAAGAGGTCTAACTAAAATACTTAAAAACATAAACCACCTTGCGCAGATGGCCATGACCATCCCTATATATCGCTCACAGATACTTGCTACACCACAAAAACAAAATACACAGTAACACACCTGTTTAAATAAGCTGAGCGTATTCTTATACACAGTTTAAGATGGATTTTCAATGTTCCGAATATGTCCAGTTTATGTAAACAGACGTGCTATTTTGTACTGCGTTTTTCTGACTTAACAAGCATCTGTGAGTGATATGTACACGGACAACGCCATTTGCACAAGGTGCTTTATGCTTCTAAATGTTTTAGTCACGACAAACCT
Organism: Schistocerca nitens; assembly: GCF_023898315.1. Lineage (NCBI taxonomy): Eukaryota > Metazoa > Arthropoda > Insecta > Orthoptera > Acrididae > Schistocerca > Schistocerca nitens. Next base: position 346,421,676 of record NC_064618.1, on the reverse strand, counting down.
TTTATAATATGCCGATTTTTATCCGCACGTCAACTTGGCGTGAGGTTCAGCGTAAAATGAACAACTTTCATAACAAAAGATTTTTTAAGACCTGAAGATAACAGCAAAGTCAGTCGAAACCGGTTGTTTCAAAAAAAGAAATATTTATGGGAATCAAGGAACTCGACGATTTTTTCCTGTTATCGACACTTATACTGCCAAAATATCGGTCCCTGGACATTCCAGACTTTCTAGAACGGATTAAGATTGAAGTTAGATAAAACAAATGACAAAAAAAGGTTTTTTCGTTAGACACAACTACAGATTAACAATTCTCTGACCTTTTTCTTTACTTGTACTGTGAAATCGTGTTTCACCCAAATTTCATGACTCTAGGTCAACGGGAAGTACTCTACAGGTTTTGCAGAGTGAGTTTGCGAGAGTCAAAACATGTGACGTAAATGGCCGCATCTTCTGATTGCAATGAATTAGACGCTTCAGATTTGTACACCGCCAAGGGACTATAAATCTTATTACGTGACGTAAATTTCAACTTGATACGCCCATCTGTTCCTGAGAAAAGGACGGGCGGACGAATAGACAGTCAATTACAAATGATAAATTTTTTTTTATGAGTGATGCAATTACAGATTAACAGATATCAGAAGCTTTCTTTTGTAGTACTATGAAACCTTCTTCCTGCCAAATCTGATTATTCTAGGTCGACAGGTTTAATGAGTGCGTTTGCGAGTATGAAAATGTGTGACATTAATAGCCGTATCTTTGAATTGCACGGTCTTAGAAACTTCAATTTATTACACCGCCAAGGGACCGTAGACGTTCATGTGTGAGCTAAATTTCAACCTGATACTTCAGCCTGTTCCCGAGAAAAAGGATTTTTAACAATCGGACAGGCAGACAGACTGACTAACGGATAACAAAGAGATCCTGTAAGGGTTCCGAATTTACCGATTGAGATACGGAAACCAAAAAACAGAGGCTAAACGACAGACACCTGAAAAAAGGTATGTAGGATATATGTCCTAAAATGGAATACAGTGACACAAGATCTAAATTCAGGGTAGCCGGTCCTTAAAGCAATACACTTAACACAAATGCAAATTGCTATACACAGCGTATGTGCCATGAAACTAGTTGTGACTGATTAATAAATAAATTTCTGGCAGAAATAGCGGTTTTATTAGTTTAAACGGATTTCTACAGCTGTGGTTGCCCCACATACCAAGTGGTGTGTAACTTCTTGACTAGCACGGCTTAAAAGGCCTTTTACAAGTTATCAAGTAATGTGCAATACTTTTTGATTTAATGCAGCTTATGTGAGATGTGTTACCCTGAAAATGAGAGGGTTCATGGTATAATGACTTAATGCTAAGAAATAAATTACTCTAGTGCGTCTTTGCTATGTTGTCTTTTCTCTTGCGCATGCTTCTATAAACGATTTTAAAGCTGGTTTGGTATATTTGACCCGCCATTGTAAAATAGTTTGATAAAGTTCCGATCATTGGTGGCGCTATATGCTGTTTTCAAAATGGTGTCTGTAACAAAGGTGACCTGCAAGCAGACAGCTGCCATTGAGTCTCTTTTGGTGCAAAACCAGAGCATCGCAGACATTCATAGGCGTTTGCAGAATGTCTACGGAAACCTGGCAGCGAACAAAAGCACGGTGAGTCGTTGGTCGAGGCATCTGTCATCATCGCAACGAGGTGGCACAAACCTGTCCAATCTTCTCGTGCCTGGTTATTTACGTTCGCGTTCTTTACCTTCCGTATCCTCTCGCGGCTTGAGTGATCGTTTAGGTCTGCTGACTATCGGCCGAATGTACTCTTGTGCGAATGCTACATGTTCAAGCGACTGTGTGCAGTAGCAGAGCGCGCGGAGTTTTGAGATTCGTTTCTATTTTATACCTCTAACATAGTTTCCACTCATGAGAGAGCGCTCTCTTGTTTGGTGCCGATTGTGACCGATTCGTAGTCGTATATTGGCGTTGAGGACAAAACACTTGCACCTGAGGATGTAGACTGAAGATTGCTATTTGTGAAGGTGTTATGTGTACAGTAGTTGGGAGCCATACTAGAATTTTCGTATGATTTGGTATGAACCAGAGACCTGTGGGCACTGGACTCGCAGGTGTACCATTAGTTCACGAACTGCCCATCGCGGCTGCCCTTCGTATATTAATAACGCCTTGTAACCTTGGGCCGGCCGAAGTGGCCGTGCGGTTCTGGCGCTGCAGTCTGGAACCGCGAGACCGCTACGGTCGCAGGTTCGAATCCTGCCTCGGGCATGGATGTGTGTGATGTCTTTAGGTTAGTTAGGTTTAACTAGTTCTAAGTTCTAGGGGACTAATGACCTCAGAAGTTGAGTCCCATAGTGCTCAGAGCCATTTGAACCATTAGTAACCTTGGATGTCCCAATACGAACGAATGCGCTTTTTTAAACCCGTAAGGACAATTCGAACTCCATTATCAGCGTTGAAATGTGTGTTTGTTTGCTATTTGTCAGTTTAAATCTGTAGAGCCGCGCCTAAATTGGCTATGATGGAGTGGTATGGCTACTTACCTCGAATGGGATATTATGTAAGCGCGCAGTGCGCAGATCTAGACTCGCTTGGGTAACGGAAATCTGTTGATTTCTCCCGAGGTAGTTTGAAATCCACAACCCCACTACATTCTCTGACAATACTGTCAGATATTTCTCGGATATTATTTTAACGTAAATTCCGTTGCCTAGGATATTGTACTGCAGGCCATCACTTCGTGCTCACATAACTTAACGATGTATCTTAACCACTGACCAATTTCCAGGATTGTGGAGCGTTCGTTGCTGAGCATGAAGACAAGGTGCTGACTACATCGTCGAACTTCTGTGACCATAATGGTAGTTCAGCACCTGCAATTTCGATTATCATCTTCCTCCTTCCTGAATTTAGTTTTCACTTTGCAGCGGAATGCGCGCTGATATGAAAGTTCATGGCATAAACTGTGTGCCGGACCAAGACTCGTACACGGGACTTTTGCTTTTAAAAATCGGGCAAGTGCTCTATCATCTGAGCTATCCAAGCTCGACTAACGACCCGTCCTCACAGCTTCAACTCTGCCAGTACCTTGTCTCCTACCTTCCAAACTTCACAGAAGCTCTCCTGCGAAACTTGCAGAACTAGCACTCCTGGAAGAAAGGACATTGCGGAGACATGGCTTAGCTACAGCCTGGATGATGTTACCAGAGTAAAGTTTCTACTCTGCTTTGAAGTGTGCACTGATATGAAACTTCGTGGCTGATTAAAACTGTGTGCCGGACCGAGATTCTAACTCAGGACCCTCGCCTTTCGCGCGCACGTACTCTGCCACTTACTGCGAAAGGCAAAGGTACCGAGTTCGAGTCTCAGTGCGTCACACAGTTTTAACCTGTCAGGATGTTTCATCTTCCAGCTTACTTACTCCCACTTCTGCGACTTCATAGCTTGCTCGACCCTGTTATGCCGCCTCTCCATATCCCCCCCTCCTTCCCCCGTCTGCTTGCCCACACAAGGTTGGAGCACTAGCAAAACAGTCCGCTTGCAGCGGCCACTGAGACTGGGCTCATAATTACCTCAGTCAGATATTTCCAACAATTACACTATGATTAGCGAGTTGAGGCATTCTCCATGGTTTTTAGCTGTACACGGTGTCTCAAACCTTTTGGGTCATTTTGAAATAGGTGACAGTTGGTTCACAACCGATGATATTAAGATAGAAAACCAATGGTCGGAAATGTACATTTATGGTGTTATGGACGTACACAGCATACACAGCTTAACAGCAACGTGGCTCACAATTATTGTTTAAATTGATGACCACCAGTCTCAGTGCATGCATGTCAACGGCGCATGAAGTCCTGCTGCACTCCCTCAAAGGTCCATGGGGTCTGTTGTATCAGGAGAGAGGCAGCTTGGACTCCAGTAAGCAAATCTTCATCCGTTTGTACAGGGGCTTCATGCACCAATTTCTTGACGTAACCCCAGAGGGGTGAAATCCTGCGATCGCGCTGACCATGGGACAGGATCTTCCCTTCCAGTCCAATGATGATGGTTCATGTTCGGGTGCTCGTGGACATTAACATCGAAGTGGCTGCTGCACCATTGTGTTGAAACCACATCCCTTCGCGGACAACAAGGGGTACATTCTGCAAGAACTACGGCGACACATCTCGCAGGAATACCAGGGTGGGTGGCGTGGCGATTGATCTCACTCCAGAGATGGTTGTAGCGGCTGTTGAAAACAGGCATCATCCATGAACAATACAAACTGTTCGAAGTTCGGCCTACGGCTCTTTAGTGGATATCCACTGACAGAAGTGAATGTGAGGTTCAAAATCCGTCGGTATCAGTGCTTGCACACGTCCTCTACGATAAGGGTGTAATACCTGTTCCACAGGTATTCTCCATACTGCATCCTTCGAAGTGTGCGTTTGTCGGACCACTTGACTGGTGCTTATTGCTGGATGGTCGGCCACACAGCCCAACACCATCTTCTCAAGATTGGTTGTTCGGGCATGTCTATGGCGGGAACCTTGGACGTCTCTCTGTCTTTCGTAAATTGGTATCCATGGAGATAAACTTCTTCCAGCTTGGGTGACGCCCGTTGGGATACTGTTCTCTGTGCATTCGTGCTGCTTTACGTACAGTACATCCTGCCGCAGCATCATGCACTGTACGCAGTAACACACCTCACCATGGACACATCACAAGCTGTCTGATGCAATGTGTTGTAACGGCGACTGGAACTGTCGCGGGGCTGTAATGACGGAAACGCGGACGGATCCGCGGAGCGGCCCGCGAACAGCGACACAACGGGAGAGGACGGACACGACCAACGAAGGACCTTTTCGACACAAAACAAGAAGAGACAACCGAGTCACGAACCGAACAAGACAACCACGTCCACTCGTAAAGCAACACGAAAGTCAATACGCTGTCTTATGCGAGGCGATATGTCCTGAGATGTTAGACTGGCAGGCTGAGCGACAGGCAGGCGCTTAAGTACTCGATCGGGAACGTCGCTATTGGCCGCTGGAACAAGGTGTTCCACTGTGGCGCCCTCACTCTAAATGCGGGCCAGGAGGCGCGCGCCGCCACAGCTTACGGCGCTGTGGTACAGAGACCTCTATGTGTCTTCGACGTCCATAAAGACTGGCGGGAATTCAAATTTCGCGGCGCGCGGTACCAGACAGTGGACAGGGATAGTGGTGTGCATGCGGCACAGGTTAATGCACCAGTGTGATGCATGCGGTCGTCACATGACAGACGTCTTATGAGCTCGGTTGTGTACAGTATATCTGTTTGGTCGTCAGAGGTGTATGCTATTCATCACCCGCTGCCTGTTCCAATGTACATAGACGCCTGGGAGCTTTGCGAAAGTGCGGAAGAAATGCATTCGCCGTTGCAATACATACATTAAGACTGGCGATAGTACCTTTGAACAATTACTATGAGCTACGTTGTTGTTATATGACATACCTTTTGTATGTTCATAACACAATAAATGTGCATTTCCTGTCACTGGTTCCCTATCTCAATATGATCGGTTGTGGACCTTCTATCACCTGTTTCAGTTTGACACAAAAGATTTGAAACACCCTGTATCGGGCGCGGGGGTTGATGGGGGGGGGGGGGGGCAGGGGCGAGGGGGTAGCAGGGGGGGGGGAGCAGGGGTGAGCTTGGTGGTCGTCTGAAGGACCCAATTGCAAATTGTGCCCGCCCTTGTTGCTTAGCTTTGACCACATATACTCACATCGAGCTTTAGTTTCCAGCTCTGGGCATTTCAGGTGTTTATCTACGGGGCAAACACCGACTTCAGTTTCTCAGTAGACTATGCTTTCGGCACTGTAATTATTTGCAGCCCGGCGCTTTGTAGAAAAAGGTCCCAGTTAAAGTGCACCCTGTTATTCTGAGAGTTTCCCCAAGCCACAGACGACGGACAGGTGCGGTTTACAAGTTTTGCGCTTCTCTCTGAATGGACTGACCCGGTTGAACGTCATTGAAAACTGAAGGACGTTGTTTCCTAGGATCCTTTTGTTGGCATTTAAAGTCGTTCCCATTGTAAACAAACGGATTGCTGTTAAGCTGCAATCTTCTTGGTTACTCATGAATGCAGAGAACGTACACTTGGAGGTATCGACACCCACATCTAAAGAAAATACGCGTTAGCAGCCAAGAAACTTGATGTGGGACAAGATCCTGGTACCGCGATTCAAGACGACGTGAGACGGCCGTGGGAATACCGCCAGAAATCGCCTAAACCACGTCGGTGATCATTGACGGGCAGCCCTGCCCCCTGCTGCGGTATAGCCAGGGTTTTTTCGAAGCGGTACTGGAAAGGACAGAGTGCTGGAATCAAGACAGGCAGAGTGGAATTACCCAGCATCGATCGTTCTGAGTCTGTACGGTACTCTCTCCAGTGCGATGGATCGGATGTCATCAATTTTGGCCGTTATCGCCGACCACCATCCGCTGCAGCGCCCGCCTAGGTGGCGTGGCGGTGGCGTTATGAAGATAAACAGTAATTCGGTGTGACCGGCGGCCTCGCGGTCTCTTTCACCCTCGGCCGCCAGTCAGTCAGATACCGAAGTCGCAGCGACGTAATACTGTTATTTGCTTACACGAATAACTGAGGAGATAGGAATGGAAAGGAAACGGGGCGGGAAAGAGGTATGAACGAAACAAAGACTTCCAGTCACACAGGGCATTGCGGCAGAGAAACAATGAGAAATGAAAGCTAGTGCCGCACCGGGGGTGCAACTCGGGTGTTCCGCTTCTCTAGGACGGTTGCCTTACACGCCTCGGCCATCCGGACATGCTCTGCGTCAGTCCCAGATTCCAAACTCCCCGTTCGCAGAACCGCAACGCCCCCGCCCATTAACCCCCTGCTTGCGGACTTCTACTTCCGGTAGGAGTTCAGACGTTGGCTGTACATCCTCACTGAAACTTTCTCGTCAAACAGCCGTCACGCCCAAGGAATTATTGAAATGAGTGGTATCTGTTTTGAAACTTCCTGGCAGATTAAAACTGTGTGCCGGACCGAGACTCGAACTCGGGACCTTTGCCTTTCGCGGGCAAGTGCGCTACCAACTGAGCTACCCACGCACGACTCACGCCCCGTCCTCACAGCTTTACTTCTGCCAGTACCTCGTCTCCTACCTTCTAAACATTACAGAAGTTCTCCTGCGAAGGTTCGAGGTACTGGCAGAAGTAAAGCTGTGAGGATGGAGCGTGTGTCGTGCTTGGGTAGCTCAGTCGCTAGAGCACTTGCCCGAGAAAGGCAAAGGTCCCGAGTTCGAGTCTCGGTCTGGCACACAGATTTAATTGCCAGGAAGTTTCATATCAGCACACACTGCACTGCAGAGTGAAAATCTCATTCTGGTATCTGTTTTGTCAGACACGTCCGACAGAAGAGACACCATTTGCGATGAAGCAGCTGAGACACATCCGACAGTAAAAATAATCAACAATGGCGGGCGAAGACTTCCAGCATATGAAGTCACCCTCATTCTGACAATGGCCTTGTCAAATACAGCAGAGGAGCGGGCAAAGGTTCAGGGCATTCTTTGCCCTCAGGATGGGAAACAGCCCATAAAAGGTGGAAGGGTCAGAAATGATCAACGGCATGGAAGTACAGAAGGCAATGGAGACCACTGCTTTAAAGACACATAATGTGTCCACAGGGCATGTGGTCTGTAAGTGAAAAAAGTGTTATGCTGATCTCTCCATTGGCAAAAGATGCCCTATTAGTGCCCCATTCAGATGTCCGGGATTGAACTGCCAAGTGGGGTGGTGACTATGAGAGAAGACTGAATAATCAACAAAAGGGTAACGCTCTAAGAGTCGGGGTGTGGAATGTCAGAAGTTTGAAAGTGCTAGGGAAGCTAGAAAATCTGAAAAAGGAAATAGTAATGATCAATCTAGATATAGGGGCGGTCAGTCAAGTGAAATAGAACAAGACAAGGATTTGTGGTCAGGTGAGCATAGGATAATATCAAAAGCAGCAAAAAAGGGTATAACGGGAGTAGGATTCGTTATGAATATGAATGCTGGGCAGAGAACGAATAGCTGTGTACAGTTCAGCGACAGAGTTGCCCTCATCAGAATAAACAGCAAACCAACACCGACAACGTCACATGTAGAAGATAAAGAGATAGGGTAAGTACATGGGGGTACGGGTAATTCAGTACGTAAAGGCAGATGAAAAAAAGTCGCGGTCGATTGGAATGCGATTCTAAGGGAAGGAACAAATGAAAGAGTTAAGGGAGAACATGTGCTTGGTTCTAGAAACGTGAGAGGAGAACGACTAATACAGTTGTGGCAAAAATTTGAGGCTACTAATGGCTCTGAGCACTATGGGACTTAACATCTGAAGTCATCAGTCCCCTATAACTTAGAACTACTTAAACCTAACTAACCTAAGGGTAGCACACACATCCATGTCCGAGGCAGCATTCGAACCTGAGACCGTAGCGGTGGCGCGGTTCCAGACTGAAGCACCTAAAACCGCTCGGCCACACCGGCCGGCTCAGGCTACTAATATCGAATACACTGTTCAAGAATCACAGTAGGAAGAGGTATACATGAAAATGGCTGGGAGATTCGGGAACATTTCAGTGCGATTACATCATGGCCTCAGAGATTTCAAAATCGGGTAATGGACTGTAAGGCGTACTCGGGAACAGATGTGATAAAGACTCAGATCACAATTTAGTAATAATGACCAGTAAGTTCAAGAGCCTAGTCAGGACGAATCAATGTGTAAAGAAATTGGATACGGAAGTACAAAGGAATGAAGAGAAAGGCTCGAAGTTCACGATGGCTATAGATCCTGCAGCAATTAATAGTGCAGTAGACAGTTCAGTTGAAAAGGAATGGACATATTTAAAAAGGGCAATCACAGAGGTTGGAAAGAAAAACACATGCATAAAGAAGGTTAACAGCGAAGAAACTATGGGTAACAGAAGAAATACTTCAGTTGATCTATGAAAGAATGAAGTACAAAAACGTTCTGGGGAAATTCAGGAATACAGAAGTAAAAGTCACTTAGGAAATGGAATAAAGAGGAAGTGCAGGGAAGGTAAGGCGAAATGACTGCAAAATGAAAAATGTGAAGAAATCGAAGAAGAAATGTCTGTCTGAAGGAATGTCTCAGCACAGAGAAAAGTCAAAACAACCTTAGGTGAAACTACAAGCAAGGGTGTTAACGTTAAGAGTGAAACGAGATTTCCATTGTAAAATGCAGAGTGGAGAGTGGATAAGTGGAAAGAGTACATTTAATGTCTCTATGACGGGTGTTTTTGTCTGATGACGTGATGGAAGAAGAAACAAGAAAAAAATGTTCAAATGTGTGCGAAATCTTGTGGGACTTAACTGCTAAGGTCATCAGTACCTAAGCTTACACACTACTTAACTTAAATTATCCTAAGGACAAACACACACACCCATACCCGAGGGAGGACTCGAACCTCCGCCGGAACCAGCCGCACAGTCCGTGACTGCAGCGCCCTAGACCGCTCGGCTAATCCCGCGCGGCAAGAAACAAGAGTCAACAGGGAAAAGAAAGGGGATCTGGTATTAGAATCAAAACTTAAAAGAGCTTTGGAAGACCTAAGATCAAATAAGTCAGAAGGGATAGATAACATTCCATCAGAATTTCTAAAATAATGAGCGAAGTGGCAACAAAACGACTATTCACTTTGGTGCGTAGAATGTTTGAAACTGTCGATATACCATCAGACTTTCGGAGAAACATCATCCATCCAATTCCGAACACGGCAGGAGCTGACATGTGCGAGGATTAATCAAGACACGTTCACAGTATTTGTCGACACGGAAAAAGTGTTCAGTAATGAAAAATGGTGCAAGGTGATCGAAATTCTGAGAAAAATAGGGATAAGCTGTAAGGAAAGACGGGTAATATACAATATGTACAAGAACCAAGAGGGAACAATGAGAGTGGAAAACCAACAACGACTGGCTGGAATTAAAAAGGGTGTAAGATAGGTGTGTAGCATTTCGCCCCTATTGTTCAATTCTTCTCGTGAACCTTTCCATTTTTTTATCGATAGAAAAATAGAAAGGTTCACGAGAGGTGAAAGGAAAAGAATCATAAGATCGGTGATGACATTTCCTATCCTGAGTGAAAGTGGAGAAGAATTACAGGCTTTCTTGAATGGAGTGAACAGACTAATGAGTACAGTATATGCATTGAAAGTAAATCGAAGAAAGACGAAAGTAATGAGAATTGGCAGAAATAAGATCAGCGAGAAATTTAACATCAGGATCTATGGTCACGAAGAAGATAAAGTTAAGACTTTCTACTATCTCGGCAGCAAAATAACGAATGACGGACGGAGCAGGGAGCGCATCAAAAGCAAACTAGTACTGGCAAAAAAACGAAAAAAAAATCTGTCCCAGCTACTGCATGGCGGGTGGTGTTCGTTCTGCTGGCCATGTCCGACAGATGACACCACTTATATCTATAACGTTATTAGTGTGTCAGCATGTGGTTAGCTGTGCCGCACCGGCATCCTATGTCTGTAAGTGTCGCAGTGACGATTTTCGTCAGAGTTGCCACAAGTCTGTCAGATGTGGTGGTAAAGTTCGACAGGCTACTACCTTCACAGGGTGACCCGGCCCCGAGTTCAATAATTTGACAGCATCCACGATCTGGAGTACGTAGGCCGTTCATGACTGGCACAGATTTTGGGACTAATCTAAGCACGCTGCAGAAGTCGCTCCGCTGCATTCGTAAAGGTGAACTTCGGATGTATTCATTGAATCGGCGTGCTAATAGTATAACTGTAGGTTAATGCCTTGTCAGAGCCAGATTCTGCTAGATACAGCTGTTTTCAGGCGTTTCTTTAAAAGAATTTCTCTAGCGAATGGTCATAAGGCAGTATTATCGAACTGTAGCTACTCATTTGCGCCTTTGGGCGAAGGGGAAGACTAAAGTGGCTTCCCAGCTGCTATGATGAATTTTGTTGTCGTTAAATTCAAGAGTACGCAAGAATTCAAATTAACGTCTTTCCTGGAATGCGTAGTGAAGTGTTCAAAATGGTTCAAATGGTTCTGAGCACTATGGGACTCAACTTCTGAGGTCATCAGTCCCCTATAACGTAGAACTACTTAAACCTAACTAACCTAAGGACATCACACACATCCATGCCCGAGGCAGGATTCGAACCTGTGAGCGTAGCGGACGCGCGGTTCCAGACTGAAGCGCCTAGAACCGCTCGGCCACGGCGGCGGCTAGTGAAGTCTTCCTTGGCCTTCCTGGGTACTCCGGCTGCAGCCTATCATCCAAGATGCGCCAGGTCGGCACGCTTTGGGACCGAACGTCACTATTACCCTCCGCATATTGGTAGTGCGCCTAGTCCCTGAATGTGTGTTCTGGTATGTGAACATTGGCGCAGGCATAGGTATCATTCACCTGTCTTTTGATTTTGTATGGATACGTAACAAAGGGGGGTGGCCAGACAGTTAATGTATCAATCCACTGGATTAATATATCTCATTTTTAATCTCTCTCTGACATTAGGGAGAAATACTTGTTAGCAAGTATACAGGTTGAATTTATTTAGAGAGAAGCAACGCCAGCTACGACGGATGTTCAATAAGTAATGCAACACTTTTTTTCTGGGTAAATTTCGGTTCAGAAGACGCGTAATTTATCGTGGCGCATTGCGGACATTCCCACTTGAGGCCTTATAGTTTCACGAAGTTCTAGTAGGTGGCAGCGCTACACGTAGCCTTAAAAATGGCGTCTGTAACGGAGGTGCATTCGAAACAGAGTAGTGTCAATATACAGTACTGGACATTAAAATTGCTACACCGTGAAGAAATGCAAATGATAAGGGGTATTAATTGGAAAAATATATTATACTAGAACTGACATGTCATTACATTTTCACGCAGTTTGAGTGCATAGATCCTGAGAAATCAATACCCAGAACAACCACCTCTGGCAGTAATAACGGCCTTGATACCCCTGGCCATTGAGTCAAACAGAGCTTGGATGCCGTGTACAGGTACAGCTGCCCATGCAGCTTCAACACGATACCACAGTTCATCAAGAGTGGTGACTGGCGTATTGTGACGAGCCAGTTGCTAGGCCACCATTGACCAGACGTTTTCAATTGGTGAGACATCTGGAAACGGTGCTGGTCAGGGCAGCAGTCGAACATTTTCTGTATCCAGAGCCGCAGTGGACGAAAAACGGAGCGGCAACGCTCCATCAGGTCGTGGTGAGCGGGCGCGGACCGCAGGGGGAACGCTTGGTACCCCAGAACGTAGATGAAACCCCCAGGAGCGGGGTTGGTGGGCGCGGACCGCAGAGGGAACACCTAGAACCGCAGCGGACGGAAAACGGAGCAGCAACGCTCCAGCAGGTCGCAGGGAATGGGCGCGGACCACAGAGGAAGCGCCTGCAGCCGTTGGTGGAGGGGGAAGGCCATAGGCATAAATACTGGATCAGGTCCACTCGAGGAGCAGTCTCAGGTCGCACCTGATGAAGGTTACGAGCTACGTGACCGAAATATCGTGCAAGTACGACGCTGATATCCGGCAGAACACCCGACAACCCAAGATGTCAATAATATGGTTTATTGGAATCCTGAATAAAACCAATGCTTTCCGAAAAAATGAGTTGCATTAGTTATTGAATCTCCCTTCTATAACAGGAAAGGGTTGAATCTTGGATCAGATACAAGCGAATTGTTTCAAAGTAGTATGGCGAAAATAAATAACAAAAACTACTATGCGGAGATGCTGTTTGCGTCCGATTTTGTATTGCAGTTATGAAATTGTTGCTGATATTCGATGTGCAATCAGAATTTTATTAAGGAATTCATTGATTAAGAAAACGATGAATAACGCAGAGAATCGTGTTGCCTAGCGTATTAGACCCATTTTAAATGAAGAAGGGGTAATATGACGAAACAACCGAATGTTAGATACATATCTAATGCATTTACGACTGTCTCGAGACAACAACACCCAAAGAGGTAATTTGCAGAACTAATGACATGAGAGAATTTCCTTTTATATTAGGTATAAGTTTTTTTCTGAATTTTTGACATCCGATTGGACAAGAGAGATTTTTTCATACTGTGCCTCTCAAACCCAGGACTGTATTTAGGATCTACAGACCTCTAGGCTCAACCTGTGGGTTGAGCTCTTCCATGAAAGGTATTATAACAATTATTCCATAAAAATAGCATTTTACGACCATTTTCGAATTAAAAGGCTATAACGCAGTAGTTAAGGTTCATTATATAATTATATAGAATTCTGATATATAATTTATGATTAAATTAATTTTAAAATATTAAACATGTCTGCAGGCAGTAACTGTAATATACTCTCGCTGTAGAAAAAAGTTAAGCAGTGTTGCTTCTAAAGCCAGCCCAAGTGGCCGAGCGGTTCTAGGTGCTACAGTCTGGAACCGCGCGATCGCTACGGTCGCAGGTTCGAATCCTGCCTCGGGAATGGATGTGTGCGATGTCCTTAGGTTAGTTAGGTTTAAGTAGTTCTAAGTTCTAGGGGACTGATGACCTCAGATGTTAAGTCCCATAGTGCTCAGAGCCATTTGAACCATTTTTTTGTTTGCTTCTAAAGAAGACGCTTTTAAAGACGTTGAAACCGAGGTCAAGTGGTTTTTAGTAAACCTTATACTATTGCAACTGAGGTGACTGTTTTTTCACCTTTTACTGCTTGAATATTAAATAAACTGCTGAAATTAAAATAATCGAAAAAATGGTTCAAATGGCTCTGAGCACTATGAGACTTACCATCTGAGGTCATCAGTCGCCTAATAACCTAAGTACATCACACACATCCATGCCCGAGGCAGGATTCGAACCTGCGACCGTAGCAGCAGCGCGGTTCCGGACTGAAGCGCCTAGAGCCACTCATCCAAAAAAAATCGAAAAACCATTTCTTGTAGTGTATACGATTTTAATATTTTTGCAGCCGATAGTTTACTTTTCAGGTCGGTTCTTGAATACAGATTACATGGAAAAATATAAAAAACGTCTTATTGCAGTAATCACTTTATTTTGTTATTAAGCTGTTGTTATTCGCCCATAATGACGGGTACAACAGCGATACCTGTTCTGTATTCCAATCTGGAGCTTCCATTGATTCCTCTACAATTTGTGGTACAATCCTCATAATGCTGTAATAAGGATGTCGAAAAATTTCTGGGGTTGTTTCCAGTTGATAATAATATAATTGTTACAGTAAAAAATACGCTTTTTAAAATAACAGTAATGTTTATTTGACTTTGAAATTCCCAGTAAAACGGTCACTGTGGCCCCGTGACGTATCAATGACGCCAAGAGTCTGTATGCTATCTTGTCAGACACTATGGATATTAAGACAGCTTGTAAATTTCACGCAGTATCTCGTTAACAAATAAAATAATCCGAAAACTATTTTCCCCAGCATTAAGACAAGAAGAATTTGTATCTGGAGCAGGAAGAAAAACAATGTTATGGGTCCCGTTTTGGATGAAATAGAAAAAAAAACGGCTTTCTGCGAAACCAAGCTCACTTAAAACTGTCAAAATTCCATTACACGTTCTGTTAAAGGTATTACTGATTTCAGCGACCGATGTGCCACGCATTTGGTCGGACACTACTAGGAATTTGGTGCGAGAGAGAATGTGGCTTCAGAATTCAGTGCTGAATTAACCCGCATCGTCCGTCCACAGAAAAATTCGGCCGAATAGGCGCATAAAAACAATTACAGCCACGCCTTTAACGCCTATAAGAGGGCCTGCAAGGAAGTATTAAAACAAAGACTTTCTTGTTTTAAATTGTTGTGCTGCGGGCTCCAAGGCAACAGGTTAGAAAATGTGAACCTCTATTCACCCAACATAATGCCAAGCTTCTTCTTAGTTTTCGATTATGTAATGGGGTGGCACGGATGTCCTTCGTATGTAAACAGAGTTTTGTCGAATCTTCTATCTGATATCTCTATCTCTCTACACATGAATTCAAGTCGATTCCTCCTATCCGTCTATGCTTGTAGGCTAATCTCAGGAATTGATGCAGGGATTTTGATCCAATTTTCACCGATACGAGGGCTATTCCGAAAATAAGATCCGATCAGTCGTGAAATGGGAACACTGTGAAAATCAAAACTGTTTTATTTACAACAGTTATTTACACCATCCAGCCAGACCTGCATCACTGTAACTGCTTAAGAGCCAAGAGGATTTACATAAACGGAGTGGAGTTTGCAAAGAAGAAATACAATGAAAAAATAATTAAAGAGGCTCATAATCCACGTAAAACAGCTTGGTATCTGGTAAATGACCACCTCTTGCTTAAATTCCTGTACTCCTGAAGCGTTCGATCAGTCCTTTTAAGGATAGTAAGAAATACTATAAATGAAATTCCAAAATCAGGCTTAAATTCCACAGTTCGTATGAAAAAATGTAAGCTGTTGCACCAGTAAAAACTGAAAGGCGGTGCAGCCCAAGGACACAGTAAAAGTAATAAATACATATAAAAATTTAGAGAGTGCAGATATTTATGGCATGTCCTACAATGTGCTGAAGAAGATTATTCCAGAGATTTCTCAATCACTAGCAATAGTAATCAACAAATATTTATCCTTCGGTGTCTTCCCAGAATTCCTGAAACTGACACACAGAGTAACAGACTCCAAAAAAGGTGGCCCATGTGAAGTGTCCAGTTTCAAACCAATTTTCATAATCCGTATTCTAGCTGAAATCTGTAAGGAAAAACCAGCTACAACACCCAGTGTATGTGTGCTCCAAGCTCTCTCATGTAATATAACTTTTGAGGAGACTGAAAGGTGTATTATTTTCATAGCCACATAAATTATTGCCTGATGTTATGGGGACACTTTACAGGTTGCAAGGATGTATTAATGTTACAAAAGAAAGCAGTCAGCATCATTTCATCAAGCAAAAGACTGCAGCACTGCAGTCCTATATTCACCTGATCAGGAATAATAACAATCTTCAGCCAGTATGTGTTTTTATGCCTCATCATTGTAAAGGAAAAAGTTTTGAGCATGAAGCAAAACATACATAATCATGACACACGTTTTTTTATGCCTCATCATTGTAAAGGAAGACCAAGGAGTTTTCTGTATGAGCCAAAACACACATACCCGTGACATCCGCAACAACAGGAACATTAATATACCAAGCTGTCGCCTGTCTGGAACACAAGACAGTGTTCGGAATGGCTGCTTTAAAAATTTTCAATTATTTGTCTCGAGAAGTGCAATCCCTACCACGAGGGCCATTCAAAAGGACTGCACAGGACCTGAAAGAATACCCATCATACTCCATTGGAGAATTCTTTAATAGTGACCAAAGTCAATAGACAAAAAAATATTGGTTCATCTTTTATACATACTGTGAATATAATATAATATAAAAATTGTAAATAACTAATATGCATGTACATAAACTTGACGTGGTCTGTCCAGTCATGACGGATAAACGACGCAGATCTAGTAATAAAGTAAAGTAATGAAGTAATAAAAGAATAGATATGAGACTGAGAGCACTTCTGAAGAGTCAGTGCTTTGCTAAGAAACTGAAAGACAGTGACCAGGATTTCAACGTGAATTACGGATTGACCTATAGTAGCATAAAGATTCTTGCCGTTTTCTCTATTATTTCTCAACACGCGAAACTTGAAACATGCAATGCAGGCATCACGTTGCAAGAACAACGCCCTCGAGGCTTAGTCTTCGCAATAATAATTGCTTGCCCGCACTGTCCAAAAGCTGTATCATCACACGTAGTAAATTTGTACGGAACGCACATGAAACCCACTGTTGAATCATCCTAGCTCTGTGCTTGCCTGAGGTAGGACTAACTGGAATTGTAAAGTTGGGTGCGGTCACGGAATTGCCGCGACCGATAGTTTAATCGTTCTACGATAAACTGGTGTATATAATTTCGACTGTAACGCAACAGTATGACAGGTCAGTCCTAGGAAAGCAGATTAACGGTAAGAGTTTTCTAAAAGTAAAATCTTTTCATTTGTTCACGTGTATATTTCAAAAATTCTACGCATTTTTCTCGGAATATAAGTTTCCAAAATGGCGCGCAGCATAACTCGTAACAATTTTGTCTTTTTATTTGAAAATTTAACAACAACTTTTAAAAGTGAACCCCGTAGGGGGTTTTCGGTTAGTTAATTTAAATTATATTTATTAACAAATGACTGTCCTTTTTTGGTGAGAATTGAACGATTTTATTAAAAAACTCGCCAATAACACAAAAATCAATATTTCTGAAATCTTACAGATTACATAAATTTTTTGTTCTGTTTTCCAATTTCATATTGGCAGCAGTTATATTGGGTGCCGCAGATCGCTTCAAATTTATCGTGCCTTGCGAGAATTGCTGTAGTGTCGCCATTTCATAATATTTATCGACAGTTCTTTTGTAATAAACTTCCATATACGCTCAGTAACTAGGCCAAGTATTATTTCTCTGTCCTTTCGCCCGAAAAAGCTACCAAGAAAAAGCTTTTTTAGGCCGTTACACTGATGGTTCCCCTCAACGACAACTGTGCCAAGCCGCGCCGGGTCGCTAGTACATTGTACGTCTATTAAAGTCCCCACTGCCGTTTCTGTCTGTATGTTCAGGCTAATTTCAGGAATAGCTGTAGGGATTGTGATATGGTTTTCGCTGATAGAGTTAGACAGATCCATGAGGCTGGTTGGTGTATCTAATCTAGAAAATATTTCGTGCTAATTAACAAGGGAAGACCACGACGTTGGGATCACTGATTTACTGCACACTTTGCACACCTTTAGTAGGCCATTAAAACAACATAATGTGCAAGCATTAAGGTGCAGTACTCTGGCAATTCCGAAGAAATCGCAAGAGAAATTTCACGTGTCCATTATGTTACGGTTGTATTTGTGCGTAAGGACTGAATGTTAACATTCATGATGGTCAAGTCATTGCCGTTCGAGCAACGGAAGCCGAAAATATATGAATTGACGGTTCTATTCCCGTCCATACCTAATTCTTATTCTATATGTTTTTCATTTCTGGTCATATTATTTAATGTATATGACATTTGAGAAGTAATGAAAATGTACGTAAATGATTCGTTTCAAAAGAAGATTTTTTTTTTTTTTTTTTTTTTTTTTTTGGGAGTGGCATTCATAGTCTGATGGAGAGGTGGGACAAATGAATAAACAGCATTGGAGATTATTTTGAATAAAATATTTTATATAAGTTTCAAATAATTATTGCAACCAAATTCCGGTTTCATTGCTCGTTGTATTTGGTTGTAGCGGAAGACGCACATCCGTTAAGGTTCGTTGTTGATACCTCCACTCAGTTTTTTTATTACATAGACCAGCCACCTTTCTGACTGAACACACTGAGCTACCGTGCCGGCTAACCATCATGAAATAAAACGTACGTCTTCTACGCACTAATACATCAGTTACATAAAAGACGCGTAAAACTTCTCCTGCGATTTTCCCGAAACTGCACGTTATGTTGTTTAAATGCGCTACTAAAGGTGAACAGCCGGCCTCGGTGCCCGAGCGGTTCTAGGCGCTTCCGTCCGGAACCGCGCGACTGCTACGGTCGCAGGTTCGAATCCTGCCTCGGGCATGGATATGTGTGATGTCCTTAGGTTAGTTAGTTTTAAGTAGTTCTAAGTTCTAGGGGACTGATGACCTCAGATGTTAAGTCCCATACTGCTCAGAGCCAACCATTAAAGGTGAACAATGTTTGCCGCGCGGGATTAGTCGAAAAAAAAGTCTAAGGCGTTGCAGTCACGGACTGTGCGGCTGGTCCCGGCGGAAGTTCGAGTCCTCCGTCGGGCATGGGTGTGTTAAGATTTCACACACATTTGAACTTTTTTTTAACAAAGTTTGACGTAAATCCGTGTTCTCATCGATATCGGCCTCCCTCCGCCTTCTGTCTCTGTGAAACCGATGCCATTGCCATCTAGTGGTGAATGACAGATCTCCTTGGAATCATCAATATGTATTTTAATTTAAAGTTGTCCACCGTGTTATTCTGTTTAAATGTAAAGGCTAATCTCAAGAACTACTCTACGGATTTTGATACTGTTTTCACTAACTGATGACTGATTCATGAGAAAGGACTGTGAGCACAGAAGGCGGGTGTAAGGCCGCCCGACTGCAGCGCCTGGCTGGTGCGAGCTACCGGTGACTTCTTCAGTGACCTGAAATGCAAGACATATCAGATATTAAGTTCATAAGATTAGCTTTTTTGGTGTAGGGTTAATGTTTAAGAGGTGTGAAGGGAAACGCTGGAAAAAGATACTAGTTTTACTTATGCGAAGCTACGTGGGTGGATTTATACGATTTTCCACAAAATATACGTAGGGTACGAAGTTTTTTACTATTTTTTTTACATCGGTCGTTGACTTAACGTATTCAATGGAAATGCGTAGTGAGCTGCACGTGTACAGTTTTCCAATCAGCGCCGTATTCGAACACAGTGGCAGGAACCACAATGAAAATACCCAGTTTTGTTGACAGTACTTAATTAAAGTAAATGTTATTACCAATCTTTCTAATTGACCCTGATATTTCAAAGCGTGATTGCTAAGCTCTGCATGTGAGTGTTAATTAACGAACACCATTCTGTCAATGTCCTTTTACACGAGCAGCAGAGATCCGCATTCAGCTAGGCAGGGACATCCTTTCTCACTGGGTTGCGCCAAACGAGAGCTCTCAGACGAGCACCTGCGAGGCAAGCCTTTGACTCTGCGTAACCGTCCTGTTTCCCGTCTGGCGAATGCGCGGTGCTCGCCTTACACGGAGTCTAATGAACGCACTGAGGCGAGGGCGCCTGAGTCAAACATGTCGCCGTTCCAGCTCGTCCTAAGCATCTCATTCAGTGACTGTGAAGTCAGTGGAGTATGGAACGACTCGGGCTGTGACTCGTATTAACCATCTAGCAACGAATACAATGAAAAAAATCATTCCCGCATTCACATCGAACAGCTGCTGAAAGGAACTTACGACGGGTTACCAATAAAAGAGTAGAATCTACAGTTTTCGGTTGTACCGATAGATCAGTTTAGAGAAATCAGACAATATTTCGTTTTGGTAACTTCTCGAGGTATCTGCAGACGGAGGCTTCTGACAGATAGTATCTGCCTGTGTAGATGATTGGAGAGTTTTGGTCTTCTCATGTAGTTCGAGATTAATTACTAAAGATGTATTTATATCCGTTCTTTCCATTGGTATACTTACCATTATAAGTGAAAAATGGTAGCCGGCCGGAGTGGCCGAGCGGTTCTAGGCGCTTCAGTCTGGAACCACGCGACCGCTACGGTCGCAGGTTCGAATCCTTCCTCGGGCATGGATGTATGTGATGTCCTTAGGTTAGTTAGGTTTAAGTAGTTCTAAGTTCTAGGAGACTGATGACCTCAGAAGTTAAGTCCCAAAGTGCTGAGAGCCATTGAGTTAGATTTCAATAAGATTTAAGTGTTGCATAGGTTGGCATCTTGCTTTAACTTTAGCAATTAATATATGCGGGGGCCGGGGGTGGGGGGTGGGGGGGGGGGGTGGGGAGAGCACTTTACGCCCATCATAACAAATACTTAAAAAAAAAGAAAAAATCGTTAATTATTGTTGAATTAAATGAAAAACGAACTTTTTAAAGAAGTACTGATGTGTAAGAAGGGTCCAGAAACTGAAAGTATCTATTAGCATAATCTTAGCAGTGTGCTTTAAGACCACCACAAAAAAAAAATGCAGTCGTCGATAACTATTGTTCACCTTTACTCATAAGATACTTTTTGAAGTGGTATCGATGTGTGAGTAAGATCCAGAACCTGAAAATATTGAATATGTCATTCATTGTGGAAAGAGACATCTGCTACTAAGATTTAAATATATGGGTCAAGTTTAATTGAAAAATTTATAACATTTACGGAATCTTGTTGAAGAATTAACTAAAAATTTGATATTTTTTCAGAATTTTAAAATTCTAAGAAACGCAATTTTACAATATTTTGAAAAGTTGAGTATATATTAGTATTGAAAGGGTAAAATATTCACAAAAGGAAAAAATCTAGGCCGTATGACTACATAAGCTGTGAGTAACAATTTGAATCAGTGAATGCATACAAATACCGCGATGTAACAATTTGTACAGAAGTGAAATGGAATGATAATAACAGGCTCGGTCGTAGGTCGGAATTTCTTTGCGAGTTCAGTCGCGCATTTATTTCACAAGTCAGATTACATTCAGGGTAAAATTGCATCTTTATAGAAACAGTTACCTTCAATTTGTAGACAGTGTGGAGTATATGATACCAAGTCTTTAAAAAATTCAATAGAGCCAGAATTTTGCTCAGTACACGAGTTTCAGCAAGGTGTTGATTTGTTTGGTGACCGTTTTTGAGAAATTTTGGTAGACAGTTTTAGGAAGATTCACTCGCATTTGCATCTACGTGATTATACCGCTATTCACAGTAAAGTACGTAACACAGGGTTCAATGAATCACCTTCAAGCTGCCTCTCTACAGTTCTACTCCCGAACGCCACGCGGGAAAAACGAGCACTTAAATTTTTCTGTGCGAGCTCTAATTTCTCTTATTTTATCGTGATGATCATTTCTCCCTACGTAGGTGGGTGCCTACAGAATATTTTGCCGGCCGCGGTGGTCTAGCGGTTCTAGGCGCTCAGTCCGGAACCGAGGGACCGCTACGGTCGCAGGTTCGAATCCTGCCTCGGCCATGGATGTGTGTGATGTCCTTAAGTTACTTAGGTTTAAGTAGTTCTAAGTTCTAGGGGACTGATGACGACAGATGTTAAGTCCAATAATGCTCAGAGCCATTTGAACCATTTTGAACAGAATGTTTTCGCAATAGGATGAGAAAACTGGTGATTGAAATTTCATGAGAAGATCCCGTCGCAACGAAAACCGCCTTTGTTTTAATAATTGCCACTCCAATTTATGTATCATATCTGTAGCAATATCTCCCCTATTTCCGGATAATACAAAACGAGCTGCTCTTCTTTCAACTTTTTCGATGTTAGTCCCAGCTGATGCGAATCCCACACCGCACAGAAGTTTCAGAATAGGGCGGACAAACGTGGTGTAAGCAGTCTCTTTAGTAGACCTGTTGCACCTTGTAAGTGTTCTGCCAATGAATCGTAGTCTTTGGTTTGTTCTACCCACAACACTATCTATGTGATGGTGCCAGTTTAGGTTCTTTGTAATTCCTAAGTATTTAGTTGAATCTAAAGCCCTCAGGTTTGTGTGAGTTATCGCGTAATCGCAATTTAGCGGATTTCTTCTAGTACTCATGCGAATAACTTCACAGTTTTCTTTATTCAGGGTCAATCGCCACTTTTCACACCATACATATATCGAATCTAAATCATTTTGTAATTCGTTTTGGTCATCTGATGACTTTACAAGACGGTAAACGACAGCATCCTCTGCAAACAGTCTAAGAGGGCTACCCAGATTGTCTCTTACGTCGTTAATATAGATCAGGAACAATAGAGAACCTACAACACTGCCTTGGGAATAGCCGGTTGTTAATACTGTTTTACTCGTTGACTTTCCGTCTATTACTACGAACTGTGAAATTTCTGTCAGGAAATCACGAATCCAGTCGCATAACTGAGGCGATATTCCATAGGCACGCAGTTTGGTTAGAAGACGTTTGTGAGGAGCAGTGTCGAAAGCCTTCTGGAAATCTAAAAACATGGACTCAATTTGACATCCCCTGTCGATAGCACTCATTACTTCATGGGTATAAAGAACTAGTTGTGTTTCACAAGAACGATATTTTCTGAATCCGTGCTATGTGTCAATAAATCGTTTTCTTCGAGGTACTTCATAATGTTCGAATACAGTATATGTTCCAAAATCTACTACGAATCGACGTTAGTAATTCAGCGGATTACTCCTACTTCCCTTTGTGGGTATTGGTGTGACTGGAGCAATTTTCCGGTCTTAAGGTACAGATCTTTCTGTGAGCGAGCGGTTGTATATAATTGCTAAATATGGAGCTATTGTATCAGCATACTCTGAAAGGAACCTGACTGGTGTAGAATCTGGACCGGAGGCCCTGCCTTTATTAAGGTGCTTTGCTACACCGAGGATACATACTTCTATGTTTCTCATCTTGGCAGTTGTTCATGATTGGAATTCAGAAATATTTACTTCGTCTTCTTTGGTGAGGGAGTTTTGGAAAACCGTGTTTAATAACGTTGTTTCTGTGGTACTGTCATCAGTGACTTCACCGTTGTTACCGCGCAGTGAAGGTAGTGCTTGCGTCTTGCCACTGGTGTGCTTTCTGTATGACCAGAATCTCTCTGGGCTTTCTGCCAGATTCCGAGGTAAAGAGAATCAGAAAAGTGGTTTACAACAGGTCACTGTTTCCGCCGCCTCCTGTATAAACAATGAAGAATAAAAGGCTTTTAAATAAACAGGGTCATTCAAAAAGAAAGAACTGATTACAGACAAACTATGAAAGATAGAAGCACATGCGCATGCTACTGGATACAGGAAAGTTTAACGTTTTGCGTTCGCACAAATTATATACAGTACCATACACTCAACATGAGTAGCATGCGTTGCTCAAGAAACATAGAAACGGTGGTCCATTTCACTTCACACACGAATCAGCAGGTCCTCGTTTATTGAACCGACAGCTTCAAAAATTCTACTTCTCAGCTCTTGAAGAGTGGCAGCCATAGGTGGGATACGGGCTCTCTCTTTTATGAACACCACAGACACAAAGCGCAAGTTGTGAGGTCTGTTGACCTGGGCAGGGGGAGAGGTAAATGTATTTAACAAGATCCTCTTGTCCACTTCCTTCGAGCCACGTAGTGTTAAGATAACGCTGTACTCAAAGTCTAAGTGAGGCGGGGCGACGTCATGCGTAAAAAGGAAATCGTTGGAAACTTCATGTAGTTGAGTAAACAACCAATTTTGCAGCCTGATCAAGTATGACATTCCTGTCACAAGTTTTTCCGTAAAAAAGAAAGGTCCACAAAGTTTGTGAACAGAAACAGCACAAAACACATTCAGTTTCTATGAATCTCATTTTGTGACATCCAGATTCCTACATTATGGCTATTTAGGCTATAGATGAAACGTCGATTCGTCAGAAAAAATAAGTCGTTCGGAAAAAGTGCCCTCTGCCATATCCCGGAGAACTGAAATGCAAAATTCGTACGTTCTAATATGGTCACCGACACGCAATTGCTGCCGTAACTGCAGGTAGTAAGGCCTCTTATACAGGTGTCATTTAAGAACACGCTACACTGTTGTTAGAGCAAGTCTTAGGTCCTGGCCCGTCTTGTAGGTGCCCGTCTTGTTGACTGCCGGGGGCTCCGTGTGAACGCATCACGGATAGGCTCGACATTCTCGTGAGATTTGCGTGGCAGACCAGTGGCCTTACCTTTGCATATGCAAGCAGTTTCCAAGAACTTTGGATGGCAGTCATAATTTTGCTTGAGCCGAGATTACTTCTTTCTAAATTGATGGCCGAATGCATGCTGCGCTCGCACAATGTTTTGACTTGGCGCAGATTCCAACTCGCGAAATGATTCCTCTTGTGGTGTAGTTACCATGTCGCTACGAACAAAAACAGCCCAGCTGTGTCAAAACTTTGAACCTTCCTCTATCCAGTGACATGAGCAGTGTGTTTCGGTCTTTTATGGTTTGTCTGTAATAAACAATGTAAATCTGTTTTGTTTTAATCACCCCGTATACAGATTTAGATTTTGATCAGCGCGTAACTAAGTATTGCTACAGTATGATGTCAAAATTCCCTAATCATTTGCGATAATTTCGTGAGACTGACGTGGATTTTACAAAAAAATGGTTCAAATGTCTCTGAGCACTATGGGACTAAACTTCTGAGGTCATCAGTCCCCTAGAAGTTAGAACTACTTAAACCTAACTAACCTAAGGACATTACACACATCCATGCCCGATGCAGGATTCGAACCTGCGACCGTAGCGGTTGCGCGGTTCCAGACTGTAGCGCCTAGAACCGTCCGGCCACTCCGGCCGGCTGGATATTACAGATTACCAGTTATTGCATAAATGCGATGTGCTGATCGTTTTTGGTATTTAATTTATTTTTAAAACTCTTTAGTTACTCTGGTAAATTACCGATATCAGCGACGAGTAATTCAAACTTTTTTATGCAGGCTTTATCATTTTTATAAAAGAACTAAATTACAGTTTATTTATTAATATAATTTAAAATTAATGCTGGCAACGTCTCTTCAGTATAATAAATAATTTTAACCAAATAATCTGCGTGGACTCAGTGGCTTTCATTGGTTTTTTAATAAATTACTTGTGAATAGATCTTAGTTTTTGAATGTGGACAATGGCTTTCTAGCTGGATCTGAAGTCGCCAGTGTCTTCAGAATTTTTTACATTTTTTTTCTCTCCTGTCGCCTAGCTTCAAGAATTTCTTCTTCTTCTTCCTTCCTTCAAGATTCATTTCCAACTTCATGTTCATGCAGTTTGTGAACTCCGCTGCTTACTTCAGGCATTCCAGCAAATAGTTGATTCCAGGGTGACGGTTTCCAGTAACACTAGCCAACGTGGAAATGTAACTGGAATGAAATACATATTTGTTAACTGTATCGACCACGCTAATAACGCAAACGACAATGAAAAACTCGAATTAGCTCTCGATCCCAAGTGAAAGGAGGGTTTATTTAATTATAATCACATTTTATTAGCATTCCTTGTCAATACCTGCCCATATAGGTTTCTAAATCCGCAGATGTTATGAAGATGTTTCGGGCAACAACAGCTGTGTGTATTTCGTCACTTTCTTTAGCCTGGGCTCGTAGCAACAATGGGAACGGGAAGAGGGAAGGTGGAGGGGAGCAGGTTTCATTTAAGTGTAGTTTCAGTCTGTTGTCAGCTGTATTCTGTTCGTGTGCTAGAACAACGTGGACTGAAATTTAGTTAGTGCGTGTGGTCGTTTTAATTCTTGTGATTCAATATGCTCCGCAAATGCGTAAACAGTCCTGACAATTTTTGCTACATTCGCGGACAGGCTACATCGAAATCGCAAACGAGGCCAAGACGTACAGACTGTACTTTGGCTGTGAAATCGTGGACAGGGACAAGCCCTGGGCTCCTCATGTACGTTGTATATCTTTCATTTCGAGTCTTCAGTTCATGGCTGAATCGTAAAAGATCTTCCATGGGCTTTGCTATACCTATGATCTGGCAAGAACTGCCAAACCAAGTAAATGATTGTTACTTTTGTGTGACTACTCCATTAGCACTCGGTGTTTCCAAGAAGAAAAAGCCTCTCTTGGCATATCCAAACATATCATCGACTCTGCGACCTGTCCCAACTGACTGTGGTAGTGACGAGGGCGGTAGTAGAACTAGTGCTGTATCGCCACCTTCAAAACCCAGTTCTTCGAAAGATACTTATTTTGTATTCAACGACGAGTGTACGGAGGTTCACAAAGTAAAAGGAATGGAAGGAAGGAAGATTGGATTTGACGCCCCGTCGACATCGAGGTCATCAGAGACGGAGCACAAGCTCGGATTGTATCAAGGATGGGGAAGGAAATCGGTCTTGCTGTTTGTAACACCCCAGACATAGAACCCATAATAACCAACCTTTTTGTTGGAAAAGAAATAGCAAAATTAGTCATCCAGACAGTGACGGCAGCTACTGACAACAAAATTTACACTCTTGCCAAATGGCTCAAATGGCTCTGAGCACTATGGGACTTAACATCTGAGGTCATCAGTCCCCTAGAACTTAGAACTACTTAAACCTAAGGACATCACACACATCCATGCCCGAGGCAGGATTCGAACCTGCGACAGTAGCGGTCTCGCGGTTCCAGACTGAAGCGCCTAGAACCGCTCGACCACACTGGACGGCACTCTTGTCAGTTTGATTAACAGGGATGTTATATAAATGGTTCAAATGGCTCTGAGCACTATGGGACTTAACTGCTGAGGTCATCAGGCCCCTAGAACTTAGAACTACTTAAACCTAACTAGCCTAAGGACACCACACACATCCATGCCCGAGGCAGGATTTGAACCTGCGACCGTAGCGGTCACGCGGTTCCAGACTGTAGCGCGTAGAACCGCTCGGCCACCCCGGCCGGCTGTTATATAAATACTAATGATTATCAGAAAGAAAGGACTGATTGAAAGAATACCATGTGATACAAAACCGAAACTTTAAAGAAAGAATTCAAAAATTAGTATTTACGAAGGTTAAAGCCCAGACCATTACTCGACCAAAGACAACATTTATCCTAGAAGAGAGTTGTAGCCGCAGCGAGCTGTAAGTTCGCTGTGACTACAATGTAACTCGGCAATGGAGATGTTAACTCCACTTCTCTCTTGTATTCTGCAACAGTAATAATCAGGTTAAGCGCTACTAGATTATTTTAAAACCGATCTGAAGTTTAAAGTTTCACGATACAGACTGGAAGTATCAGTCAGAAGTCGGACTAAAGTAGAATCTTCTTTACCGTCTGGACAGATAACGGGATTTTGATATATGTGACAGAAAAGTGAATCGCATGATTACCGATTTGTGATGGGACTTAGCCTTCGTGATACTTAATAGTCACGAACATCAAAGGACACAGAAAGACACTGATCGACGACATAAACTCTATTATTAGACTTGAGTAGTCCACAACTAAACGCAATCACGAAGAGATCACAATTTCACCGTATTGTCAGAAGCTATCGTCAAAGTCAGGATTACTGATGTCAACGGACATAATTCCCTAAATGACCTATCGGTGTGTGTGCTCAGCGTAGGGACAGACAATAATTACGAAGAACAATAAATCTGAATTCAACTTTAATTCTCCGTGTCGTCTACATCTTTTAATGAACATTTAAAGCGCATTTGTGGAATAGACTGAATCTTCGGATAACATGAAAGTGCCAAGTAAATTAGTGATAGTTTAAATGTGAGCAGCAATAACTTTACACCAAAATTACGACGCATACTGAACATTGCTCAACGGTATGTTATCTATGGAGTTACGTCGTGCAATTGTTGAATACGCGACGTAGCGACGCCTTGACGACGCAATAATAATTATCAACAATATCGTAGCAAAATTCATAATGTGGCCTCGGTTTGGGTGATCGAATGATGATTCAAGACACTATTTGTTTGTTTGAATAACCATTTGCAAACCGGGCATAAGAACTATAGTCAGCAAGTTCGTGTAAACTAAAGTGTCTGTCGCGAACACGCAAAGGACTTTTGGTTATTTCAGGTCAATGAAGGCATCGCGTTATCGAGTGGGGAAGTCGCTACATTTATAAGGGAAGAAGATCGACAGACAACGAACAAAACTGCTTTCATTACAAGCAAGGGCGGCGCACACACTCCGGCATGCTGCTCCATCGAGACAGTGATATAATTTTCAAGATACAGTATCCGAAAATAGCCAAACCACGCGAGGAGATTTTTTTCTAATAGTTAAAGATTGGCGTTGTCGTGATCGACGGACGCCGTTCCACGTCATCTCGACCGGGACACCCATTACCATCGAGCTGATAGAGAGAACAGCACCACATCTTTCAAAGGAATCATCCCAGTATTTTCCAGGACCGATTCAGGTAAATCAACGAAAACCTTCACAAAGTAATAGAGTGAACTTAATGACCGAGTGAGAGATCTGGAATTGACGAAAAGTGAAGCTGAACTGTTAGAGTTAAGACTACAACAATGGAAATATCTTGATAAGACGGTAAATGTAACTGCGTTTCGTAACCGCTGTATGCCATTCCTTTAATTTTTCGAATGTGAAAAGAGCCTGGTATTTTGTAAAGATGTATAAGGATTAATGGCAACTGTGGGCATTGATTATAAAAGTGATCAGTGGATATTGTTCATCGACTCCTCCAAAGTAAGTCTCAAGTGTGTGCTGCTGCATAATGGGAACGCTGACATCGATTTCGAATGGGTATAAACCTGAAATGAAAGAAACGTATAACATGAAACAATTCTTACGACAAGTTTAAATGGCAGATTTCTGGAAATCTGAAAGTCATAGGCGTATTACTTCGGCTACAACACGGCTACACCAAACTCTGTTGCTTCCTGTGCCTCTGGGAATATCCGTGCCAAAGCACTTCATTATAAAAAGAAAGATTGGCCTAAGTTTCAGTCGCTGGAACTAGGATCTCACAATGTTATACACGAAGCACTTGTCGAACCCAAGAACACAATTCTCCATTCTCTTCCTATAAAATTAGGCCTAATGAAAAACTTCGTTAAGGCCATGAAAAAAACTGAGGATGCATTTCTCTACTTGCGATCGAAATGTCCACGTCTTAGTGAGGCGAAAAGATGGGCAGTTCAACAGCATCCTGACAAGTGAGGAAAACTTGTCCTGGAATATCTTTGTCCAAGTATCAAAAAACTACCTAGACAATACGAGGGCAGAAAACTGTGAAAATCTTGTGAAAAATCTTGGTTACTGCTACAGTATGCGGCGGTGCTGTTCCTTCCGTCCCTTTACGACGGACCTGCACCTACCTGTGAACATTGTCTCAGTAGATTATCAGTAGGAAAGCTGAGTGAACTACTGTACTTCGACGTGAACCAGGCTGCAATTTAGGTCACTAATCTACGTTTCGGGAGAAAGTTTTAACACAAATGAAAGGTTGGAAATTTGGTCCTCAATTAATATATTCTGAAACTTAGGTGAACAAGTATCACTGCCAAGCCCGTGCTAGTCTTAACACAGTCACTCATAATCCCTTTCACTCACGTTAGCAGGTTTATGATGTTGCATTTCCAGAAAACGTAACAGCTACAAAATACTGATTGTTTTTGATTGCTAATGCTCGCCAAATATTAAGTCTGTCGGTACCAAATGCAGTCACAGTTTTTAGCCACTGACCTGCTCAATACGGCACGCAGAATATGTGTCTTTCTTCGTCACAAAATTCACTTACAATTTCCGAAATTTTTACACGCCCATCGGAATAATTATGCCGTCACTTTACCACACTTTTGATGTATGAAACACTGCCAGATCCGGCAACTTATCGTTTCCATCGGAACTACTACTACACACGTCCGAACTGTTTCATGGCTAGGCTCCCACTCTTCTCTAGAATATTCTGTCTTCTCTACAGCAGAGAAAGGCGTGCGAAGAATACTGCTTCACCACTGGTCACTTTACTCAGCAGCCAATAGCACAACAACACTCTCCCGCGTCAGTTTTCACCAATAACCAATTGAAAAATAGTAAACCTAACGACTGCACGTTTTACAGACGTAATTATCTAATGTGCTGAAGTTTTGCTCATACATAAATTTATTTACTATTGTTATTTATACCTGAATTAACTTTCCCTTTACCATAAACTTACTTTACAAATCTATTCTACAAAAATCCCCTTTGTCCATATCCATACTTCTTCGCAATGTTCCCACACTAAATCCCACTACATAACTCGTTAAACAATTATCTTCATATTAACCTTAAACCACACTCATTGCATCATTCATACTGCTAAAACACATTCATAACATTTTACATACACAAAAAGACATAATAACACTTTATGAAAGTACTAGGACAGTTTATGAAAAACATTCTATTACTTTATTGCACTCTAGTGGGCACAATCTAAACTAAATCAGTGCCCTATCCATTATTGTCCTCTATCGGCTGATGCATAAACTACGTGCGCGTCCAGTCTCGCGTCACCATCTGTCACTATCCAGCTCTGAGACCCATCTCCCACTTAACCGCCTCCAAGGCAGGATCGTTATACGGCGCTACGCCTCAAGTAGACTGGGATACAACATGTCCTTGAAGTTACATGCCCTAGGTTCCTACTTGGACCTCTTTCCTGACAGCTGTGGTGCTGTAATCGATAGATACGGAGAAAGGTTCTATCAGAAAAGTTCGGACATTGAAATGACATTCCAGGGAAAGTGGAATGTATCAGCGTTAGCCGATTACTACAGGACACTAATCAGGTCTTCACCAGCGGAAAACTACAAGCGCCAGGCAAAACGGTTGCGCTTTCAGTAACCCTACTCCGAAGGATACTTCATCCGAACAGGTCTCGGAAGGCCCACCGATTACCAACAGGTCGCCGTGTCATCTTCAGCCTGTAGGCGTCGCTGGATGCGGATATGGAGGTGCATGAAGTCAGCACACTGTTCCCCCGGCCGTTGACAGCATTCGTGACCGGAACCACTACTTATCAATCAAGTCGCTCCTCAGTTGGCTGCACAAAGACTGAGAGCACACCACTTGCCAACAGCGCTCGGCAGACTTGAAAGGTCATCCATTCAAGTGCCAGCCAAGCCCGACAGCGCTTAATTTCGGTGATCTGGTGGGAACCTGTGGCTTCGAGGGATAACACCGAGGCGAATACATGCGTAAGATAATACAGGCAAGAAAGTAAAGTTAGCCTAACTTCAAAAGGAGAGCTAATGTTGCATTTTCATTAGCGTTTCCGTTTTCAGCACACGCGAAAACATCGAGATTAGCCGTTTTCATGCCAGTTACAGAAAAAAAGTAAAATTTTGTTGGCTAGTGTAATTTTATTTATTTTGTTGTGCCACTCTTCAACAACATTTGTTGCTCGCTGCCTTATTCCGTAGCAATTCCACTTTGCGACGGAAGTATCCTCATTCTGTAGCCAGCTATCCACAGAGTAGTCAAAAATTCTTTCGTTATACGAAGCTTGCGCATGAATATCAAGCCAGGCATTACTTACGTCCTCCGATTTTACAAATACCAGCGCTACACACCATGCTGACGTGAAGTCTTCGTTCTGACGGTACTCGTCAGTTCGAGATCTTGAAATTTTCACCATGCAAATAACATTCATTTATTTCACTTGGGAGGAAAACACGACTAACGGCCGATTTCGCAGATGCCTCAAAATCAACATTCACTTTTCTTGGACTATACTGATAGACTACTTGTTTAATAAGACAAACAGGCTAACATAAGTGCGTTTCTTCTTATTAGGGAGCAGGGCAAATAAACAGGAAGTATGTTTCTTTCGTCACTCGGACCACGTAAGTCTGCACGTAGGTGTAGATCTGCGCAAATTGCTTGCTTGCTGCAGCTCTGAAATGTTTCAGCCATAAAAACATTTGAAGACGTTGACAAGCTTACTTTTCATTTGCTTTAACTTTAGATGATTAACTTCTCCTCCAATCGCGGTAGCGTTCTCGCTTCCCGCGCCCGGGTTCCCGGGTTCGATTCCCGGCGGGTTCAGGGATTTTCTCTGCCTCGTGATGACTGGGTGTTGTGTGATGTCCTTAGGTTAGTTAGGTTTAAGTGGTTCTAAGTTCTACGGGACTGATGACCATAGCTGTTAAGTCCCATAGTGCTCAGAGCCATTTGAACCATTTTGAACCATCTCCTCTAATCTATCGTCATCTACAAAAAAACTACTGCCGTCACCAATTTTTAAGAACCTTCATGAAGACCTATTTCAATAGAGTTCTTTGGCTCTTACCACGTGAACTCTTCATATTTACTGAGTGAGGCATTACCGTAATAAAACCATAACAATTATTATGAACATTCTGCATTTCAACCACGTATATCTTTGATGAATGGGTAGTTTCTACTCGAGCCCTCTTCTTCGCCGTCTCCATTTGCTTATTCGCTCCTAGATCTGCTTCGTCAGATGGTCCATAGAAATGTTCGGACACATATAACACTTTTTTCATGAAAGACATCATGTTTACGCCAGTGTCTGTTAAACTTTTTATTTCCACTATTGCAATTTCGGCCTTAGGCCTTTATCAAGTGCAGATGTTTTGGCTTTAAGCCATGTCAACTTTACACAGGCTGACACAATTATATGTCGTTGTCATTTGCTGTTAGATACATTCGTAACGCTGCTAAGTAGTGCGAGCACACATGTCCATATATGCTGTTTTACGATGTATGGACATGTGTGCTCGCACTACTTAGCAGCGTTACGAATGTATATAACAGCAAATGATAATGACATATAAACGTGTCAGCCTGTATAAAGTTGGTGTGGCTTAAAGCCAGAACATCTGCACCTGATAATGGCCAAAAAACCGAAATTGCAATAGTGGAAATAAGAAGTTTAACAGTAACTGGCGTAAACATGACGTCTCTCAAAACTTTTCACATGACTGTGAATCCCAGTTACGAAAAGTTAATTACATATAACGCTTCTCCATGCTTCGAACGCATCTCCCCCTTGAAATCATCGGACTTTTGGCAGAAGCACACGCATGTAAGAAAACCTTCTTCAGATTTCCTAAATTTACGATACGCGTAATCGCAGAAGGCCTGCCCTTAGCCGTTGTAACAGTTCCATACTGATACACTAGAAACTTTGGAAGCAAAGTAAATACAGGTATTCGTGACTTGTGCTTCAACTAGTGCTCGAGGGGGTGGTGGCGGAGGTGGGGGGTAAGGTTACGTAAAAGTATGCCACGTGGCAGCGGCTGCAAGTAGTATTGTTTAAGTTACACATAGCACTGACTTGCGCGCTCGCTATCGTGCCATTAATACGAATACGTGCGTGTGAGCTGGCCAAGTGTAGAATGATGTTTAAAATGAGATGATAGAGGCCACTGCAGTTAGTTCATATGATAGAAAATGGTCCAAGTTTTATTTGTTTTAAATATGTGTGAAAGTTTGTTGTGCTGGGTAAGGAATAAATAAAAGTGTTTGTTAGCTAAGATATTAACCGATGCCAGTTGTTACCTAACCCGAGTCTGACCGGCGCCCGCGCCCAGACCTGATGAGGAGGTTCCTTTCAGACCTGTAACATATATATTATCAGATATGCTACCTCTCAAATCATTTCAGCAGCGCACACGTACGTCAACTACAGCTATGTGTAACTCAAACAGAATTACTTGCAGGCACTAACGCTTGCATATTGTTAGGTAACGTGTCCACAAATCTCTGGTGTTCGCAAGTTTGAGTGCCCACATGTTTCCGGACACCACTAGATTATTACAGACAACGGACTGTTTAAGTTCGTTAAACGTTGTGTATCGTTTCGTTGTCACCAAAGAAGATACGTGGAAAACACGCAAAAAAATTGCAAGAAAATACAAAATGAGGTGAACGTATAGCATTATAAGACGGGAAGTCGGAAGGTGAGAGATCTGAGCTATAGGGTGGATGAGGAAGAACAGTCGAATGATGTTTTCTGAGCTCCTCTTGGGTGCACAGGCTTGTGTGATGCTTGCGCCCTGACACACATTAAAACGAATAAAAATTTAGGTGCGTGTCTTGTGCATCTGACTAGAAAAATCATTTCTAAATGTAATAGGGTTCGAATAAAGATATTACAATTTGATACATCATTTCCGTGGAAAGCATATAAAAATCAGATCTTTTAGAAAACCTCGATATTTTGACCTAAAAAAAGTGCTTAAATAAACTTTTCATGTTAGTTTATTTCGAATAACTCTCTTTTTGTCGTGTAAAGAATATGAATAATGTTTATGCTAACTACGTACAGGGAAACTTCACAATATTTGCACTGTAATATTACCTCTCTTACACTTAGTAAACTACTGCATTCAACAGAAGTTCGCCCTTCCTCTTGTACGTTTATTGGCACA
Organism: Schistocerca nitens; assembly: GCF_023898315.1. Classification (NCBI taxonomy): domain Eukaryota; kingdom Metazoa; phylum Arthropoda; class Insecta; order Orthoptera; family Acrididae; genus Schistocerca; species Schistocerca nitens. The sequence continues at coordinate 346,387,047 of NC_064618.1, read as the reverse complement.
GTGTTTATGGTAACTATAAACCGGATGAATTCCTGACTCATGCTTCAAAAATCAGAAGCTGCGTTGCTAAGAACAGTTTCCTTCATTATTGTGAAGTTATGATATTATGCTATGCTGCAGCAGCGTTTCCAATAAGGCCCTCACTTGCTTATATTTCGTAGTTATATCTTTTGCTTGGGATATGTGTATGCAGACGAGCCCAGAACACACTCCAATAAAGCTTTAGTTTGTTTTCTTGTACTTTTTGAATTCAATCTAATAATACATTTCCATGGAATAATGAAGCGTTTAATATAAATAAATTTATTTTAATTAACACGGACGAGCGGTCTAAGGCGCAGCAGTCATGGACTGTGCGGCTGGTCCCGGCGGAGGTTCGAGTCCTCCCTCGGGCATGGGTGTGTGTGTTTGTCCTTAGGATAATTTAGGTTAAGTAGTGTGTAAGCTTAGGGACTGATGACCTTAGTAGTTAAGTCCCATAAGATTTCACACACATTTGAACAATTAAAATGGATGTTAATCGTCTCCTGTTATCAAGGCAAAAACTAGAAAGCAAGCCAAATGATTGTGAAAAATGCCACACTTCCGGACCCCAGCTAAATCACTCAGTTCCAAGGTAAATGGTATTAAAACGAAGCCTGAGTTAGCTCTTAAAAAGATGATTTGACAACACAGCCGCCACCTATGAACTTCATGAAACTACACTGAAGAGCCAAAGAAATTGGTACACCTGCCAGGGTCCCTGAGAACACTCAGAAGTGCCGGATCACGACGTGGCATGCTCGTCTAATGTCTGAAGTAGTGCTGGAGGGAATTGACACCATGAATCCTGCAAGGCTGTCCAGAAATCCGTAAGAGTGCGAGAGGGTGGAGATCTCATCTGAAAAGCACGTTGAAGGCATATCAAATATGCTCAATAATGTTCATGTCTGGGGAGTTTGGTGGCCAGTGTAAGTGTTGAAACTCATAAGAGAGTTACTGGAGCTGTCTGTCTAATCGCTTCCTTCCTCTCGCACCGTCCTTCCTATGTCACCCTCCACAACACCAACTCCCCTATCTTTTATCCCACTGCTGGCGTCCCCCAGGGCTCTGTCCTCTCCCCTCTCCTTTATCTCTTGTATACGGCTGATATGCGCAAGCCACCCCCACCTGTCCACCTTCTCCAGTATGCTGATGACACCGCCTTCCTGGCTCTCTATCCTACCCTTCAACGGTCCCAACGTACCCTCCAAACCCACCTTAACTAGTTCACCACTTGGTGTAACCAGTGGTTCCTCTGTCTCAACCCCTCCCAAAATCAGGCAATCATCATAGGCTGCACCACCCGCTCCTTTCGTCTCCGTGATTCTACCTCACCCTTTATGTTTGTCTCATCCAGCTCACCCCCATCCTGAGATACCTTGGCCTCACTCTCGACCGTCACCTCACCTCGACCCCTCACCTCCAGAGCATCCAGCAGAAAGCCCATTCCTGCCTCCACTTTCTGAAACTCCTGTCTGGCTGAACATGGGGATTGCATCCTTCTACCATCCTCCACATCTACAAATCCCTCATCTGTCCTATCCTCTGTTATGCCAGCGTTTCCTGGATTTCCACACCCAACCGCTTTTACAAGGCCCTCCAAATCCTCGAACGCCATGTGCTCTGCCTTGACTTCCGTATACGCCTTCCTTCCCCCACACGGCTCCTGTCTGAACTCATCCCTTTCCCCCACCTCCTCCTGTTCCTCCAACATCACTGCATCCTTTACATTGTGCGCAGGCTTGATCCTCCCCCCCCCGCCCACCCTCTGGGTTCCTCCTCCCTCTCCACCCCCTGCCTGTTGCCACACCACTATCACTGTATCCCTCCCTCTCTCCACCTCCACACCCTCCATCTCCTGCAACAGGGCAATTTCCAGTGCCTCCCCCTCCCGGATGATGAACTTCGCTGTGACATCTACCCTTTCTTCCAACTATAACCTGGACTTGTTCCCCTCCCCAAGGCCCCCTTTTTCCTCTCCCCTCATTCTCCCAGAGCGGATTTTCCTCCTTCTCCCCCCCCCCCCCCCCGAGACCCTGCACCCCATCCTTGCCTCTTTACTTCCCACATCTCTCCATACCTGCCCCTCTTCAGCGCGCCCCCTGCCCATCTCTCCCTCTCTTCCCATTCCTCCCTCCCTTCTTCCGTTCTCCCTCATCTCCTTGCGCCTGGCAGATCCTCCGTTTTGATCATCTTCAGTGTGCCATGTCAGTGTTGTGTTTAGTGCTGTATCTCCTGTGTGTCGAGAGGTGTGATTTTAATTGTTTGCTGGCCTTGTACTTAGTGTCACTGTCAGTGTTTGTTACGTGCTACGCCATCTGTCAATACTTTTATGCTCCGGTCATACTGTGCCTTTTGTTCTTTTAATTGTCTCAGTGTGTGGTTTTTTGTGTGCACTACTTTTTTACGGTTTTTATCTCCATTTTACAGTCGCCACTTTTTTGTCTATTGTCTTCCATGATGTTCCCCCTTTTTTATATCTATTTGCACCATATTTTCTCCTTTTTGTATTTTTAAATGTCTTCTATTGTTTGTTCTATGTGTTTCAGCTGAAGAGCAGTGAATATGCTGTTGCCAGCCTGCCACGATGGGGAATTGAAATACAATAAAGGAAAAAAAAATCCTGGAGCAACTCTGCAGCAATTCTGGACGTGTGGGGTGTCGCATTTCCCTGCTGGAATTGACCAGGTCCATAGGAATGCACAAGACATGAATGAACACAGGTGATCAGACAGGATGCTTTCGTATGTGTTACCTGTCAGGGTTGTATCTAGACGTATCAGGGGTACCATATCACTCCAACTGCACATGCCCCACACTATTACGGAACCTCCACCAGCTTGTACAGTCCCCTGCTGATGTGCAGGGTCTATGGATTCATGAGGTTGTTTCCGTACCCTTACACGTCCATCCGCTCGGTACAATTTGACATGAGACTCGTCCGACCAGGAACATGTTTCCAGCCATCAACAGTCCAGTGTCGGTGCTGACGGGCCCAGGCGAGGTTTAAAGCTTTGCGTCGTGCTGTAATCAAGGGTACACGAGTGTACCTTCACCTCTGAAGGCCCATATCGATGATGTTTCGTTGAATGATTCGCACACTGACACTTGTTGATGGCCCAGCATTGTAATCTGCTGCAATTTTCGGAAGGGTAGCACTTCTGTCACGTTGAATGATTCTCTTCAGTCGTCGTTGGTCCTGTTGTTGCAGGATCTCTCTCTAGCAGCAGCGATGTCGCAGATCTGATGTTTTACCGGATTCCTGATATTCACTGTACGTTCGTGAAATGATCGTGCAGGAAAATCCTTACCGTGGCTACCTCGGAGACGCTGTGCTCCATCGCTGGTGCGCTGACTGTAACACCACGTTCAAAGTCACTTAAATTCTGATAACCTGCCATTGTAGCAGCAATAACCGATGCAACAACTGCCCCACACACTTGTTTTCTTATATAGGCGTTCCCGATCGCAGCGCCGTATTCTGCCGGTTCACATATCTCTGTATTTGAATACGCTTGCCTATATCAGTTTCTTCGACGCTTCAGTGTATAATGGCTGAAGCGGGAATATTCGAACTCTTTCAACCAAAAGTGACCGAGGAAAAATGTGTTGCTTCGCTCATTGAACGCCCCTTATATGATGCCGCTACGGCAACTTGAATATGAACTTTGCAGCTTATTTTATGAAGCAGTTTCTCATTTTACTTGACGAGGCTGTGTGGAAACCATCCACCCCGCACACATCGGAAGAAAGGAAGCAACGAGGCAGAATGGATACAATTCTCTGCGCGCTCTAATAATTTCTAGAATTCTTTACGATACTCTACTATGGAGAGAAAATAATTCTGGTTCGTTTATAGCAGAGATATCCGGCGAAAGTAGAAGCTTTAACAGTCGGCCAGAAACCAGTGGGGACAATCTCGGAACTGCAACTGTCTTTGAAATAGTCTGGTCCAACAGGGAGACGTTGACAGGAGAAAGAGCTTCCCACAAATGAGGCCATGGTATGCAGTCTGTTGCGAGTGTAGATGTCTTTTCAAGAAGTATTCTACGGATCCGCTATATGCAACCTAGATCGATCGTTCTACTTGACTCAATGACTCTCACAGATTTCATGGCCTGCCGCCATATTACTTAACAGCCGGTTGCAACGTATTCGGACCACGTCTCATTCAGAACGCACTCGCGGAAGATTTATTTACTGATTACTCATATGAGCCGGAACGTCAACGCGTTTATACAGGGTGGTCCATTGATAGTGACCGGGCCAAATATGTCCCGAAATATGCATAAAAAGAAAAAACTACAAAACACGAAACTCGTCTAGCTTGAAGGGGGAAACCAGATGGCGCTATGGTTGGCCCGCTAGATGGCTCTGCCATAGGTCAAACGGATATCAACTGCGTTTTTTAAAATAGGAACCCCCATTTTTTATTACATATTCGTGTAGTACGTAAAGAAATATGAATGTTTTAGTTGGACCACCTTCTTCGCTTTGTGATAGATGGCGCTGTAATAGTCATAAACGTATAAGTATGAGGTATCACGTAACACTCCGCTAGTGCGGACGGTATTTGCTTCGTGATACATTACCCGTGTTAAAATGGACCAATTGTGGAAAAGGTCGATATCGAGTTGATGTATGGCTATTGTGATCAAAATGCCCAACGGGCGTGTGCTATGTATGCTGCTCAGTATCCTGGACGACATCGTCCAAGTTACGTTATTTAAGGAAACAGGAAGTCTTCAGCCACATGTAAAACGTCAACCGCGATCTGAAACAAATCATGATGTCCAAGTAGGTGTTTTAGCTGCTGTCACGCCAATCCGCACATCAGTAGCAGACAAATTGCGCGAAAATGTGGAATCTCAAAAACGTCGGTGTTGCGAATGCTTCATCAACATCGATTGCACCTGTACCATATTTATATGCACCAGGAATTGCATGGCGACGACTTTGAACGTCGTGTACAGTTCTGCCACTGGGTACAAGAGAAATTACGGGAGGATGACAGATTTTTTGCGCGCGTTCTATTTAGCGACGAAGCGTCATTCACCAACAGCGGTAACGTAAACCAGCATAATATGCACTATTGGGCAACGGAAAATCTACGATGGCTGCGAAAAGTGGAACATCAGCGACCTTGGAGGGTTAATGTATGGTGCGGCATTATGGGAAGAAGGATAATTGGCCCTCATTTTATCGATGGCAATCTAAATGGTGCAATGTATTGAAAGGGTCCTGTAGCCACCTTTCATTGCCAACTCTCGTAGTGGTCAAGTCGGCAAAGAAGTTTCCGCTACCTGTGAGAAATCCACCTGCGTTAGGTTGGTGGCGGAAATGCCATCCTGGGGTTTTCCGGTCCACGCGGAGCGTGGAAGAGGCTGGTGGAGAAGCGGGAGGCAGTCTGCCGCCGGTACGGGAAGCGTACACAGCTGTGCTCCAGTCGAAGAAGGGTGAGTTGGACTGACCGCGTGGCGCGTTGTCACATAGAGAGGGGAGCTTTTAGCTTTTGGTCTCGAATTTCGTCTTATAAAGATTTATTTGCTGGCTTGCAGCAGGGAATGCAAGGCTTTTGTAGACTTTCAGTTTGATTCCCAATGCAGTCTTGACTTTGATCCGTGAGAGGAACGCAGCACAAAGGAGTTGCATATGTTGAAGTGCCCTCGGTTCAGTGTGAATGTTTATGTGCCCACAACTGTGTGTGTATGCTTCTAATCTTTTCCGGATTTTGGTAATTTTTGTGTATTTGTGAATTTTCTTTGTCCCATGTGATCAAAATTTGGCCACGGTCCATAGAAATTGTCTCCGCGGACCGAGTGGGCACGCGAGTCTGTTATGAAACGTGTAGTATTTCACAAGCAATTGTACATAGTTAGCATGCAACAGCAGTCTATAGATGCACTGCATCAATGTTTTAAGGAATAAATAATTTTGCCTTCAATCTTATCTTGTGTACCGATGTTACATCGCCGTTACCTTCGCCATTTACCTTGTAGTTTTCCTTGTTGGCCCACCTATAGCGTTTCCATGTGCACAGGTGTAGTGATTAGTGTCCCTTTTTTTATCTGAAACAAATGCTCTGGAATAGATCGTGTTTTCACGAATCTTGCTGCAGGCTGCACTTACGCATGGTGTTCACGCCCTCTTTACTTTAGGGTCATTCCATATCAAATCACCCAATAAAAAATAAATTTTACACCCACCTCCTGAGATTTTCATGAAATTTGGCTCAAATGGTTCTAATATCATCCTGACAACACCTGCAATTTTTTTTGCTGTATCTCTTACAGTTTTTTTTATAAATTTTTAAATTTTTTATGTTTTGCGTTTTCTGAACCTTCGGAAATGGTCAATTTAATTTGTATTCAAAACTTTAAATTTCCTTATCTTAAAAACTCTTTTAGATAACATCATGAATTTTTGCAGCAAGTTTAGTTATTATACATATTTGAAGATAAAAATGATGCTATTAAAATATATTAATATTTTCTATGAAAAAAATATATATGTATTTTTTTCTTTTTTTTTTTTTAACGGATGTTTTGTTTCATATGAATTGCAATATCTAGAGTCTCAGACCTGATAGAATGCTCAATTTTGTTTTAATTTACTCTTAAACATATAGGCTATTTGATAAAACAAAAATAATGATGGCTTTTTAACATGTTTACTAATTATAGTAGATTATATTAGAATTATGTACAAAGATACTTACGACACTCGATTGCTTGCAACATTGAATTTTTTGAGTAATTTTGTCTTTTTAATAAACATTAATGCTGATTCAAACTGTTTTTCCACTTCATCCAAGAGCTTTCAGTTCTTTTGATACAGTCTTTTTTGAAGTAATACATTCTCCCAGTGCCGCTTGATTGAGGTGCGTCTACTACACAGACTATGTGCTCCAAAGGCACTATGCAGGAATCTTCTCTTTCAGGCCAATAAAATGATGCAGCAGGTCCTGAAGGATGTAGAAATAGAATTTCTACATCTTCTTCATCACTGAATATTGTTTTTACCAGTCCAAAGTACCAGTTACCATCATAATTTGCAGCCACATAGCTATTTATGGATGGTTCAACACGAACCCAATCAGAAGAAGAATGGAAAGAAAAGACTAAGGAGGGTTTTACACTATCTGTAGTCCTTCTAATTTCAAGGTTGTTTGTTGGAAGTGGTTTGAAGTTATGAAAACTTCTTGTTCGAGGAATGGTTTGGGTTGCTGAAAAACGTTTTTCTAGTTTTAACCGTAGCAAATCAGCTTCTTTTTTGTCAATAAAGTGAAAATGAATGTTTTCAATATTTTTTCACAAAACTTATACACATTGATTGCTGTCATTATTTGTTCTTTGTCTGAAAGCTGTAGACTGGCTTTCCTTAAAATTCTTTTAATAGTTCCTCCTAGGCCATCACAAATTGACTTCCCATGACTTGTTGTAAAAAAAGAGTGTTGGGCCTCAAGCGTTCAGTCAAATTTTTAAAACTGTTTCTATTTTTGTACTGCCCAGCACAACCATCTGTAAAGTAGTGAACTGAGTCAATGTCAGTATGATGTAATGACAGCGACTTTTTAATTTCTTTTTGTACAAAGTTAACAAAACCAGTGTCATGTTCTTCGTCATCACTAATAAAACAGTGGTTGGAAACAAAAACATTGTTTTCCTCATTTCTTAGAAAAACTCCAACTGGGTGTAGAGTACAACCACCTCTATTCCAGTGGTAACTTTGGATCTCATTTTGTATAACAAAGGAATAATTTTCACTGAAATCCATCACAATAATTGCTGTTTTGGGTGGTGGGTCTTCTTTCAATCTTTTAAAGGCTGCTGATTGGGATTTTGCTATAAACGAGTTCGGGGTGAGCTTTTCCAATGACCTAACCAATAAAGAAATGTAGTCTTCAACACTGATAGACTGTTTGATCATTTCTGCCCTGTCTGTGTTAACCCACTGACTGATTACAATTTCTTCTTCTAAATCATAATATTCACTTAGTTTTTCAGTTAAGCACTCTGTTAGTGCAGTATTTGCAGGACAGCTGTTGCAATGATGTAGCATGCAGTTTTGGTTTTCTGTGTTGCACACAAGCATCTTAATTAGGTCTTTATAAGATTCTTAAATTTTCACAGCATCCAGTAATAGTTTAACATTCTGGCGGATACTGCATACACATACAGTGTGTGTGCCTGCAGCACCAGCAAGGATACACCATTTAGGTCTCAAGAAACAAAATTTTGAAAATCCTACTTCTACCTCGGGATTCTCCTATTTGAAATAATAATAGAGTTCTCTCAAGTTACAAAAAATGAGTCTTTTTTGCATGTACACATTTTCTTGAACACTTACTTTGTCTTTCGTTCCAGGTAGCACTCTGGAACTTTCATCCTTTTCATAAAAATCTGTTACAAGTCTTACTGTATTTTCAGAAAGAGTTTTACCTTTTTTTGGACCAGGAGTTTCTAAAATACCCTTTTCAGATTTTAGCTTTCTAGCTTGTCGCACCATGTACTCACATTAAATTCTTTCATCACTTTATTTCGACTCCAAGAATCTGGAGCCAAGGTCAGAATCCGGATTTTTCTAGACCTCCCAACAGATGAAATCTTCTCTTTCATAAGAGAAATCATTACATCAAAATCCTTTGCTTTCTCAATCACACTTTTATCTTATTTGTCATCATCAGAACTTGGTGCATCATATTTTAATGCTTTTGAAACCGCCTTTTTTGCAGTCTTTTCAATACTGCTAACCTTCCCTTTAAAATAAGACCCTTTACTTTGTTCTGACAAGCCATGAAGCTTTATCGGTGTTAAACCTAAATAATCAAGAGCAATGTTTGTTTGTACGAGAGATTCATTTCTGGATTCCAATGATTCTAATTCAACCATAACTTCATCATCTGTTTCACTTTCATTGACTTCAACTCTTAATTTTTCCTCACAAAAGTTACGGCATGTTGAGCAAAGCTTTTGTCCGGGTTTTATGCTAATATTTTTTGTCAGTAATTGTTTAGAAAGATCCAAGCCTACACTTCTCAACGATTTTTTGATGGGCTTTTTGTGTTTTTTTAGTGGGTCTACACATGTTGTTTGATACTTTTCAAAAACATTTAAAAAGTAGTAACTGTGGTGTGAACATATATTCTTAAATTCACACAGATTAATTCCAGATCGTAAGTGGATCAAATCTTTTTCTTCCTCACTCAATTCTGATACCGGTTGTAACTTTTTTGAAGGTGTGTAGGTTGTTTGGAAACAGTCAGATTTTTTAAATAACCCTACACTACAGGTTTGAATATCTGACTTACTGATTTCACTTTTGATCCGATTACTGTTCTGGTTACTTTTATAGGATATTGGAAAAGAATCTCTGTAAACTAAGTAACAGTACTTACTGAGAGTTCGAATAAACTTAATAAAATACTATCCAAGCACTATTTAACACTGTAATAATTTTTTACTTCAAAACACTGGAGTAACAAAACAAAATCCAAGTGTACATTGCTACTCCAAGAAGACAAAAACTTATTTTCGGTGTCTAAGTCACTTGGTATTTTTTGTTTTTAAAATATAATTAATATTATTTTAAAATTTAGATAACTATTAAACAGGTTAAAAAGCCAACATAATTTTACTTTTATCTAATAGTCTATACAATTAAGAGTATCTTAAAACAAATTTGAGCTTTCTATCAGGTCTGAGACTCTAGATATTGCAGTTTTTGTAAAACTAAACATCCGTTAGCTAAAAAAAGAAACTTGTAAATTTTTTTTCATTTGGAAGATTTTAATATATCTTTATGGTAAATTTTTTAACATTTAGATATAATACACAAACTTATTCCAAAATTTCATACTGATATCTTGAGTATTCTTTAATATACAATTTTTTTTAGTTGTGAGGACACGTTAAGTTACAATTTCCGACTGCTGAAACAACGCCAAATTTAAAAACTTTAAAAATTTATAAAAAAAACTATAAGAGATAGAGCAAAAAAATTTTACAAGTGCTTTCAGGATGATAAAAGAAGTAATTGTACCAAGTTTCATCAAAATCTGACATGGTTGGTGTCAAGGCCTGGGTGTCTTGACATGGAATGACCCTTTACTCAATATTTGATTCACGGGAAGAATGCCTGGATCATATTAATAGCTACATCCCATTCTTTATCAATGACTTTACAATGAATGTTCTTTTGTGAGTTTGTCTTATTAATAAATAAAGTAATTTTCCGACTCAGTGCTACCTCTTCTTTGTCGTGTGGCTAGAGTTGGTGGCGACCCTATCTTTTATATTGATTTCAGTGTCAAATAGCATTTTCTTATTCAAAGTGCACGTGGCTCTTTTAGCTATCAGGATACATTCAAAGGGCGCTTCATGCTTCTTGCACATAGCGTCCTTTTATTCACGCTACTTACACATGGCTTACCCTGCTCACGGATTTTGGTAAACCAGAGACCTTCTGATGCGCAGTGAGGATTAGTTATTTTCGGTTGGATGTGCTAATTGGTATATTGTCTTTCTGTGATACAGAATTTACGTGAATTTATGATATAGGTGTGCATTTTCTTACATGTTTTATCTTGTATATGTATTACTGTATAGATATTGTGATTTAGTATTCAATTGTGTTACAAGTGTGGGTTGACTCTTGTCCTGTGGCGTGTATCGGTATCATATAGTAAATCTTGGGTGCTTTGTGGGGACTGTGAGTCCATTAGGAGACTTTGGCATTATTCTTGTTGTATTTTGGAGCACAGAGTAACTATCCTTATGATGGAGACGCGTAGCTGTTCAGGGAGCCGCGATCGGAAAAACCTGCCAGACAATAACCCTAAACAAGGACGAGGTCAAAACGTCGAGTCCGACCAGGAACGAAATGCGGAAAACGCAAGTACAAGTGTTGTCCATCCTGAGCCCGCCGTAGTGATTTCGAATCAGTCGATAGATGCAAATTCATTACAGGCTATGCTACGACAATTACTAGACAGTAATAGGAGACATATCGAGGAAGTGAATAAAAAACAAACAGAAGAAAATAGGAGGCATATCGAGGAAGCGAATAAAGGATTGACTAGTGAAATAGTACAGGGTGTTGGGGAGAAACTGGCGATCATTGACCAACGCATCTCCACCTTAGAAGAGGGGCACCAAGTCATTAGCAAGCAGGTGATGGAGCAAGAAGAAAGGTTCGCTGGGAATATACGTATACTAGCAGAACAATGCCAGAGTGAACAAGCGGCTCTTGAGTCCCGAGTAGGACGAAATTCCGCCAGGGATCTCCACGCGTTAGCAGAACAATGCCAGAGTGACCACACGGCTCTTGTGTCCCGAATAGAGGACACTGCGGCTAAGTGCCCGGTCCACCTTAGCGCGCAGGTAGAAACCCTCAGCCAGGCGATAATAGCTCTCGAGCGAGAGCAAGGGCTTACGCAAACAAAACAAGACACGGCCCACCGAGAGATGCGAAAAGAAATAGCCAGGATCTCAGACGCAGTGGCGCGTAAGTCTGACAATAATAGGGAAACGATTACCTCGTCATCAGCGGATGCAGACGAAATACGGTCGATAACGAAATGTCGGCGTGGACAGTGTGAAATAAAAATACAACAAAGAGGGGTTACCGAGGGAATATGTGAGCGCATTGCCCATTTAGAACTTCACCTAAAAGGGTTAAAGGCCCATGAAGTTGAAAGAAATGAACGAAAGGGCCATTATTCCGACGATGATTCCGGGAACGATGGCAAATTTGATCATCGTCATGATCACGGATCTCGTACCAGGTGGGAACGGCGCGGATCCCCTCAGGAACGTTCGCCAAGGGAAACTCACGAATTTGACTTTAAACATTTTCTGACGATGAGGAAGTTTGAAGTCTTCCGTAACTCGGCTACGGGGATTCACCCGCGGGCCTCGTTACAGCAGTTCGAGTTCTCCCTCCCTCCTACGTGGCCCAGTGCGCACAAAATAGAGTATATGTGCGGCTACCTCGAAGGTGAGCCAGCGGTGCGGATGAGGTCAATTGCACGCAATTGCTACACTGTTGGGGAGTTTCGACAACACTTCCTGTCGATCTATTGGTCAGTGGCAGCGCAAAGTCGTGTAAAACACGGACTCACTATGCTACCAGAGTTAAACAGGTCAAAATTCTCCAGCCCTGTGCAGATGTTCGAGCACATACTGCAGGCGAATGAACATCTTGACGATCCTTATGGACCTGCGGAAATTATTCGTATTTGCCTGGGACAGTTTCCAATGCAGCTGCGGCACGTTATCCTTGCAGGGCGATGTAAGGATGACGTAGAGGGGTTTCGCAATTTCCTTTTAGAGCTTGAGTGTGATGCGAATGGCACCACGCAGAATTACGGTCAGAGCGCCTACGAGCAGCGGCCGCGCGAGCGAAGCCGCAGCCGTAGAGACAGGTGGCACTCCAGACGTAACGGGTCGCCTCAGAGTTACAGGGCGCGCGAGCGTTGGCAGCGTCGCGACTCCTCACGGAACGCGGGCGGAACGAACGATGCCAATCGTCATCATTCGCCGAGAGTAAATCAAAGACACCCCAGGGAGTTTAGAAGATACGGTAATGAGCAGAGATATTGGAGTAATTATAGCGGACCTAGGAACGGTAGTCGTGACCGACCACAGAATAATTATCGAACGAGCAACAACAGGGGTGCTGTAAACAGTACGGGTGGTCCGCCATTGGGTGTTGAAATTCGTCCCGCAAACCCGCGGCACAATTCGACAAATGCCTCTAATCAAAGGGATCAATGACTGTTGGCTGGCTCGGTTGGCGTCAAACTTAATGATGACGGGTGCTATTGATGATACTGATGTGCATTTGAAAAAGGTAGACGTTATTATGGAAGATTTGTTGAAGAAGGGCCACAGTATTGGTGTGCTTGCGGTAAACTCAGTCGTGTCTGTTAAGTACATTTACAGTGTATATTTTCCAATGTTTTGATTCACTCTGGTGTGATTAAAATTAAAGTGTATATTTTCTATTAGTTTTAAAGGGTTCCCCAATATATGTGAAGTTATTTCTTCTTCTGAGCAGAAAGGAGTAGTGTTGTGCAGTTTCAAAACATCTGAATGTGAATGATTATGAGGCTCATATGAAGCGTTTCCTATTACAGTAAGATGGCTTTCGTTCTTTGAAGACTAAAAAGGTATCGGGTGTGTTGGCGTGGCGAGTCAATGGTCGTAAGGTAATTCTTGATGATAAATTACAGTTTTAGTGTTCCTATTCCCCTTAGGTGAGCATGATTCAGTGAGATTTTTCAAATGTACTGCGATGTTAATGAAGCAACTTGGTGACTTGTAGGTGAAGGACTTGTGTATGAAGGGAGATTAATAGTGTTTGATTTTCAGAGTTGCCATCTTATAAGATATTTGGAAAGTGTAACTTGCCGTCACATACTACTAGGTACGGTTGAGGATACCAGGGTGTGAAACCCCAGAAGATGTATATGGAAACAGCTTATAAACTCAAGCAGCTTGATATTTAATAGAGAATCAGTGCGACTACCCCCAAGCTAAAATAACATGACGGTAGGTGAGGACCCCTGGGGACATGTGGTGAGTAAGTGTGTAATCATTAAGAGTATCTTATGATAGCAGTAAGTTGGGTACTCATGGCCCTGGACAATGGATTTCTTTTGACAGCATTTTCTTATGTACTTATAGGACGAAGTGTTTATGTGTTTGCTAATAGGATAGGATGATTTTTATTTTCATTTTTATGCCCACTGACCTTTTGCATTAGTCTGATGAATAGATGTTGAAACATTTACCATTCCAGATGTGACTTGAATGAACCTTCTGTGTCTCATTAATCATAACTTTTATTATGCAATGTCCATAGAAAAGGAGTCTCGGAAATTTTTCACAGATCAGCAAACATGTTCTGCAAACCTTGGAGGAGCAGTCAATGAACAACGATATGGGTATTGGTGTTGAAAGGAATATTTTGTTTATATGTGGGAATTGTAGTCGGGCTATATGGTGATGGTGACTAGTACGAGCTGTGTAGATTGTGTGTGAGAGCGTAGTTAGGAGCAGGTAGAGTTTTGTGTCTGTAGCTAGCAGCGACGCCAAATCCTATCCAAATCCTGACCAAACCTTGTACAAGATCTACCCTGAATGATTGACAGCAGATGTAATGCTGGAACTATATTTTATAAAAAGGATTTTTTGTTTGTTTGAATATTGGTTATTTAATTTTCTTCATTGTTTTTTTTATTAGTAACGTTAAGAAGGCCCTTTTTGTCAAGTTAATTTTGGGCACTATTCCATGTATTGATCAGGAGTGAGAAACTCCGAAGATTTTGTGGAAATCTGTACACATGATATTTTGTAACGATCCCTGTGAGCACAGTTCTTAAGTGGGTGCAAGGCCGCCTAGGGAGCCTCCGCATCAGAAAGCACAGGGCTTGGTCCACCGGCAGGCGTTGCCGAACCCTGGTATCAATGGCGAAGCAGTGATGCGGCGAGCGGTCACAGCTGTTTCCCCATCAGAGGGGAGGGGATGCTGGTCTTCCCCCAGGCGCAGGCTCACACCGGAGCCCGCAGGCGTGTCACCACGGCAGCGCCAGCTGATGGCCGGCGTTCCACCCCATGCGCTAGTCATCTGACAAGCGAAAGGGAAAGTATGACGCACACCAGGCGAGGCCGCCGATCCCTGAGCGCCGCTAGTCCAGACGGCTGCTGCGGTGAGGTAACGCCCACTGCCCGGAGGGACGCGGGTCCCACCACTGACGCATCAGCTGAGACGGTGCAAAGAGGTGATAAGCAGGTCTCAAGCCCGACACCCGCACGAGTTTACGTCGACCTCGATGCGACGCAGAAGATCGCGTGTCTCCCCATTGACACGACAGGAGACGGGGGCGTGTGTCGGTAAAACACATTCCTCCACAACACACGGACGACGACCGCCAAGCCGCCTTCTCGATGATGAGGGAGGGCCCACAAGTGGCGATGTCCTGCAAATCTGCAACGCCGAACCATCCTACAGTATGGACGCAGAGGGTGGAAACGGGCACGAGGCAACGTCGCGGGGTGCTGTCTAGGATGAACAACCTGGGTTACAACGGACGTTACAATCAACGCCGCTGCGAACTCCCCAGTTCAGTGTTGTGTTCCCCTAGTAGCTTATCCTCCAAGTCGCCATTAGAAGAGACGCCCACCCCAGCACCTAAAGAGAATACCCAGTGAAACGACCATGTGGCGAAACTGAAAAATGACAGCGTGTCAACGAGTTGATTTCTGGATGTGTTTTTGTACTCATGTCTTATTTTCCATAGGTGATTATTTACCAGCTGTCATACCATTGGGTTCATTAATGATTTTGTATCACTGTATTTGTTGTGAATATTGTATTTTGCACTTTCACTTGCATGTTTTTATATATGTCAGCACCAGATGATACTGCTTTGGTTCGTGATAATGATTTTGCATCATTGTATTTGTTTATATATTTATGTATATTATGTACCTGTTCACCTATGTCTCTATGTTAACTTTTGATGGTTGGTTAAAGCAATTTTAAAATAATATCTCATGGTTGTGGTCGTAGTAGGTCAGATGACATGATGTTAGCGTAGTATATCACGCTTAATTTAATTTGTTCTGTTGGCTTTGCGGACCGCATGAGGTCACAATTATTGACTAAGGTCAGATAAAGCTCACTTGGATATAAGGGATTAATCAACTACTTTGTGCTGCTGTTTACTGTTGCAATTGTTACTCGTTAGGGTATGTTTGTTTCGAAGACTGTTGGCGAATCTCCTAGCATGGCGAGAAAATTCGCGGCACAGTCTTCTCCGGGACGTTTGGGGTGATGAAAGGGTCCTGTAGCCACCTTTCTTTGCCAACTCTCGTAGTGGTCAAGTCGGCAAAGAGGTTTCCGCTACTTGTGAGAAATCCACCTGCGTTAGGTTGGTGGCGGAAATGGTATCCTGGGGTTTTCCGGTCCACGCGGAGCGTGGAAGAGGCTGGAGAAGCGGGAGGCAGTCTGCCGCCGGTACGGGAAGCGTACACAGCTGTGCTCCAGTCGAAGAAGGGTGAGTTGGACTGACCGCGTGGCGCGTTGTCACATAGAGAGGGGAGCTTTTAGCTTTTGGTCTCGAATTTCGTCTTATATAGATTTATTTGCTGGCTTGCAGCAGGGAATGCAAGGCTTTTGTAGACTTTCAGTTTGATTCCCAATGCAGTCTTGACTTTGATCCGTGAGAGGAACGCAGCACAAAGGAGTTGCATATGTTGAAGTGCCCTCGGTTCAGTGTGAATGTTTATGTGCCCACAACTGTGTGTGTATGCTTCTAATCTTTTCCGGATTTTGGTAATTTTTGTGTATTTGTGAATTTTCTTTGTCCCATGTGATCAAAATTTGGCCACGGTCCATAGAAATTGTCTCCGCGGACCGAGTGGGCACGCGAGTCTGTTATGAAACGTGTAGTATTTCACAAGCAATTGTACATAGTTAGCATGCAACAGCAGTCTATAGATGCACTACATCAATGTTTTAAGGAATAAATAATTTTGCCTTCAATCTTATCTTGTGTACCGATGTTACATCGCCGTTACCTTCGCCATTTACCTTGTAGTTTTCCTTGTTGGCCCACCTATAGCGTTTCCATGTGCACAGGTGTAGTGATTAGTGTCCCTTTTTTTATCTGAAACAAATGCTCTGGAATAGATCGTGTTTTCACGAATCTTGCTGCAGGCTGCACTTACGCATGGTGTTCACGCCCTCTTTACTTTACTCAATATTTGATTCACGGGAAGAATGCCTGGATCATATTAATAACTACATCCCATTCTTTATCAATGACTTTACAATGAATGTTCTTTTGTGAGTTTTTCTTATTAATAAATAAAGTAATTTTCCGACTCAGTGCTACCTCTTCTTTGTCGTGTGGCTAGAGTTGGTGGCGACCCTATCTTTTATATTGATTTCAGTGTCAAATAGCATTTTCTTATTCAAAGTGCGCGTGGCTCTTTTAGCTATCAGAATACATTCAAAGGGCGCTTCATGCTTCTTGCACATAGCGTCCTTTTATTCACGCTACTTACAGTATGCTGATTTCCTACGTAATATTCTACCGATGTTACTACAAGATGTTTTTCTGCATGACAGAATGGCGATGTACTTCCAACATGATGGATGTCCGGCACATAGCTCTCGTGTGGTTGAAGCGGTATTGAATAGCATATTTCATGACAGGTGGATTGGTCGTCGAAGTACCATACCATGGCCCGCACGTTCACCGGATCTGACGTCTCCGGATTTCTTTGTGTGGGGAAAGTTGAAGGATATTTGCTATCGTGATCCACCGACAACGCCTGACAACATGCGTCAGCGCATTGTCAACGCATATGCGAACATTACGGAAGGCGAACTACTCGCTGTTGACAGGAATGTTGTTACACGTGTTGCCAAATGCAATGAAGTTGACGGACATCATTTTGAGCATTTATTGCATTAATGTGGTATTTACAGGTAATCACGCTGTAACAGCATGCTTTTTCAGAAATGATAAGTTCACAAAGGTACATGTATCACATTGGAACAACCGAAAAAAAATGTTCAAACGTACCTACGTTCTGTATTTTAATTTAAAAAACCTACCTGTTACAGACTGTTCGTTTAAAATTGTGAGCCATATGTTTGTGACTATTACAGCGCCATCTATCACAAAGAGAAAAAAGTGGTCCAACTAAAACATTCATATCTCTTTACGTGCTACACGAATATGTAATAAAAAATTGGGGTTCCTATTTTTAAAAAACGCAGTTGATATCCGTTTGACCTATGGTAGCGGCATCTAGCGGGCTAACCATAGCGCCATCTGGTTTCCCCCTTTAAGCTAGACAAGTTTCGTTCTTTGCCGTTTTTTCGTTTGACAATTACTTCGTGAGATATTTGGCCCTGTCACGATCAGTGGACCACCCTGTATAAGCAGCCCCAGGCATGCACTGATAGTCATCGCCCCGCAGCATCTACCGCCATGGCTTGATCAGATACATCCACAATCTTATCCGGCATCTGCTCTTTCAAATCCGTTCGAATCTCTCTCACTTCCGCACCACTTACTGATTTCCCACGAAAAACTTCACATTAGATCATAAAGTGCTGCTCACAACACTTCAACTCTTGTGCTTTGATCATCTGTCAAAAATCTGCGAGCTGGTGGTACCAAAAGCACTAATTCCGTCTCGGCGTGCCTCTCACTTTTTTATGCGCTGTTGAACTAGTGTAACGCATTTTTTTTTTTATCAGCAAGTGAAACATTTCTGAATGAGTTGGAAGGTAAACTAGTTCCAGTTCGATGTTGGAAGAACGCATTTACACAGAAGTCAAGTAGAATTCTTCACTGTTGTTACGCTGTACGCTTGCTTTCCTTCCTCCAAACAACACAGCGTGTTTCGGAAAAGATTCATCCAATAAATAAAAGAAGATACACAGTTGAAGAGAATTTTATCTCATGCATCAGAATTAGTAGTTTATCTTGGGGCCTTTGGGAATAGCATGTTCACGTGGTTGCTGGAGAGAGTCAGCTTGATGCATCTCGCTCGCTCGTTTATCACACTGTGTGGGTTGATTAGAAATGGGACAGCACCGCAACAAAAGCTGTTTTATTTCTCCATTTCTACAGCTACAACTCATTTGCAACAGCTACGGCTAAGTCCCATACTGATCTCGCGTGCCCACGAGAAATACGGGCCCCGCAATGGAGCCCCGCGCAGTGCCCACTGGAAATCAATATTCCAACGAAAAGGTACACACTAAAGGTCTTAATTTTACCGTATGCTATCGCGAGCTTGCATGCATTTAAATGCTGGTGTGAATCGGTTCCTCGCCTCACAAAATGTTTCAAATGGTTCTGAGCACTATGGGACTTAACATCTGAGGTCATCAGTCCCCTAGAACGTAGAACTACTCAAACCTAACTAACCTAAGGACATCACACACATCCATGCCCGAGGCAGGATTCGAACCTGCGACCGTAGTGGTCGCGCAGTTCCAGACTTAAGCGCCTAGAACCGCACGGCCACACTGGCCGGCTTTCTCGCTCCACACTGTGGACGGAATGTGCATTGTCACATGCTATAACATACGGACCACAACCAGTTTTTCTCGTGTGACTCGTTTCAATGTATGTGTTTTTTTTTTTTCTTGAGATTTGTGGAGGATTCCATTTCCGATCATCCTATTCCAACAATTTTGAGTGAGCTAAGACGCTGCATACCAACAGTGAAGAATGCAGTAACTCCAGATGTACTCGAAAGTTTGAGATGAGTTAACTGCCTCCTGGATGTTTGTTGTGTGTATGTGGTGGTAGGTTCATTGAATATTCGTGAAAGGTAAATGAAAACTTTGATCCTGTTTGTAATTATGAAAACTACCTGGGAGTTGTATGCACATGTATGTCAAAGATATGCTGGTGGTCTTGTAAAATCTGATGGTTCTTTTGAAAATGAAAACTTTGTAGATCTGTGAATAAGATAAAATTCACTTCAGTTTCTGTTACGCTGCAATCATAGTCCATTAACCATTGACACACTACTAGAATGCCGTCTCAGAATGATGTGTATAACCAGTTCCTCAGCAGTGGTTGAACCAGTAACGTGTTGATTTGAACATCATAATTTAGCAGTTATTGGTACAGGCAGCAGAAACCATCTCAGCAAAACACAAGGTGGCGTGTTTCGCGATGTTCAGCATGAGAACGCTGGGCAGGAAGTCAGCCTTGGTGGGGTTGCAACATGAGTGGTCTTGCAGTGTGTGGCTGCATCAGGTGTTCCTTCAGCAGCAAGGCATTTATTCGCCAGACAGGCAGAAGTTCTAATGGAATGCAGGTGCAAGTCGTGCCCAGGTGTGGACTGCGACTCCGTGACCCCTTGGAAACGCCCAGCAGCTGACTGATGACAGTGTGGTAGAGACCGCAACCACATGGCGCACATTTGGACATGGGCAGTATCATGTTTAGGAACGGTCCATAGACTACCAGCTAGCGACAGTGGTGGCTAGTTGTAGATGAGATGAGGCTGGGTAACTCACATTTGGCCGACAGCTGGCATGGAGTAGTTCTCGGGGGAGGCAACAGTAAAAAACACATACTGCTATGTCCGTGGAATGAGTACTTATGGCAGATTTGCCAAGTTTTATTATGACTAGGCCACAACTCTGGTCCCATGCAGGACTGAGCTGGTGCAGTGTTAGGGGGTCCACGAGGTAACTCTACTGGCCCCTGCAATTAACTGGTGTCTTACACCATGCCACATCGGCATCATTCAGTCTTGACAGCATGATTTCACAGGCAGCATGCAAGCCCGTCTTGAGATCTGCTAGAAGGGTGATGGCGCAATACTCCTCCCACTTTGGAAGATATGGCCAACCAATTCTCTGGCTGCTCCTGAATCTGTGAATTACTTAAACATTATGCCATACATTTTATACTTTTCTTTCTATCTGCCTATTTACACTTTTCAAACTAACTAGGTTTTTATCAGTCCATTCCTAGTCACAATGTATGATGATGGGCATACCTATGACTACTTAGATTCTAGGAGAGATCTACTCCGTTGGTATGTGGAGAATGGAGAGTTCGTGTTAGTGGACAGTTCTCTGCCATTGGTATAAGCAATACAGCCGATAAACAGACTCAATGCGGTACTCCTAGATAAGATTACTATTACCATGATGTAGGGCTGGTACGTACTGTATTACTGTTTAATGTGTTAGAATATTTTTTCTGTGCTAATGTTCCGTTCTGTGCTCCTATAAACTCGCCTAGAGAAATGAGTAAGTTGGGATCCAAGTTGGCAAGCACAGTAGTGGATACGTTAGGCTTTGTAAGCTCAAAAGTTGGCGTCAAAAATATGTCACACTTCGCACCATTTGTCAGTAGTCTGGTGCTCCACAGCTATAAATGTTCCATGCCTTTATATCATCCCTGCTCACAGCATTTGCTGTAAATACCACTGAATAATACAATAGTATACCCGGTGTGGACCTGCCTTATATTTTCTAGCAGATCAAAACTGTCCACTAGACCAGAACTCGAACTTGTGACCTTTGCCTTTCACGATCTTATCTTCTTCCTTCGAAACATCACAAGAGTTCTCCTGCGAAACTTGCGGAACTAGCACTCCTGGAAGAAAGCATAATGCAAGATGTGGCTTAGCCACAGCCTGGGGAATTGTTTCCAGAATGAATTTTCGCTCTGTAGCGGAATGTGTGCTGAAATTAAAGTTGCTGGTAGATCAGTAGTAAGAGATAGGTACTGGCGGAATTCTGCTGTGAGGATTGGTCATGAGTTGCGCTCAGTTAGTTCAGTTGGTAGAGCACTTGCCTATGAAAGGCAAAGGTCACAGTTTCGAGTCCCTGTCTGGCAACCAGTTTTGATCTGACAGGAAGTTTCATATTAGCACATCCTCCACTGCAGAGTGAAAATTTATTCTGGATATGTAGATATAAATTAAACAGAAAACCAGCATGAAAGAATACATGTGATAAAAACTATCGTTGCATCGGCCTAAGCCTCAGTCTTAGTGCATATAGTAACGTTTAAATAGTCTGTGTGGTTGTGACCTGTTCCTCTCTTACTACCTCCCCTCCCCTCCCCCCCAGCCCCCCTTTTTTGGGGCCTGTGCTGGTAACGAGTCTGTTTTACCATGCAACCATGCAAAGTACAGACATGCACAGCACGTATGACTGTTGCAAGAGTTAGAAAGTGAGTTTAACCAGCACTGGTGAGCTCATTTCGATTACATGGTAAGGACCTTGACACTGGGCGACGAATTGGTTTCTCTACTACTAATATTACCCACTGCCCTCCACAGTACTCAGCTACCTTCGCATTGTGCTGCCCTACTCCTAACTGACGTTCAAGGGCTTTCATATGGACTTTCTCTACCTGCATCCACACCTCTGGTAACGTTCTTGCTCAATTTCGCACATGCTCTCCATTCTTTCGCACTATAGGTTTGATTATCTCAGAAGGTGACAGCATTTTTCGGCGATGTACTACCTCCTATGGTGATAGGCCTGTACCTTCATGGATCTTAGAATTATAAGGTGTAACAATGTATGCCAACAGAGTATCCAAATCATCATGATAACTATTCACATATTGGCTTGCATTTTTCGTATTGTCTGATCCATCCTCTCTGTTCTTCCTTTTACCTACAGATGCAACACATTAAGTCTTAACTTATGAATACACTGTAGACAACACAACTTTTACATTAATTCTGACATAAAGTGGATGCCCCCATCTGTAATGTACATTTCTGGGACACTAAACTTCAACAATCAAGTATTCACCATTGTCTGTGCCACTGTGTTGGCCCGCTGATTCAGAATAGCTGCCATTCCTACAGAGCGCGAGAAAGATTTATTATTGTCAAAATAAAGTAGTACCCAAAAAAGTTCTAAAACGTCCATATCAATCATTTAAAGAGGCTTACTAGCTTTTGGTAACCTTTTCAGTGCAATATGTTGACGGCTTAACAAGTTCTGCACATAGTATTTCACATATTGCTCCATATTCTGTTTATACATATGTCACTGTAATATTCAGTGGCTCTTTGACCCCATGACCAGTTAATATATGATGATGCACCTGATTTAACACTTCCTCCCTTAACATTGCTGGAATTACAACTGCAGTCAGAGCTCTGTCGTCTTGCATACAGCACACAATCAACTGTATGAACTGTGGCTCTTTGACCCCATGACCAGCTAACATAGGATGATGCACTTGATTTAACACTTCCTCCCCTAACACTGCTTGAACTACAACTGCGATCAGAGCTCTGTCGTCTTGCATATAGCACACAATGAACTGTGGCTCTTTGACTCCATGACCAGCTAACATATGATGATGCATCTGATTTAACACTTCCTCCCCTAATATTGCTGGAACTACAACTACAGTCAGAGCTCTGTCACCTTGCATACAGCAGACAATGAACTGTGGCTGCATTGCAAGTAGCTTACACAAGTACCTTATGCTTATTGCCACTCTGCAGTGGTATGACACATTGTAATACACCAACCATCCTACTGAGGGCATCTGCAGGTGTATGGAGTACTTCAAAATCGAATTCACTTAGATTCAGTGCCCACCACATCGGTCTAATACATGGATCCTTTAACCCTAATACCCATTTCAGTGCTGCTTCACGTGTTAAGACCTTAAAATTCTTACCATATACACTGATAAGACAAAACATTATGACACTGCCAACTGCAACATTTTGTGCCACCTGGTGGTATTGTGGACACCTGATGCGGTAACAGAAGTTTGTAAGCAGACCAGACACGGGCAGGGGATCACCATAGAGAAGATACTGGATGCAAATGGGGAAAAACGTTGAGTTAAGCTACATTGATACAGGTCTGATTATTATTGTGCAGAGCCTGGGAATGAGTATCTCGTAAATGGCGAAGCTGAATGAATGTTCAAATGCTATTGTCGTGAGCATCTACAAAAAGAGGTAGAAGGACAGTGAAACTACTACAAGGTGCTAAATAGTTGGCCGTCCACCACTATTCATAGGACGTGCGTTTTGGAGGATTGTCTTGTCTATATATACACACATCAAAAATTTTTTTTACATCACCCTTCCCAGAACTCCGAAAGACAGACGTTAACTGTGGATATTGTATCATAGAGACAGTCACTTTGACTGTTCAGAGATGTCACTAAACCCGCTCAAAGATGTAAACAATCAAGCATGAGCAGCTCCTATTAGATGGAGGGGGTACGACAGCCGATCAGTTCCTGTCATTCCACCAGGAAGCAGGTACAAGGCTCATGTTGTCTGTAGTTCAACCATGCCTAGACGGTAAATACCACAGTTCGATCGCGTCCGCACTGTTACTTTGTGCCAGGAAGGGCTCTCAATAAGGGAGGTGTCCAAGCAGCTCGGAGTGAACCAAAGCGATGTTGTTCAGACATAGAGGAGATACAGAGAGACAGGAACTGCCGATGACATGCCTCGCTTAGGCCGCTCAAGGGCTACTACCGCACTGGATGACCGCTACCTATGGATTATGGCTCGGAGGAACCCTGACAGCAACACCAACATGTTGAATAATGCTTTTTGTGCAGCCACAGGACATTGTGTTATGACTCAAACTGTGCGCAATTGGCTGCATGACGCGCAACTAGACTCCTGACATCCACGGCGAGGTCCATCTTTGCAACCGCAACACCATGCAGTGTGGTATAGATGTGTCCGACAACATGCCGAATGGACCGCTCTGGATTGGCATCACGTTCTCTCCACCAATGAGTGTTGCGTATGCCTTTAACCAGACAATCGTCGGAGACGTGTTTGGAGGCAACCCGGTCAGGCTAATGTCTTAGACACACTGTCCAGCGAGCGCTGCAAGGTGGAGGTTCCCCACTGTTTTGGGGTAGCATTATGTGGGCCAACGTATGTCGCTGGTCGTCATGGAAGGCGCCGTAACGGCTGTACGATATGTGAATGCCATCCTCTGACTGATAGCGCAGCGCGTTGGTGAGGGATTCGTCTTCATGGACGACAATTCGCGCCCCCATCGTGCACAGCTTGTGAATGACTTCCTTCAGGATAACGACATCACTCTAGAGTGGTGAGGACGTTCTTCAGACATGAACCCTATGGAACGACTGAGAAAGTTTGAAAAGGGCTGTTTGTGATCCACCAACCAATCTGAGGGATCTACGCCGAATCGCCGTTGAGGAGTGGGACAATCTAGACCAACAGTGCCATGATGAACTTGTGGATAGTATTCCACGACGAAAACAGGTATGCATCAATGCAAGAGGACGTGCTACTGGGTATTAGAGGTACCAGTGTGTACAGCGATCTAGACCACCACCTCTGAAGGTCTCACTGTATGGTGGTACAACATGCAATGTGTGGTTTTCGTGAGCAATAAAAAGGGTGGAACTTATGTGCCTGTTGATCTCTATTCCAATTTTCTGTACAGGTTCCGGAACTCTCATAACCGAGGTGATGAAAAACATTTTGATGTGTGTAGTAGGACAGATGGTGATCTGTGTCATCTCTGCCGAAAAACACAACGCTGATATACACACAAGTGTTTCACAGCACACTGTTCATCGTACATTGTTGAACATGGAGCTCGGCAGCAGACCACCTATATGTGCTCACATGTACACGCACCGACATCGTCAATTACGATTTCTGTGGACACGGGACCACTTTTATCCGATGGTCGATCAATGGAAACGTGTCGGCTCTTCAGGTGAATCACGTGTTTGCTATGGTAGGTCAATGGTCGTCTCCACAAACGCTGTCATCAAGGTGAATGGCGGCTCGAACCGTGCAGTGTGCCGTAGATGTCTGCTGGTGGGAGCCGTAATGCTGTGAGAGACAATCTCCTGCGCTTGCTTGGGAACTGTGGTAATAATCGAAGACACGCTGGCAGCTGCAAACCACCTGCACACTTTGACGTCTTCCGCGACGGCGATATCATCTTTCAGCAGTGTAGTTGTTCGTGTCTCGTAGCCAGAACCATGCCACAGTGGTTTGATGAGCATTACAGAGAACTCAGGTGGATGCCTCGGCGACCAGATTCGCCTAATGTAAATCCTATGGAACCCATGCGCGTCGCTGTCGAACGCCACCACCGCGTAAGCATATCAGCAGGTCATTATTAATGCAAATTACATGACCTGTGCGTAGGCACCTATTGACATGTACCTCCCCAAACCTACCAACAAACTGTCAGATCCCTGATAGGAAGAATCAGCGATGTATTTCGCTCCAAAGACGGACAAACAAGCTATTAAGCAGGTGGTCATAATGTTTTGTTCATCAATGTACATACAAAGTAACGTAAGAAGTATGCCATGTCACATATGAGCTCAGCATTTTCTTCTCCGTGATAGATCAGTATCTCTCTGTGTAATTTAATTGAAACAATGCATAGGTGACTGGATATTCTCTCACATCTGCATCCTGGGTTAACCCGTAGTCGAGGCACGATTACTTGCGTTACGAGATAGCGTGAACCCATTTTGCCAATTCTGAAAGACCAGTACTAGACTAGCTGTCAACAACTCGTTCACTTCTTCAAACACACCTTCACATTCTGACGGCCAGTGGAACTTTATATTTCTTTCAGAAAATGTGTGAGAAGTCATGCTACTTCTGCAAACTTCACGATAAATTTTACTATCATTGTCATCACCGCCATCAACATCATCTTCTTCCAAGGATTAGGCGTTACAGTCATATGTTCCACTCTCTATCATCCATCCACCTCTTACATCTCTTATGAGGTTTTCCTAGTTTCCTCTTTCCAGTTGGCCAATAATTCGTTATTATTTTGCCGATACATTGTCTATCGTTTTATCAACATGATCCCTCCATTTCATTCTGCTGTCTTGCGTCTTGTCATGAACTGAAAAGATTCTTGTATCTGATCCCACTGTTTTATTTCTTGTGTTATCCATTTTATTACAGCCATTTCCTTATCTCACGTTTATTATCTCCGCTGCCTGTATACATAATTTTTCTTTTTCTTATTATTGTCAATAAATTGGAACCATAGGTCCTTATTAGAATAGATACAGCCATAACTATATAGAAATTTATTTGTTTTTACTTTCTTGTCTTTTTTTCCTTCCCAAAATTCTTCCAATTCCTCTATAGATAGCTTGGAATTTGTTAACATTCTTCTCAATGTCTTTGTCACAATTAAAACTAATATCACCATAGGTAATACACTTGATTGATTCTTCCCTTTGAAAGCCATTATCTTAGTCTTATTCATGGATGTAATTAAATTGCAGTATATTAAATTTTGGCTCATTCAATATACTGCTCTTTGAAAATTAGCTTCTATTTCCTGTAGAATTATCTGATAATCGGCACATAATAGATAACTTAATGGTATGCTAGACACTATTTTAATTCCCATATGTATTGCACCTTTTTACTTTATAAGCAGGTTGTCAATAGACAATTAAATAAAGTGGGTGACAGAGTACATCTTTGTCAAACAACGCAGTTTATTAAAATTTCTCCAAATATTTTCAAGTCTGAACTTCTTGTATTTACTCAAATCTTTATGCTATTAAGATGGTGTTTGGAGAAAACGTTTTTTTTCTATTTTTTCCAAAAAAGGTGTCGTTTCACCTTATCAAAGACTTTATTTTAATTTCTAAATGCTAAATACTTTGCTAAGCCAAATTCCTGATTTTTTTAATAATTCGTTTTATTGCAGGTGTATTATCTATACAATATATTATCTATACACAAATGTCCAATTCTGAAGCCTGATTGTTCTTCTGAAATTATTTGTTCAATTTCACTGTAAATTAATGTGTAATTATGTACATCTTTCTGCCCTCTTACTTTGTTCTTTGCTCTTTTATTAAGGAAAAATTTATATTTATTTGTTTCATATTTTGTGTAAGCTATAATTCCTTAATATTAAAACCTCCTCTTATGTTACAGCTGCCTATACATAAAATTTATGTGGTACTCAACTCACTTTCCTTTACCAAGGCCTTGTCGTCATCTCTGATAACTGTGTGGATTATTCCTTACAGATTTACGAGAAAGAATTTCCTATGATAATTTCTTAACCCCCCCTTTAATTGATTGGAACTGCTTTCAAGTCTAATGCACTGGAAAACTCAATATGGCCTACTTGATTGTAGGATCTTTCCATACCCCATTATGACTATTTACACATCCTAAGTAACGCATCTCCTGTAATGCAGTGTCATGTCTCTATATTGAGAGTCAAGTGTGCTGCTCATAACCTCTAAAACATTTTCCTTAATCGTTACACATCTATTTCCATATGTTCTGCAAAAACAATTATATCGACCAAATACCCACACATTGCCTCGGTTTCAGCCCTCTCATAACTCCAACGAACAAACGCTGAAATTTGTCTGGCGCATTCTTTAACGCAAACTGCATGTGTCAATACTGGTAATTTCCCCAAGGGACCACAAATGGTGTTTCTGGCCATTATTATATTTAGCTGGTGATAGTCACTGCAGATCGGTGGTGGAAAAATATCTACACTACCTTATATTGTCCAAGGTTTTCGTTGTGTTTCCGATTAGAGATGCGGCAATATCCGAACAACTATTGAGATACCTATCGTTTCAGTAAAACTGATATGCCTTCGTTCCATCAACACAGGGTGAATCAAAGAGGACATTACAATTTTGGAATGATATCGCAGTTTATTGAGATAACTTACAGACTCGGCGGATGTGTTACTTTGTAGCAAGCAGTCTCGAGTTTGAAATGTAATTTCGGTTCAATGTGACTACCATTTCTCATGCGACAAACATGCCGTCAGAAATCAGTTTCTTCCTACAAACGTTGCAGCAAATCGGGCGTGACTTGTGCAACGACAGATTAGATTCGGTTTTACAGGTCTGCTACACTGTTTGCTAGGGGAGGAATGTACACAGGGTCTTTAATGTCGTGTGATTAGGGCCTCCCGTCGGGTAGACCGTTCGCCGGTTTTAAGTCTTTCGATTTGACGCCACTTCGGCGACTTGCGCGTCGATGGGGATGAAATGATGATGAGTAGGACAACACAGCACCCAGTCCCTGAGCGAAGAAAATCTCCGACCCAACCGGCAATCGAACCCGGGCCATTTGGATTGACATTCTGTTGCGCTGACCACTCAGCTACCTGGGGCGGTCACGATCTTTAATGAAAACCCAGAGACAGAAATCCCGTGGTGACAAGTCTGAGGAGCGAGATGGCCATGCGACTGGCCCTTCACGGCCAATCCACCGACATGTGAAGCGATTAACGAGGAAACCTCGAACTTCGTTGTGGAAATGAGGTGGTGCACCGTCTCGCTGGCAGTAAACCATCCCATCTCTGTCACCTTCATCGATCTGTGTAATTAAAAAATTCCATGCATATTCAGATACACAACACCAGTGACAGTTTTCTCCATGAAGAAGAAAGGGACGTATACTTTCAATTTGCTAAGGGCACAAAACATATTAACTTTGGGGCTGCCACGAACGTGTTCCAGAGTTGCACATGGATTTTCGCTGCCCCATATTCTGCAGTTATAGGTGTTCACCATGCCACTGATACGAAATGTTGACTCACCACTGAAGATTATTATGTTCAGGAATGTCTCATTGCTTCTATCCAATGCAATATCTCCGTACAGAATTCCCATTAGCGGCCAGCCTTACCTGCATTACTAATGTGCTGTGACATTGTGAATCTGTATGGTTTCAAGTGTAAACGTCTACGCAGTACTCGCCAAAGACTCTTTTGTGGAATGTCAGTCTGACGAAACGCACGTCGAATTGGTTTTCGTTGACTGTGGGGAAAGCTCTCCCTAATCTGTTCGACATAATCATCAACACACTGGCGACCAGGTAATTTATCGTGTCACTGTGAACAATCCGTCTCAACAAAGTAAATTGCCATGAGTCATTGTAGGCCTGCTTGGACATTCTTTAGCGCATTCAGCGCGAAATTTACGCCTAACGGTTGTTGCAGAGATCGTTTCACGAAACCAAAACACACAGCGAGCACGCTTCGTGCCAGTGAAAGTAGCCATTTTAACTGTACGGTATGTTGTCTCTCCTGATGGCGGAATGGGACACTGATGCACTTCGTGAATCAAACTTGAGGTTATTTGTTACAAAATGATACACCCACCAACTCTGTAAGTCATGTCAATGAATTTCTATACAATTCCAAAGTTGTAAAGTCTTCTTTTACTCGCCCTGTACATTTCTTTGGTACAATCAGAACTGCTGGACCACATGGACTGGTACTTCCCTCAGTTATACCGTCCAATAATTGTTGATTAATGAACTCGTTCATCTCTGGTTGTAGGCGATCAGGTACACAATACAGTTTACGTATACAGAGGATTCGTTACGTTGGAATTCTGTCTTACGTCATTGGCGGTCTGGTTCTAATAATAATTCCTCTAAATGTATCCTTCTAAATGTTTCACTTTCTCCCATAATGCAGTTACACTGATGACTTGATTATAACTAGGGTTCAGATTCATCCCATTCACATCACCTTCAGATAAAATATCAAAACTTAGAACCAACAACCCCTGACACAAATCCATGTCTTCGCTCCCAAAATTATGTACACCGCCGTGCCCTACCTGTAGACCACCTATTTTCCATACGCATGCAATACACTGTGCTTTATCTAATTCATCGTTTTCTCCGAATGGATAAAGCACACCTAACAGGTACTGGCAAATACGTTCCTACTGTCGCCCACAGAAGTTTCCCGGTACCTGTGGCACTTTATTGTGCGTATTGATCCATAGTGCTTTCAGATACGGTTTATTTTATTGTAATGAGAGATGAAGCTTGTAGCAGAGTAGCACTGACAACAATTTTCCCCAGATGAGATTATATTCCACCGAATTCTGCTATATTCTGACCAGGTCAGTTTTAGTGAGATGCTTGTATTGGAAATCAAACCCTAGGATCAGCAAGTAAAAATCGCCTATACGAAGCAAAACTTCCATATATTCCTGGAAATGTCTTGCCCCCCAACGGAAAGCTCAGTATGGCTGAATCCAGTGAATACACATCTTTACTTCCCACTCCCGATAACTTACAAAGTGGAGGTTATAACTGCCTCTTCCCCATGAGGTCCAAACTTGCCAAGACGTATACACACCTGTGTCCAATGAAAACTGGTGTTCCTTTCCACCCAGTAAACCAATTAACCAAAATTTCTCCTTTGTGCACGTTTTAGTTGTGCCAGAATTTAAGGGGAGCACCTTTTGATGGCCTTGGTGCACCCATTGCAGCTTAATGGTGCGTCACCGTTCCCGTCCTGTGCTTTTCCATCATATCCTTTCTTCTGTCTACAGTCTCGTTTGTGATGACCTACTCTCTCACATTTCCTACAGTGGCTGACAGCACTCTCACTGTATGTGGTCTGAACAATCACAACAGAAAGACGTGCCCAGGCATGGACTGGCAAACCCAGGACCCCTTGCAGATGCCCTTGGAGCTGACACATGACATCCTGGAGAAGACCGCAGCTGGATGGCGCCCATTCAGACACTGCCAGCATTAGGTCAAGAAGCAGGCCATAGACCAGGAGCTAGCAGAGGTGGCTTCTAGTTATGGGTAAGACAGAGTGAGCCACGCGGGACTAGCAGCTGGCATGGAGTAGTTCTCGGCAAAGGCAAGAGTCGAAGGCAGAGACCGCTTCTACCGGGTGGTGAGATTTGTGGAGGAATTGCCCAGTTTCATTATGTGACCGGTCACGCCTTTGGTCACATAGGGGGCTGAAGCGGTTTAGCGTCAGGCTGCAGCATGAGGCAACTGCGCTCACCACTGCTATGGGCTGGTGTCTTGCACCATGGAAAGTCTGCATTATTTCCACCCTGGCAACGAAATGCCTGGCCACGGTTGAGAAGGCTGCTAAGAGGGGTTTCGGCGCAACATTTCTATCTTCATTAGCACTGAAAGCATAATCTTTAGACATTTCACGAATTCCTTTGAAATTCCCCGTATTTTTCTAGTCCGTAATCATTTTATTAAACCATTCCGATGACTATTACCAGAGCAGTATGTACAATCCTAATTGTCAGCCACAGTTAATAAATTATTGTCATGTCTACATTTCTCGTTATTGTTTTACGTTCTGACACTGTTCTGCTGCCCACATGCACATCCTGGGTAGTTGAGTGCTGAGCTCGTTGACCCATGGCGAGGGGAACATAGAGTCCATACGAAAACGCAGCATAACTAAGCTCAGCAAACTTTCATTAACAAATCAGAAGATGTGGTGCAGAAGTCTGCGACCCTGTTGGCCGGCCGGGGTGGCCGAGCAGTTCTAGGCGCTACAGTCTGGAACCTCCCGGCCGCTACGCTCGCAGGTTCGAATCCTGCCTCGGATATGGATGGGTGTGATGTCCTTAGGTTAGTAAGATTTAAGTAGTTCTAAGTTCTAGGGGATTGATGACCTCAGAAGTTAAGTCCCATAGTGCTCAGAGCCATTTGAACCAGCCATTCGACCCTCTTGATTTAAGGTATCTCCTTGTAGTTCCTCCGTATTATTTCATCAGAACATGGTGACTGTTCTCTTCGAATGTATTTGAAATTTTCCATCAACCTCCAATGCCCATGGAGATTTAATCTGACGGTTCATTTCTCTCACAAATAACAGCGGACTTGAATTCCCGCTGAGCGAGTCCAGCGTAGAGTGTGCTATGCTGTTGGAGTAATGCACATGGTGGCCGCAAGCCCTGACAGGGAACATCGTAGACTGGAGGAGCAGCACTGCTCCGCCAAAAAATCCTGTGGAGCGATCAGCCTGGTCAAAATGGTTCAAATGGCTCTGAGCACTATGGGACTTAACAGCTGAGGTCATCAGTCCCCTAGAACTTAGAACTACTTAAACCTAACTAACCTAAGGACATCACACACATCAACGCACGAGGCAGGATTCGGACATGCGACCATAGCAATCGCGCGGTTCAGGACTGCAGCGCCTAGAACCGCTCGGCCACAGCGGCCGGCTAGCCTGGTCAGATCACTCGAACGAGGAAGACGGTGTGAGCACATCTGACTCTGCGTTGGTACTATTCAATAGTGGGCCGGTGTGTTGAGTCTACTGTGCACATGTTATTGAGAAGCAACGGGACCGTGTATTGTGAGTAAGTTGCTCTTGCCTGCTTGAAAGATGTTTCACTGTACCATCCTAAACTATGGACGCTGTACTGAGTGGAAAGGTATGTGTACTATTTTCTGTGTTTGGTGATTTATGAGCAAGTGAAGTTAGAATATCTTGTAATCTAACTGGTGAGGCTGGTGGTAGTGGCCGATATCTAGTGCTTAGTCTGAAAGAGCTTTATCTGCTGTCTAAAGGATCTGTTGGTGATTTGGAGTAACATCTGGTCTCTCACAAGCTCAGGGACATTGCTTCCGAGTTCATTTCTTGTTCAGCTCTGTTCAGATAGTATTCTACAGGCATAGTTCTGGCTGAAGTTAATTTTAATAATAATTGTTGATGTAAAACTGTTCTGTTTATTATTAGAAAGTGGTTTAAATTTCTATATCATATTTGGCCAACTTGATACTATTTTAACGATTATGGCTTGTTGTTTCTTAATTAATAACAAAGTACAGAGCTAATCTGGAGATCGCCCCTCCTGATAGAGAACTTGTGTCTACGATTGTTTTAAGAAGTAAATAAAAGATTATGATCAAACTGTTATGCACACCCCTCGATCCCAGTACTACCACCCCTAAAATCGTTACAATTAAGTTCAGGATAACTACAATGTGTTAGCTGTAAGTTGGCAAATTGTACAGAAAGGACTGATGGGGACGGAGCAAACGAGCCCAGTCCCCACATCAACCGCCATGGGGTGAGGAGCACTTCAGTGGGAACAAGCCACACCTACCTCCCTCAGTGCAGCTATCTCAACCTCTGCTTCATGCTTCGGCGAAAGCAGAAATCACGTACGGAAGTAAAAATCGCTTAAATGTTGTTCGTAATCAAAACTGTAGTGATATTATATATTGGTGTATATGATAAAGATCCTAACTGCAACAGCTGTGTACACTTACCACGAGGAAAGGAAATAGAACGAAATAGCATGCAGTACGACACAGGAACACAGCAAACAACAATGGCTACCTCAAGCAGTACTGTCAACTAGATAATGTTGTCTGCGACCTAAAACAAACGAACATCTGCTGAATCCTTCTAACTCCTACGGACATCTACTAATTCAAGAATAGGCAGCAGATTGGCCAACTTACGGTTGACACACTGTACAAATTTCCTTTGGGACTCCAATGCAAACCGTACAACGCAGTAAACTCTTGTGTTCAATATGAAATTTTCACTCTGCAACGGAGTATGCGCTGGTATGAAACTTCCTGGCAGATTAAATCTGTTTGCCGGACCAAGACTCGAACTCGGGACCTTTGCCTGTCGCAGTCAAGTGCTCAACCATCTGAGCTACCCAAGCATGACTCACGACCCGCCCTCACACTTTTAGTTCCGGCAGTACCTCGTCTCCTACCTTCGAAACTTCACAGAAGCTCTCCTGCAGATCTTGCAGAACTGTCACTCCTGGAAGAAAGAATATTGCGGAGACATGGCCTAGCCACAGCCTGGTGGATATTTCCAGAATGAAATTTTCCCTCTGCGGCGGAGTGTCATCAGTCCCCTAGAAATTAGAACTACTTAAACCTAACTAACCTAAGGACATCAGACACATCCATGCCTGACGCAGGATTCGAACCTGCGACCGTAGCAGTCGCGTGGTTCCAGACTGAAGCGCCTGGAACCGCTTGGCTACACCGGCCGGATGGCAGATTAAAACACTTGAGTTGTTTTGGTTCTGAAATACATACACAGGCCTCCGTGGAGGCAGTCAGTCTCAGTAAAATTCTTATGAATGTACTGGCACGTCAGCTTATAAATACTTAACATAGGAGAAAACTGAAATAATTTAAGTTTCAGCAGTGTTGCAGCGGCCTCGTCCAGGGCGTAAGTTAGGTGGAGGGTCGGGAAGGATGCAGGTCAGAGCCGTTTAATATATTCTGTTATAATGATGCCATAAGAAAAGCAACGTCAATTTCTAAAACGTTGTTGGTCCTAAACTACCAATGGTACGTGGCAGAAGAGAGAGAGGTGACATTTCGCGGGCTACTTGTGAGTTACACGGCTCACTGTAAAGTGATAGCCCAGCGCGGAAAGTCAAGCGGTTTGGGCCGTATTTTAATTCTGTTTGTCGCGGAAAGAGGAGAAAAACAAGAGGGACAACCGAAATGTGAAATCAGCCTAACGACGTCAACAGAGAGGATTGTTTGGCAGCTAAACAAATGCCAGCACCAGTCTGCAGATCTCTTGCTGGCATGCCATTAGGTGGAGGTGCAAGTTTGGAACTAGGGGTAATTATATTGATGAGCCTTACCACTCAATCGCGGTATTGAATGCTATCTGTGGCGTTGCACCGTTGCCTGTAAGGAAATTACATAAGTGCAGTAGAGGCGAATCGGGAATAATTCTAGCGACGACACAGCCCTGAAATGGAGAAATCCGCTAACATAAGCAACTTCGGGAAAGAACAAATTATTCCGACACGGCGCTTGGCAATGGACATCTCGGAAGCAGCCAAAGTGGTCGACCATTCGCTTCCTACTGTCGTAAGCATCCGTGGAAAGTGGTAGGAATGTGAACCACAGATTAGGCGACAAGGTGCTCAACGTCCATACCGCACTACGGACTTCACGATCGACGTCTTATTTGCTCTAAGTAGGAAAGGCAACAAGCTGTAGCAGACCTGGCGACCGAGTACAGTGTTGGTGCAGAAGCAAGTGTTTCGGAGTACACCGTTCAGCGTAAATTGCTGAATATGGGGCTCCGTAGGAGACAATACCAGGATTTTCCCAAGCTGACCTAAGATCATCGTCGAATACGATTGCGAATCATCGAAATTAGACCGTATCAAAGGAAACGTGTCGCCTCGTCGGATGAACTGTGTTTTTACGTCAGATTGATGGCCATCTCTCGATGCTCCAGACGAACTGCAGCTCGAAACACGCACCGCGCCAGGACTGCTGGCTGCTGCGGGCTCTATTGTGCCGTGGGGACTCTGCATCTGGAGTTCCATGGGACCTGTGGTAGTAACAGAAAACACTCTGCCAGCTGTGGCCTACGTGGGTATTAAATATTTTCAACATTTCACGGTCCTGTCAGCAACTGTATAAATGTTAATTTTAATAACCAACGGCCTCAGTTCCAACGTTTACCTAGATTTACCTAGGTTTCAGACGGGATAACCCAACCTTCTTCAGAATAAAAGTAACTACCGTTTGTCCATAGTGGACATCGTCAAGCTACAACTACAAGTCCATAAATTATCGTCAGACTGTAAAAACTTATCAGAAACTGCCTCGGCCCCACTTCGGGACCGAGATCGGGCAGCCACGAGTGCTGTACTGGAACTGAGTGTAGCGTCATGAGGCCCGCCTAGGCAGACACAATACCTTGCGCCTGCGCATAAACTGTCTGATAGTTACTTGTTGGGACAAGACGCGAACCTAACTCCTGCCCTTGAATGTACTAGTGAAGTCAAATGAAAGGTATAGCTGAGGAAAAGGGCGTATATGTTATCCTGTGCAGAAGGTACTTAGATTGACTATCTTAACATTTATGAAGTATTAATTGGTCATGACATGAGGAAGACATGTGCTTACAAGGTGTGGCCTGTCTAGGAAAATGTTGTGCTTAAGCAGGAAGTTTAATCATATAAAAAGAACTTAGAACGATAATATAAAGCCAACATCGTCACTATTATGACTAGGTCTAGAAACTTTTGAGACGTAAATGTTAAGCACTTGCCCAAATGGTCGTGATTGAACTTACGAACAATCTATATCTAATCTGTAACACCCGGCAATATGGGCCATATGAAATAGATGGTGATTATTCAAGATCAGTATATTTGACCTGAAATGGTCTTGAATCAAAATGTCAGTTTGGTTTCCAGAAGGGGTTTTCAACGGAAAATGCTATATATACTTTCACTAATGAAATATTAAACGCTCTGAGTAACCGGAAGTCACCTGTTGGGATTTTTTGTGATCTATCAAAGGCTTTTGATTGTGTAAATCATGGAATACTTCTAGATAAGCTCAAGTACTGTGGTATGAATGGGACAGTGCTCAAATGGTTTAAATCATACCTAACTGGAAGAGTGCAGAAAGTTAAAATAAACAGTTCACATAATATGCAAAAAACTGATGATTCTTCAAACTGGGGAACAATCAAGAGTGGGGTGCCGCAAGGTTCGGTCTTGGGTCCTCTGCTGTTCTTAATATATATTAATGACTTGCCATTCTGTATTCACGAAGATGCAAAGCTGGTACTTTTTGACGATGATACAAGTATAGCTATCACACCCGACAGTCAAGAATTAACTGGCGAAATTGTAAACGATGTTTTTCAGAAAATCATTATGTGGTTCTCTGCAAATGGGCTCTCACTAAACTTTGACAAAACACAGTATATACAGTTCTACACAGTAAATGGAATGACCCCATTAATAAATATAGACTTCGATCAGAAATCGGTAGTAAGGTGGAATATTCCAAATTTCTAGGTGTATGCTTTGGTGAGGGGTTGGACTGGAAAAAACACACTGAGGATCTGCTGAAACGTTTGAGTTCAGCTACTTATGCTATTAGGGTCATTGCAAATTTTGGAGATATACATCTGAGTAAATTAGCTTACCACGCCTATTTTCATTCTCTGCTTTCGTATGGCATCATATTCTGGGGTAACTCATCATTGAGTAAAAGAGTGTTCATTGCACAAAAGCGTGCAATCAGAATAATTGCTGGAGCTCATCCAAGATCATCCTGCAGACACTTATTTAAACAGCTATAAATCTTCACTGTAGCTTCACGATATATATATTCACTTATGAAATTTGTTATTAATAATCCGAACGAATTCAAAAATAACAGCAGTGTATATGGCTACAACACTAGGAGAAATAATGATCTTCACTACGCAAGGTTAAATCTAACTTTGGCTCAGAAGTGGGTAAATTATGCTGCCACAAAAGTCTTTGGTCACTTACCTAATAACATGAAAAGTCTGACAGCATTTAAAAGGAAATGAAAAGAATTTCTTTATGGCAACTCCTTCTACTCATTAGATGAATTTTTGGATATAGTAAGTGGGTAATTTTCCAACCTCCACAAAAAAAAAAAAAAAATTTGAGTGTCATGTAATATTTTCTCTAATGTAATATCTTGTATAGACACCTTTTATTAACCTGACACGTTCCACATCATTACGAAGTGTCGTATTCATGATCTATGGAACAAGTACTAATCTAATCTAGTCTAATCTAATCTAATCAAAAACTAATGCACGTGCCTGATTGAACTTCTTGACGAAGTTATGGTTATGAGTTACAGAAAACACTAAAGTAGGGGATAATGTGGCGGCAATGGGGTGTTTAATTTGCCTTCATGGAGGTGATCCACACACATGCTGTAAAAACTGGCCTGGTGACCACTGCCATAGAATTTAGCGAATGACAGCGGAATTATGCTAAAAGCTAAAGTGTGACTTAGCGAACATCGCTCCGGTCAACATACTTAAAATAATTGACCGACATAGGTCAAAATTTACTTTAAGAACTAGTCTAAACTATGGGAGGATGACGGGAAAATGGTTAAATTATGATGTGATTTGGCGAGCAACGCTCCAAGGACACTTTTAAACGTCATTGAGTAAGATCAATTCAAACTGATCCGGCTAGTCTGAACCAAAACTTCGTATCCAGTACATTGTGGCAAGGTGACGTTACCCTCTTATGATACTTATATCGATATGACTGCCATTAATTATGTTAATAAAAAGTTGTGTATGCATAGGTGATGGCATCAATGCTATCATATAGATATAGTATTGACCACAATCGGTCATGTTGAAGGATTATGTGGTAGTACCTATATTCTGTAATGGGGTAGTGACTTGGTGATCGTCATTCCGGTTACTATACGTAAAAGCTATTGACTGACGAAGTTATTATCCGCTAATTAAATCAAGTGTTGAAACCGTTCTTAACTCTAGAACGTGCATACCGAATATCGGTTGTCCATCTGTGTGCGTGTTCAACGTGTTCAATACGCCAAATATTAACCATTTACGCTGCTACCCTATGTAATACTGAAATATTAATTAGGTAACTGAATATTTCTATATAACTAATAGACACCTTCATAGATGGATCCAAAGATTTTTTACGGTGTCAAACTAATATACCTAGCTATTCAGCCTACGGGAGTACAGACATATGTTGGCAAGGGTAAAGCATAGCCAGCATTAACATTACGATGGATGAAATTGCTGTGCCTAGACAAGACAGTCTAGACACAAGGGAGGTAGCCGAAAGGGCACGCGTCAACTCAAGCCGTCTTGCGTTAAGTCTGAAACAGGATACGTGATGAAAGCTATAAAGAAAAGAACGGAGCTTCTCGTATACTTAACTTTAATTTCTTGTTGTACATTGCTCTTGATAATACAAGTGAGACTCTCTCCAGATATGGTTAATGCGCCTTGCTAGGTCGTAGCCATGGACTTAGCTGAAGGCTATTCTGTCTCTCGGCAAATGAGAGAAAGGCTTCGTACGTGTAGTCGCTAGCAATGTCGTCCCTACAACTGGGGCGAGTGCTAGTACGTCTCTCGAGACCTGCCTTGTGGTGGCGCTCGGTCTGCGATCCTGACAGTGGCGACACGCGGGTCCGACATGTACTAATGGACCGCGGCCGATTTAAGCTACCACCTAGCAAGTGTGGTGTCTGGCGCTGACACCACAGAAATAATGGTTGTAAACCTTCAAAGAAGCTTCTATTTCGCAGCTGCAGTTGGTCGTTAAGAAGGTTGTTTTTGTCATGTAGTAAATGTTTAAAAATTTGCATTTCCTCTAAAACGTCTAACCTTGCACCTTTTACTTCACTATGCAAGAGCTGAGTATTGTGGAGGAGGGGGGGGGGGAGGGGGGAGCCCATTGCACTAAATGTTCAGCAATGTAGAACCATATGTGCAGTCTCCAGTTTTAGTCGGTATATGCTCCATTTACTTTGTTAATAAGGCTCTTCCTGTTTGCCCAATATAAAACTACGGACATTCGTCACATGTGGTCTTGTATACTCCGGATAATGACAATTAATCTTTTGGCTTTTTAAAAATATGAATCAAATTCTTCTGAAGACTATTATTAGTGTAAAAAACGGTCTTAAATCCCTGGTTTTTCAAAAGACGCACGGTTTTATACGCAACTTTGCCTATAAAAGGAATAGGTACTATGGCAGACGGAGTAACATATGGCGCGGTGCCTAACGTAGAAGCTGTCATCGTTCTGTTATTGTTTACTTTCTTGTTATAGAACCGTCTCACAATATCCGTTATTTCGGGCTATTGTTTCAAGAGTTACCAGTTCATGTTCCAAGGCTTCCGCGGATAAAGGAACCGACATCGGTCTATGTAAACTAGAATGAAAAAATGCCATTTTAAGCGCTAGCGGGTGCGCCGAATCAACAGGTATAATATTATTCAATAGATTTATATTTATTTAATAGAATCTTGTGGTCGACTGTATCAAACGCCTTAGAAAGATCCAAAAATACGCCTGTGACACACTCATCTTTATCAAGAGTATATAGCACAACTTCTGTGAATTCTACTATGGCTGACTCGGTATTTTTGCCACTTCGGAAACCAAACTGTGATTTGCGTATTAATTCAGGTAATTCATTAATCTGTCTTTCATAATTGCTTCTATTATTTTTGAGAATGCTGACAGCAGGGAAACGGGCCGGTAATTTTCTATGTCTGCATTGTCTTTCTTAAGCAAACGCACAACTCTTGCCTGTTTTAACTGTTCTGGAAATGTCCCTGGTATGAAGGATTCATTTGTTATATTTGTTAAGGGGACTTGTATAATCCCTATGCATTGTTTCAGTACACACATTGGTACTTCATCTAAGCCTATTGACTTTTTATTTTTTATTTTTTTGGATTGTTTTACTGACTTCATTCTCTGTGGTTGTAAGTAACATCATTGTATTTAGTGCAACATTATTCACAGGTGTTATATTTGTTTGGGGGAATTTTTGCTGTACCTTCTTTGCAATACTTTAAAAATGCTCGTTTACATAGTTTACTAAATGCTTTGGGTCATTTATTACTTTATCCTCCTCCCTTATCAGTATGTTATTCTGCGTTTGTTTGACCCTCCCTGTTTCCATATTTATAACATCTCAGACTGCTTTGCTTTTATTCTCTGCATTATGTATTATTTTGTCATTAAATGACTTTCTTGCAGCAATCAGCACCTTCCTATAGATCTTTTTTATATATGATGGAAATTTAAGAATTCTGGATCACTGTGAATCTTTTTCATGGAACGGAGGTGTTTAAGAGTTTGGTAGGACTTCTTAATACCTGCTGTTATCCAACTGCTTTTGTGAGATGTTGATACAGACATGCATACTTTTGGAAATGCCTTTTCAAAGTTCAATTTAAACAATGTGGAGAATTTAGAGAATTTCATATTCACATTGGTTGTCTTATACACTTCATCCCAGCTTTGTTTTTCTAGTTCTTTTGAAAAATCTTTTATTTTGATTTCTGCTAGATGATGTTTGTAGGCTTGTAGTTTAGGGAATGATTCGATGCCTGACTTTACTGTTGACGGAGATGGTCTGATAGTCCGAGATCTTTTACAGCTACATCACATTTTTCCCTGTCCGTATTTGTGGCCATATGGTCAATTACTGATGAAGTCGTTGTGGTAACCCTTGTTGCACTATTGACCAATAGGGACATGCCAAAACTTTGAAGGATGTTTATGAAGGTGCTGTTGGATTCATTTATGATGTTAGTGTTGATGTTAATGTCCCCACACAGAATTATGTTGACCTTTGTACTTTATCCACAAATTCTATTAACTTATTGAAAAAAGTGTCCACACTACCACTAGAAGATCTATACACACATAAAATGATTAATTTCTTGGTGATATCAAGCCCTGTTAGTTCAATAGCTGATATTTCAAAGTGTTTCCCTTCAACTAGAGTACTGAGGTTATGTCTTGATTTGAACTGTGTTCCTTTTCTGATATAAATGCATGATCCTCCAGTCCTTGAAATAGTTCTGCAGTAAGAATTTGCCTTTTCATACAATGATAATACTACATGTTGGATTTCTGTGTCTCTACACCACTGCTCAGTAACACAAACTACTGTGCAGTTCAAAGATTGGAGCTCAACTTCTACTTGTTGTATTTTATTTTTTATTGATTGCATGTTTTGATGGAGGATTGTTAAGTCTGTGAAATGCCCCATGTTACTCTTTCCAATGGTTTGTTTTTCTTTGTGACATCTGGTATATGTGATACTTGAGGTGTTAAAATCTGTCTTGTGAGTGATTGTTTCAGTATTTATTACAGTGCTAGAGATACTCTTTAGGTAGGGGAACCTGTTGTCTGGCTTTTTCCTAAAAACAACCTACTTTTCCTACCTATGAAAACAGGTATTTGACCACGTGTGCCCGAGATCCACCCCCTATACTTGCATGAATCAGCTGTATCAATCTTCCCTTCCCAGTCCTGTTTAGGTGTAGGTTATGCCTAGTGAAACCCCATCTGTTGATAGTCCCGACGGGCACCAGAGAAACATGAGCAAAGTTGGCTGTCCTCAGAACCATCCCTAACACCACATTGATTCGCCTCACAGCTCCATCAAGGTGAGGTCAATCATGACGCCGCAATAGCTCAACAAAAGTGTACGTTGGTGTCATAAGTCAGGGAAGCTATCTTGTCCAGTTCACCACCTACGTCATATGCCCCATCCCTGTCCAAACTGTTTCCCGCCCCGCCCACTATCACTACATGGTCCTCTTTCGTAAAGTCCTTACATAAAGACCCTAGGTCCTCTGTCACATGACTTTGCCCTGCATTTAGCTTGAATATACTGGTGGCCTTGTACGCTGCCCCTAAACTTTCCTGTAACTGAGGGCCTACACCTCGACCATGGCTACTACCTAGCACAGCATTTAAATGAGCTGATGAAGATTTCTAATCATTCGTTCCTGTGATAAAAGCTTTTTCATACATAGAGATAACGATTTTAATAATCGTTAGTTCAATATGTCCAAGAGTTAAATGTTTTGTTATTGAGTGTCAAAAGTAATTGAATACGATTGTTGTGTATCACTTGAACCCTGAAACCACAGTTGATCAATTATGTGTAGAATAAAAAAGGGAATAGCTGTTTTGTCTTTCTGGAATAGACCCCAAACATTCACTTTTATTAATTTATGCATTCTAGTTACGTGACAGCAGCATTTGTAATGATTTTTGTTACGATCCGCACTTGATATTAGTTGCCTTACAGGGCCAGGTTCATATTTATTTATAATGTCTGTTTGACACCCTGGGCTTGAGAAGACAGTTCGGATGTTTTGTCCATTTGCACGCTAAGTGGTAAGCTAAGTTTGCACACATTGATACATTCACTGTGCAGATACAGAAGCACGGACGATGACATACTGAAGAGCCAAAGAAACTGGTACACCTACCTCATATCGTGTAGGACTCGTGTGAGCAAGCAGAGGTGCCGCAATACGACGTGGCATGGATTCGACTAATGTCTAAAGTAGTGCTGGAGAGAATTGACACCCTGAATGCTGCAGGGCTGTCGGTAAATCCGTAAGAGTACGAGAGGTGGAGATCTCTTCTGAAGAGCACGTTGCAAGGCATCCCAGATATGCTCAATAATGTCGATATCTGGGGAGTTTGGTGGCCAGTGGAAGTGTATAAACTCAGAATAGTGTTCCTGGAGCCATGCTGTAGCAATTGTGGGCGTGTGGGGTGTCGGATTGTCCTGCTGGAATTGCCCTAGTCCGTCGGAATTCACAATGGACATGAACGCATACAGGTGATCAGACAGGTTGCTTACGTATGTTTCATAAGTCAGAGTCGTATATAGATGTACCATGGGTCCCATATCACTCCAACTGCACACGCCCCACACCATTACAGAGCCTCCACTAGATTGAACAGTCCCCTACCGACATGCAGGGTCCACAGATTCATGAGGTTGTCTCCATACCCGTACACGTCCATCCCCTCGCTACAATCTGAAAGAAGACTCTTCCGATCAGGCAACATGTTTCCAGTCATAAACAGTCCAATGTCGGTGTTGATGGGCCCAGGTAAGCTTAAAGCTTTGTGTCGTGCATTCATCAAGGGTACACGGCTGGGCCTTCGGCTCCGAAAACCAATACCGATGATGTTTCGCTGAATGGTTTGCACGCTGACAGTTGTTGATTCCCAGCAT
This sequence comes from Schistocerca nitens, assembly GCF_023898315.1. Classification (NCBI taxonomy): domain Eukaryota; kingdom Metazoa; phylum Arthropoda; class Insecta; order Orthoptera; family Acrididae; genus Schistocerca; species Schistocerca nitens. The sequence continues at coordinate 346,343,122 of NC_064618.1, read as the reverse complement.
TGAAATCTTTAGCAGTTTGCGGAAGGGCTGCACTTCCGTCCCGTTGAACAGTTCTCTTCATTCGTCGTTGGTCCTGTTCTTGAAGGATGTTTTCCCGGCCACAGCGATGTCGGAGATTTGCTGTTTTAAAGGGTTCCTGATATTCACGGTACACTCATAAAGTGGTTGTACGAGAAAATCCAGGCGGCCGCTGTGGCCGAGCGGTTCTAGGCACTTCAGTCCGGTACCGCGCTGCTGCTACGGTCGCTGGTTCGAATCTTTCCTCGGGCATGGAGGTGTATGATATCCTTAGGTTAGTTAGGTTTAAGTAGTTATAAGTCTAGGGGACTGATGACCTCAGATGTTAAGTCCCATAGTGCTTAGAGCCATTTGAACCATTTTTTCCAGAAAATCCCCATTTCATGGCTACCTCGGAGATGCTGTGTCCCATCGCTCGTGCGCCGACTGTAACACCACACTCACACTCACTTAAATTTTGGTAGCTTGCTATTGTAGCAGCATTAACCGATCCAACAACAGCGCCAGATACTTGTTGTCTCATGTAGACGTTACCGACCGCAGCGCCATATTGTACTTGTTTTCATCTTTCTGTATTGGAATACGCGTGCCCATACCAGTTTCTTTGGCGCTTCGGCGAATAAGGATAGTGATAGTTTCAACAGAGAATGAGAAGATGTGAAACTCAATGATTTATGGACAGTGACTGGAGAATCGATAGATAAGTCCTTATCCTTCACAGGCGGAAGTAGATAGTTAAGTTTTATCTCTGAGGAAGTTTATCTCTGCTGATCACGTGTAAACTCGACCACGCTCACTTTACACAGTATTTATGCCGCTCTCATGTCCGATTGGTGAGTCGGCAAGGCTCAGCGTCACAAGAGCACCTCCGAACAGGAGTGTTTTAAAATGGAATGATCATTTTAAGTTGATCGTCGGTAAAGCAGATGCCAGACTGAGATTCATTGGAATAATCCTAAGGAAATGCAATCCGAAAACAAAGGAAGTAAGTTGCAGTACACTTGTTCGCCCACTGCTTGAATACTGCTCAGCAGTGTGGGATCCGTACCAGATAGGTTCGATAGAAGAGAGAGAGAAAATCCAACGGACAGCAGCGCGCTTCGTTACAGGATCATTTAGTAATCGCGAAAGCGTTACGGAGATGATTGACAAACTCCAGTGGAAGACTTTGCAGGAGAAACGCTGAGTAGCTCGGTACGGGCTTTTGTTAAAGTTTCGAAAACATGCCTTCACCGAGGAGTCAAGCAATATATTCCTCCATCCAACGTATATCTCGCGAAGAGATCATGAGGATAAAATCAGAGAGATTAGAGCCCACACAGAGGCATACCGACAATGTTTCTTTCCACGAACAATTCGAGACTGGAACAGGAGGGAGAACCGATAGAGGTACTCAAAGTACTCTCCGCCACACACCGTCAGGTGGCTTGTGGAGTATGGAATGAGATGTAGATGTTGATGGAGACCAGCGCAGCTCTGGACGAAACGTCAGGAACCGGAAAGTTTCTTTGGACACAGCCATATAACACGTAAGACTGACCCAGCAATCATTTCAGTGTATGTACTACATCCATGGCCGCGCAAAGAGATCTACATCGACATCTACGTGATTACTCTGCTATTCACAATAAAGTGCCTGGCAGAGTGTTCAAAGAACCACCTTCAAGCTGTCTCTCTACCCTTCCACTCTCGAACGGCGCGCGGGGAAAACGAGCACTTAAATTTTTCTGTGCGAACCCTGATTTCTCTTATTTTATCGTGATGATCATTTCTCCCTATGTAGGTGGGTGCCAAGACAATGTTTTCGCAATCGGAGGAGAAAACTGGTGATCGAAATTTTATGAGAAGATCCCGTCGCATCGATAAACGCCTTTGCTATAATGATTGCCACTTTGTTGTGTACATAGTTCCGCGTAGTCAGTGCGTACACAACTTTCCCACTAGAGCGCGCCCCGGTAAGCACAACAGCGCAGGCGCAGCGCTCGTCCGTCTCCACACTACGAGATGGCGCTGTCTTGGAGACGGACCAAATTCTGCTTCCGCCGATCCGCGTATTAATATGTAACGCCGTCAATGAGATTGCTGCTAACGTAGAACCTTTTCTCCTTGCGGATCACACTCGCGCAGTGTTACCTGAACGCGCGAGGTATTATAACGAGCGTACAGACCTCCAATTAGTCAGTCTGCATTAGTCTATAGTCAAGTTTCAGTCTGCGCCTAATAAGATTATGATATTCCCGTTCATAGCCATGAAAAGAAATGTCAAGTATCTGAGATATGTGAGAATAAGATTAACGTACCAAGACCAAAGGAACTTCAGATTGTCAATTGTAAATAGCATCCAGAATCAAGTTAAGTAAGGTCTATGATTTTTATTATTTTAATAAATATGTGTGAAACTTAATCAAGTTCTGTTTAAAGTTGGTCAACGTAAATCTGCTACTCTAAGCGTGCAAGTGGCATTTCTATCGTCTGACCTAACGGCAGAAGATAAACACGCCACGATAAGACCACGAAACATATTGCTGACACTCGCCTACTTCGTTAGAGCGACAAGTCAAATAAGCTGATGGTGTGTGTACCAAAGGTCTTACAGTACGCACACCACACGCTCCAATTCACGAATCATATCTGTGGCACTACCTACCCTATTTCGCGATAATACAAAACGAGCTGCCCTTCTTTGTACTTTTTCGATGTCATCCGGCAGTCCCACCTGATGCGCACCCCACACCGCACAGAAATACTCCAGAATGGGGCGGACAAGCGTGATTTACGTTGGGAAATCTTGGCTTTTACTGACGAAGACAATGTTGCTGGGCATCTTGAGAGAGTGTCGCTACTACTGACCGAGACGAAGGCCTCCCTGCAGAAGACGTAGAGGGGCCCGGCGCTGATGCTGAGCGGCCGGCCTGCGCGCACAGCCACCAGTAGCAGGCCCCTCCGCAAGGCCACCGGCCGCGCCCCGTGCGCACAGTAGCACGCGCTCTCAGCCACCGCCTCGCTCTGCAAATTACAGGCAAGTGCGAACGTAAGGTGTCTGACGGATACAGGTACTCAGAGTAACTGAAGGCTGTGCTTGGGAAGACAAATGAAAAGATACACTAAGAAAATCAGTAATGAAATGATCACATAGGTCCACTTGTGGGTAAAGCAGGTGGTAGGCGGATTTATTGTTGAAATACTGGAGAAGTGCAATCAATCACTCATGGACTCATGCACTCATGCAACTACTTCTAGAACATTGCTCAATTATGAAGGACCTGTACCAGATAGTACTAACAGCGAATATTGAACAAATACAGAGAAGGACAGCACAAATGGTCTCAGTTTTGGTTGACCCATGGGAGAGTGTCGTCGAGATGTTGAAAGAGCTGAACTGGCAAACTCTTGAAGATAGATGTAAACTACCCCGAGAAAGTCTACTAACACAGTTTCAAAAACCTGCTTTAAGGGGACATTGTATGTCCTATGCAACCAATGTCAAATTATTGAATTTTGTGACCCATTATCTTGGAAACTTACTTATTTTCCATAATTATTGAATTCACCTTTCTAGACACATTGAACTAGAATTATTATTAAAATTGTATTGTGGGGCATGTTTTCTTTTTATTTTTCTTTCTCTTTTTTCAAACACTCAATTTTTTTGACAGAATTTTGTAATTAAATGAACATAAAAACAAAAAACTCTTGATATTTTAATTATTCTAGTTCCATATGTGTTGGCATGCTGCGAAAATTTCGTCCCTACCATCAGTACTTTTTTAGAAAATGTATCATTTATCGCAAAAAATGTAGTTCAGGGATATTGAGGTTTAAAGTTTTTTTTATTACAAATTCTTATACAGACTTACATTTCTGCATCTTTTATGCAGTAGAATGGCCCTGGTCCATAGTCTGTGTCTTCTTCAGTGTCACAACAGCCCAGTGCTTGCCTCCTCCTTTTCTTTCTTGTTTCCTTTGTCATTTGCTGAGCAGTTTACTCTGCTTCACGTACACGATGCTCATCCAGTTCCCGCAGTCCTTTAGCTGTGTTCTGTCCAAATCTTACCCCTAACTTCCACAGAACCTTAAGTCTTTCATAGTTCCCACCATTAAAAGTTATTGCAACCTCAAGCACTGCTAACTTTAGAGTCATAAGGCCAACAATACACTGCTGCTTATGAAGTAATCTGTTCTTCTGGTTCACTGTACAACCTTGGCAGTACTTGCACCTGTTACAGCAGCAGTGTACTGCAAAGCGTTCTTACTGATTGGAAAAAATTGGCCAGGTCGAGAGTAGGACTCGCGCACTGAGGGTTCCGTACGGTCTTACTTATGTACCGGGTGATCAAAAGGTCAGTATAAATTTCAAAACCTAATAAACCACGGAATAATGTAGATAGAGAGGTAAAAATTGGCACACACGCTTGGAATAACATGGGGTTTTATTAGAAAAAAAAAACAAAGTTCACAAAATGTCCGACAGATGGCGCTGGACAGCAAAACGTCAGTGACGGCGCATGACAATCGTGTATAAAAGGAGCTGTAATGAGAGAGAGAATCAGATGCGCCAGCAGTCGCAGCATGTTGACGTTACCGGGAAAGGCGCTTTTAGTGAAGCTGTATTATCAGAAAGGGGAATGTGCTAGTTCAACGTTACGATCCTATCACCATAGTACGGGGATTCGAACGGGTAAAGGTCCGTTGTCAAATGCAGCTGTGGGCAGAATGATTTCGAAGTTGGAAGCCACGGATTGTTTAGACGATAGACCCCGTAGTGGCCGACCGAGCACAAGGCGTAATGCTGCTGAGACGGTTCAGGAAGAAATGGAGAATGTAGCGGGTTCGTCTATGCACGGGGAAGTCAGCGCTCGTGCAGAAGCACGTCGTACCGGCATTCCATACATTACTGTTTGGTTGGCACTGAGGCGTAGCCTCCGATGCTATCCGTACAAAATCCATCGGCATCATGAACTGTTACCTGGCGATTTAGTGAAGTGGAGGGCATTTGCGGTGTGGGCGTTTCAAAAGATGGCGGAAGATGCCGATTGATTGAGTAACGTGTTTTGGACCAACGAAGCTCATTTCACGCTCCGAGGGTCTGTCAACGCTCACACCTGCAGAATTTGGGCTACCGAAAATCCTAGAACTGTCGTGGAAATTCCATTGCACGACGACAAAGTCACGGTATGGGTTGGATTTACCACATCTACCGTTATCGGGCCTTTTTTCTTCGAGGAAATGCGTGATTCTGGTTTTGTAACTGCTACCGTGACGGGTGAGAGGTACGCCGATATGTTACAGAATCGCATTATCCCCAGCCTGGCTGATAAACACCTGCTGGAACGTACGATGTTTATGCAGCATGGTACTCCGCCCCATATTGCTAGACGCGTGAAAGATCTCTTGCGCGCGTCGTTTGGTGATGATCGTGTGCTCAGCCGCCACTTTGGTCATGCTTGGCCTCCCAGGTCCCCAGACCTCAGTCCGTGCGACTATTGGCTTTGTGGTTACCTGAAGACGCAAGTGTATCGTGATTGACCGACATCCCTAGGGATGCTGAAAGACAACATCCGACGTCAATGCCTCACCATAACTCCGGACATGCTTTACAGCGCTGTTCACAACATTATTCCTCGACTACAGCTATTGCTGAAGAATGACGGTGGACATATTGAGCATTTCCTGTAAAGAACATCATCTTTGCTTTGTCTTACTTTGTTATGCTAATTATTGCTATACTGATCAGATGAAGCGCCATCTGTCTGACATTTTTTGAACTTTGTATTTTTTGTTTCTAATAAAACCCTATGTCATTCCAAGCATGTGTGTCAATTTGTACCTCTCTATCTACATTATTCCGTGATTTATTCACTTTTCAAATTTGTACTAACTTTTTGATCACCCGGTATATCTAGACAGTTCGTCCATTCCAGCAATCGAAAATCTAGACCATTTTTGCCTGTTATCGACATTAATTCTCGCAGGATTCAAAGACTTCCGAGAATGTTTTAATTTCACGTTTGAAGTCGGATAACAAATGAAAAAAATAGTGATATAAATACTGGCGCCATTGAATTAGTAGACTGCTCTGTGTGGCGCCAGTGACTCAGGTGTAGTATCGACTATTCCTCTTACGGCTCCATTGCCAATATTTATGAGGAAGCGTTGGTATCTGTGGGTTGTGTACTTACGAGGTCTTTGTTTGCCGATATACAGGGTGGTCCATTGATCATGTCCGGACCAAATATCTCAATAAATAAGCGTCAAACGAAAAAACTACAAAGAACGAAACTTGTCTGGCTTGAAAAGGGGAAACCAGATGGCGCTATAGTTGGCACGCTACAGCCGCTGCCATAGGTCGAACGGATATCAACAGCGTTTTTTAAAATAGGAACCCCCGTTTTTATTACATATTCGTGTAGTACGTAAAGAAATATGAATGTTTTACTTGGACTACTTTTTTCGCTTGGTGATAGATGGTGCTGTAATAGTCACAAACATATGGCTCACAATTTTAAACGAACAGTTGGTAACAGGTAGGTTTTTTAAATAAAAAATACAGAACGTAGGTACGTTTGAACATTTTTTTTTTTCGGTTGTTCCAATGTGATACATGTACCTCTGTGAACTTATCATTTCTGAGAACGCATGCTGTTACAGCGTGATTACCCGTAAATACCACATTAACGCAATAATTGCACGAAATAATGTCCGTCAACCTCAATGCATTTGGCAATACGTGTAACGACATTCCTCTCAACAGCGAGTAGTTTGCCTTCCGTAATGTTCGCATATACATTGGCAATGCGCTGACGCATGTCAGGCGTTGTCGGTGGATCACGATAGCAAATATCCTTCAACTTTCCCCACAGAAAGAAATCAAGGGATGTCAGATCTGGTGAACGTGCGGGCCATGGTGTGGTGCTTCGACGACCAATCCACCTGTCATGAAATATGCTATTCAATACAGATTCAACCGCACTCGAGCTATGTGCCGGACATCCATCATGTTGGAAGTACATCGACATTCTGTCATGCAGTGAAACATCTTGTAGTAACATCGGTAGAACATTACGTAGGAAATCATCACACATTGCACCATTTAGATTGCCATCGATAAAAAAGTGGCCAATTATCCTTCCACCCATAATGCCGCATCACACATTAACCCGCCATGGTCGCTGATGTTCCACTTGTCGCAGATATCGTGGATTTTCCGTTGCCCAATAGTGCATATTATGCTGGTTTACGTTACCGCTGTTGGTGAATGACGCTTCGTTGCTAAATAGAACGTGTGCAAAAAATCTGTCATCGTCCCGTAATTTATCTTGTGCCCAGTGGCAGAACTGTACACGACGTTCAAAGTCGTCGCCATGCAACTCCTGATGCATAGAAATATGATACGGGTGCAACTGATGTTGATGTAGCATTCTCAACACCGACGTTTTTGAGATTCCACATTTTCGCGCAATTTGTCTGCTACTGATGAGTGCATTAGCCGCGACAGCAGCTAAAACACCTACTTGGGCATCATCATTTGTTACAGGTCTTGGTTGACGTTTCATATGTGGCTGAACACTTCCTGTTTCCTTAAATAACGTAACTATATAACGATAGGTCCGGACACTTGGATGATGTCGTCCAGGATACCGAGCAGCATACATAGCACACGCCCGTTGGGCATTTTGATCACAATAGCCATACATCAACACGATATCTATCTTTTCTGCAGTTGGTAAACGGTCCATTTTAACACGGGTAATGTATCACGAAGCAAATACCGTCTGCACTGGCGGAATGTTACGTGATACCACGTACTTATACCATTGTGACTATTACCGCGCCATCTGTCACAAAGCGAAAAAAGTGGTCCAACTAAAACATTCATATTTCTTTACGTAATACACGAATATATAATAAAAATGGGGGTTTCTACTTTAAAAAATGCAGTTGATATCCGTTTGATCCATGGCAGCGCCATCTAGCGGTCCAACCATAGCGCCATTTGGTTTGCCCCTTCAAGCTACACAAGTTTTGTTCTTTGTAGTTTTTTCTTTTGATGCTTATTTCGTGAGATATTTGGCCCGGTCAGTATCAATGGACCACCCTGTGTATACGGGGTTCGCTGGCCCGAGAGATAAGAACAAAGTTTTGGGATTGGCGTCGTAACAAGTGATCACGAGGTCCGAGCGGCCGAAGCCACGAGCTGCGCAAGGAGGGCCTGTGCAGAGCGAAGATAACGGAGTATTTCACCGGGGTCAGCGTCGACTACAAGCACCAGGTCGACATCCTATCGGTTGGTTGGCAACATTCGTGTCGGATAACCGCTCTTGGTCTGGCTGCCCGCACCACTCAGTAACCGCTGCGACGGACTGTGGATCCATGGAACTGCTTGCTGATAAAGGGGAGTAACCTTATGTAATCATTATTATTTTCTGGTTTGTACCAGACCCTCAGAGTTTTACTCGGTTGGCTCTTTGGTCGTAAATATAGGCCGTAGTATTGTACTGAGACACAAGTTGTCGACAAACTGCCTATTCTGTCTCGGGTTCTTCAGCCGACGTTCGTCTGATGATTTTACTGACGTTCCGCCAGCACGAATGGCTGGCATTGTCAAAGCTTCACCCTCCATTGCCGGTGGTGAACTAGAGCAGAGATCCCGGCAGTAGACTATATATGCATGGCTCGCCTGCATCCGAGGGATTCTACGCAGCCATATCCTATGCGGTTCTCCTCATACTACCTGCGACGGTCGTTCGCTGCAGTACGGGAGGCCAGGATCCGTTTACCTTAAGGCTTGTTCAGAGAAGCTGTGGAAATAAAAGACAATCGAATACCTTCAACAAGAAAGAGGAAAGTCTTAAGGTAAACGGATCCTGGCTTCCCGTACTGCAGCCAACGACCGTCGCAGGCCGCGAGCTCTGCTCCAGTTCACCACCGGCAATGGAGGGTGAAGCTTTGACAATGCCAGCCACTCGTGCTAGGGAAACGTCAATAAAATCATCATACGACCGTCGGCCGAAGAACCCGAGACAGAAGCCTATACACAGTTTGTCAACAAGTGGCCACGAAAGCCTTAACAATTTTGTACACTAGTTGTCGTTTAAAAATTTGTCCCGCTATTATATTGCCCCTCCTTAATATTTTATAGTTTGTACCGGACCCTCAGAGTTTTACTCGGTCGGCTCTTTGGTCCTAAATATAGACCCTAGTATTGTAGTAAGACACTAGATGTCGTTTGAAAACTTGTCCTGCTATTATTTTTGCCTTTCCTTCCGGTTTTTACCTGATCATTATTGCTCTAATGAATCAGCTCCTGGTCGTAAATACAGCCGGAACAATTGTACTAAGACACAGGTTACCGTTAAACAAAAGAGGGACCTTGGCGTTAGATTTATATGTTAACTGGTTCAATTCTTTGATTGTAGCTCCGTTTCTCAGTCGTTAGTTATAATCTCAACAGCCTGTAGTACTAAGCGGTGCATTGCTTTGTTTGAAAGACCGTGTCATTATTGGTGAATTTTAGCTAGATCTTGTGGTTCGGCTGAGTGAGTTCTCTTGTAATAAGTGTTCACAAATGTTTTAAGACGTTCCTTCAGAGCGCTCTTAATAACTAACAATCAGTTTAACTTTGAAAATATTAAGAGAGAACTGTGACCAGAGACGTAGTCGAAATAAGATGGTCAAAATGGACGGGTTGGGATCAAGTCGCACCTCGGTTGCCGATTGAAGTTAAGAAGTAAGCCTTATCATTGTCATATTGTTTCCTAATCTGTTTAACCTTTAAGCACAAGTGCACATTTTACTCCCGAACCTTTCGACATACAGCTTTCAAATTAAAAGTTACGTCATCTGTTTTGAGCCATTGAATCACTCTTATCATCAGCGGTGCTTATATAGTTTCCATGTGTTGCAGAAGGGCATTTAATAAGACAAACTGTGTCCAGCGCGGTAGTAAACACCGCTGCCTCACCCGATAACGGGTGGGCTACTGGTCCGGCCGTCTAGTTACCATTGTCATACTGTTTGCTGTTTTGATTTCTTTTGCAAAAGATTATTCATCGTAAGGTTTACGTCAAAAGAATTTTGTAAATTTGTTCATTTTGTAAAAAAAATATTCATGGTTATATACTGTTATGTAAACAAGATGTGTGCAAAGAAAGTTATATTGGTGGGTCCTCCCTCCCACGTTTTCGTTAATTCCAGTACCAAGTAGCATACACAGATTAACAGTTTTCTGCTTTCTTTATTTCGTTTCGCTTGTACTGTGAAACCTCGCTTCTTGCCAAATTTCGTCGTTCTAGGCCAAAGGGAAGTACACTATAGATTTTAATGAGTGAGTGTGCGAGTATCAAAATATGTGGCATAAATGGCCGTATCTTTTGATTTCATTGGCCTAGAATCCTATTTATACCACCCAAGGACTTTAGAACTCAGTATGTGACATAAATATGAAATTGATACGTCTAATCTTTTCTGGGAAAAGCAGGGCTTAACTGACAGACGGACAGACAGACAATAACAAAGGAAAACAATTCATGTAATATAATAACAAACTCACAGTTTTTCGATTTTTTCCTTTACTTTTACAGTGAAGCCTTACTTCTTGCCAAATTTCATTATTCTAGACCAACAGGAAGTACCCTATACCTTTTGATGAACGAGTCTTCGAGTATGAAAATATGTAGCCTAAATGGCCATAACTCCTGGCTGCATTTACTTGGAAGCTTACGGTTATTACACCGCCAAGGGACCATTGGCCTTAGCATATGAAATAAATTTCAGCTCGGTAAGTCTACCCGTTCCTGAGAAAAAAGTATTTTCAAGAGTCGGACAGACAGATAAACAGAAAGAGAAACAAATTGAGGGACAGCAAAGTGCCCCTGTAAGGGTTCTGTTTCTACCTACGGCAACCCTAAAATTGAGCGAGAGTCATTCCCATTTATAAGAAGGGCCGTCGGAAACACGGACAAAACAATAGGCCTATATCGTTCACTTTTATGTATGTAGACTGAAGCAGCGAATGAGAATTTGTACCAAGACCGGTATCTGAATTAGGTCTCCTGGTTACTAGCCAGATGAGTTAGCCACTATGCCGCCTTGGCACAGCGATTCGCACAACTGCACCGGTTTCCCTGGCATGCCTTCCTCCTCGTTCCAAATTCTCACTGCCGCCTCCGTGTAGTTTTTTAAAATTCCCCCATTACATTCGAAGAGAATTGCAAGAGACCCAGATTAGATTCCCAGGCTTGTCACAATTGTTCACTAGCTGCTTCAGCCTGTACACATAAAATCATATCTGTATGAGACCAGTTAAGTCTCTGAGATTGTGTCTTTTCAGTTCTATATCGTTGACGGTCAGTATGCTATGCAATTTTGGAACGTATTACTGGAGACCCAAAATGTCCTGTGTAGGAATCAACATGGTTTCCACAAAAAACGATCGCATGAAACCCAGCTTACCCCAGACCGTCCATTGGACCCAGACGGCGGCAGATACTGGCGGCCTGGTTGATGCCGTATTTACCGACCTACAGAAGGCGTTCGATATAGTTCGGTGCTGCCAAATAATGAGAAAAAAAACAGCATAGGGAATATCAGATGATCTGTGTGACTAGAATGAAGAGTTCGTAGCAAACTGATCGCAGCGTTTCGTTATTAACGGAGAGAAATATTCAGACGTATAAGCAGCTTCGGGTGTACCCCAGGGGAGTGTTACAGGTCTATTAATCTTTGCGTTTGTACTGTTTCTTCTGGGTGGACTTGCGTTTAAAAAATGTAAACTAAATATTACGATAAATTTTATAAATAATTGACAAGTACGCCAAACAAGAAGAGATAGAACTACAATGGACGTGTTATTCCATGGACTCTTGCGCTTCTATCCATGAACCATCTTTCCTTTGTCATTCGCTTATCTTATCTGCTTGGATTCTAACCTAAGTGGATGTTCTTGGGTAAAGCTCATCTTGCTGTACCAGCTGATAATGTAAGTTGTACTTAAAACCCGAAAAATATAATGGTTATTTTGTCAAAAGAATTTGTGTATGTCGTCAATCTGTTGTGAGTCTGATACCTAGACTGTCTTAAGTAGATATGGGCCTTAATAAAGAATTTTCATTTTTAGGCGCCATCTTAGAAAAATCTTTAACATTTTTCTTTTAGCTCATCTACGAGACTGCCGTCGGTTAGGAAAATTAACTTTGTCTCAGATCCCACGAGACCGGAGGCAGCTACTAATAATTTAACAATATTTACAGATTTTCTTTATATCACTAGAAAACATCCCAGGCAGAAAAGGTCTAGTCACAGTATTCCAGTTCCATTATAGGATTTCATTTGTAGATGCTACTCTTGTTATCTTATATTGGGAAATCGCGACGAAAACACGACATCAAATTACGCACTACAGTAGTGTTCATCGAACAGACTTGGCAAATATTCTCTGGTGCAACAAGCACACGACTTCTCGCGAACCTGCAATAATATCCATAGTGTTGGGAAATAAGAAAAGGACAATTAATTATCGACGATTGCGTAACTACCCTGAGAACTGAGCTGGTTACTGAGTGCTTATACACGTCGGGCAAAATTAAACAACATATTACACTGTTAATAATATTCCTACATTAGTTATTTCTCTTTTATAGTGAGCCATTGCATTAAAGTGTGTTTCTTTTTATAGAAGTCACGGCTCATATTTATTTTATCACATTACACTATGTTGTTGTGGTCTTCAGTCCTGAGACTGGTTTGATGCAGCTCTCCATGGTACTCTATCCTGTGCAAGCTTCTTCATCTCCCAGTACTTACTGCATCCTACATCCTTCTGAATCTGCTTAGTGTATTCATCTCTTGGTCTCCCTCTGCAATTTTTACCCTCCACGCTGCTCTCCAATGCTAAATTTGTGATCCCTTGATGCCTCAGAACATGTCGTACCAACCGATTCCTTCTTCTAGTCAAGTTGTGCCACAAACTCCTCTTCTCCCCAATTCTATTCAGTACCTCCAGGTTAGTTATGTGATCTACCCATCTAATCTTTAGCATTATTCTGTAGCACCACATTTCGAAAGCTTCTATTCTCTTCTTGTCTAAACTATTTATCGTCCATGTTTCACTTCCATACATGGCTACACTCCTTACAAATACTTTCAGAAACGACTTCCTGACACTTAAATTAATACTCGATGTTAACAAATTTCTCTTCTTCAGAAACGCTTTCCTTGCCATTGCCTGTCTACATTTTATATCCTCTCTACTTCGACCATCATCAGTTATTTTGCTCCCCAAATAGAAAAACACCTTTACTACTTTAAGTGTCTCATTTCGTAATCTAATTCCCTCAGGATCACCCGACTTAATTCGACTACTATGTCCCACATTTACGCTAATAGTCACAAATAAATAAAATTTTTATTTTATTACATTACACGTCATACAGGGTGTCTCTCCTGAGATTCGTCAGACGAAGTTTCTTTGGTGATTCGGCAGACATCAGCAGTGTCGTTTTTGCAGCGTTTGGCTGGAGTCATCCCAGACAAATACTGTTCATCACGTGGACCATGCGACGCCCAACATCGATGGAAAGCGTCGGTTTGTTACTCGTTACAAACAAAATGTTTTTTTTTTTAAAGTGGAATTTTACGCAGCCATCCGATAGAGCGGACCCAGATTTGTCTAGTGTGTTAACAGGGACAGTAGAATACGTGACTAGTCCAGCAGCGGCGGCACCGCCCTGGCACACGCTGACTGCTTCCGCCACACAGAAACGCCACTCAGTCGCTGTTGGAGTACTGGTTATTCTTCCTGCTTTCCTCTTCCTATTAATACACTACTGGACATTAAAATTGCTACACCAAGAAGAAATACAGATGCTCAAAGGGAATTCATTGGACAAATATATTATACTAGAACTGACATGTAATTACATTTTCACGCGATGAGGGTGTATAGATCCTGAGAAAGCAATACCCAGAACAACCAACTCTGGCCGTAAAAACGGCTTTGATACGCCTGGGCATTGAGTCAAACAGAGCTTGGGTGGCGTGTACAGGTACAGCTGCCCATGCAGCTTCAACACGATACCACAGTTCATCAAGAGTAGTAACTGGCGTATTGTGGCGAGCCAGTTTCTCGGTCATCATTGACCAGACGTTTTCAGTTGGTGAGAGATCTGGAGAATGTGCTGGCCAGGGCAGCAGTCGAACATTTTCTGTATCCAGAAAGGCCCGTACAGGACCTGCAACATGCGGTCGTGCATTATCCTGCTGAAATGTAGGGTTTCGCAGGGATCGAATGAAGGGTAGAGCCACGGGTCGTAACACATCTGAAATGTAACGTCCACTGTTCAAAGTGCCGTCAATGCAAGCAAGAGGTGACCGAGACGTGTAACCAATGCCACCCCATACCATCACGCTGGGTGATACGCCAGTATGGCGATGACGAATACACGCTTCCAATGTGCGTTCACCGCGATTTCGCCAAACACGGATGCGACCATCATGATGCTGTAAATAGAACCTGGATTCATCCGAAAAAATGACGTTGTGCCATTCAAGCACCCAGGTTCGTCGTTGAGTACACCATCGCAGGCACTCCTGTCTGTGATGCAGAGTCAAGGGTAACCGCAGCCATGGTCTTCGAGCTGATAGTCCATGCTGCTGCAACCGCCGTCGATCTGTTCGTGCAGATGGTTGTTGTCTTGCAAACGTTCCCATCTCTTGACTCAGGGATCGAGACGGGGCTGCACGATCCGTTACAGCCATGCGGATAAGATGCCTGTCATCTCGGCTGCTAGTGATACGAGGCCGTTGGGATCCAGCACGGCGTTCCGTATTACCCTCCTGAACCCACCGATTCCATATTCTGCTAACAGTCATTGGATATCGACCAACGCGAGTAGCAATGTCGCGATACGATAAACCGCAATCGCGATAGGCTACAATCCGACCTTTATCAAAGTCGGAAACGTGATGGTACGCATTCTCTTCCTTACACGACGCATCCCAACAACGTTTCACCAGTCAACGCCGGTCAACTGCTGTTTGTGTATGAGAAATCGGTTGGAAACTTTCCTCATGTCAGCACGTTGTAGGTGTCGCGACCGGCGCCAGCCTTGTGTGAATGCACTGAAAAGTTAATCATTTGCATATCACAGCATCTTCTTCCTGTCGGTTGAATTTCGCGTCTCTAGCAGGTCAACTTCGTGGTGTAGCAATTTTAATGGCCAGTAGTGTACTTATGAATTAAACGAATATCGCACAAGTGAAATCTGGGGCCGCTCTATGGGATGGATGCTGAAAATACCATGTAATGTGAAACAAATCGACGGTTTTCCGTCGACATTGGGTGTCGTATGTTACACGTAATCATCCGTATTTGTTTGGGTTGACTTCAGCTATACGTTGCAAATACAAAATTGGAAGTATCTATCGAAACACCAGAGAAAATACGCGTAACGGCCCGTAAGAGAGACACCCGGTATATAAATGACCTTGTGTATAACATCGGAAGTTCTGTGAGAATCTTCACGAATGATGCAATTGTATACGGAAAAGTCGTAAGGTAGAAAATTGAGCGCAATACGGGATGACTGGCAGAGAATCGTAGCTTGGCGCTGCTTTCGGCAGTTGACATAAGCAGATGTAGCGTGCTCAGTATAAACAGGGAGAAAGACCTATTGTTGTATGTTTACCCGATTGCAGAACAATCGCTAGAAGCAGTCACGTCCATTAAATATATGGGAGTATGTGTGCGAAACGACCACAAAAAACTGTTCGCAGGTAAGGCACACCTCAGATCCAAATTCATTGAAAGAACCCTCAGGAAGTACGGTCCACTCCCAGAGGAGTCAACTTGTCATACTCTCGTTCTGTATTTGAATATATCTCTTCAGGTTGGGATCTGTAGCAAATAGACTGGATAGAATAAAAGTGATCGGAAGAAGAGTAGCGCGTTTTGTTACAGGCTCATTCAGTAACACTGGATGCGCCACGGAGATGCTCAGCTAGCTAGAGTCTCAGACGTTGCAAGAGAGGTGAGGTGTTGTAGTTGGTTGGAGGGTTTGTGGGATGAAAGGGACCAGACTGTGAGGTGTTGTGCATCACAGTGTGGTTTACGCATAAAATACCGAGAGCGTACGTTCCAAATGGCTCAAATGGCTCTGAGCACTATGGGACGTAACATCTGAGGTCATCAGTCCACTTGAACTAAGAACTACTTAAACCTAACTAACCTAGGACATCACACACATCCATGCCCGAGGCAGGATTCGAACCTGCGACAGTAGCGGGCGCGCGGTTCGAGACTGTAGCGCCTAGAACCGCTCGGCCACTCCGGCCGGCAGACGTACGGTCGTATGGAGGGTATCAAGTGAAACTGTCGACTGGATTGAGGACTTTTTGTAGCAAGGACACAGCGTGTTTTATTGGATGGAGAGTCACCGTCAGATGTAGAAGTAGCTTCGGGCGTGCCCCAGGAAAGTTCGTTGGGACGCTTGTTGTTCATGTTGTATATAAATGACCATGCGGACAATATTAATAGTAACCTCGGAGTGTTTGTAGATTACGCAGTTATCTATAATGAAATAGTATCTGGAAGAAGCTGCGTAAATGTTCAGTCAGATCTTGCAAGATTTCAAAGTGGTGCAAAGATTGGCAACTTGCTTTAAATGTTCAGAAATGTAAAACTGTACCCTTCACAAAACGAAAAATCATAGTATTCTGTGACTATAATATGAATGAGTCACAGTTGGAATACCTGGGTGTCGCACTTTGTAGGGATACGAAATGGAATGCTCACATAGGCTCTGTTGTGGGTAAAGCAGGTGGTACACTTCGGTCTATTGGTAGATTACTCGGGAAGTGCAGTCAGCCTACAAAGGAAATTCCATACAAATCTCTCGTGCAATCCATTCTAGAATGCTGCTCAAGTGTGTGAGACCCATACCAAATAGGGCTACATATGTGAGACACTGTGAGATAAATAAGAGTTATTTAATCTCTACTGCGAGGTATAGGTGTGGATGTGCACTGAGTAGCCGATGAAGAAGGTTGTCACGTAAATTATCTGGCCATAACCATCGTAACTGGTCATATGAAGAACTGACACGGTTAGGTAAACAAATATTGGAGATTTTTTTTTTTGTTCTATGGACCATTTGCATGAGAAATCGGAATGATGTGGAACGAATCATTTCACATTCACATCGCAAATTAATTAGTAAATATTTCTACAGGCTGAACATTTATAAGTTTTTCTTTTTTCTTTTTCTTTATTATCATTATTATTTAATATAAGGGCTTGAGTTAATAATTCCTACTCCCCTCCGCCCATCCCCTTCTCCACCCAAATTTTACACATCACGATAATACAAATCCATCTAAGGATCGAATGAGTTATCAAGAAGAGACTTTTTTACTTTGTTTTCTAATTCTATTTTGCCATATGTCAGAGATTTTATTTCACTAGATAACTGATCAACAATTTTGCAGCATTGTACAACACTTTTTGTGCTAAGGAAAACCTTAATGTGGCGTAATTATTGTCGTTTTTCCATCTGGTATTCTCATTACGTACGTTATTGTTCCTTTATGAGTTTTAAACAGATTCGTATCAGATTGTTTTAGGAATGGTGCTGATAAACCCACTGTTGGGCGCCCTAATCATCAAATAAACACGAACAAGTTCCTTTTGAAGACAAGCATCTAATACGTTCGAAAGTCGTTCCATAAGTAATGCAACACCTACTTGTCTCGGCCAGTTTCAGTTGAAAAAATGTGGAATTTGCTATGGAACATCGCGGAAGATTCTCGTGTCAGCCCCTATAATTTCATGAATTTCCAATAGGTGAAGGAGCTATAGCCTTCAAAACGGCGTCTGTAATAAGAGGTGCGTTCCAGGCAGAGAGCGGTCACTCTCTTTTGACCTAATAACGAGAGCATCGCAGATGTTTGTAGGAGCTTGCAGAATGTCTACGAAGATCTGATAGTAAACAAAAGCACGGTGAGTCATTGGGTTAGTCGTCTGTCACCATCGCAGCAAAGTATTGCAAATCAGTTCGATATCCAACGTGCCGGCAGGCCGCACCATCTGTTATCGTCTTGGTAACACACAGCTGCTCAGAACTACACCAGCTCCAGCAAATGCTGCAATCAGTGTGGCCTACTGTATGTGCCGAACCCGGTCATTTTAAATGATACGAGGGTGAGTCAAATGAAAATCTTAACTATTATTTTAAATATTATTTATTGTGCAGAAGTGGTACAAAGCTGTATCACTTTTCAACATAATCTCCCCCACGCTCAATGCAAGTCCTCCAGCGCTTACAAAGTGCATAAATTACTTTAGAAAAAAATTGTTTTGGCTGTCCATGTAACCACTAGTCCACCGCGCGGCGTACCTCTTCATCAGGACGGAACTTCTTTCCTCCCATTGCGTCTATGAGTGGTCCAAACATATGGAAATCACTTGAGGCAAGGTCTGGTGAGTATGGTGGATGAGGAAGACACTCAAAATGCAGGTCTGTGATTGTTGCAACTGTTGTACGGGCAGTGTGAGGCCCTGCATTGTCATGCTCCAAAAGGACACCTGCTGACGGCAATCCAAGTCGCTTTGATTTGATTGCAGGCCGCAGATGATTTTTTAGGAGATCTGTGTATGATGCACTGGTGACGGTGGTCCCTCTAGGCATATATTGCTCCAAAATGACGCCTTTTTCGTCCCAAAAGAGAGTCAGCATAACCTTCCCTGCTGATGATTCTGTTCGAAACTTCTTTGGCTTTGGTGATGAGGAATGGCGCCATTCCTTGCTCGCTCTCTTCGTTTCCGGTTGGTGGAAGTGAACCCAGGTTTCATCCCCAGTAACGATTCTTCCAAGGAAGCCATCAGCTTTCCGTTCAAAGCGCCGAAGAAGTTCTTCACAAGCATCAACACGTCGTTCTCTCATTTCAGGAGTCAGCTGCCGTCGCACCCATCTTGCAGACACTTTATGAAACTGGAGCACATCATGCACAATGTGGTGTGCTGACGCATGACTAATCTGTAAACATGCCGCAATGTCATTCAGTGTCACTCTGCGGTTTTCCTTCACTATGGCTTCAACTGCTGCAATGTTCTGTGGAGTCACAACTCGTTGTACCTGACCTGAACGAGGAGCATCTTCCACTGAAGTCACACCATTTGCGAACTTCCTACTCCATTCGTAGACTTGGTGCTGTGACAAACATGCATCACCGTACTGAACCTTCATTCGTCGATGAATTTCAATAGGTTTCACACCTTCACTACGCAAAAACCGAATAACAGAATGCTGTTCTTCCCTTGTGCAAGTCGCAAGTCGGGCGGCCATCTTTATACCGATACTGCGACGGTATCTGCACTATGCTGCCACCTAAAGGCCATTCTGCAAGCTGTTTGTAGCACTCTTACCAACACACAGGATAACGGCGCGAAATTTCGATTCGTTATTACAAATTTAAGGTTTCCATTTGACTTACCATCGTATTTTGCGATCGTGACTGTTTCTTGCTGTCTTGCTGTCGCTTCCGCCATGTTGGAACATGCGGACTCTCTCATTCTATGAGATCGATAGATCACAATCAGTCACCTCGCTGCACAACTGGACGTCACTTTTGGAAGTGCTGACACATTCGTCCGCCAGTTGGGGTATTCAGAGGGGTGAGTTTATCGCTGCGCAACATAACCATTAAGAGGAATGAGGGACCGTGTGTGCGGAATTGCTTGCACGTTACGAAGCTGATAGTCACAATTTTTAGTCGAACGAAGTCACAGGTGTTGAAACATGGGTTGATCCCTTCGAATCTAAAACAAAACGGCAATCCATGCAGTGGCGCCACACCATCTATCCCCCGAAAAAATTTCAAAGTCGCACCCTCAGCCGCTAAAGTCATGGCTGCGGTCTTCTGGGACTATAAAGTGGTTATTCTGCCTAGTTAACGTCCTCCCTCATTGTTCAAAGATAACTCTGAAGTGCATGGTGCTACCCTCAGAAATTGAAGAAACGATTTCACCGTGTTCGTTGCCACAAAAAATGCGTACAAACTTCTCCTTCTCCATGACAACGCAAGCCCTCACACAAGTATATGCACGCGAGAGGAACTCACAAGTCTTCATTGCACTCTCCTTCCTCATCACCCTACAGCCCTGCTATCACACCTACCGAATTACATCTGTTAGGTCCAATGAAGGATGCACTAGGCGACAAGCAATACTTGGATGATGCGGAGGCTACTGATGCAGCAAGAGGTTGGCTCCGACGTCGGCCGGTATAGAGTGGTACCACGCGAGCATGCATACCCTCCCAGTAAGGTGTCGTAAGGCCGTCGCGTTGAACGGAGATTATGTTGACAAGTAGGGTTTCTTAGCCAAAAGACCGTGGAATAATATGGTGTATTGGAATCCTGAATAAAATCAATCTGCTTTCAGGAAAAAACGTGTGCCATTACTTACTGAATGCACCTCGTAAAATACTGAGGACAAAATGAAGAATTATGGTTCAGTGTACTATCATAGAATGACGGTAATGTCGCATACCTCTGTAATGAGTTCATTGCCGAACCAGCAGTAGACGCCCAGCTCGGTGACCATAACGCTCATGTAGGCAACGTACTTGAGAATGTCGCCGAGGCTTCCTCTTGCCTGAAATGAGAAACAGTGCTGTTGTGTTACCATGCCGAATGGATTTATGATCGTATGCTCCTCTCTGCGCTGTACATAAAATCATGAAAAGTAATGTACCCTGTAGAAAGCATGCAAGTGGAGTCCTCTGAATTAAACATACAAACTTGAGTGATCCCTGTAGTAATCACGTCTGTAAATTCAGCTTCACGGCCGTCTTAAGTTCGCTGTTCACCGCGATGCATTTGTGTAGCTCCTGGTTATGGGATTAAACAAGCAGTAAATGCTGAGCTTCCTGATCCTGTATCGTAGCAAAAGAACTTTCTGTAGGCTGCCAACGTTATTGTCAGCAAAGAGAAGCGGCACGAGTTTCGAGGAGAGGAGGAGATTTTGGACTGTGATGAAGTTAACGTCCCAGTGTACCTAATAATCGTTAGAACTCTATAGGGACATAAACTGGGAAGTTGTTTCTGGCATGATAAGGAACAAAGTTTATATCAGTATATACCAGGAAATAGGGAATCCACAGTCGGGCAGTTAGTACATAATACTGCGTTGGTTGATACTGCAAAATTAGATGCAATGCAAAACTCACTCACTGCTATAGTGAGTTCCTCATTCGTCAATATTCCAGCATTTCTCCAAATAGCTTCACCGGCTGCATTGACGTCTATATCAGAAACTCGTTCAGTTTACGAAACTATCCAGATGAAACCAGCAGTAGAAAGGAAGAGAACTTAAGTCTTGGTCTATTAATAAAAAAAGTGTTCCATAAAATTTCAGGCATGCAGCCGCATTAATTTAACTTCTGCTTCTGATAGTTCGGCTGTATTCAGTTGAGTCTTTCCATGCTACCTGCAGTTTGGAGTCGATGTTGTAAAGATATGTACGGTGGACAACAAATATCGCAGTGAGCCGGTGACGGATAATGTATCAGACACGAGATCCGCCGCACATCTAGAGCCAGATTCTTGAGCACAATAAAAGACGTATTCTACAGAGTGCAAACGTTCCTCTCCTAGTGTATGTCCCGTTGTATGCGACCAGCTGTTTACATCGTTTGAGAAATCTATATTTTTCTATTTTTCATTTTGTGGCCCGCTTCTCTTCCTGTCGCCACAGCCGTCGGTTTACGTAAGGGAGCCAGATGCACTCGCAACGTGAGGCAAGAAGGGGGCACATGCTACCTGCTACATGCTACCTGCTACATGCTACCTGCGGGAACCTTTGTATTTATTGGAATATTCTCTCGCAGTACTAGGAACGGTAGAGTACAGTCCTACTAAACGGCACTTTTAGCACTGACACGATGGGAAATTCAGTTTCTTTCTAAGGTTGTATCTGTCTCTCCAGTTGGAGAAGAATTTTTCCTGACTACTTTTGTTGCATTCTAACAGGATTTTTCCCATCATTCTGATTTTCCTTCTATTTCAGATTTTTAATTTTTTGTAATAAGTTAACATTATTGGTCTATTAATAAAAAATTGTTCCATAAAATTTCAGGCATG
The DNA here is from genome assembly GCF_023898315.1 of Schistocerca nitens. NCBI lineage: Eukaryota > Metazoa > Arthropoda > Insecta > Orthoptera > Acrididae > Schistocerca > Schistocerca nitens. The sequence continues at coordinate 346,320,970 of NC_064618.1, read as the reverse complement.
CAGCTACATTAATTTAACCTCTGCTTTTGATAGTTCGGCTGTATACCGTCCAGCCCTCTTCAGAGAGAGCCGTATGCGGCCCCAGATATATAAGGCGCCAGAAATGTTGATCGGTGGCAAAGGGGTACAACATTTTCTTGAAAGTAGCATTGTTGATGCACGGTCGATCCACACGGTGATATCGATATATCACTGCAAGTTGCACGATTACGACTCTTTGTGAGTTTATTACAGAAAGCACCGGATTCCAAGATTCGTCTAATCGGAAGCCTCCGTCTCTATTAATTAAATTCGTCGCCAAGCGAATATCAATTGCTTCTTTCAATACTGAGTCCCACAACGATAAAGTCGAGGCTAAAATTTCGATCAAAGAGTGCCCAGTGCCAATACAGTGCTCTCCCACCGCCTATTTGTTAGGTTGTAAGAGCCGGGTGCACCTGCGGTGCTTTGTGGGTCTCTCATGAACTGTACGGGTCGTCTGTCCGAAGTATGAACGAGCACACTCACAGGGGATCTTGTAAAGCCCAGGCTTCTGAAGCACCAAGTCATCTTTAACGGAACGCAGGAATTCAGATGGTTCAAATGGCTCAAAGCACTATGGGACTTAACATCTTAGGTCATCAGTCCCCAGGACTTAGAACTACTTACACCTGATTAACCTAAGGACATCACACACGTCGCAACGTTAAAGCTCGCAGTGATACATCAGTATCACCACGTGGATCGACCGCGCACCCCTAGATCTAATTTCATGCATAAGCTATACCTCTGTGCCACCGATCAACGTCTCTGGCGCCTTGTATACCTGTGGCCGCATGCGGAGTGGCGCGGTCCGTGTTTTTAAAAGGACGGAGCATGTTCTGGAGCGTCAATCACCTCGGCTCACTCTGAAGATGGCTGGACGGTATGCAGCAGCAGTATCGCAAGAAGAAGTGAAATTTATGCGTCTGCGCATCCGAAACTTTATGGAACAATCATTGCACCATGAAAATATGAATATGCAAATTAAACATATTTCTTATGGATACTCGTTCAACACCCTGAAATTAATCATAAAATTAATGTAGTGTCACATATTTAAATCAGAATGGTGGCTTTCATATTCACATCAATAACACAGAGTTACATACTTACATTATGTGATCAAAAGTATCCGGACACCTGGCTGAAAATGACTTACAATTTCGTGGCGCCCTCCATCGCTAATGCTGGAATTCAGTACGGTGTTGGCCCACCCTTAACCTTGATGACAACTTCCACAATCGCAGGCATACGTTCAATCACAGTTTCTTGGGGAATGGCAGCCCATTGAGGATACATATCGATGTCGATCGGTGAGGCCTGGCACGAAGTCGGCGTTCCACAGGGTCCCAAAGGTGGTCTATAGGATGCAGGCCAGGTCTCTATGCAAGTCACTCCATTACAGGGATGTTGTTGTCGTATAACCATCCGTGGTCTAGGCCTCTGTAATAAAATAACTGGGTGAAGTGATCAACAACGAACTTCAACGGATGTCATGTGACATCCGCTACGACTAAATACAACGAAGATTAACGAACAAATTGTAAAAAAAGTCGTAGGGGTGGGAAACCGCGCCTAAAGGCGGAAGAATCACCAATGATCAACGGCATGAGCATGCAGATGGCAATAGAAACCACTGCATTAAAGAAACGCAACGTGTATCAAATCAAATGGTTCAAATGGCTCTAAGAACCATGGGACTTAACATCTGAGGTCATCAGTCCCCTAGAGCTTAGAACTACTTAAACCTAACTAACCTAAGAACATCACACACATCCATGCCCGAGACAGGATTCGAACCTGCGACCGCAGCGGTCACGCGGTTCCAAACTGAAGCGCCTAGAACCGCACGGCCACTCCGACCGGCTAACGTGTATCCACAGGACATGTGGCATGTAATTGAAGAAGTATCATGATGACCTCTCCATTGACAGAAGATTCCAGACTAGTCCCCCATTCGGATCTCCGGGAGGGACTGCCAAGGGAGAGGTTCCCACGAGAAAAAGATTGAATAATCAACGAAAGGGTAACGTACTACGAGTCGGGGCGTGGAATGTCAGTAGCTTGAACGACGTAGGGAAACTAGAAAATCTGAAAAGGGAAATGCAGAGGCTCAATGTTCGTATAGTAGGGGCCAGTGAAGTGAAGTGAAAAAAAAGACAATAATTTCTGGTCAGATGAGGTAATATCAACAGCAGCAGAAAATGGTACAACGGGAGTAGGATTAGTTATGAATAGGAAGGTAGGGCAGATAGTGCGTTACTGTCAAGGGTTCAGTGATAGGGTTGTTCTTATCAGAATCGACAGCAAACCAATACCGATAACGATAGTTCAGGTATACATGTAGACGTCGCAAGCTGAAGTTGAAGAGAGAGAGAAAGTGTATGAGGATACTGAAAGGGTAATAGAGTATGTAAAGGGGGGTGAAAATCTAATAGTCATGGAGGACTGGAACGCAGTTGTAGGGGAAGGAGTAGAAGAAAAGGCTGAATATGGGCTTGGGACAAGGAATGAGAGAGGAAAAAGACTAATGGAGTTCTGTAACAAGTTTCAGGTAGTAATACCGAATACTCTGTTCAAGAATCTCAAGAGGAGAAGGTATACTTGGAAAATACCGGGTTACACGAGAAGGTTTCAGTTAGATTACATCATGGTCAGACAGAGATTTCGAAATCAGATACTGGATTGTAAGGTCTACCCAGGAGCAGACCTAGACTCAGATCACAATATATGTAGTAGTGATGAAGAGTAGGCTGAAGATTAAGACATTAGTCAGCAAGAATCAACACACAAAGAAGTGGGATACGGAAGCACTAAGGAATGACGAGATAGGGTTAAAGTTCTCCAAGGCTATAGATACAGCAATAAGGAATAGCTCAGTACGCAGTACAGTTGAAGAGGAATGGACGTCTCTAGAAAGGGCCATCACAGAAGTTGGGAAGGAAACCAGATACAAAGAAGGTAACTGCGAAGAAATGATGGGTAACAGAAAAATACTTCAATTGGTCGAGGAAAGGAAAAAGTACAAAAATGTTCCGGGAAACTCAGGAATATAGAAATACAAGTCGCTGAGGAATGAATTAAATAGGAAGTGCAGGGAAGCTAAGACAAAATGGCAGCAGGAAAAATGTGAAGACATCGAAAAAGAAATGATTTTCGGAAGGACAGACTCAGCATAATAAGAGTCAAAACAACCTTCGGTGACATTAAGAGCAAGGGTGAAAACATTAAAAGTGCAACGGGAATTCCACTGTTAAATGCAGACGAGAGAGTAGATAGATGGAAACAATAGATTCAAAGCCTCTATGAGGTGGAAGATATGTATGATATGATAGAACAAGAAACAGGAGTCGATTTAGAAAATTCATAGGATCCAGTATTAGAATCAGTATTTAAAAGAGCTTTGGGGGCTTAAGATCAATTAAGACAGAAGGGATAGATAACATTCCATCCGAATGTCTAAAATCACTGGGGGAAGTGGCAACAAAACTAGTATTCTCGTAGGTGTGTAGAATGTATGAGTCTGTCGACATACCATCTGACTTCCGGAAAAGTATCATCCACACAATTCCGAAGACGGCAAGAGTTGACATGTGCGAGAATTACCCCATAATCAGCTTAACAGCTCATGTATCCAAGTTGATTACAATAATAATATACAGAAGAATGGAAACGTAAACTGAGGATGCGCTAGATGACGATCAGTTTGGATTTAGGAAAGGAAAAGGCACGAGAGAGGCAATTCTGACATTGCGGTTAAGAATGGAAGCAAGACTAAAGAAAAATAAAGACAGGTTCACAGGATTTGTCGACCTGGAGAAAGCCTTCGACAATGTAAAATGGTGGAAAATGTTCGAAATTCTGAGAAAACTAGGGTTAAGCTATAGGGAGAGACGGGTCATATACAATTTGTACAACAGCCAAGAGGAAATAATAAGAGTGGACGACCAAGAACGAAGCGTTCGTATTAAAAAGGGTGTACGACAAGGATGTAGCCTTTCAACCCTACTGTTCAATCTGTACATAGAGGAAGCAATGATGGAAATAAAAGAAAGGTTCAACAGCGGTATTAAAATTCAAGTTTAAAGGATATCAAGGATACGATTCGTTGATGACATTGCTATCCTAAGTGAAAGTGAAGAAGAATTACATGATCTGGCATGCTACCAGTGTTAAAGACTGCGATGGAGCTCCGTATGCCACGGCAAACAGGCTGACACTGACGGCGGCGGTGCACAAATGCTGCGCAGCTAGCGCCATTCGACGGCCAACACCGCGGTTCCTGGTGTGTCCGCTGTGCCGTGCGTGTGATCATTGCTTGTACAGCCCTCTCGCAGTGTCCGGAGCAAGTATGGTGGGTCTGACACACCGGTGTCAATGTGTTCGTTTTTCCATTTCCAGGAGTGTATGAACAGAATTAAAACATGGGTAAAATGATATGGTCGATTTAAAACAAATGACGGTGATGGAATTAGAGTAGATCTGAGGCACTAAAAGTAGTAGGTAGGTTTCGCTACTTGAACACCAAAATAATTGAGGTTGGCCAAAGTAGAGAGAGCGAAAGTGTTCCTGAAAAAGAGAAATGTGGTAATATCGAATAAAAATGTGTGTATTAGGAAGTCCTTTCTAAATATTTTTGTCTGTAGTGTAGCTTAATGTGCACAATAACTGGTTCAAACTAGAAGAGAAAGGAAGCTGTTGAAATGCTACAGAAGAATGCTGAAGATTAGATGGGAAGATCGGGTAACCAGTGAGGAGACACAGAACCGAAATGGGAAAAAGGGGGATAGGTTGATAGGGACACAACGTGAGGCATGTATGAATCGTCGATTTGGCAATGGAGGGAAGTGTGGGGACTAAAAATTGTAGGGCTGGAGCGTAGTAAACAAGTTCAAATGGATGCAGGCTGCTCTAGCTACTCAGAGGCGAAGAAGCTCGCGCAAGACAGAGAAGCGTGGAGTACTTCAGCAAACCAGTCTTGGGCTCGAATAAAACGGCAAAAACAACATTACCTGAACAATATTATGAAAGAACTAAAGAATTTCTATAATTATTTTGTTCCACTGATGATCGTGTAGTTAACAGTCAATATGAACCACCGAGCGAGGTGGCGCAGTGGTTAGCATACTGGACTCGCATTCGGGAGGACGACGGTTCAATCCCGTCTCCGGCCATCCTGATTTAGGTTTTCCGTGATTTCTCTAAATCGTTTCGGGCAAATGCCGGGATTGTTCCTTTGAAAGGGCACGGCCGATTTCCTTCCCAATCCTTCCTTAACCCGAGCTTGCGCTCCGTCTCTAATGACCTCGTTGTCGATGGGACGTTAAACACTGACCACCACCACCACCATCAATATGAACCAAAAGCACATGGTAAGCTAGAAGCCTACTAAAGTGTTGTAAGTTATTTTTTACCGTCACCACTTGGTACAGCTGGAAGCAGAGGGATACGCCAATGGAGAAACTCTGTGCCAGCAGCATACCGCTCACCACGTCCTCTAGTAGCCGGGCGTTCCTGAAACACCACAAGTTGTTGATCGTCTGGAATGTGGCGGACATTTCTTAAAGGAGGAAGGTGTACATCAAAACCGCGCCAGCTGAAGCGACTAAAAGGTATAGGCGTAGTTAAATATATTTGTAATCCGTATCAAGAAAAATAGAACTATTGTATGAGATACAACAAAGATGTATTTCGATCAGACATTTGGCGATAACGACTTATTGCCACAAATATGTGGCGCGTAGATAATATTGCTCTTTCTTACATACTAGGTTTTTTAACGGCAGAGCATGTTACAAGTAATTGCTTTCTTATAGTCTATTTTTGTATTTTTAGTTAATATGGTAAGCAGTGTCCACCTTCACACATCTATTTGGTCATCGTCAAAAGATCAGCCAGTTTTTCAACTTAATTTTGGTGAGTTATGTTGTAATTCCTCCGTTACAAGACACCGACTTGTAGTCAGGGCAGCTAGGAGGTGAGGCTGCCACCTCCGAGTGTCCCAGCACACCTGTTTTCTTTAGAGGTTGTCTCCCCTTACGTGGTTACCTTCACTACGGTTATCTATCCGTCAAGTTAGATTTTTAGGCTGTCCTTCCCTGTTTTTAATCAAGGTTGACTCCTCTAGGGCCGGCCGCGGTGGTCTAGCGGTTCTAGGCGCTCAGTCCGGAACCGCGCGACTGCTACGGTCGCAGGTTCGAATCCTGCCTCGGGCATGGATGCGTGTGATGTCCTTAGGTTAGTTTGGTTTAAGTAGTTCTAAGTTCTAGGGGACTGATGACCACAGATGTTAAGTCCCATAGTGCTCAGAGCCATTTTTGAACTCCTTTAGGAGGGTCGGCCTCACTACGCACCCTCCCCCCTCCCCCCCCTCACACACAATTCTGTCCCCCTATGTTGTGGACTGCTCTTCGTCTGACTCCTGCCCAAACGACCTGTCTAGCTGGGTGGCCCTACCAGGATCTGGCACTCCCTCCATCATAGCTCGACAACAGCTAAAGCTAAAACTAAGATAATGACATTCCATGACAAGGAGCATTTAATAGCAAAAATTATAACTGATGATAAGCCGCCGGAACAAATAATTAATTTTAAATTACCTGTGATGTGCGGTCTCAGATAAACTGATGAGCCAAAACATTATGACCATCTGCTTAATAACTTGTCTGTGCGTCTTTGGAACGAAACACATCACCAATTGTGCGTATCAGGGACAGTTTGTAGGTAGGTTTGTGAGGATATGTGGCATTAGATGTTTGCGCACAGGTCATGTAATTCGCGTAAATAATGGGCCGCTGATTTTCAAGTTCAAATGGTTCAAATGGCTCTGAGCACTATGGGACTTAACATCTGAGGTTATCAGTCCCCTAGAACTTAGAACTACTTTAAACCTAACTAACCAAAGGGCAGCACACACATCCATGCCCGAGGCAGGTTCGAGCCTGCGACCTTAGCGGTCGCGCGGTTCCAGACTGAGGCGCCTAGAGCCGCACGGCCACACCGGCCGGCCGATTTGCAAGTGACACAGTTAGGTTCCATATTAATTATATAAGGTGAATTTGGTCGCCAAGACATCAACGTGAGTTCATTATAATGCTCGTTAAACAACTGTAGCATGGATCTGGCTCCGAGACACGGAAAATTATCTCGCTGAGAGATGACAATGTCGTCGGGGAGAACATCAAGCATGAAGGGATGCATGTGGTTCGGAGTTGTCAGCGTGTCTTCGGTTCCTGCCACAGGTCCCATGCCGGCGCAGGACAATGTCTCTCAAAGCATAATACTGCTCCCACCAGCCTGCGTCCGTGGTACGCTGCACGTTTCGAGTCAACGTTCACCACTGTGACGGCGTTTGTGAAGAGGACCATCGACCTAGTGCAGTAAAAGTGTAATTCACGCGAAGAGCCAACACATTTCCATTGATCGGCCGCCGCATCCCTACGGTCCCGAACCCGCTGCAGTCGTAACTCACGATGTAATTGGGTCAATATGTCGTATATGCACCTCATATGTGACTGTGTTCATCTGTGAAACTGGACTCTAAAAGCAACCTGAGCTATCAGTAATCGAAATCTCCGTGTGTGCGAGTTGTATGAGTGTCAGTTTCACTGTCATTTAAGCCCTCAACAGAGTGTTACATGAAAAACTTAAACTTACATTTGGATAAGCTATATGACTGCGTATTTGAATATGTAAAACCACAGGAACAAATGAGCCTCTAACAATGAATACCTAAGCTACCTGACTGCGTTTTTGAACAAGAATGTACAAGTGATACAGAAACTGGCTTGTGCAACGATTTACTGGATTAGAGTTCATGAGATGTTGTGGTGTGTCAGTGTCTCCGTTTCGGCCCTAAGTTTTACACTCGCCTATTTAGATGGCTGCCTTTTCCCATGTGGTTTACAGCAGTTCTCAGCGGCATGCAGCAGCAGCGGCTAATGCTTATTGTTACTAAGAACGAATTTAATGAGAAGGAGTTAGCTTGTGTCCTGTTAACAACTAAATAACTCGCGAGAAGGGATTTCATACATTCAGTCTGTTTAAAACTTCAGAATCATCGTAACCCATGATCAATAATAGACAATGACAATTACAATGACATAGGTATCAATAATGGCTGAGTGACGGATTAAGAAATTATTTCAATTTCAAAGTTACATTAACATTCAAAAACCGCAGAATTTGTTTATTAATGAGATATGGAGAATAATTGTTATTATTTGGAGGATAACGCGGCTTCTTTAACTGACAAGCAAAACATACGATTATTGCAAACTCGGACTAACCTTGCAATTGCTTTTGCGATATGGTTGCGAATTTTACCTTGAATTCCATCTTCAAGCTTAGTTAAGCCATCTAAATCTCTCCTGGCTATATAAATGAAATCAGGCGTGAGGGCAACGTGACACGTCTTCTGTCCCCCAGCTCTCGACCGACACTACTACTTCCACTCTCGCAGTCCCTCCTATGTTTCGTCCCCAGATTGTCGCTTCGGTATCTGAGTGCTTACACAGTGCAAAGAATAGCGTTAAGTTGACTGTATTGTTTTATTGTGATGGAGAGTTCTGGCACACTCCTTAACAGCCTCCCTGTCGAATCTTTAAGAATTTGAATGGGACATATATATATATATATATATATATATATATATATATGATAATTAAGGATTTTTGTCGTATTTGTACATAAGTCCCTTTCAAATTATATATATATATGTTAGTGAGTAAATGTTGTTCTTACAAGGAATATAGTGAACCATTTCCTGCTTACTAAAAGCGGTGAAATATTTAAGCAAAATACATAAAGATGTAGAAGTTCTATTAATGCTAAACAGATTGTTCATTATTGATTCAATTATCTTGTGACCAGTTTGGGATCCTTTTAAAAAAAAAAGTATATAGGCACATTTTAATACATGAAAAATTTCAACCTGTAAAGTTTAGGAAAATAACAAGAAATACATGTAGAGTGTTATTTTTTTGTAAAAAGGGAATATTCACTGCACAGGGAGTTTTGTATTGTTTTGCACTTTGCACACTTGTAGAAATATGAGAGGAGATGCAATGTTGCTAACTGTGTGTGGAAGTGTGTTTAGTGTCTCTATCACTAACACCTCAACGTAGAGTGTAGCAGAATCATGCAGCGGTGTGTACAGTGTCTAGTTCACTGGCACCTTTACTGGGGGAAATTGCACTTTTGGTGACACGGTTGCTTATATTATCAGTGTCCTTTCACTGAGACAGCACTGTGTAATTGTGGCTCTCGAAGGTAAAGCTCAGCCTTGGTCGCTGATTGACACTCAAGAACAGATATTTATTGCAGACATCCTTCATTATGACAGATCTCCTTGGTTGCTGCCATCAATGGAAGTGAAACGTTGTTGCAGACATCACGTGTGCATGTGCATATGTTTGTGGCCTCGCAGGTCCCAGTTACTTGGAACTCTACAAACAGAACATACTTATTGTAACAATTTTACAAAACTTGTATACATATTCCTGTAAACATAAGTGAAAATAGTCAAGCAAGTAACTGCACATGCAGTTATTATGAATGAAAGTTTGTAAATTGTTTCATATGAGAAACAAATATATTAACATGAATCTAAGATTATTGTACATGAAACTCAAATGTGTGGCATTATGAGAAGTGTTTCATTGCTAATTAAGTTACCTGCTCATGAAGTATAAATTGAATATTAAGTAATTCTGCACAGGCAATATTTCCTTATAACATAAACATCAAACAAAATGTGGTGCATTGTACAGCGTTACAAAGAAAATGACAAAAAAACTTACTGCATAAGAAAAGCTTTGCATATTTCAGCGTCATACACAAAATGACACAAAAATATTATACTGCATAATAAATGCTTTGTGTATATATGGACGTAAGATATGCTGCGTGAGGCAGCTATATGCAAGAACGCTAAAAAGTATTGGTCAGCACAGTCAGTACTTGGCACATACTGATTAAAAATCTTAACAGTGACATACATCAGTGTTTTACATAAGTAACCTTAATGTCTTAATAATCATATATTGAATAATATAGTACTATTCAATAGTTATTTGTGTGATCAGAAGTGTACTTTTGTTGGGGAATGGAAGTACTATTCTACCATCACCACAACTACCACAAAACATACGGGTGTCTACATTACACATAAATCGGAGCCACCTTTCTACAGGATATGGGTGTAGTAAAGGGGACTGGGATAGTTAGTTTTTTCATTGTTGTATTCACTATGGAATTCTGTTCAATATAAGTTCTCTCTTGTCATTTTATCTGAAAAAATTTGATTAGACCTTATACTAGCAGTAGTATAAAAGTTACATAAAATTCTTTCTTCTCATGGAGATCATCAGCTCCTGTTATTTCGAGAAACTATTATTACTTCCTATTTTCACATTCAAGGTTTACGTTTCAGTGGGTGCTGGAACATTTATTGTACTAATTTTGGTTTCTAAAGGAAGAAATTCATTAGTGTCTAAGCTAACAAGCTTGAAAGTTGAAAGTTGTATACGCCAGGAGAAACTCAGGTCTCACAACAAGTAATAAGTTTTCTTCTTTGTTGAATGACTGCCAAGTTCAGTTTCGTCTGACACTTGCAAAAGGATTACTAGTACAGGTATTATTTTTATGTTTTTTAATTAACCCTTTGTGGTTCGCTTGCTTTCACTTTATTATGATTTACTTCCATCTCTGGTCCTTTCCGTTCGTGTTTGATTTCTATTATTATCTGAAAAGATTTCATTAGTGGCATACATATATGCATTATAAATTCTACAACGCTGTATTTGCCTACGTTTATTAGTGACAGTGGAAAACCATGCGAGACAAACCCAAATGTTACCTTGTTCCACGGCTTTAGTTTTACTTTTCTTCATAATTTTCATTGTCAACATTTCCGTTTTTTTTCTTCTCTAGCTATGCCCTGAACTATTTCTGTGAGACTCCATTGACTCATTAGTAAAAGTTTGCTTAGCCTAGAATAATCGTAACAATGACGACTTATTAATAATATAATAATCGAAGCTTGTTCCACAGACCTTCTTACAAAATGTTTAGTGTTGGAGGCGTCCACGGTGGGCCCTCAAGGCATCTTACCCTCATTTACTTACTTCAATATAGAGGAATTCCTTTGAGCCCTCTTGTATTACTTAGCACTAATCATTTTCTGGGAGTGGTGACATCTTGCTATTGTAATTGTGCTTTCCGCATGTAGTGTGTCAGAACTCTCCATTACATTGAAAACAATATAGTCAACGCTATTCTTTGCATCGTGTAAGCACTCAGATATCGATAATAACAATCTGAGGGCGAAACATGGGAGCGCAATTCTAAGCATTGTTGTGAGACGAGGTCTGTCTGTGAGAGTGAAAGTAGTAGTGTCGATCGAGAGCTGGGAGACAGAAGTCGTGTCACATTCTCTCACATGGGCGATGGCAGATCTTACCAAACTCAAGGTCTGATTTCATTTATGTATCCAGGAGAGATTTAGATGGCTTAACTACGCTTGTAGATGGAATTCAAGGCAATATTCGCAAGCACAGCGTAAAATGCAATTGCAGGGTTAGGCTCGTGATCGTTAGTCCGAGTTCGCAATAATACCATGTTTTGATTGTCAGTTACAGAAGTCTCCTTATCCTCCAAATAATAATAATTGTTCTCTACGTGTAATTACTAAGTATATTGTGGTTATTAAATGTTAATTTAACTTTGAAATTGAAATAATTTCTTAATCTGGCTTTCGCCATTATTATTGTCCTTTTCTATTATTAGTTTCTGAAGTTTTAATAGACCTAATTTATGAAATGCCTTCTCACAAGTTATTTAGTAGTTATCAGGACCCAAGCAAACTCCTTTCTATTAAATTCATTCTTAGTAACAAAAAGCTTTAGCCGCTGCTGCTGCATGCTGCTGCGAATTGCTGTAAACCACATGGAAAAAGGCAGTCATCTAAAGAGGTGACTGCAAAATTTAGGGCCAAATCAGAGACACTGACACACCACAAATCTCATGTAATCCAGTAAATTCCGTTGCACAAGTCAGACTCTGTATCACTTGTAAATTCTTATTCGAAAACGCAGTCAGATAGTTTAGGCGTTCATTGTTAGACGTTCATTTGTTCCTGTAGTTTTTCATATTCAAATACGCCATCAGACAGCTCATCGATTTGTCAGTTTTAAGTTTTTCATGTAACGATTTGTCGAGGGCTTAAATGACAGTGAAACTCACACTCATACAACATGCACATAGTTTTTTTTATGCAGGTTAGATTCCATTTACTGATTGCTCAGGTTGCTTATCCAGTCCAGTTTCACAGATGAACAGACACGTACGTGTTGCATATATTGTACGTTATAATTTGAACACTTAGGGATGGTCTGCTGCAGAACTCCATGTTCAACAATGTACGATCAACGGTGTGCTCTGAAATACTTGTGCGTGACCAGTATTGTGCACTTTCGGCAAAGAAGCCACGTATCACCACCTATCCTACTTTACAGAGCACCAAGTCTCCGAACCCCACGTTATGTGAAGAGTCGTGGACGTCCAACTACCTTAGCAACTACTGGTAGCTTCCCTGTCCCGTAGATGCTCACGACAGCAGCTCGTGAACATTTGACCATCTTCGTCGTTATCGAGATGCTCGTTAACAGGCTCTGCGTAATAATAATCTGCGCTGTGTCAAACTCGCTTTTCTCAATGGATATCCCCATTTGCGGCCCATGTGTTCATTAGACTGATCCCCCGACCGTGTCTGCTCCACTTTATACTTTTGTTAACGCGTCGCGCGCGCATCCAACGTCGCGGTGGGCAGTGATCATAAAGTTTTGGCTTATCAGTGTATTATGCCTAGTGCTCAAGCATACAAACTGCAATGCTCCAGGAGTTGGTAGGTACTGTAAACCGCACTCTACTCAAAACAGTTATGAAAGAGACAGCACTAAAATTTTAAATGTGATGGCAGTACCAGTTCCAATGTATGGATCAGACACTTGGACTCTAACCGCCAGTCAAAGGAGGAGAATTGATGTAGCAGAGATGAGACTCCTAAGACCTCTAGCTGATTACAAACTCATAGATCGAATAAAAATAGTGAACTACGGAATGAATTGGGTGTCAAAAGCATACATCAAAAAACAGAAAAGTACAGAAAAATGGCAGGAACACATTCAAAGGATCTCAGTAGAACGAATACCTAAATTAGTATACACCTCACGGGAAAAGGAATGCTCGGCGTCCTAAGAAAAGGTGGAAAGATGAGTTGCAGTCTACTTGAGATTGGGACAGGCAAGGATGCCTAAACTGGACTTGATGATGAGCTGTTGGGTTGGGTTGTTTGGGGGAAGAGACCAAACTGCGAGGTCATCGCTCTGATGATGAGCTGTGTCTGCCTCTGTAGCCAAGTGGTCAACGCGAGAGATCTTCTTCCAGGGGACCTGAGTTCGATTCCTGGTACTACCAGAGATTTTTCTTTGGTAGAAGGACTGCACCAAACTGCACTCAGCCCCGTAACGCCAATTGAGGAACTACCTGATTGAGAGGTGATGGAGGTCGGAACGCCGACAACGGCCGGAACTCGGGAGCAGGCTGTTATGACCTAATGCCCCTCCATTCCGCATACGATGGGTGTCGGTCGACTATCACCTGGTCTTCAGGGCCTGATCGCAGAGTTTTCTTTCCTTTCATGTGAAGTAGTAAACATTAATATTAACATGTTTATATCGTAAGAAATGTCACCTGACAGCGGCCAAAGTAAATATCAGTACTGTACTAACTAAATTACTTCATGTAGAGCCTATGCCTACAGTTCTGTAAATGTCCCATGTTTTTAATAACAACATTACTGTGGGAACTGTAAACAGAATGTATAGCTGACTTATCAGAAACAAATATTGTATAACAAACCGTATTTATTGGCAAAAAGATTCGTCAGCGCAATATGCAGTCTGACAATAACCAAAGGCAAACAGTTTTTCTTGTAACGAGGTGTGAGAGCAACTGTGAACTCTGATTGAACCACCTCTGCTATTGACACGAACTGGACGACAGATTTGTTTTTCGATAGCCTTTCGCTATAATGACATGTAGTTCTTGTGTGCAGCGAGGATGCTAAATGATTCTGCAGTTTGCCGACTGCTCATTGCGTTTATTGGAATATGGTAGCTCTCAGTACGCCAGGTTTATGTTAACTGCTGTTAATTACTAGCATTTATTTAGTAATTAAGAAAGTGTCGGTTTGTACTATAAATAAAGAGTCCTTATGTATTTTGAAATACTAGCGCGAGCTGAGACAAAATATTGTGAGAGATGCCAATATACGAGGGCTATTCCGAAAGTAAGGTCCGATAGGTCGCGAAATGGAAACCACGGTAAAAATCAAAAATGTTTTATTTGCAACAGTTAGATACACCTTGCAGCTACTTATCTCCATAGTCGCCGACCCGACTTAGACGTGTATCGTAGCGTTGTACCAACTTTCCCATACCCTCGCTATAGAAGGCAGCCGCCAGTGCTCTCCGCCAATTCTCTACGCTGGCCTACGGCTCGTTGTCTTGTGCCGAAATGTTGTCTTCATAACCAGCGGTTCATGTGACCTGAGCTGAAACTCAGAGGGAGACAATTACGGGCTGTATTGTGGGTAATCTCACATTTCCATTTGAAAACGATGCAGGAGCATTTTCATTGCCCCTGCAGAATGCGGCTGAGAATTGTCTTGAAGACGAAACAGCACGACAGTTATGTAATGTTAGCTGCATAGCTTCAGGGGAAATTTCTCACCAGGCCCCCGTACTTGGCGGCAGACACTATTTTCTAGACATCTTTACGCACTCACTGCGAGCTCAGAAATGAGAAGAGCGACGTGATGCTAACTGGGGTTATACTAGAGACACTACCCAACACATCTGTGCAAAGCTTTATCGGATTTTCATAGTCGTTTCCATTTCGTAACCGATCGGACCTTACTTTCGGAATAGCCCTCGTATATTCACCTTCTGTTCTGAATGATATATAGTACTAGCCATCAGCGGGTAAATGTTGCTCCTACGTGATGCAGATCAGATAGGTATTCTGAATTCGTACTGAAGTGACTGTTGAGAAGCAGATACTTCAACGTAACTGTTCAAGTAGTTGTTTCAGTAATTATTAGTTTACTTATAAAGTAAATTCCGTGCTGCGTTTGTTGGGTATGTTAACTTTTAAATAACTTTATACTTAAAGATAATGACTGATTAAAAATGCTAAGTTTTCTTACAAATTATTGAATATTGATAACATATAATTTGCCAATCATCAGTCACTAATCAATTAACCTACACTGTTTGCTAAAGTGATTGTTATTTTTACTGCGAGTATATTCTAATGATATTTCATATGTAATATGTGGTATGTGAATGTTAGTTTACAAATGCTCAGATCATAGATGTTATTTTTTTTAAATTGCAGGCACTACTGATTATGATCAATCGTCTGTGTACACCCTCATCATTAATTTCGTCGAGTGTGCCACTGAAAGTACAAATCCTGCATTATATGCACTAGTGTTTATTTGGCTATAAATAACACTCCCATAAGTGACGTGATCATACTTATTAAACAGATAAACACTAGTAGTACTGTCGTCGTGATTCCTTAACACCAAAACACCACGATAGCGATTGTGACAAATAATCATTCAGATTTAATAATTGTAATTGAATCCAATACGGGGAGTCAAATTATTTGTAGAATACACTCAGCTTTGGAAACAACGTCGCAAAAGTCTTAATAGTGGTTCAACACACAGCGGTTTTGTCTTTAGCCATGTAACTTGTTTCTTTCATACAGCTGTAGCTTTACGATTGTACACACTGAGTAGTAAGGCGAATTTCCTTTAGTAGAACAAATCAGCGTACATTTCATGAATTGGCGGACATGCATCTGTGTAACGATCTATCTAATTGTAATGTACTTCAAGTAACGTGGTCTTGTGGAGAAAAATTTCCTCCCGCATTTTTAAAATGCAGTTTTTCTTTCGCATCGTTTACTGACGGCTTCTAGACACCATTAGTGTGTAGATAAGTAAACAACACGTTTCTGCAGTACTTGCTGGTAGAATGATTATCTTGTTGAATCATACATTATATATTTGAGTCTGCGAACACGTAGGGTATTGTCGCAGTGTTATGAACACGGTATAGATCTGGATGACGGTGCTTGTTGAAGTGTATATGTCTCGACGGAGGTCAAGTACAATTATGAACTTCATTTTTCTTCGTTGATTTGTGAAGAGATAACTTTCACTGAAGAATGTATTTTTTACAAAAACAAGTAAATCCATTGAGCCTCGATTAAAGTACGTGCTACCTGCACACAAGTGTGCCGAATTAATTTGAGAGTTATTGTGTAGGAGGACGTTTTTGTTGACTGTGTTATAGCACGTATTTTTTACCAAACAGTTTAAATGGCCACGATTAACTGAACTTTTTGGGGGAAGTCCTTTCAGAAATACTTCAGAGCATTCCGTGTGAAGGTGAGACGGCATTCTCGGCTGTGTGGTTTGGAAACGGGCACCCAACGCCTTTCTCCTTGCCCTGACTGTGCCTAAAGAAACGAATTCATTTCCTGCTGCAGTTGTGATTAGATCTTGTCTTCGCAATCACAGCGGATACATTCAGGACGGAAGAGATAGCACAACTTTATTTAAACCAGACTTCAATCTAATTTAACAGGTATATATACATATTAAAAATGAAGCTCACAGTTTGCGTAAGGTAAAAGGGCATTTGAATTGGTGGAAGAAGAGCTGCGTACAAAAACGTTTTTCTTCAACCGGTGGACGACGCTCGCTCAGTCAAGAAAACCAAATACGTAAGTAGTCAGAGAAAACAAAATAAATAAGACACGTAATTGAGGGACAGAGAGAGAGAGACATACTGTCTAAATGTGGCACGTGGTAGTAGAACGTGGCACACTGCTGTAGTGGAGGCGGCAGCCGTCGGGATGCGAGTTGTCATCGTGAATCCCGGTGATCTGATTGTTGCATTTACCGATATATTATCGACCTTTCTGGTACCTGCATCACTCATTAGTGGGTCTATATGATCCGAAATGATTGTAAATTTTGTTTTTCGTTATTTAAAGACCAAGATAACATTATGAAATTTAGTGAATTTCTGTGAAAACGTGTAAGCATTACGCGTTTAAAAATATTTTAAATTACTTTTAGCAGTTTTGTTATAAACATTAATAATTACAAATGTACGAGTAACTTTCGGATCTTAATGACTCGACAGAAATATCACTGCTCTGCTGTCAAATATTTTTCAGTTTCCTGTTATGATTCAAATGCCTCTGAGCACTATGGGACTTAACATCTGTGGTCATCAGTCCCATAGAACTTAGAACTACTTAAACCTAACTAACCTAAAGACATCACACACATTAATGCCCTAGGCAGGATTCGAACCTGCGACCGTAGCGGTCACGCGCTTCCAGACTGAAGCGCCTAGAACCGCATGGCCACAACGGCCGGCAGTTTCCTTTTATACTTCACGGTAAACGAAATTGTTGTAGATATGGGAAATACAACAACGCAGCCGATGTACACGAACAATGCGATACGACCAGGACGATGTATTCCTCCAACACTCCTCAATATACAAGGTGGTCCATTGATAGTGACCAGGCCAAATATCTCACGAAATAAGCATCAAACGAAAAAAACTAGAAAGAACGAAACTCGTCTGTCCGAAGGGGGAAACCAGATGGCGCTATGGTTGGCCCGCTAGATGGCGCTACCATAGGTCAGACGGATATCAATTGCGTTTTTTTATAAATAGGAACCCCCATTTTGTATTACATACTAGTGTAGTACGTAAAGAAATATGAATGTTTTAGATGGACCATTTTTTTCGCTTTGTGATAGATGACGCTGTAATAGTCACAAACGTATAAGTACGTGGTATCACGTATAATTTCGCCAGTGCGGACGGTATTTACTTCGTGATACATTACCCGTGTTAAAATGGACCGTTCACCAATTGCGGAACTGGTCGATATCGTGTTGCTGTAGGGCTAATGTGATCAAAATGCCCAACGTGCGTATGCTATGTACGCTGTTCGGTATCCTGGACGACATCATCCAAGTGTCCGGACCGTTCACCAGATAGTTACGTTATTTAAGGAAACAGGAAGTGTTCAGCCACATGTGAAGCGTCGACCACGACCTGCAACAAATGATCACGCCCAAGTAGGTGTTTTAGCTGCTGTCGCGGCTAATCTGCACATCAGTAGCAGACAAATTGCGCGAGAATCGGGAATCTAAAAAACGTCGGTGTCGAGAATGCTACATCAACATCGATTGCACCTGTACCATATTTGTATGCACCAGGAATTGTATGGACGACTTTTTTTTTTTTGCTCGTGTTCTATTTAGCGACGAAGCGTCATTCAACAACAGCGTTAACGTAAATCGGCATAATATGCACTATTGGACAGCGGAAAATCCACAATGGCTGCGACAAGTGGAACATCAGCGACCTTGGTGGGTTAATGTATGGTGCGGCATTATGGGAAGAAGGATAATTGGCCCCCATTTTATCGATGGCAATCCAAATGGTGCAGTGTATGCTGATTTCCTACGTAATGTTCTACCGTTGTTACTACAAGATGTTTCACTGCATGACAGAATGGCGATATACTTCCAACATGATGGATGTCCGGCACATAGCTCGCGTGGGGTTGAAGTGGTATTGAAGAGCATATTTCATGACAGGTGGATTGGTCGTCGAAACACATACCATGGCGTTACACGTATTGCCAAATGCATTGAGGTTGACGGACATCATTTTGACAATTTATTGCATTAATGTAGTATTTACAGGTGATCACGCTGTAACTGCATGTGTTCTCAGAAATGATAAGTTTACAAAGGTACATGTATCACATTGGAACAAGCGAAATAAAATGTTCAAACGTACCTACGTTCTGTATTTTAATTTAGAAAACCTACATGTTACCAACTGTTCGTCTGAAATTGTGAGCCATATGTTTGTGACTATTACAGCACCATCTATCACAAAGCGAAAAAGTGGTCCAACTAAAACATTCATATTTCTTTACGTAATACACGAATATGTAATAAAAATGGGGGTTCCTATTTAAAAAAATGCAGTAGGTATCCGTTTGACCTATGGCAGCGCCATCTAGGGGGCCAACCAAAGCGCCGTCTGGTTTCCCCCTTCAAAATAGACAAGTTTCCTTCTTTGTAGTTTTTTCGTTTGACGCTTATTCGTGAGATATTTAGTCAGGTCACGATCAATGGACCACCCTGTATACAGGGTGAATCACCTAAAACTTCACCGCAAATATTGTGGAAATAAAAGTGACATTGATGTGCGGTTTTCACAGAATGGATTGGTAGTCAGGGCCTCGTGTTGTCAGCCAATAGTACTTAGGTAGTGCATTTTTGTGCAGACACATTTTTAAAATTGAATGATGTCTATTGACATTACCAGACTAAAATTATGGTGAATTAGAATGTCAGTGGTGTTTGTTGCAGGGTTCTAGTGTGAATCGTTTACAAGATGTTGAATTTTGAAAAGTTCCCACACCGACACTTGTACAGTACCTGTGGTAGCACACACTAAAGAACAACATAAGTGAATACACTAGTTATCTGGATTCTGATTATTAACGATACAACTGACCATCATAAGTTACGTTCAAACGAACCACCGCCAGTGGCAATACATGCTTCCAGTCTGGTATTGAACGACTATTGCACGCGCTAGCATTTCAGCCGAGATGTCCGAGCAGGCTGGAGTAATATGTCGTTGCATATCATCGGGTACAGTTGATAAGTCCTTGTAGACGGCATCTTCTATCTTTGTCCACAGACGTCAAATCCGGGGAACTAATTCTTGAAGACAAACTGTAGTAATTCGTGCACTATGGGCTGGATAACCGTCATGTTGGTACCACAGGTTCCTCATAGTCTGCAGAAGAACGTCTTCTAGCATTCGTGGAAGAAGGTCTGGTAGGAGGCTGCGATATTTGTGCGCGTTCAGTGTTCCGTCTATGAAAAACGGCCTACGAGCTGATGCTTCACTATCCCACACCACACATTTACACGGCGCGAACGCTGATGTTCCACCTGAGGAAGCCAAAGGCGATTTTCAACACACGAATAGCGCATGTTTCAGCTCTTATTGGTAAATATGGCTTCATCGCAAAACAAGATACATGATACACCTGGAGTACGTTGTAGTAATGCACGTATACGGAAGATAACACGATTATCATAATCGTTTCCGTGCGGCTCTTGGCGAAGAGGTGCGATAGGGCTGGAACCTATGTCGATGGAGAATGCGAAGGACACTTTTGCCTAACTCATGCCACTTTCTCGTGCGAGTCCACCGTCCATTCACAAACTACTGCTTGGACTGTCACACATTATCCGACAAGGAAGTTGCAGTGACCTGAAGGGATACACAAGCTCACTGCCAGCAAACATAACAACATTGTACCTAGCAACCACGCAGGTTCAACGGAACAATACACCATCTCGTGAACGACTCTCACTAGAATCCTGCAATAAACATCCTGACACTCTAATTTACTCCACTTTTAGTTTGTTAATGTCAATGTGCATTGTTCCATTTAAGGCAGTGTACGTCTGTACAAAGATACACTTTCTGAGTATTATTGCAATCTGTACAATCAGTATGTTGGCTAACATTACAAACCACTGACTGCCAATGCATTCTGTGTACAGAACTATCCGTTTCCGCACTATTCGGGGTAAAAGTTTTACGTGACTCACCGTGGAGACAGGTGAGGCTATCAGCAAATGGAAAATGCTGATAATAAATGGAATTCTTATAATCATAAAACTACACTCCTGGAAATTGAAATAAGAACACCGTGAATTCATTGTCCCAGGAAGGGGAAACTATATTGACACATTCCTGGGGTCAGATGCATCACATGATCACACTGACAGAACCACAGGCACATAGACGCAGGCAACAGAGCATGCACAATGTCGGCACTAGTACAGTGTATATCCACCTTTCGCAGCAATGCAGGCTGCTATTTTCCCATGGAGACGATCGTAGAGATGCTGGATGTAGTCCTGTGGAACGGCTTGCCATGCCATTTCCACCTGGCGCCTCAGTTGGACCAGCGTTCGTGCTGGACGTGCAGACCGCGTGAGACGACGCTTCATCCAGTCCCAAACATGCTCAATGGGGGACAGATCCGGAGATCTTGCTGGCCAGGGTAGTTGACTTACACCTTCTAGAGCACGTTGGGTGGCACGGGATACATGCGGACGTGCATTGTCCTGTTGGAACAGCAAGTTCCCTTGCCGGTCTAGGAATGGTAGAACGATGGGTTCGATGGCGGTTTGGATGTACCGTGCACTATTCAGTGTCCCCTCGACGATCACCAGTGGTGTACGGCCAGTGTAGGAGATCGCTCCCCACACCATGATGCCGGGTGTTGGCCCTGTGTGCCTCGGTCGTATGCAGTCCTGATTGTGGCGCTCACCTGCACGGCGCCAAACACGCATACGACCATCATTGGCACCAAGGCAGAAGCGACTCTCATCGCTGAAGACGACACGTCTCCATTCGTCCGTCCATTCACGCCTGTCGCGACACCACTGGAGGCGGGCTGCACGATGTTGGGGCGTGAGCGGAAGACGGCCTAACGGTGTGCGGGACCGTAGCCCAGCTTCATGGAGACGGTTGCGAATGGTCCTCGCCGATACCCCAGGAGCAACAGTGTCCCTAATTTGCTGGGAAGTGGCGGTGCGGTCCCCTACGGCACTGCGTAGGATCCTACGGTCTTGGCGTGCATCCGTGCGTCGCTGCGGTCCGGTCCCAGGTCGACGGGCACGTGCACCTTCCGCCGACCACTGGCGACAACATCGATGTACTGTGGAGACCTCACGCCCCACGTGTTGAGCAATTCGGCGGTACGTCCACCCGGCCTCCCGCATGCCCACTATACGCCCTCGCTCAAAGTCCGTCAACTGCACATACGGTTCACGCCCACGCTGTCGCGGCATGCTACCAGTGTTAGAGACTGCGATGGAGCTCCGTATGCCATGGCAAACTGGCTTACACTGACGGCGGCGGTGCACAAATGCTGCGCAGCTAGCGCCATTCGACGCCCAACACCGCGGTTCCTGGTGTGTCCGCTGTGCCGTGCGTGTGATCATTGCTTGTACAGCCCTCTCGCAGTGTCCGGAGCAAGTATGGTGGGTCTGACACACCGGTGTCAATGTGTTCTTTTTTCCATTTCCAGGAGTGTAGATTGAATGTACACTATTGGCCATTAAAATTGCTACACCAAGAAGAAATGCAGATGATAAACGGGTATTCATTGGACAAATATATTATACTAGAACTGACATGTGATTACATTTCACACAATTTGGGTGCATAGATCCTGAGAAATCAGTACCCAGAACAACCACCTCTGGCCGTAATAACGGCCTTGATACTCCTGCGCATTGAGTCAAACAGAGCTTGGATGGCGTGTACATGTACAGCTGCCCATGCAGCTTCAACACGATACCACAGTTCATCAAGAGTAGTGACTGGCGTATTGTGACGAGTCAATTGCGCGACCACCATTGACCAGGCGTTTTTAATTGGTGAGAGATCTGGAGAATGTGCTGGCCAGGGCAGCAGTCGAACATTTTCTGTATCCAGAAAGACCCGTACAGGACCTGCAACATGCGGTCATGCATTATCCTACTGAAATGTAGGGTTTCGCAGGGATAGATTGAAGGGTAGAGCCACGGGTCGTAACACATCTGAAATGTAACGTCCACTGTTCAAAGTGCCGTCAATGCGAACAAGAGGTGATCGAGACGTGTAACCCGATACCATCACGCCGGGTGATACGCCAGTATGGCGATGACGAATACACGGTTCCAGTGTGCGTTCACCGCCATGTCGCCAAACACGGATGTGACCATCATGATGCTGTAAACAGAACCTGGATTCATCCGAAAAAATGAGGTTTTGCCATTCGTGCACCCAGGTTCGTCGTTGAGTACACCATCGCAGGCGCTCCTGTCTGTGATGCAGAGTCAAGGGTAACCGCAGCCATGGTCTCCGAGCTGATAGTCCTTCCTGCTGCAAACTTCGTCGAGCTGTTCGTAGAGATGGTTGTTGTCTTGCAAAACGTTCACATCTGTTGACTCAGGGGTCGAGACGTGGGCGCACGATACGTTACAGCCATGCGGGTAAGATGCCTGTCATCTCGACTGCTAGTGATACGAGGCTGTTGGGATCCAGCACGGCGTTCCGTATTACCCTCCTGAAGCGCCGATTCCATATTATGCTAACAGTCATTGGATATCGACCAACGCGAGCAGCAATGTCGCGATACGATAAACCGCAATCGCGATGGGCCTTGTTGTTTTACAACAACCCACCTTTACCAAAGTCGGAAACGAGAAACGTGATGGTACGCATTTCTCCTCCTTACACGAGGCATCACAACAACGTTTCACCAGGCAACGCCGGTCAACTGCTGTTTGTGTATGAGAAATCGGTTGTAAACTTTCCTCACGTCAGGACGTTGTAGGTGTCGCCACCGGCGCCAACCTTGTGTGAATGCTCTGAAAAGCTAATCATTTGCATAACACAGCATCTTCTTCCTGTCGGTTAAATTTGGCGTCTGTAGCACGTCATCTTCGTGGTGTAGCAGTTTTAATGGCTAGTAGTGCAATTTTACGTTCGGATGACCTAACTGTGATTACAGAGAAAGAAGATGACCTTCAGATGAGAGTTTATATGTTGGAACAGACAGCCTCAGATTACAATCTAACATTGTAGGTGGATAAAACGAAAGTGATGGCATTTCAGGGCGGACAACCCAGAGAACTATAATAGTCTTGGCTAATGAAATCTTGGCACAAGTAAAACATTTTAAATATCTGGGATGAGACATCACTTACGAATATGACCATGATGTGAACCAAAAATTAAATACATTTGCTTCCATATGTTAAGTTATCGTAAAAAGTTTGCCGAATAAAACAAGAAAAGAACCACAGCTGAAGTTTTATAAAACAACAGCAGTACAAATCCTTACCTGCCAAAGTGAAGCATGGGCGACAGCAAAGCACAAAGCAAGTAGAATACAGGCTCGAAAAATGAGAAGAGTGGAAGAAAAGACAAGGGAAGTTAGAAAACGAAATCAAGATATAAGGAGAGATATAGTAATATATAACCTAAACGAAAAAATAACGGAAACAGGAGCAAATGGAAGGAACTAGGTATGCAACCAGCACAATAAATAACGTAAAAAGTATTTTTTGCACATTTCCAAAATGAAGTAATAGAGATGTCAAATATTCTTGGAGTAACTTCGAAAGTCACTGGTAGCAGAACACACTGTATCACGATAGTTCTTTACAAGAACAGAAGATTCTCTGAGAATTGTCATGTGCATACTTAACCCTGAAGCTCCGGCAAATGTGGCAAAATCAGTGACAGCAAGGAAATCTTCTAAACGTGCATACTGTAAGCTGCGTCCAGATATCAATTACATTCAAATTAGTGTGTTGTGAGGATTATGTAATAAATATGTTTGCAGAAAACGTCTCACCTACTTGTGACCAAATCGCAATGAGCAAGAATAAAATTTAGAAAAAAGTTGTTGCTGTTGTGGTCTTCAGTCCTGAGACTGGTTTGATGCAGCTCTCCATGCTACTCTATCCTGTGCAAGCTTCTTCATCTCCCAGTACCTACTGCAACCTACATCCTTCTGAATCTGCTTAGTGTATTGATCTCTTGGTCTCCCTCTACGATTTTTGCCCTCCACGCTGCCCTCCAATGCTAAATTTGTGATCCCTTGATGCCTCAAAACATGTCCTACCAACCGATCCCTTCTTCTAGTCAAGTTGTGCCACAAACTTCTCTTCTCCCCAATCCTATTCAATACCTCCTCATTAGTTACGTGATCTACCCACCTTATCTTCAGCATTCTTCTGTAGCACCACATTTCGAAAGCTTCTATTCTCTTCTTGTCCAAACTGGTTATCGTCCATGTTTCACTTCCATACATGGCTACACTCCATACAAATACTTTCAGAAACGACTTCCTGACACTTAAATCTATACTCGATGTTAACAAATTTCTCTTCTTCAGAAACGCTTTCCTTGCCATTGCCAGTCTACATTTTATATCCTCTCTACTTCGACCATCATCAGTTATTTTACTCCCTAAATAGCAAAACTCCTTTACTACTTTAAGTGTCTCATTTCCTAATCTAATCCCCTCAGCGTCACCCGATTTAATTTGACTACATTCCATTATCCTCGTTTTGCTTTTGTTGATGTTCATCTTATATCCTCCTTTCAAGACACTGTCCATTCCGTTCAACTGCTCTTCCAAGTCCTTTGCTGTCTCTGACAGAATTACAATGTCATCGGCAAACCTCAAAGTTTTTACTTCTTCTCCATGAATTTTAATACCTACTCCGAATTTTTCTTTTGTTTCCTTTACTGCTTGCTCAATATACAGATTGAATAACATCGGGGAGAGGCTACAACCCTGTCTCACTCCTTTCCCAACCACTGCTTCCCTTTCATGCCCCTCGACTCTTATAACTGCCATCTGGTTTCTGTACAAATTGTAAATAGCCTTTCGCTCTCTGTATTTTACCCCTGCCACCTTCAGAATTTGAAAGAGAGTATTCCAGTTAACGTTGTCAAAAGCTTTCTCTAAGTCTACAAATGCTAGAAACGTAGGTTTGCCTTTTCTTAATCTTTCTTCTAAGATAAGTCGTAAGGTTAGTATTGCCTCACGTGTTCCAACATTTCTACGGAATCCAAACTGATCTTCCCCGAGGTCCGCTTCTACCAGTTTTTCCATTCGTCTGTAAAGAATTCGCGTTAGTATTTTGCAGCTGTGACTTATTAAACTGATAGTTCGGTAATTTTCACATCTGTCAACACCTGCTTTCTTTGGGATTGGAATTATTATATTCTTCTTGAAGTCTGTGGGTATTTCGCCTGTCTCATACATCTTGCTCACCAGACGGTAGAGTTTTGTCATGACTGGCTCTCCCAAGGCCAAAAGTAATTCTAATGGAATGTTGTCTACTCCCGGGGCCTTGTTTCGACTCAGGTCTTTCAGTGCTCTGTCAAACTCTTCACGCAGTATCTTATCTCCCATTTCATCTTCATCTACATCCCCTTCCATTTCCATAATACTGTCCTCAAGTACATCGCCCTTGTATAAACCCTCTATATACTCCTTCCACCTTTCTGCCTTCCCTTCTTTGCTTAGAACTGGGTTGCCATCTGAGCTCTTGATATTCATACAAGTGGTTCTCTTCTCTCCAAAGGTCTCTTTAATTTTCCTGTAGGCAGTATCTATCTTACCCCTAGTGAGACAAGCCTCTACATCCTTACATTTGTCCTTTAGCCATCCCTGCTTAACCATTTTGCACTTCCTGTCGATCTCATTTGTGAGACGTTTGTATTCCCTTTTGCCTGCTTCATTTACTGCATTTTTATATTTTCTCCTTTCATCAATTAAATTCAATATATCTTCTGTTACCCAAGGATTTCTATTAGCCCTCGTCTGTTTACCTACTTGATCCTCTGCTGCCTTCACTACTTCATCCCTCAGAGCTACCCATTCTTCTTCTACTGTATTTCTTTCCCCCATTCCTGTCAATTGTTCCCTTATGCTCTCCCTGAATCTCTCTACAACCTCTGGTTCTTTCAGTTTATCCAGGTCCCATCTCCTTAAATTCCCACCTTTTTGCAGTTTCTTCAGTTTCAATCTGCAGCTCATAACCAATAGATTGTGGTCAGAATCCACATCTGCTCCTGGAAATGTCTTACAATTTAAAACCTGGTTCCTAAATCTCTGTCTTACCATTATATAATCCATCTGATACCTATTAGTATCTCCAGGATTCTTCCAGGTATACAACCTTCTTTTATGATTCTTGAACCAAGTGTTAGCTATGATTAAGTTATGCTCTGTGCAAAATTCTACAAGGCGGCTTCCTCTTTCATTTCTTCCCCCCAATCCATATTCACCTACTATGTTTCCTTCTCTCCCTTTTCCTACTGACGAATTCCAGTCACCCATGACTATTAAATTTTCGTCTCCCTTCACTACCTGAATAATTTCTTTTATCTCGTCATACATTTCATCAATTTCTTCATCATCTGCAGAGATAGTTGGCATATAAACTTGTACTACTGTAGTAGGCATGGGCTTTGTGTCTATCTTGGCCACAATAATGCGTTCACTATGCTGTTTGTAGTAGCTAACCCGCACTCCTATTTGTTTATTCATTATTAAACCTACTCCTGCATTACCCCTATTTGATTTTGTATTTATAACCCTGTAATCACCTGACCAAAAGTCTTGTTCCTCCTGCCACCGAACTTCACTAATTCCCACTATATCTAACTTTAACCTATCCATTTCCCTTTTTAAATTTTCTAACCTACCTGCCCGATTAAGGGATCTGACATTCCACGCTCCGATCCGTAGAAAGCCAATATTCTTTCTCCTGATAACGACGTCCTCTTGAGTAGTCCCCGCCCGGAGATCCGAATGGGGGACTATTTTACCTCCGGAATATTTTACCCAAGAGGACGCCATCATCATTTAATCATACAGTAAAGCTGCATGTCCTCGGGAAAAATTACGGCTGTAGTTTCCCCTTGCTTTCAGCCGTTCGCAGTACCAGCACAGCAAGGCCGTTTTGGTTAATGTTACAAGGCCAGATCAGTCAATCATCCAGACTGTTGCCCCTGCAACTACTGAAAAGGCTGCTGCCCCTCTTCAGGAACCACATGTTTGTCTGGCCTCTCAACAGATACCCCTCCGTTGTGGTTGCACCTACGGTACGGCCATCTGTATCGCTGAGGCACGCAAGCCTCCCCACCAACGGCAAGGTCCATGGTTCATGGGGGAAGAGAAAAAAGTTAAGGCCTAATAATTGCGTGTTGAAAACTATTGTTTCATATTTACGATTCTGTCGATATTTATGTGGTAATTTGTGTCCAAACTGCAATGATTAAAGTAACCAAAAATTGTAAGAAAAGAAAAACAGTGCAATGCTTTCTAAGAAAGATGCCTTATTGAAAACTGTCTGTTGTTCCAAATTTATCATATGTCAATTTTAAAATAAGAAATTTTCTTAAATAAAGTTGTGTACATTATTGTTATTAGTAAAAGATATATTTAAAATAAAGTTTTGATTATTATTATTATTACTTCTGCTATTATTATTATTATTATTCTCACCAACATATTGATGTATAACAATGTCAACAATTGTACGAAAAAGGTTTGTTGGCAGAAGCTTTTTCTGGTACTTTAGTGTTTGATCATGTTGACCCAAGTGAACAATAAGGCAAGACTATACTGTTCACCAACATATTGATATATAACGATGTTAACAACTGCACGAAAAAAAAAATGGTTCAAATGGCTCTGAGCACTATGGGACTTAACAGCTGTGGTCATCAGTCCCCTAGAACTTAGAACTACTTAAACCTAACTAACCTAAGGACATCACACACATCCATGTCCGAGGCAGGATTCGAACCTGCGACCGTAGCAGTCGCGCGGTTCCGGACTGCGCGCCTAGAACCGCGTGACCACCGCGGCCGGCTGTACGAAAAAGGTTTGTTGGTAGAAGCTTTTTCTGGTATTTTAATGTCAGGTAATGTTGATCCAAATAATATATTTGTGTAGTAAAAGGGAACAATATAGCGAGATTAAACTGTTTCAATATTGGGGCTGAACATTATGAGCATTTCGTCTGAAAACTGACTACATCAGCCACAGAAACGCGGATTGACTGCAGAAAGACTCAGGTCCCAGTGAGGCACCTCTTGCTGTGAGTGCTATTTAAAATCTTACGTTTCGAAGAAATGGAGCACGGCGCAAAGGACACTACTTTCCACAGCCACCCTAACTGCGCTCATTTACACAGTTTTGGGCAGGCTGCTTAGCTGCGTTAGGTTGCCAGATGCTGTCTTCTTCCAACTACCAGAAATTCTTCTCTGGAATCTCTCTGGTGTATTATTGGGCGTATGACCGTCCATATTTCGCTCAAAGGTCTCCCTCGCAGTGGAAAACGCAATCCCAGCGAGAACTTCCAATTTATGAATTAATTCCAACTATAATGAGAAAAAAATATGGAATGCACCTGTATACCAGTGCATCGTTACTGTCTATTTATTATGTTACGTTCGCCCTGAGATCAAACATAAAATTATTGGTTAAATTAAGTTCAAAATTAATTAATATCTTTGCTAGTCTCAAAGGTGTGTTAACCTCGAATTAACATATTTTCAACGTGGTGACTATAGTTTTCCATGCCTGCAGAATGTGGCATGGCAGTTCCCCTCCAAGTACAATTGAACATAACTGTGTATCTGCACAATATTCTGTCAGTGGGAAATTTCATGGGGGACCACTTATCTGGTTGCTATACACGGAAGTGGCATAAAATCAGATTTTTTGTTTTCTTCTAAGCAAAATAACTTATTTACAGCAACCGCATTAGCTCTGAAATGGATCTGGTTGCTCAACCTGATACAGGTGCAAGAGACATCCAAGCTGTGATTGTGTTTTCCAAAGTGTGCATACAGTAATTAGAAAAAGTAATACATGCATTCAAGCCAATGGTGCAATGTCACGCTGTAGTTTAAATCTTTATTATTAGAAGGTGACTGTCCATTCCAGATTAAATAAAAATGTGTTTAACAATAAAAACAGATTTATTTTATACCAGCTGTTACCCTCTACTATGCTTGTGCTAGTAGTTTTATTGTGATGATTTTTAGTGAGTAAGTAAGCAATAACGGCAGTTTTGGGAAGCATAGCTCCCGTTGTGGGTTCACTACCACCTCCTCACCAACTGCTACAATGCACGATTTTGTGACACGTGCGGTGCCGCAACTGAGCAATAGATGGACAGGGGTGTGGGTAAGAGCTTGTATCTATTCATTCTGCTATTGGAGAATCTATACATTACACAATGTGTACATTATGCAACAAATTTAGTAATTTTTAATATGGTTTATGTCCACCAATGTAAAAGAAAATATGCTCCATTCCTAACTTCATCCTCTTAGCAGTCAATTTTTTTTCTTTTCTTTTTATTTTCACTTTCTAGAATATGTTTTTTTTCTTTTACTTTCACTTTCTAGACTATGTTCTTCCACAGGGCTCGAGTATGCTGGACAACTAGTTTCTCAGAAAACAGTTCAGCGATTTAGTCGTGAAAACATATTTGTAATTTTAGTATGGAAATATGGATGAAACACGTTGAGGTTTTATAAGCGTTCTATTATGTACGTTGAATCGTGTTACGTAGGATACACCAACCACTAAAAGTACTGTCACAAGTGTGATAAAGTTCGAATGTCAAAGAGTAAATATCTTTTTCAAAGGGTCATTATTTTACACCAATTCACCTTACATTCTTCAAATCAGTTAAAGTCTTGTACTACACGCTTTCGGAAGGTGTATGTTGTTCCTCAGGGTTCAGACTCTCTCCATACCAGATATCAATGAATTGTGTTCAATAATTTAGTCGTGAGAACAGACGGAGGTACCTTCGCATTTATAATATTAGCATGGATCATGAACTGTGATTGTTAGATATTCAGACCAAACTGTTGCATAAACTTATGATGGTGTCAAGGTATTTCCTATTAAATTAAGTCTACTTTATGTTTTTATCTGCTAATGTGGTGTTAATTTTATGGTGAGTTCCATTCACAAATCGATGTTTATGAACTACAGTAACTCCGGAATAACTGCTAAGATCGAAGCAACCATTGGATAGACAACAAGGGCCACTTTTGATTAGCTGACTGAGCTAAAAAGTCACTGGTCTCGAAACTGCATGGCCAATTTTAAGGTATTTCACAAGGTTTGCGACCAAAAGTGTCTTATTTCACCGCACTTGTCCGATCGTACTCTGCAAGATGTGAAGCACTGTAAACATGCATTCTTCAGTAACTAATCTTACTCTGCAGTTACGTTTTCCGTCAGATTATTGCCAGTATCCTTTCGAAAGAGAGCACTCATATGAAAAATAAGGAATGTATTCACCCCAAGAGCGTCCCCAGAATTGTATCCGTGGGCCGGCGAAGAACACAAGACTTTTAAACTGCCAATTTTGATTTAAATGAGTTGGGCACTTTTATGTTGTTGTTGTGGTCTTCAGTCCTGAGATTGGTTTGATGCAGCTCTCCATGCTACTCTATCCTGTGCAAGCCTCATCATCTCCCAATACCTACTGCAACCTACATCCCTCTAAATCTGCTTAGTGTATTCATCTCTTGTTCTCCGTCAACGATTTTTACCCTCCACCCTGCCCTCCAGTACTAAATTTGTGATCCCCTGATGCCTCAGAACATGTCGTACCAACCGGTCCCTTCTTCTTGTCAAGTTGTGCCACAAACTTCTCTTCTCCCCAATTCTATTCAGTACCTCCAGGTTAGTTATGTGATCTACCCATCTAATCTTTAGCATTATTCTGTAGCACCACATTTCGAAAGCTTCTATTCTCTTCTTGTCTAAACTATTTATCGTCCATGTTTCACTTCCATACATGGCTACACTCCTTACAAATACTTTCAGAAACGACTTCCTGACACTTAAATTAATACTCGATGTTAACAAATTTCTCTTCTTCAGAAACGCTTTCCTTGCCATTGCCTGTCTACATTTTATATCCTCTCTACTTCGACCATCATCAGTTATTTTGCTCCCCAAATAGCAAAACACCTTTACTACTTTAAGTGTCTCATTTCCTAATCTACTTCCCTCAGCATCACCCGACTTAATTCAACTACATTCCATTATCGTCGTTTTGCTTTTGTTGATGTTCATTTTATACCCTCCTTTCAAGACATTGTCCATTCCATTCAACTGCTTTTCCAAGTCCTTTACTGTCTCTGACAGAATTACAATGTCATCGGCGAACCTCAAGGTTTTTATTTCTTCTCAATGGATTTTAATACCAACCCCGAATTTTTCTTTTGTTTCCTTTATTGCTTGCTCAATACACAGACTGAATAGCATCGGAGAGGCTACAACCCTGTCTCACTCCCTTCCCAACCACTTCTTTCCTTTCATGTCCCTCGACTCTTATAACTGCCATCTGGTTTCTGTACAAATTGTAAATAGCCTTTCGCTCCCTGTATTTGACCCCTGCCGTCTTCAGAATATGGAAGAGAGTACTCCAGTCATTATTGTCAAAAGCTTTCTCTAAATCTACAGATGCTAGAAACGTATGATTGCCTTTCCTTAATCTATCTTATAAGGTAAGTCGTAGGGTCAGTATTGCCTCAAGTGTTCCAACATTTCTACGGAATCCAGACTGATCTTCCCCCGCGGTTGGCATCTACTAATTTTTCCATTCGTCTGTAAATAATTCCCGTTATTATTTTGCAGCCGTGACTTATGAAACTGATAGTTCGGGTCAACACCTGCTTTCTTTAGGATTGGAATTTTATATTCTACTTGAGGTCTGAGTGTATTCCACCAGTCTCATACAGCCTGCTCACCAGATGGCAGAGTTTTGTCGTGGCTGGCTCTCCCAAGGCTATCAGTAGTTCTAATGTAATGTTGTCTACTGCCGGGCCCTTGTTCCGACTTAGATCTTTGAGTGCTCTGTCAAACTCTTCAAGCAGTATCATATCTCCCATTTCATTTTCATCTACATGCTCTTCCATTTCCGTAATATTGTCCTCAAGTACATTGCCCTTGTATAGAGCCTCTGTATACTCCATCCAGCTTTCTGCTGTCCCTTCTTTGTTTAGAGCGTTTACATCTGAGCTCTTTATATTCATACAAGTGGGTCTCTTTTCTCCAAAGGTCTCTTTAATTTTCCTGTAGGCAGTATCTATCTTACCCCTCACGAGATAATCCTCGACATCCTTACATTTGTCCTCTAGCCATCCCTGCTTAGCCATTTTGCACTTCCTGTCGATCTAATTTTTGAGACGTTTGTATTCCTTTTTCCCTGCTTCACTTACTACATTTTTGTATTTTCTCCTTTCATCAGTTGAATTCAGTATCTCTTCTGTTACCCAAGGATTTCTACTAGCCCTCGTCTTTTTACCTACTTGATCCTCTGCTGCCTTCACTATTTCAATCCTTGAAGCTACCCGTTCTTCTTCTACTGTATTTTTTCCCCCATTCCTGTCAATTGTTCCCTTATACTCTCTCTGAAACTCTGTACAACCTCTGGTTCTTTCAGTTTATCCAGGTCCCATCTACTTAAATTCCCACCTTTTTGCGGTTTCTTCAGTTTTAATCAACAGTTCATAACCCATGCATTGTGGTCAGATTCCACATCTGCCCATGGAAATGTCTTACAATTTAAAATCTGGTTCCTAAATCTCTGTCTCACCATTACATAAACTATCTGAAACCTTCTAGTATCTTCAGGGTTCTTCTATGTATACAAACTTATTTCATGATTCTTGAACCATGTGTTAGCTATGATTAAATTACGCTCTGTGCAAAATTCTACCAGGCGGCTTCCTCTTTCATTTCTTAGCCCCAATCAATATTCACCTACTACGTTTCCTTCTCCTCCTTTTCCTACTGTCGAATTCCAGTCATCCATGACTATTAAATTTTCGTCTCCCTTCACTACCTGAATAATTTCTTTTTTCTCATCATACATTTTATCAATTTCCTCATCATCTGCAGAGCTTGTTGGCGTATAAACTTGTACTATTGTAGTAGGCATGGGCTTCGTGTCTATCTTTGGCACAATAATGCGTTCACTGCGCTGTTTGTAGTAGCTTACCTGCACTCCTATTTTTTTATTCATTATTAAACCTGCTCCTGCATTACCCCTATTTGATTTTGTATTTATAACCCTGTATTCACCTGACCAAAAGTCTTGTTCCCTCTATCACCTAAGTTCACTAATTCCCACTATATCTAACTTTAACCTATCCATTTCCCTTTTAAAATTTTCTAACCTACCAGCTCGATTAAGGGATCTGACATTCTACCACTATTTGATTTTGTATTTATGACCCTGTATTCACCTGACCAAAAGTCTTGTTCTTCCTGCCACCGAACTTCACTAATTCCCACTATATCTAACTTTAACCTATGTATTTCCCTTTTTAAATTTTCTAACCTACCTGCCCGATTAAGGGATCTGACATTCCACGCTCCGATCCGTAGAACGCCAGTTTTCTTTCTTCTTTTTATAGGAGACCGAAAAATCTTTTTATATCCCAGAGACCTGTTGGTTATCTACTCACTTCTAGACGTGAGTAAGAATTCTGTAATGGACAAAAACTCTGTGATCCAGATTCCAGGGGGTCAGTGTAGTTCCTGTCTTCCCCTTGTGGACGCCTATGGACACAGGTCTGTTAGTTACCACAGCAAGTGCTGGTTCAATGATCAAACTTAAACATTATTTTTCATTGGATTTTTGATAATCTTTTGCTCCATGGAAAACACTGAAGATCCACTGAAAACAGACTAAATAGAACTATTTGCTACAATTGTCTTTGGATATCCTTCCCAAGACTGCAACGATGTCAAGCTCACCTAATGATGTTGTTATGGTGGCGCACGCAGGACTGTAACCGACGTCTCGCTACCTCAGTGCCGTCGCCAACCGAAGCACCTGAAGTTATCAGAGATCTTATCTTACTCACAAGTAGTTTTGTGGATCACAATTAAAAAAGCGACCGATCAGAACACTAAGGAGGAAGAAAGTGCTATGGTCCTGATCGTAAATGGCATAGAGATAGAGATGTACAGCTAATTAACCACTATATGTACTTGTAGAAGTCACAAGAGATTGTAGGCATGACAGTGACTTAGTCGCTACGGTCTGATTTTGCAACATTGGTCCACTTACCACTCAATCAACGGGATGACTACTTTTATTATATACCTTACCTTCAGTTCACAGAAAAGATTATATTGCCGATGGCGAGTTATTTATTTATTTATGCTGGCATGATTAGGGTTATCACACACTGTCTTACAACTAACCACGCATTCTATATATACGACTTCTAGTATGACAAACCGATAAACCTCTTACAGGTTACACTTAATACATCTCATAAAATTTAGAAATTACTGTTGCTGTTCTTTCACTTAATTCCTCTCATGAGAGTTAGAAATTACTGTGGCTGTTCTTATGGACTTCAGACTGAAGACTGGTTTGATGCAACTCTTCATACTAGTCTATCATCCGCAAGCCTCTTCATCCATGCATAATTACTACTACCCACGTCCTTCCCTTCCAAACTGATGATTCCTTGATGCTTGAGGATGAGTCCTATTAACCGATCCCTTCTTTCAGTCAAATTGTGTCACAAATTCCTTTTTACTCAATTTCGAATCAGTACCTCCTCATTAGTTGTCTGATCTACCTACTAATTATCAACATTCTTCAGTAGCATCATGTTTCAAAAGATTCTATTCTTTTTTCGTCTAAACTCGTCCAAACTGCTTATCGTCCACGTCGCATTTTCGTACAAGGTTACGTTCCATAGACATATCTTGTGAAAAGATTTCCGGAAATTTAATTTTTGGTAAATATTAACAAACTCCTATTCCTCGCAGACACATTCCTTGCTATTGTACATCTGCATTTTATGTCCTCTGTACTGTGACAATCATCAGTTTTTTAATGCCGAATAGACAAATTCATATATTACTCTTCGTGTCTCATTTTGTAATGTAACTCTCTCTGCACTGCCAGAATTAATTCTACTACAATTCATTACACCTGTTTTACTTTTGTTGATATTGATTACGTCTTTTCAAGAAAATACCTATCGCGTCCAACTGCTCTTCCAATTCCTTTGCTTTATGAAAGTTTGATGGTACCAGAGATACAGTTCAGACGTTTCACTTGGTAATGGAAGTATGGCCTAGGAAAGATAAAGACATTGATAGGATTTGTTGACCTAAAACGAACGTTCGATAATGTAAAATGGTCCAAGACGATGGAATTTCTCAGGAAAATAGGTGTATGATATAGGGGCAGGGGGTAACGTACAGTATGTATAGGAACCATAAGGGAAACTAAGAGTGGAAGACCATCAACAAAATATTCAAATTGGAAATGGTATAAGACAAGGATGTTGTAGATCTACACATCGAAGAAGTTATGATTGAAATAAACATGACTTCAGAATTAGGATTAAAATTCAAGGTGAAAAAATATCACCGATAAGATTCGCTGATGACATTGCTATGCCCAGTGAACACGAAGAAGACATGCAGGAGAGATTGAATGGAACGAACATTCTTATGAGCACACATTATGGATTGATAAAAAACGGAAAAAATACGACCAGCAGAAATAATATTAGCAATAAACATGGCATAAAAATGACAATAAAGTAGACGAAGTTAACGAATTCTTGTTCCTTGGAAAGAAAACAGAAAATCACAGACGAACGAAGGAGGACATAAAAAATAGACTACCACAGACAAAGACAGAATTCCTGGACAAAATAAGTCTACTAGCAACAAACATCGGTGTTAGTTTGAGAAAGAAATTCCTGAGCATGCACCCTTTCAGCACAGTATTGTACGAAAGGATTGTTGGAAAACCGTTGGAAAAGAGAATCGAAACGTTCGAGATGTGGTGCAGAAAGACGTTGAAAATTAGATGGACTGATAAGATGAGAAAGAGGAAGTGCTTCGCAGAATCGCTGAAGAAAGGAATATGTGGAAAACACTGACAACTATAAGGGACACTTTGATAGGCAACGTGTTGTATCATCAAGGAACAGCTTCCAAGGTACGTTAGGGAACTGAAGATGGTAAAAACTGTGCGGGCAGATAGGTGTTGGACTATATTCAACAAATAATTGAAGACGTTGGGTGCAAGTGGCAAAAGGTTGCCACAAGGGAGGAGTTCCCGGCGGGCCGTAACAAACCAGAGAAGAGACTGTTGGCCCAGCCTTCGACTGACGAATGAACTGACTTATCCAGCCACTTATGGGGGACATACAGCTACCTTTACAAATTAAAGAATAGATATGAAAAAAGCGAAATACCTGAGGTTTCAATCCCAGATCTTAGGGATTGTGATCCGCTTTTTACTTCCTTAGCTACAGACAGAGCAATGAAGGGAGAAAACGGCAGGGGAAGACGAAATAACTGTTCAAAAAATCAAATGGTTCCAAGCACTATGGGACTTAACATCTGAGGTCATCAGTTTCCGAGACTTAGAACTACTTAAACCTAATTAACCTAAGGACATCACACACATCCGCCCCCGAGACAGGATTCAAATCCGCGACCGTAGCAGCAGTGCGGTTCCGGACTGAAGCGCCTAGAACAGCTCGGCTACAGCGGCCGGCGAAATAACTGTAATATCTAATACAATTTGTTGGGTTGTTGGCACACAGAGTCGAAGAGACTGGCAGACTAGAAAGATATTTTGGACGAATGACACAGGTCGAAATCTGGATGAATTATAAAGCTTCCAACACTTGTTTCGTAAGGCAGTAACTATGTCCAAGTAGAAGGGAAGTCGCACCTAGCTCACATAAGTCGTCGAGGTGCCTGCGCAGAATACGCAGCTGTGTGCAGAGCTGTACTATGATACTGACGTTGAGAGTGTCGGCGATGACGCTGACAACGGCCACGTGGAATGTGCCGAGTGCACAATAGGTCCAGGCAGCGAGGAAGGTCCACGGCCGGCCCTCTACGCTGAAGGGCAGCTCCAGTATGAAGGGCAGACCCTTGGACGAGGCCCCGTGAAGGAGCGGCGGAACACACAACCAGCACAGAGAGGCCACCAGCGCAGCGCGAGCGCAGAGACGAGTGAAACTGCGCATGCGCCGAGACGAATCCGCGACCAGTGCGGCATCAGACTCACCAGTCGCCCACTGATAGAGTTCGTCGCGTACCTTCAACCAATAGCAGGAATCATAAATAACACTGTGCAACAATGAAAATGTAAACTAAATGAAAATAGCCAATTCCGATAAATTCTGATGTGCTGACCTCCAATATCGCAAAGACAATTCAAAATTAGGTCTAGTTTTCATTTTACACTGTTTTAACGGTGAGATAATTATATGCGGATTTGTAAGTTAAGTTTAAAATCAAATATTATAATGGTTTGTCAGAGTCATAATAACTAGTAACAATGGATTATATTATTGTCCCTGGTCTTACTTGTGTGCAATATTTTGGATGTAACCATTTTGATACCAGTTTCAGTGATCTTTTTGTCTCCCTCCTCTTCAACTTCAGTGACTTTATTAATGCGCGTAATAAGTTTTACACATTTGTTACAAGATTAACTACCGGTAGTTCAAAAAAATGGCTCTGAGCACTATGGGACTTAACTTCTGAGGTCATCAGTCCCCTAGAACTTAGAACTACTTAAACCTAACTAACCTAAGGACATCACACACATCCATGCCCGAGGCAGGATTCGAACCTGCGACCGTAGCAGTCCCACGGTTCCGGACTGCGCGCCTAGAACCGCGAGACCACCGCGGCCGGCCCGGTAGTTCAAGTTGACTGCTACTGAAGTGAACAAAACTTCCACGAGTTTGAGTTAATAGAGCTGACACATTTTGCTGTGTGTGTGGAGAAATACCATTTGCTCCACAAAAGCAGCAAATAATTCCAGTGATTAAAAAAAGCTTACAGTTGTTATTTTGGGTGCAAAATAGGTGATCAGGATAAATCCTGGGCTCCACATGTAATCTGCAACACTTGTGCCAGCAACCTCAGGAAGTGGATGCATGGGAAAGGATGTTCAATGCCCTTTGCAGTGCCCATGAAATAGCGTGAACCAGCCAATCCTGTCAGTGACTACTACTTTCGTGTGGTTCCTCCTATCAAGAAGAGAATATCTAAGAAGAAGCAGTGGATAGTGATCTATCCTAACATTCCATCTGCCATACGTCCAGTTCTACATGGGTAATGACTGTCAATACCTGAACCACCGACAGAGTACGAGATTACTTCTGATGGGGATTCTGAATATCCTGAACCACGTACATCACAAGATCCAGAGTTTCTTCCAAATATATTATCAACTGATGATCCACAAAAATTGTCTCAAAATGAGGTAAGTGATCTCATAAGAGATTTGGAGTTCTCTAAAGTTAAGGCTGAGATTTTAGTATCAAAACTGCAGCAGCGCAATTTTCTGGAAAGTAATGTAAATGATTCATTTTACCGCAGAAGAGACCAACAATTCATTTTTTTAACATGCAAGATAGTCTTGTGGCATGTATAGACATAAATGGTATAATGAAAGCTCTCAGAATTAATTACAACCCTGATGAGTGGAGACTCTTGATTGATTCGTCAAAGTTGAGCTTAAAAGCAGTGCTTTTACATATTGGTAATGAGCTTCCTTCTAGTCCAGTTGGGCATACTGTGCATATGAAAGAGTCATACCAAAGCATGAAAATTTTTCAAGAAGCCATCAAGTATAATGACT
Source organism: Schistocerca nitens (assembly GCF_023898315.1). Lineage (NCBI taxonomy): Eukaryota > Metazoa > Arthropoda > Insecta > Orthoptera > Acrididae > Schistocerca > Schistocerca nitens. The sequence goes on along the minus strand of NC_064618.1, from coordinate 346,281,456 downwards.
CTCAATGGCAGATTTGTGGGGACTTGAAAGTGGTTGCATTGCTATTAGGTATGCAGTTAGGGTATACTAAATATTGCTGCTTCCTCTCTGAATGGGATAACCGAGCTCGTGCATCTCCTTGCAATAAATGTGAATCGCCCACGAGAAAATCTCTTCAATCGTCTATAAAGAACATTAAGAGTGAACCTCTAGTAGACAGTAAAAGGATTCTGCTCACGCCCTTGCACATCAAGTTGGGTCCCATGAAAAACTTTGTTAAGGGAATGAACAAAGATGGTGATAAGTTAAAGTACTTAAAGTAAAAATTCCCTTACTTAAGTAATGCCGACATAAAGGAGGACATCTTTGTATGTCCACAGATTCGAGAGCTTTTTGAAGACCATACTTTTGATGGAATCATATAAGATGACTAGAAGTATGCATGGGAATGTTTTAAGACAGTCTGTTTACAGTTCTTAGGGAACAAACGACCAATAAATTACAAGGAGACTGTATACAGGGTGTTACAAAAAGGTACGGCCAAACTTTCAGGAAAAATTCCTCACACACAAAGAAAGAAAATATGTTATGTGAACATTTGTCAGGAAACGCTTACTTTCCATGTTAGAGCTCATTTTATTACTTCTCTTCAAATCACATTAATCATGGAATGGAAACACACAGCAACAGAACGTACCAGCGTGACTTCAAACACTTTGTTACAGGAAATGTTCAAAATGTCCTCCGTTAGCGAGGATACATGCATCCACCCTCCGTCGCATGGAATCCCTGATGCGCTGATGCAGCTCTGGAGAATGGCGTTTTGTATCACAGCCGTCCACAATACGAGCACAAAGAGTCTCTACATTTGGTACCGGGGTTGCGTAGACAAGAGCTTTCAAATGCCCCAATAAATGAAAGTCAAGAGGGTTGAGATCAGGAAAGCGTGGAGGCCATGGAATTGGTCCGCCTCTACCAATCCATCGGTCACCGAATCTGTTGTTGAGAAGCGTACGAACACTTCGACTGAAATGTGCAGGAGCTCCATCGTGCATGAACCACATGTTGTGTCGTACTTGTAAAGGCACATGTTCTAGCAGCACATGTAGAGTATCCCGTATGAAATCATGATAACGTGCTCCATTGAGCATAGGTGGAAGAACATGGGGCCCAATCAAGACATCACCAACAATGCCTGCCCAAACGTTCACAGAAAATCTGTGTTGATGACGTGATTGCACAACTGCGTGCGGATTCTCGTCAGCCCACATATGTTGATTGTGAAAATTTACAATTTGATCGCGTTGGAATCAAGCCTCATCAGTAAAGAGAACATTTGCACTGAAATGAGGATTGACACATTGTTGGATGAACCATTCGCAGAAGTGTACCCGTGGAGGCCAATCAGCTGCTGATAGTGCCTGCACACCCTGTACATGGTACGGAAACAACTGGTTCTCCCGTAGCACTCTCCATACAGTGACGTGGTCAACGTTGCTTTGTACAGCAGCAACTTCTCTGACGCTGACATTAGGGTTATCGTCAACTGCACGAAGAATTGCCTCGTCCATTGCAGGTGTCCTCGTCGTTTAGGTCTTCCCCAGTCGCCAGTCATAGGCTGGAATGTTCCGTGCTCCCTACACGTCGCTCAATTGCTTCGAACGTCTTCCTGTCGGGACACCTTCGTTCTGGAAATCTGTCTCGATACAAACATACCGCGCCACGGCTATTGCCCCGTGCTAATCCACACATGAAATGGGCATGTGCCTACTCCGCATTTGTAAACATTGCACTGACTGCAAAACCATGTTCGTGATGAACACTAACCTGTTGATGCCACGTACTGATGTGCTTGATGCTAGTACTGTAGAGCAATGAGTCGCATGTCAAAACAAGCACCGAAGTCAATATTAACTTACTTCAATTTAGCCAACTGGCGGTGAATCGAGGAAGTACGGTACATACTGACGAAATTAAAATGAGCTCTAACATGGAAATCAAGCGTTTCCGGACACATGTCCACATAAAATCTTTTCTTTATTTGTGTGTGAGGAATGTTTCCTGAAAGTTTGGCCGTACCTTTTTGTAACACCCTGTATAACATGTTGTCATCTTATGAAAAGCTTGGTGGCCACATGTCACTGAAAATGCATATCTTACACAGTCATCCCCCCCCATGAACCATGGACCTTGCCGTTGGTGGGGAGGCTTGCGTGCCTCAACGATACAGATAGCCGTACCGTAGGTGCAACCACAACGGAGGGGTATCTGTTGAGAGGCCAGACAAACGTGTGGTTCCTGAAGAGGGGCAGCAACCTTTTCAGTAGTTGCAGGGGCAACAGTCTGGCCTTGCAACACTAACCAAAACGGCCTTGCTGTGCTGGTACTGCGAACGGCTGAAAGCAAGGGGAAACTACAGCCGTATTTTTTCCCGAGGACATGCAGGTTTACTGTGTGGTTAAATGTTGATGGCGTCCTCTTGGGTAAAATATTCCGGAGGTAAAATAGTCCCCCATTCGGATCTCCGGGCGGGGACTACCTAAGAGGACGTCGTTATCAGGAGAAAGAAAACTGGCATTCTATGGATTGGAGCCTGGAATGTCAGGTCCCTTAATCAGGCAGATAGGTTTGAAAATTTTAAATGGGAAATGGATAGGTTAAAGTTAGATGTAGTGGAATTAGTGAAGTTCGGTGGCAGGAGGAACTAGACTTTTGGTCAGGTGAATACAGGGTTATAAATACAAAATCAAATAGGGGTAATGCAGGAGTAGGTTTAATAATGAATAAAAAAATAGGAGTGCGGGTAAGCTACTACAAACAGCATAGTGAACGTATTATAGTGGCCAAGATGACACGAAGCCCATGCCTACTACAGTAGTACAAGTTTATATGGCAACTAGCCCTGCAGATGACGATGAAATTGAAGAAATGTATGATGAGATGAAAGAAATTATTCAGATAGTCAAGGGAGACGAAAATTTAATAGTCATGGATGACTGAAATTCGACAGTAGGAAAATGGAGAGAAGGAAACATAGTAGGTGAATATGAATTGGGGCTAAGAAATGAAAGAGGAAGCCGTCTGGTAGAATTTTGCACAGAGCATAACTTAATCATAGCTAACACTTGGTTCAAGAATCATAAAAGAAGGCTGTATACATGGAAGAATCCTGGAGATACTAAAAGGTATCAGATAGATTATATAATGGTAAGACAGAGATTTAGGAACCAGGTTTTAAATTGTAAGACATTTCCATGGGCAGATGTGGACTCTGACCACAATATATTGGTTATGAACTGTAGATTAAAACTGAAGAAATTGCAAAAAGGTGGGAATTTAAGGAGTTTTAGGGGCAGCAAAAAGGAACAATTGACAGGAATGGGGGAAAGAAATACGGTAGAAGACGAATGGGTAGCTCTGAGGGATGAAGTAGTGAAGGCAGCAGAGGATCAAGTAGGTAAAAAGACGAGGCCTATTAGAAATCCTTGCGTAACAGAAGAAATATTGAATTTAATTGATGAAAGGAGAAAATATAAAAATGCAGTAAATGAAGCAGGGAAAAAGGAATAAAAACGTCTCAAAAATGAGATCGACAGGAAGTGCAAAATGGCTAAGCAGGCATGGCTAGAGGACAAATGTAAGGATGTAGAGGCTTATCTCACTAGGGGTAAGATAGATACAGCCTACAGGAAAATGAAGGAGACCTTTGGAGAAAAAAGAGCCACTTGTATGAATATCAAGAGCTCAGTTGGAAACCCAGTTCTAAGCAAAGAGGGGAAAGCAGAAAGGTGGAAGGAGTATATAGAGGGTCTATACAAGGGCGGTGTACTTCAGGACAATATTACGGAAATGGAAGAGGATGTAGATGGATATGAAATGGGAGATACGATATTGCGTGAAGAGTTCGACAGATCACTGAAAGACCTGAGTCGAAACAAGGCCCCGGGAGTAGACAACATTCCATTAGAACTACTGACGGCCTTGGGAGAGCCAGTCCCGACAAAACTCTACCATCTGGTGAGCAAGATGTACGAGACAGGCGAAATACCCTCAGATTTCAAGAAGAATATAATAATTCCATTCCCAAAGAATGCAGGTGTTGACAGATGTGAAAATTACCGAACTATCAGTTTTATAAGTCACAGCTGCAAAATAATAACGGGAATTATTTACAGACGAATGGAAAAACTGGTAGAAGCCGACCTCGGGGAAGATCAGTTTGGATTCCGTAGAAATGTTGGAACACGTGAGGCAATACTGACCTTACGACTCATCTTTGAAGAAAGATTAAGGAAAGGCAAACCTACGTTTCTAGCATTTGTAGACTTAGAGAAAGCTTTTGACAATGTTGACTGGAATACTCTCTTTCAAATTCTGAAGGTGGCAGGGGTAAAATATCGGGAGCGAAAGGCTATTTACAATTTGTACAGAAACCAGATGGTAGTTATAAGAGTCGAGGGGCATGAAAGGGAAGCAGTGGTTGGGAAGGGAGTGAGACAGGGTTGTAGCCTCTCCCCGATGTTATTCAATCTGTATATTGAACAAGGAGTAAAGGAAACAAAAGAAAAATTCGGAGTAGGTATTAAAATCCAGGGAGAAGAAATAAAAACTTTGAGGTTCGCCGATGACATTGTAATTCTGTCAGAGACAGCAAAGGACTTGGAATGAGCAGTTGAACGGAATGGACAGTGTCTTGAAAGGAGGATATAAGATGAACAGCAACAAAAGCAAAACGAAGATAATGGAATGTAGTCGAATTAAGTCGGGTGATGCTGAGGGAAGTAGATTAGGAAATGAGACACTTAAAGTAGTAAAGGAGTTTTGCCATATGGGGATCAAAATAACTGATAATGGTCAAAGTAGAGAGGATATAAAATGTAGACTGGCAATGGCAAGGAAAGCGTTTCTGAAGAAGAGAAATTTGTTAACATCGACTATAGATTTAAGTGTCAGGAAGTCTTTTCTGAAAGTATTTGTAAGGAGTGTAGCCATGTATGGATGTGAAACATGGATAATAAATAGTTTGGACAAGAAGAGAATAGAAGCTTTCGAAATGTGGAGCTACAGAAGAATGTTGAAGATTAGGTGGGTAGATCACATAACTAATGAGGAGGTATTGAATAGGATTGGAGAGAAGAGAAGTTTGTGGCACAACTTGACTAGAAGAAGGGATCGGTTGGTAGGACATGTTCTGAGGCATCAGCGGATCACAAATTTAGTACTGGAGGGCAGGGTGGAGGGTAAAAATCGTTGACGGAGACCAAGAGATGAATACACTAAGCAGATGCAGAAGGATGTAGGTTGCAGTAGGTACTGGGAGATGAAGGAGCTTGCACAGCATAGAGTAGCATGGAGAACTGCATCAAACCAGTCTCAGGACTGAAGACCACAACAACAACAACAACAACAACAACACAGTCATCTTGACTTCTGCCCCAAAGATTGTGGTGCAGTAAGTGATGAACATGGGGAGCGATTTCATCAAGATATTGCCACATTTGAGAAGAGGTCTGCCGAAAAGTGGAGCCCTACTATTTTAGCAGATTACTGCTGGACTGTCATAAAGGATGTCCCCGAGTATGTGTATAAACGTCCAGCGAAGTGAAAGCGGTCATCTTCTGAATTTATCTCTGAACAAACTATGTACCTGTATATACTGTATATACGGACATTTAACATTTCCAATCCTTTACATACGTTTGTGACCAGTTAATGTATATATTTTCGTTTGTGCTATACATAGTTATGACACAAAGTAGATATACAAGTATTTTCATTCATGTAATGTTATCTCTTTTTTTCTTAATATTATAATTTTGTACTGCCTGAATGGCACTGAAATTTATCAATGCGTAACACATAACATAACTCAAGAAATTATTCACTTAAAATTTGTTTTGCTAAACCTTGGAACATGAAAGCATATTTAGTTAGTGAGTTATTTATACAAAAATGTAGATTACCCTTTTTAAAAAAACTAGAGCTAAATATTTATGAAGATGATGATTTTGTATCAAATGGCTCTAAGCACTATGGGACTTAACATCTGAGGTCATCAGTCCCCTAGACTTAGAACTACTTAAACCTAACTAACCTATGGACACCAGAAACATCCATGCCCGAGGCAGGATTCGAACCTGCGACCGTAGCAGCAGCGCGGTTCCGGACTGAAGCGCCTAGAACCACTCGGCCACAGCGGCCGGCTGATTTTGTATCATTTAATACTGAAATAAACATAACTAACTCAAACTCGTGCTATTTACTCACTTTCACTTCAAAATTGATGTTCAGTATAATCTGAAGAAGCTTCCATGAAGATTTTTTCTTCAAATTTCTCTCTCACAATGAAATGTTCGTAAGTAAAGGGCAACGGCTAGTGCTCTCCTTGACATCAAGTGTTGTACATAGTGACCATATAATGTGTGTACATATAGAAAGTCGTGAATGTAGGGATGTTGTAGAGTGACATCAACGAAGAGAACTGTACTTCCAGGAAGTAGACGGATTGCTTCAACTGCATTGAAAATCGTCGACGACACCACTGAATTTGCTACGCTCAAGGCAAGATAATTTTGGAAACGTGGCCACTTAAGAGCGTTAACGATGAGAACGTGGCAAGTGCCATAACCCAATTTCCCAGAAACTTCGCTCAGTGGAAGAGGGGTGAAACACGTATCTCGGCTTGTACGTAGATCCTCGACTGTCTCTGAAAGAACAACAGTTAAAAGTTTTCATGGTATTTTCCTGTTACGAGGACTATTTGGAAAGTAATGTCCGATCGGTCCCAAAATGGAAAGCACTGTGAAAATCAAAAATGTTTTATTTGTAACAGTTATCTACACTTCCAGCTACTTCTCTACATAGTCGCCGCTCCGACTTAGACATCTGTCATAGCGTTGTACCAACTTTCCAATGCCCTCGTCGTAGAAGGCAGCCGCCTGTGCCTCCTGCCAATTCTCTACGCTAGTCTACAGCTCGTTGTCTCTGCCAGAACATTGTCTTCATAGCCAGCGATTCATGCGAGCAGAGATGAAACTCAGGGAGAGTGAATGATGGTCTCTGTTGTGGGAGATCAAACACTTCCCGTCGAAAAAGCTGCAGGAGCGTCTTAACCGCACCTGCAGACTGTGGCCGAGAATATTGCCATGGAAATGCATGGCAGCTATGTTACGTGGGCTGCATGACATTAGGAGAAATCTCACACCAGGCCTTCATACTTGGTGGGAGACACTATTGTTCTAAGCACCTTTACGTGGTCACTGTGTGCTCAGAACTGAGAAGAGCGACATGACGCAATCGACAGGCATACTAGAGGAACTGCCCAACGCATCTGTGCAAAGCCATCGGATTTATCACCCCGTCGCACCTTAAGTTCCAAATAACCCTCGTAATTTATGTGCCTTTTACCTCGCAATATTTACAGACGAAATGATGACACAGTGGTTAAAACGTCGTGGCTTCTTAATATTGCAGCCCTTGCCGAAACCCGATTATTACCTTTTTTTGTTTTACATTTATTCACCCACGTCTGCAGAAGATTACTACGCGAATGTTTTCCAGTGTATATTGATAATAACGTTGTCCTTATGTCTGCTGTGTCGGATGGGTGAATTTAAAAAGAAATGAGAAAACTACTCGAAATAGTTTTTGGTGAAATTCCTGTAGTGTATCTTCATTTATAATCAGTTGCTACACAGTTTTCGGAAAAGTTTCCGTTATGCATGGTTTCCTGCGAAATTATTGTCAATGCTCGAAATTTTCACCAATGTTAACGACTGCAGCGTTTTGGGATCCAAACACCCATAAATGAAGTGCGAAGGATTATTAATACGACGATAAATATAAAATATCTGCGCGAAAGATAAATACTCTGTGGAATTTAAGCATCTTTGTGCGAACTCGCTAACAAAGATGTACAGGCTGTATTAAGCTACGACAAAGAGCTAATTATTCCATGTTGGACATTAGAAGGGAGATGCTCAATGTCGGATCGGGAGAAGATTGTTAGAAGCCGTCATTAAGGCAGTAGTTTATGTTTTATAGTATTGAAGAAAATAAATACATATAAAAGCACAAAAGCAGTATCAGGTGTGTAGAGTTCATAGCCCTTAATCATTTCAAAAGAAATATTCAGTGATTATAAAAACGCAAGTCGTTCGGAAGTGTTGTGTGGTTTGATGGTGCGAACCTGCAGTTTTACACGGTTTTGATATTCGTCGAGAATATTTCTCCGAAGACCTAAATAATTTAACGAACTGAAGTTGGACACCACATTCTATACACCTGACACAGAACAGCTCTTGTCTGTACCGATCGATTTCCGTAGAGCGATAAATTGTCTTTAGCCATTTCAGGACGAGAAGTCCCAGCAAGGAGACTCAACGAGATCAGCTGCTGCGAAACGCATGTGGTATTACCGTATTCTTTAACTTAGGGAGAACAGTAAGCAATATAGGCTTCATAACAACCGCAAACATAATTAAAAGGCCTCAATTTAAATAAAAGTAGCAAACAGTAAAAAAGGAATCCCTAAACCAAACCATGAACAAGAATCAATTAATAATAATACGCAATCACATTAATAAAACGCTCATTAAATAACAGAGAGAATAAAAATATGAACTTTAAAAGGCGTTGCTTTTCCGATTGAGATTCATACGAGGAAATGTCACTGTGGCAAACCTGCTTTCGCGTGATGCTCTTGGTGTACGGGATATCTGTCTTTCAAATGTTTCTACGATCAGTATCGTCCAAGCAAATGAACCAAATCTTCCTGAAGAATAAACATACGAATAAAATATAAGAATTAACATAAGAATTGATATAGAAATGAAATATCGTAGTATGGGAATTTAAAGAGTTTGTGCACATGTTGTTGTTGTTGTAGTCTTCAGTCCTGAGACTGGTTTGATGCAGCTCTCCATGCTACTCTATCCTGCGCAAGCTTCTTCATCTCCCAGTACTTACTGCAACCTACATCCTTCTGCATCTGCTTAGTGTATTCATCTCTTGGTCTCCCTCTACGATTTTTACCCTCCACCCTGCCCTCCAATGCTAAATTTGTGATCCCCTGATGCCTCAGAACATGTCATACCAACCGGTCCCTTCTTCTTGTGAAGTTGTGCCATAAACTCCTCCCCAACTCCATTCAGTACCTCCACATTAGTTATGTGATCTACCCATCTTATCTTCAGCATTCTTCTGTAGCACCACATTTCAAAAGCTTCTATTCTCTTCTTGTCCAAACTATTTATCGTCCATGTTTCACTTCCATACATGGCTACACTCCATACAAATACTTTCAGAAACGACTTCCTTACACTTATATCTATACTCGATGTTAACAAATTTCTCTTCTTCAGAAACGCTTTCCTTGCCATTGCCAGTCTACATTTTATATCCTCTCTACTTCGACCATCATCAGTTATTTTGCTCCCCAAATAGCAAAATTCCTTTACTACTTCAAGTGTCTCATTTCCTAATCTAATTCCCTCAGCATCACCCGACGTAATTTGACTACATTCCATTATCTTCGTTTTGCTTTTGTTGCTGTTCATCTTATATCCTCCTTTCAAGACACTGTCCATTCCGTTCAACTGCTCTTCCAAGTCCTCTGCTGTCTCTGACAGAATTACAATGTCATCGGCGAACCTCAAAGTTTTTATTTCTTCTCCCTGGATTTTAATACCTACTCCGAATTTTTCTTTTGTTTGCCTTACTACTTGCTCAATATACAGATTGAATAACATCGGGGAGAGACTACAACCCTGTCTCACTCCCTTCCCAACCAATGCTTCCCTTTCATGTCCCTCGACTCTTATAATTGTCATCTGATTTCTGTACAAATTGTAAATAGCCTTTTGTGCTCATATGTTACATAATAATAAATACGAGACACTTACTGTGAAATATATTGTAATTTTACAATTAGTATAACGTCCTTGTATCACCTAATTTGATAAGAAACGTTGGCGTAGCAATCTTCTATGGACGTGGGTAGGAAAAGAAATTAAAAAATTAAAAAAGCAAAAATCTGGCTTTGAACACGGGGCACAACATTAAAATGCCACGATGGTTATCACTGACCCATTATTTAAATGGTGAACATAGGGCGGTAAAAGTCATATAACATACCTCGAGGTCGAGTGTCTATGGATAAGGCGAGACATTTGTCTGCTTACTTTCACTCCTCTTCCACTGTGTGAAGTTCGTGGGAAATCGGATGATGGCAATTGCCATGTTCTCTTGGTGATCCTTTGTGTCATTGTGGCTATCTCTGGCTATAGAAAATGAAGCCTCGTGTGCAGTAGATTTCGATGGAGTTAGTCGTGTTATATCATGTGAAAGAAAAACAAATAGTGACAAGAAGAGAACTGTGAAAGTCAGGGATTTTGGTTGTACTTGGATGGAAACTGATTCTGTGAAACACCGTGAAAGGAGGGAGAAAAAGGGTCCAGCTATTCAAAAGTTACTAAAAACTGACATATATTGTTCACAAGCGTAAAAAGAAGGGAGACTGGTAATGCGGATGGTGGCGCAAGAGAAAAGTTTATGTTAAGTTTTTGGAGGAGGAGGGGAAGGAAACTGGGATTTAAGTACCGTCGACGGTGAAATCATTCATTAGAGACGGAGAATTCTCTCGGATTTGGGAAAGACGAAGAAGGAAAATGCTCGTGCCCTTTCGAAACAACCTTCCCGGCAATTCCATTAAGCGATTTGGGAATGTAATAGGACGCCTAAATCTGGATGGTTGGACGACCAATTGCGCCACCGTCCTCTTGTATGCCAGTCCTGCGCTTTATGGCCCGTTCGCTAAAGTGACGCTACAGCTCGTGGCGTAATGCACTGGCACCGAGACGGCAAGTGTGAGCGCCTAGTTTTCAGAGGCATCGTTGTGGAAGTGCCACATTATTTCATGCTCCTAAAAGTTAAATTCGGTTGTGCTTCTCCCACCAACGAAAAACGCCATTTGACTACTCGCTGCTGGCTGTATTTCTCGAAACCGGCGTTTTGACCTAGTCTTCGTGGAATAATTGCTGCTATGGTCCTTTAGTTTTCAGCGTATCTTTATTTAATCACCAATGCTGAAAAAAGTGGAAAGAAAGACACAGCAAGTACTATTTCTGGAACTATACGGGGGGCAACTTTGGCTGTGGAGGCATAAAAGCGAGTCGTATAAATATTGCGTTTTGGGAGATCAATTGCTCGCAGAAAATTTCGACTGTGTGTGGAGAATACAGTGTCCAGTTACATTAATGTGACCACCTGTCAACAACGTGAACACCTTTTGCAGCGCGGACCTCTGCGAGACGCCCAAGAAGAGTGTTAGTTAGGTTCTGGAAGGTGCCGCCAGCGGTGTCTAGCCATGCTGACTCCAGTGCCGACCCAAGTGCCGGTTGGGGGGACATGGCCCGATGAGCCCGATCGAGGTGGTACCACCGATTCTCGATTGAGTTTTAATCTGGGGAGTCTTGTGACCAGGGGAGCACGGTAAACTCATTCTCATCCTCTTCGAACCACCCACGCACACTGCGAGTTGGGTGAAATGTTGCTTTGTTCTGCTGGTAGATGCCACTGTGCCGAGGAAAACCAATCTGCATGTAAATTGCGTGTTGGGCTGGGCATGGTCCCCAAGGATAGATGTACACTTGTGTTGATCAATTGTACCTTCCGCATTGCCATGTAATGCCTGGACCCTTCCGATGATTGTTGCAGGATGTCTGCTTTTAGAGGTTCCACACCATGTTATGTTATGTTAACCGGGGACCTAGAAACGACGGAGAGGCTCTGTCCCCGCTGCAGCTGCAGTGGTCCGCAACCCCACGGCCACTACCGCAGTCCACTTCACCTCTCTGCCGCCCCACACCGAACCCAGGGTTACTGTGCGGTTCGGCCCCCGGTGGACACCCCCCCCCCCCCCCCCCAGGGAACGTCTCAGACCAGACGAGTGTAACCCCTATGTTGACGTGGTAGAGTAACGGTGGTGTACGCGTATGTAGAGAACTTGTTTGCACAGCAATCGCCGACATAATGTAGCTGAGGCAGAATAAGGAGAACCAGCCCGCATTCCCCAAGGCAGATGGAAAACCACCTAAAAACCATCCACAGACTGGCCAGCACACAAATCCGCCGGGGCGGATTCGTGCCGGGGACCAGCGCTCCTTCCCGCCCGGAAAGCCGTGCGTTAGACAGTGCGGCCAACCGGGCGGGCATTCACACCATAAATGCTAACGGCACTTGGTCGGATGTTGTATAAAACGTCATTCAACTGAAAAGGCCACTTGTCAGCACTCAGTCGACATCTAGTTGCGGCATTGGGGTGCAAATTTTAGTCTTCGTCATCGATGGACAGCAGTCAGCATGGGTGCATGAACTAGACACCTTCGACGATGGCTTATAAAAGCAACATTCGCAGAACGATCGTTGAGGAGATACTGTTGGTAGCCTCTGGGATCATGTGGGCGGTCAGCTGCTCAAGAATTGCACGTCTCTTTGCCCATACACATCTCCGCAGCCATCGTTTGCCCCTGTCATATATGGCCTCAGGTGCGCTACAGCTGCCTTTGTGGCAGTTTTGGAAAGCGCCATTTTGCCAGTCGCGGTATTTTTTGACGACAACGGCGTACCAGTAGTTTACATACTTGGACGGTTTGGAAGTGCTTTAACCCTTATCCCAAAAGACAAACATCATGCTTTTTCAGACGTCAGATAAACCGCCCTCTTTCTCCATTATGACAATGGTTGCACTGCTTTCCATGTCCCCTCTACATGCTTTATGTACACTCCACTACTAGTGCTGCCACTTCTCGTCTGTGAGTGGCTATTGCAAGTTGACGTCGAACACAGGAGGTGGTCACATTAATTTGACTGGACAGTGTGTGAGCGTGGGGTTGCTAGTCTGATATTCTGCACAACGGATTAATCTGAGATGTACCCTTTACCCTGTGGCACCTGCAAGATGCAACTTCCACCCCCACACTACTACAGACGCCAGACAGACGCTCCTAACGTTCTAAAGAGAAATGCCTGAAAAACTTTCAGCAATAAATATCTTCTGGAGTCGTCCGCTGTAAGGAAATGACACAAAAATTCACAAAATTTCTTACGTAACTAGTGGGATACTTGGGTACTGGATTAGTGCTAGTTAGTGTAAGAAAAACATAAAACTAACGAAAATTATTATGTATTTTGCAAAAATTCAAAGAAATCACAATGGCACTTTTAGTTATGAACCGAACACGTTATTTCCTGTTTTTTTTTTTTTTTTAATGTGAACTTACCTCTTAAGGAAAGGATTCGCTAATGAAATTTCTATACAAAGTTTAAGATTGTTATTCACTTGGCAGAATGGCTGAGAGCCACGTCTACTCAACTTGAATAATTATCCGTTAGAATGTTGCTAGGTACGGTCGAGGCTGTCGCGTGTGAAATGCAGTGAAGGGTATTGTTGTGGAGGAAATATGGGGCTTGCAATAGCTGTAGCGCATAATACTGTAAGCTGTGATGACTGCTGTCTGCGCCACTCCCCTCTGACAAATACGATAGCTCTCGTTCTATCTGGATTGTCCTTCACCAATCAAACTCTCCCTACGCCTTGAAGAAATCAAGGACTCATATTCGCCCCTAGTCTAACTATTGGCGTGGTACACCTGTCAGATAACCAGTCCACCACAATGCCACTGAAAAATTCACTCGCACGCCTTTAACTATAACTTTGTCCGTTCACACCACACAATAAAGTGTGGCAGCCAACACAGTGAACAACCCTTAATCGCAAGGACTCAGTATAGAGTCGCACTTCGATTCGCTCTCGACAGAGGTGCTCCCAGTGAAGTACTGAGGAGAGACTTGTTCTTCGTTCTTTTTGAGTACACATACAAGCGCGCACATTCTCGTTACGTGTTCTTGCTCCAAGAGCGAACAATGGAACGGCCCATCTCTATGCCAGCCATGAAGGGGTATATCTTTCGATCTCTTCCATTACTCCTTCAGCTCAAGGCTTCATAAATATCGTCTGCCAATCAGCATTGCTCTCCTAAAACGGGAGAATGACGTTTCGTTTAAAGAGAGGAATCCGGAAATCTGTAGCATCAGCATTTGGCGTTTTCTGTCTCCCTGTGAAAATCTCTGAAACCTCATGCTATGTGTAAAGAACGCGTAGGCTGGCTGCCCCCACGCAATGTAGCGCAATTTGCTTTTAAGCCGAACACGGGGTCATTCCTCCTTTCCCTTGGGCAAACGCTGCCCGCTCCACGGGCGGCCGCCTGTGAAAAGCTCTGAAGGGTCTGGCGTCATGGTGTGCGTTGTTTGCCTCTCACGAACTAAAAGCTTTTGTGAGCGTCATGTCTTGAATGTGTGTGTGTGTGTACGCCAGCCTCGATTATTTCAACCACGGCGCGCTTACTTGTTATTTGCATATCGCTTACATGAATTCATATAACACTGACTTTATCTTATCGAGTTTGGGTTCGAATGAAGCGTCTTGGTGTGTGAAATAGGACAGTGAGGGCGGAATATGTAAGCAACAGAGGTCAGGAGACCACGACGTCTTACATACTTCCCTCCTTCTGACAAAATTTTTGTCTGGGGTTTATCAGTGACGAGGAAAACATTGACAAAGTCAGCCAAAAATTGTTCTTTTAGATTTTTCAATAAAATTTTCTCAGCCATTCTTAACAATTTTTTCTAATGATTTCCTTATAGCTATTGTTTCTATTTTTTTTAATTCTACAGTTTATGTTTTGTTGTTAGGCAAATATATTTACAAAGGTTGTTATTCTTTGTCGTTGCCAGTACGTGTCTGTTTTCCCTTTTCATCAAAATTGTTTTTACAATATTAAGTTTTCTAAACTCGTAAGTGTACAGTGTATTATGTCTTGGTGTGGTTATCTCTTTTCTTCAGTTAGGCTTTGCGTAAATGTTTGCAAAACCTCTGTTGTGTTACTTTGTTTTATTTATTTAGGCATTATCTTTTTCTTTATGTGTCACTGTTTTTTTTTTTTTTTTTTTTTTTTTTTTGGTGTACGAATGAAGAAGCGTTTCCTCTTAGTTCTATCCTCAGTATTAATGTTATTACCCCATAAGGTGTTTTTGAATGTAACTTAATGAAGTAAAGCCATGCTTCAATCCTCTCCTAATTTTGCATATAAAAGAAATAAATAGACTTTCCATGAGTTTGTGAGTTTATATAACTATACTAAGTTTCTTTACAAAAGGTTTTAAGGTATCTATAAATAATGGACTTTAGATATGTAATAAAAATAATTACTTTTACAAAAAAAGGAAAAAAAATATTTTTACAAATATATCGTTTTGTTAACTCTACATTCGTCTTTTTTCAGTCTTTTCGTTTTGGGCTGCGTCAGTTTCTGTGCTCGACGATCCCCACTGAAATGCTGGAAGGCGTCTACTCATTTGTATGGGTGTCACAAATCGTGAGAGAAGCACTCTAGCATGCGATGCTCGGTCTTACTTGTTGACATTGTCATCATGGAGTGGTACTTTTAACCGATGATGATGACTGTGGTTTACTGCATAAACAGTGATGTCTTGGTACTACTTTGCTGTCACACCTGGGAACGTATGGCAGTTCGATGATTGTAGTTGACTACCAACGATCGTCACCCAATACTGTGCTGTGACGTCTTGGTACTTCACACGTGGTTCTGTATGGCAATTTGGTGATGTGGTAGGGAGAATACTGTTCATCTTGCTGAATTTATTTCTAGATAATGTTGTTTAGTACTACTTAATATGCCGTTTGCCGTTGGCTTGTATTTTTTTGATGATTCGAGGTTTATTTTTGGAGAGGTGGTTGTAGTAGTTGCCATGCCACAAAGTTCATGGAAAGACGTTTGTAGCAATTTGCTTCGTAGGATAGGAGAGAAAGGTATCTTCCTGTCTTCTGCCCTTCTTCATCTTGCATCTTCTGTTCTTCTCTTCTTTCTTGCATTCTTCTCTTCTTCTTCTTGGGCTAGGAATATGTGAATTTTAGTGTAAGAGTGATATAGGATTTGTAGGATCTGACTGCCTTTCCAAATGTTACTTGATGAGTTTGTAGATCTTAGTAATTTTTTTGTACCTTCATTGTCGTCTCGTCGTATTATCATTCTCCCCACGCTCTTCTGTTGTGTAGCAGTGTCGTGACATATGAAATGTCCATGCTGTGCGTTGTCCTCCTGAAGTCCAACCTGGTTGCAACCTGCATTTCCAGTGTGGCGTTGGTCTTCATGTTGTTGTTAATGCCCTAAGTGCTTTTTCAACATGTCTGTACCCTCTCCGTCGCTATCTCAAAGCATCTGGTGTTAAGGGAGCTGGTGGCGATGTCCCTTTGACGGGTAGAAATATTTACAATTTTTGTCTTACATATATTTGTTGTTTACAAAAAAGACTCTGATTTTATAAAATGCAAAAATTTTCTGATAGTGGCAAAAATTATTAGATCGATATATTTTTTTATTCTAATTATGTCCTACCACTTCTTCATTCTTTTAATTGTTGTGTACCATTTATTGTTTGTGTGCATGTTGTAGTGTACTTGATACTACAAGATATTGTTAGTGTGTATTGTGTCTCATTTTCTTTTAATTAATGTGTTATTTTGTTGATTCTTAATTTAACTTTTATTTAGTCGGTAGTATAAGATAGAGTGGACGTTAATTTGCTTAACCTCTGCCGCATTTTTCAACTCAATCTTTACGTTTTGCAGTATTCGGTGGCCTAACTTCTACATCTGGCTTCTCTTTGCTGTGTTGTTCTTGTCTCTGAGGACCATAATTTCCTCGGTAATTATTCGAGCCCTGGTCTCGCCAGTTGCTGTTTCTAACATCGTGACCTCATTCAAAGTACCCTTGACCGTAGGCATTTTGATTCCTAAACCCATATCCGCCACTGTATGAGTGTCCATTACCGTTCCTATTTCGGTACCAATTATTCTGGTTAACGTTTCTGAACCAATTGTCTCCATTGTGCCACTGTCCTTGTCTGTTAAATTGCCTGAAATTATTGGTGTTAGGATTACGATTATTATTATTGGAATATTCGTTCCTAATCTTCTACTTTTGCTGTTCCCTTTCCTTTCTCTTTTCTTTCACCTCGTCTTCTTTAAACATAAATTCACGTTCCCTTAAAAACTCTTTGAAATCTTGGGTATTTTCATTTTTTCTTACTGTCGCCTGTTGATACTTTACCGTAATTTCATTCTACATAGATGTATCAGCTCTCCGTTACTGTATGGTTTGTCTAGGCATTGATTCTTTTTGCCCATTGTATCAAAGAATTTTACCACGTTTTTCTCTCCTGAGTTTTCATATGGTGTGATCTGAAGTAACTCGTATTTAATTTTGTTTTGCGCCCCCTTGCACCAATATCTTTCGAGAAATGCTGTTCTGAACTGTAGGTAAGACGTACAGGTAGCCGCGATCTTTTGCCTCACTTCTGCTACTGTCCCTGACATGTGTGCACAAATGAAGTCAAGTTTGTGAGCTACGCTCCAGTGGTTTGGTAAGCCTACTTGAAACTGATCGATGAATGTGCGTGCATGCAAGCCAACGCCTTCTTCCTTGAAATGTTGAAATTTTCTAACTGTAAGGAAGTGATCTGTATCATATCTACTCATAAATCCGGTTTGTGGCTGATTCATGGGCTCAAACAAACTGCCACTGCTTGTGTCGTCGTGTTTATTCTCTGGTAATCTACTGCCTGTCTGCCTATTCTCAATTTCCTGACTCATATCCGCGTCATATCGTTTCATTGGTGAATAAAAGTGTTGTTCGTGTGTTTCTACTCTCGTCGTTCGCGGTATAGTACCTGTGCTGCTATTATGTTGTGTCATTGGATTTACTGGTTCAGTTCCCTGTCTTTCGATTGGTATCGGCTGAATGTATGTGTTCCGTTTTTCTAGATACTGTACCTGGCCCTGTGGCATTTCATGTATTACATTAATCGGGTTTTCTGTTTCGATTTCTGCGCGAGTGTTACGTCTAGCCTTGGTTCTACTTGAACTTCCTTAGACGGCGGGTGTTCGTTTACTGCATTAATGCTTGTCCTGTCAGTTGTTTCGCTACAGGTGTAATCGGTCTCGATCTATTCTTCGATAGTTTGTATCAACTCTGTTCGAAGTTTTACAAACTGATCTTTGTTTTTAAGTTCTGTTTTATTGATCCGCTGATCATATTTTTTCTGTGCAACCTTTGCGACCTTGCTTTGAATTGCTTGTTCCTCCGAAATTTGTATTGCTGTTCGAGTGGCTTTTTTCGTAAAACGTTCCACCTTTTTGTCAACGTTTACCATGTACAATTGGACCTTGTCCACGTCAGTGCGTAATTGCTGCTGACCTTGTGTTAGTACCTGAGTTCCTTCTCTAGATTCTTTCGCGGCTTTGTTTATCTCAGTGATCTATCAATCCTGGCGATCCCTTCTTCCATCTGGATTTTAACCTGTTGGATCTGTGTCTTCATAGTCTGATTATCCTGTTTCAATTCCTGAT
Source organism: Schistocerca nitens (assembly GCF_023898315.1). NCBI lineage: Eukaryota > Metazoa > Arthropoda > Insecta > Orthoptera > Acrididae > Schistocerca > Schistocerca nitens. The sequence goes on along the minus strand of NC_064618.1, from coordinate 346,262,990 downwards.
GCTGTTCCGTCATCTGTGTATTCTGTTTCGTTATACCATCGTTCATTTTAGTAACATCTCCATGATCGCGTCCTGTCCTGTGACGCTGCCTTCTGCTGAACTATGTATTCTCGATCTATTGTTTACTACTCGGTCAGTTACGTCGTTTACTGTGCTATGGTTCAAATGGCTCTGAGCACTATGGGACTCAACTTCTGAGGCCATCAGTCCCCTAGAACTTAGAACTACTTAAACCTAACTAAGCTAGGGACGTCACACACATCAATGGCCGATGCAGGATTTGAACCTGCGACCGTAGCGGTCGCGTGGCTCCAGACTGTAGCGCCTAGAACCGCACGACCACTCCGGCCAGCTACTGGGCTATGCTGTGGCGTTTCTAACTTTAATAACTGCAATAACCCGTGCTGTCGAGGACTAGTTGCGTTTGTCATTGAACCATTACGTGGCGCAAAGAACTCCGCATTCTGCCCTCTCTGTTGTGTATGTCTTGTGTTTGCAGGTATAGTTGCGTCTGTCACGGAACCTTTTCGTGGCGCTCGTAACTCCGCAAAATTCTGTGTCTGCTGTTGGGGCATATTTAGAATGTGTACGATAGGTTCGACGTATTCTAAATGTTCCCCCTCTTCCTCACTGTCTACTTCTCTTGGAACGTTAGCTAACTGCCGGTTCATTGACTGTATTGACGCGTATTCTGTCCCTGATATGCGGCAAACAAACGCGTTTACTGTGCTCGTTCCGCTTGTAATCTTTGCCATTTCCTACGTGGGCTGTCTATTTCTGGCTCAGAATGTTCCCTACCTGGGATTTCATATTGTGGAAATTCGATGTTCTCGTCCCTTCGATTCCTATCTGTCTAATCTGTCTCAATTTTATCCCAGTTTAATTGAGCCTGCTGATTCTGCAGCTCCCCGACTGTCCTATTCTCTGATTCATCGTCTGTCCTATTCTCAGGTTCACCTTCTGTCCTATTCTCAATAAGCTCGTTTACTTGCTGTCTATCTGGTTGATTCTCCCCCATCTTGTCTACTTGCTGTCTCTCACGTAACCTTTGGCTTGTGCTATCGTTAACTTGGAAATTCTTTCAACACACTACAACCCTATCTACAAAAGTGCACGACCACTTACCAGTTGGTTGAACCAACAACAACAACGTCGTGACCTCTCGGCTAATGTTCTGTCTGCTCTGCTACAGTCTCCAATCTCTTCCTGTGCGCTTGCAAAGGGAGAAAAATTTTATTTCTTAATTCTAACTTATAAGATGCTGCGTCACACTGCGTCGCTGTGTCACTCGGCGTTAGGACTATCACCTGAAAATCCTATGCCCTAACAGCTACACAAAATTCGTAAAAAAATGCACAATGTTTCAACACAATAACACACGCCGTTTTCCCTACAATTCTGCTTTCTTCACTACCTGTATCTATTCTGACACAAATCTTTGCAAATAGCTATTTCATACATGAAAGAAAGTTCTTCAAAGTGCTACTACTGCGACCTGCCGTACCTAACTATCCTGACACTTTCCTATCCTGGTAGCTTACCTATTTTACCTATCCTGGCAGGGTCGCCATTTTCCGTGAGCGTGTGGGGTTACTATTCTGTCATTCTGCGCAACGGATTAATATGAGATGTACCCTTTACCCTGTGGCTCCTGCAAGATGTAATTTCCACCCCCACACTACTACAGAAGTCAGACAGACGCTCCTAACGTTCTAAAGAGAAATGCCTGAAAAACTTTCAGCGATAGATATCTTCTGGAGTTGTCTGCTGTAAGGAAATGCAACAAAAATTCACAAAATTTCTTACGTAGCTAGTGGGACACTTGGGTACTGGATTAGTGCTAGTTAGTGTAAGAAAAACATGAAACTAACGAAAATTATTATTTATTTTACAAAAATTCTGAGAAATCACAATGCCACTTTTAGTTATGAACCGAACACGTTATTTCCTAGTTCTTTTCAAAATTTGAAGTTACCTCTTAAGGAAAGGATTCGCTAATGAAATTTCTATACAAAGTTTAAGATTGTTATTGACTTGGCAGAATGGCTGAGAGCCACGCCTACTCAACTTGAATAATTATCCGTTAGGATGTTGCTAGGTACGGTTGAGGCTGTCGCATATGAAATGCAGTGAAGGGTACTGTTGTGGAGGAAATATGGGGCTCGCAATAGCTGTAGCGCACAATACTGTAAGCTGCGATGACTGCTGTCTGCGCCACTCCCCTCTGACAAATGAGATAACTTTCGTTCTATCTGGACTGACCTTCACCAATCAAATTCTCCCTACGCCTTGATGAAGCAAGGACTCCTATTCGCCCCTAGTCTAACTATTGGCGTGGTACACCGGTCAGATAACCAGTCCACCGCGATGCCACTAAAAACTTCGCTCGCAGGCCTTTAACTATAACTCTGTCCATTCAAACCGCACAATAAGTGTGGCGGCCAACACAGTGAACAACGCTTAATCGCAAGGACTCAATATAGAGGCGCACTTCGATTCGCTCTCGACAGAGGTGCTATCCCAGTGAAATACTGAGGAGAGACTTGTTCCACGCTCTTTGAGTACACGTACGAGCGCGCACGCTCTCGTTACGTGTTCTCGCTCCAAGAGTGACAATTGAACGGCCACTCTCCATGCCAGATATGTAGGGGGATATCTTTCGGTCTTTTCCATTACTCCTTCAGCTCAAGGCGTCAGAAATATTGTCTGCCAATCAGCATTGCTCTCCTAAAACGGGAGAAAAACGTTTCGTTTAAGGAGACCAATCCGGAAATCTGTAGCATCAGCGTTTGCCGTTTTCTGTCTCCCTGTGAAAATCTCTGAATCTGCGTGCTATGTGTTGTAAGAGGTCCGAGAAGATGTAATTTCGATGTATTGCTCATGCGCTGCCTGCAATAGGCAAGGTATAAGAGAATCTCTGACCAGAGAGCAGTGTTGACTGCAGTAGGAACTGTGTAGCTGTAGCAGTAAGTTGTTGCTAGTCTGTAGTCTGCTCTGGTCTGGTATGGTGTATCGTGTTGGCTGGCCCGGTCGCGGTGCAGCTATGTCGGAGCCCGAGTATTATTGTATAAGGTAAAAAAGCAGCCTCGCGCATATGCATTAATGTTATTTCAAGTCGCATGTAAATGTTTTAAAACTCTCGTAATAATAATCTTCCTCATAAAAAGTAGATTTTAACAACCATTCACTTTAATTTAAAGAATTTACTAATTTCTCCCATCCATGATCATCCCGATTATTGCAATAGAAAAATCAGTTGCTTCCTTTCATAAATGACAGATAGGTCGGCCAGCATTGCACAGAGCTGTGCCGGAAAAATTTATTGTAAGAGCAGATATATCCGGCGACTTCATTGAGGTAAGAATTTTTCCTTTTTTATTCAGAATGATCTTTCAGGGCCATGACGCAGCACTGTTGTCGTCCAAAATTTACCAAGTTAAATTCACAGTGAATTATTGAAAAGTCATAAGTGGGCGACTGTTGTGAGGTTACGCTAAGTGTGAATGAATTTTGAGCTTAGATTAAATCAGAAAGAATTTTGTGTGGGAGGTCAAATGAGAAAGAATTTTGTGGGGAGGTTACACTAAATTAGAATCTTATTCATAATATTAATTTATTTTATTTTGTGGGGAGGTTACAGTGTAAAGAGTGAGTAGGCTGGCCACTCCCACACAATGTAGCGGAATTCATACAACACTGACTTTATCTTATCGAGTTTGGGTTCGAATGAAGCGTCTTGGTGTGCGGAATATGATTGTGAGGGCGGAATATGTAAGCAATGAAGGTCAGGAGACCACGACGTCTTACACGTGTAGTTCCCTAGTACGCTGTGACAGGTGGGGGAAGTAAAATTTAAAAGTATTCCCAAGGGCACATTTAGGAAAACAATAAAATTCTGAAATGTCCGAAGACTCGTGAGTTTTCAGATAATAATTAAAAAACAACCGTTGGTTTGCCATAGGTGACAGGATACTGCAATGTGTTGTGGAAACTAGAGCTGGGACTGTATCCATCAGATGTATGGGGTCTTTCGGATAAAGTGTTTTTCTATGTAACTTACAAAATAATAAGTGAAAGGGATATTTATTTAGACAGGTATACAGAAGAAACGTTACTATTTCTGCAGAGTTATGAGAAAAGTTTATTTTGTTATTTTCTGTAGAGTTACGGCAACGAGAGATAATTTCAGGAATTAAATATGTTTTTATAAATTAGTTGATAAATTTGAACCAACTGTGTAAAATCAGTTGAAATCAAATCTGCATCAATTTTAGTTAGTTAGCTAGAAATAATCATAGTTTTATGGGCGTATGCAACAAGCTCTAAATTAACTCCTATCTTCATGCGCATGTTCTGGTGGCAGAAAGTTAAATTAAATGAGATGTTCAAACGGTTGCCAATTTTCTTCAATGCACAATTGACTGTGTCTACTAAACAACCTGTAGACGAGATATAAGCTTCCTAGTGTCACGGGGGAAATACTTCCTCGATGCGTTTTTTGAAATCATCTGGGATTCCTCTTTTTTTTTTTTTTTTTTTTTTTTTTTTTTTTTTTTTTTTTTTGTCATCCGTCTTCTGACTCGTTTGGGCAGCCCGCCATTCATTCCACTCCGGCGCCAACCTTTACTTCTACATCTACATCTACATGGATACTCTGCAAATCAGATTGAAGTGCCATTTTCATAATTCTCTATTATTCCAATCCCATACAGCGAGCGGAAAGAGCGAACACCTATATCTTTCTGTACGAGCACTGATTTCCCGTATTTCATCGTGGTGATAGTTTCTCCTTATGTAGGTCGGTGTCAACAAAATGTTTTCGCATTCGGAGGAAGAAGTTAGTGACTGGAATTTCGTGAAAAGATTCCGTCGCAACGAAAAACGCCTTTGTTTTAATAATATCCTGTCCAAATCCTGTATCATTTCAGTGACACTCTCTCCCGTATTTCGCGATAATACAAAACGTGTTGCCCTTCTTTGAAATTTTCCGATGTACTCCGTCAATCGTATCTGGTAAGGATCCCACGCCGCTCAGCAGTATTCTAAAAGAGGACGGACAAGCGTTGTGTAGGCAGTCTCGTTAGTAGATCAGTGACATTTTCAAAGTGTCCTGCCAATAAAACGCAGTCTCTGGTTAGCCTTCCCCATAAATTTTCTATGTGCTCCTTTCAATTTAAGTTGTTCGTAATTGTAATTTCTAGGTATTTACTCGTAGACGAATTTACGGCCTTTATATTTGACTGATTTATCGTGTAACCGAAGTTTAGCACTCATGTGGATGACCTCACACTTTTCGTTGTATAGGGTCAACTGCCAATTTTCACGCCATTCAGATATATTTTCTAAATCGTTTTGCAATTTGGTTTGATCTTCTGATGACTTCATTACTCGATATACGACAGCGTCGTCTACAAACAACCTAAGACGGCTGATCAGATGGTCTCCCAAATCGTTTTTAAGGATAAAGAATAGCAAAGGGTCTGCAACAATACCTTGGGGAACGCCAGAAATCACTTCTATTTTACTCGATAACTTTCCGTTAGTTACTACGAACTGTGACCTCTCTCACAGGAAATCAAAAATCCAGTCACATAGCTGAGGCGATATTCCATAAGCACGCAATTTCGCTACAAGCCGCTTCTGGGGTACAGTGTGAAAAGAAATCCAGAAATACTGATTCAATCTGAAATCTCTTGTCAATAGCACTCAATACTTCATGCGAATATAGAGCTAGTTGTGTATCACAAGAACGATGTTTTCTAAATTGTGTTGACTGTGTGTCAATAGACCGTTTTCTTTGAGGTAATTCGTAATGTACGAACACAATATATGTTCCAAAATCCTGCTGTATATCGACGTTAATGATATGGGCCTGTAATATAGTGGATTATTACTACTACGTCTCTCGAATATTGGTGTGATCTGTGCAACTTTCCGATCTTTGGGTACGGATCTTTCGTCGAGCCAACGGTTGTATATGATTGTTAAGTATGAAGCTAATGCATCAGCATACTCTGAAAGGAACCTAATTGGTATACAGTGTGGACCAGAAGACTTGCTTTTATTAAGTGATTTAAGTTGCTTCACTACTCCGAGGATATTTACTTCTACGTTACTCATGTTGGCAGCTTTTCTTGATTCAAATTCTGGAATATATACTTCGTCTACAGTTGTTACTGTCTACAGATCCCCTAGTACCATGGAACTTATTCCGTAATGTCTTAACAGATGTACACATGTCCTATCATCCTGTCCCTTCTCCTTATTAGTGTTATCCACATATTCCTTTCTGCGCTGATTCTACGGAGAACCTTCTCATTCCTTACCTCATCAGTCCATCTAATTTTCAACATTCGTCTGTGGCACCACATCCCAAATACTTCTATTCACTTGTGTTCCGGTTTTACTACAGTCCATGTCTCACTGCCACACAATATCGTGCTCCAAACGTACATTCTCAGAAATTTCTTCATTGATTTAAGACCTATGTTTAATAGTAGTTGACTTCTATTGGCCAGGAATGCCCTTTTTGCCAAGCTTAATCTGCTTTTTATGTCCTCCTGGCTCCATCCGTCATGGATTACTTAATGTTGTCTAGGTAGCAGAATTTCTTCACTTCATGCGCTTAATAGGTCAGGAGTCCACTACACACAGGAGGCGGCTACACGGGTACCGGGGGCTGTGTGGGACTGGGCGGTTTTTTAGGTTAGAGGATCTCAGGGAACCACAGAACGGACGTCCGTCTAAAAGTGTGCAGGTAAAACACAGTAAGGTAGTTGTAGAAACTGTTGGTATTGTAGTTGTAAATTGTCGTAGCTGTGTTGGGAATGAACCAGACCTCCAAGCCCTAATAGAAAGCACTGAAGCCCAAATAGTTATAGGGACAGAGAGCTGGCTAAAGCTGGAAATAAGTTCAGCCGAAATTTTTTCAAACGATCTAACAGTGTTCAGAAAGGATACATTAAATACAGTTGATGGTGGAGTATTTATTGCTGTCAGTGGTAGTTTACCTTATGGCGAAATTGAAGTACATAGTTCGCGTGAAATAGTATGGGTAGAGGTTATACTTGACAATCGGACTAAACTATTAATTGGATCGTTTTACCGACCGCCCGACTCATAAGATATAGTTACTGAGCAGTTCAAAGAAAATTTGAGTCTAATTTCAAAGAGGTACCCCCACAATTATAGTCGGTGGTGACTTCAATCTACCGTCGATATGCTTGAAAAATTATACATTTAAAGCCGGCGGCAGGCATAAAACGTCATCCAAAATTGTACTGAATGCTTTCTCAGAAAATTATTTTGAACAATTAGTTCATGAGATTAGTTCATGAGCCCACTCGAAGCGCAAATGATTGATCTTTTAGCAACAAATAAACCTGGACAAATAGTGAATATTGTGACGAATACAGGGATCAGTGACCACAAGGCAGTTGCTGCTAGGCTGAATACCGTAACACCTACAACCATCAAAAAGAAACGCAAAGTATATCTATTTAAAAAAGCTGATAAAAGTGCTCTTAACACCTTATTAAGAGACAGTCTTCACTTCTTTCGATCTGATCATGTAAGTGTAGAAAAGTTGTGGAATGTTTTCAAAGAGATAGTGTCGACAGCAATTGAAAGATATACATCACATAAATATATAAGTGATGGTACTGACCCCCATGTTAAATTAAATGAGATGTTCAAACGAGTGCCAATTTTCTTCAATGCACAATTGACTGTGTCTATTAAACAACCTGTGGACGAGATATAAGCTTCGTAGTGTCACGGAGTAGGATCGTTGTTGTAGAAGCAACAAAAAAAGCATGCCAAATTTAAAGGAATGCAAAATCCCCAAGATTGGAAAAGTTTTACAGAAGTTCGAAATATGGCGCGTACTTCAATGCGAGATGCTTTTAATAATTTCCACAACAAAATTCTGTCTCGACATCTGACAGAAAACCCAAAGAGATACTGGTCGTACATAAAACACACCAGTGGCAAGACGCAATCAATACCTTCACCGCGCGATAACAACGGTGAAGTCACTGACGACGGTGCCACTAAAGCAGAGTTATTAAACACGGTTTTCCGAAACTCTTTCACCAAAGAAGACGAAGTAAATATTCATGAGTTCCAATCAAGAACAACTGCCAAGATGAGAAACATAGAAGTAGATATCCTCGGAGTAAAGAAGCAGCTTAAATCACTTAATAAAGGCAAGGCCTCCGGTCCAGATTGTATACCAGTCAGTTTCCTCTCAGAGTATGCTGATAAAATAGCTCCATATTTAGCAATTATATACAACCACTCGCTCACAGAAAGATCCGTACACCAATACCCAAAAAGGGAAGTAGGAGTAATCTGCTAAATTATAGGCCTATATCACTAACGCCGATTTGCAGTACGGTTTTGGAACATATACTGTATTCGAACATTATGAAGTACCTAGAAGAAAACTATTTATTGACACATTTGTGAAACACAACTAGCTCTTTATACTCATGAAGTAGTAAGTGCTATCGACAGGGGATGTCAAATTGATTCCATATTTTTAGATTTCCAGGAGGCTTTCGACATCGTTCCTCACAAGCATCTTCTGACCAAACTGCGTGGCTACGGAATATCGCCTCAGTTGTGCGACTGGATTCGTGATTTCCTGTCAGAAAGGTAACAGTTCGTAGTAACAGACGGACAGTCATCGAGTAAAACAGAAGTAATATCCGGCGTTCCACAAGAAAGTGTTATAGGCCCCTCTATTGTTCCTGATCTATATTAACGACATAGGAGACAATCTGAGTAGCCGTCTTAGATTGTTTGCAGATGATGCTGTCATTTACTGTCTTGTAAAGTCATCAGATGATCAAAACGACTTGCAAAAAGATTTAGATAAGATATCTGTATGGTGCGAAAAGTGACAATTGACCCTGAATAAGGAAAAGTCTGAAGTAATTCACATGAATACTAAAAGAAATCAGCTAAATTTCGATTAACCGATACGTCACACAAATCTGAAGGCTGTAAATTCAACTAAATACTTAGGGACTACAATTACAAATAACGTAAATTGGAAGGATCACATAGATAATATAGTGGGTAGAGAAAACCAAAGACTGCGATTCATTGGCAGAACTTAGAAGGTGCTTACACCCTGATTACACCACGCTTGTCCGCCCTATTCTGGAGTATTGCTGTGCGGTGTGGGATCCGTATCAGGTGGGACTGACGGATGACATCGAAAAAGTACAAAGAAGGGCAGCTCGTTTTGTATTATCGCGAAATAGGGGAGATAGTGTCACAGACATGATACTTGAATTGAAAGGGCAATGATTAAAACAAAGCCGTTTTTCGTTGCGACGGGATCTTCTCATGAAATTTCAATCACCAGTTTTCTCCTCCGATTGCGAAAACATTGAGTTGGCACCCACATACATAGGGAGAAATAATCATCACGACAAAATAAGAGAAATCAGGGCTCGCACAGAAAAATTTAAGCGCTCGTTTTTCCAAAGTGCCGTTCGATAGTGGAACCGTAGAGAGACAGCTTGAAGGTGGTTCATTGAACCCTCTGCCAGGCACTTTATTGTGAATAGCAGAGTAATCATGTAGATGTAGATGTACTTCTTCGTCACCAGTTTTGATATTAAGCGCGGCTGGTCCCGGCGCAGGTTCGAGTCCTCCCTCGGGCATGGGTGTGTGTGTGTGTTTGTCCTTAGGCTAATTTAGATTAAGTAGTGTGTAAGCTTAGGGACTGATGACCTTAGCAGTTAAGTCCCATAAGATTTCACACATGTTTGAAAATTTTTGATATTAAGCTTATCGCTAATCCCGTTTCTACTCATTCTCATTATTTCTGTCTTTCTTCGATTTACTCTCAATCTATATTCTGTACTCATTAGACCACCCCGTTCAACATATCCTGTAATTCTTCTTCACTTTCGCTGAGGATAGCAATGTCATCAGCGAATCTTATCACTGATATCCATTCACCTTGAATTTTAATCCCACTCTACAGCTTTACTTTTTTTATTCGTCATTGCTTTTTAGACATAGAGTTTGAAGAGCAGGGGCGAAAGACTACATCCTAGTCTTACACCCTTTTTAATATCTGCACTTCGTTCTTGGTTCTCCATTCTTAATGTTCCCTCTTGGTTCTTGTACATACTGTATATTACCTTTCTTTCCCTATATTTTACCTCTAATTTTCTCAGAATTTCGAACATCTTGCACTAGTTTACATCGCTGAAAGCTTCTTCCAAGTCGACAAGTCCTATAAACGTGTATCGATTTTTTGCCGTCTTGCTCCCCAAACGCAACTTCAGAACTGCCTCTCTGATGTCTTTACCTTTCCTAAATCCAAACCGAGCGTCATCTAACAGATACTCAGGTTTCTTTCCATTCTTCTGTATATTATCTTTGTCAGCAACTTGGATGCATAAGCTGTTAAGCAAATTGTGCGATAATTCTCTGTCTTGTCGGCTCTTGCAGTCTTCGGAACTGTGTCGATGATTTTTTTACGAAAGTCTGATGACATATCGCCAATCTCGAACATTTTACACACCAATGTGAATAATCGTTTTGTTTCCACTTCTCCCAATCATTTTAGAAATTTTGATGGTATGTTATCAATCCCTTCTGCATTATTTGATTTTAAGACTTCCAAAGCACTTTTAAATTCTGATTCTCTTAATCGATCACCTGTCTCTTTCCCACCGACTACTGTGTTCTTCTTCTATCACGTCATCAGAGAAGGCCTCCCGTCAAAGAAACTCTCAATATACTCTTTCCATCCAACCGCTGTCCGCCCCCGGTAACTGAGTGATTGCCGCCCTGGTAGCTCAGCGTGTTTGGTCAGAGGTTTAGCTACCCTCTGTAACAAAAAACTGAGTGAATGGATCAACGAAGAACCTAAATGGGTGTCATCGGACGTCCGCCCAGAACAAATTAAACCAACAATATAGAACAAAATTAGATAAAAAAAGAAAAAAAAGTGATCAGCGCGACAGAATGTCAATCCTAAAGGCCCAGGAGCGATTCCCGGGTGGGTCGGAGATTTTCTCCGCTGAAGGACTGGGCGTTGTGTTCTCCTAATCATCATCATTTCATCCCCATCGACGCGCAAGTCGCCCAAGTGGCATCAAATCGAAAGAATTGCACCCGGCGAACGGTCTACCAGACCGGAGGCCCTAGTCACACGACATTTATTTATCCAACCGCTCTCTTCTGCATTTAACAATGGAATTCCCATTGCACTCTTAACGTTAGCGCCATTCTTTTAGTTTACCGGAGGTTCTTTCCAATCTTCTCTATGTTGCATCAGTCGACAACCATTTCATTTTCGATTTCTTCACATTTTTCAAGTAGCCATTTTTCCTTGGCTTTCCTACACCTTCTGTTTGTTTAATTACTAAGTTACAGCTATTTCTGTATTGCTGTGTTTCCATGAACATATTTGTGCTTCCTCCTTCCGTTGAGCAGTTGAAGTATTTCTTCTTTTACTCGTTGTTTCTTCGCAGTTACCTTCTTTGTACCAGCTTCTGTGATTGCCCTCTCTGGAGATGTCCATTGCTCTTCTACTGGCCTACTTAGCTATTCATTAGCACAGTATCTATAGCCTCATAGAACTTCAAGCGTATCTCTTCATTCCTTAGTACTTCCCACACCTTTGCGTATTGGCTCTCCATGACTAGGCTCTTGAACGTGGTTGCCTTTTACAGTTACACACAATTTATTTTGAACCAGTAATTGCGAAGAGTTATGCTTCTGTGAAGTTTGGAAGGTAGGAGACGAGGTACTGGCGGAATTGAAGCTGTGAGGACGGGTCGTGAGTCTTTCCTGGGTAGCTAAAACGGTAGAGCACTTGTCCGCAAAAGGCAAAGGTCCCGAGTTCGAGTCTCGGTCCAGCACACAGTTTTAATCTGCCAGGAAGTTTCATATCAGCGCACACTCCGCGGCAGAGTGAAAATCTCATTCTGGAATCATATACATTCTCTAACTTTTCATCTTCGGCTTGTGACGTCGGCATGCATACTGAACTAATGTTATAGGTGTTGGTTTGCTGTCGATTCTGGTGATAACAACCTTACCACTAAATTGATCTCAGTAACTCACTGTCTGTCCTGCTTTCCTATTCATAACGTATGCTGCTCCCGATGTACCATTTTCTGCTGCTATTGATATTACTCTGTACTCGTCCGACCAGAAATCTTGTCTTCTTTTCTTTCCATTCACTGACGCCACTATATTAAATAGGAAGGAAGGATAGGAATACAGCAGTCAGTCACAATCCCACTGGTTTTTTATTATTCTCGCATATCCGGATTTCGGCTACAAACAGCCACCTTCAGCGCGTATCACTCCCAGCAGTACATATCACCATACGACTTTATTGGTATACAGGCAGGAGATATATCTAGATTCAACTTTAGCATTTCCATCTTCATACGTATATTCCAGCTACCCTAGCACATCAAACTTCTGACATCCCACGCTCCGACTCTTAGAACGATATCCTTTCGTTGGTTATTCAGTCTTTTTCTCGTGGCCACCTCCCCCTTGGCACTCCCCTTTAGGAGATCCTAATGGGGGACTAGTGCGGAATCTTTTGGCGATGAGGGATCGTCACGACACTTTTTCCGTTACAGGCCACACGTCACGTGGGTACACGTTATGTGTTTCTACTGCAGTGGTTTCTGCCTTGTGCGTTCCACATCGTTGATTATTGCTGAATCTTCCGCCTTTCAGGGGCAGTTTCCAAGGGAAAGACAATGCCTTGAGCCTCTGTCTGCTCTTTCACCCTCATTGGCAAGGCCGTTGGCAGAATGAGGGTGACTTCTTATGCCGCAAGTCTTTGGCTGCCATTGCTGGTGATTTTTATTCAAAACTAGAGAACTTTGCAATGCTTTTCAATTGCTAATTGTTTATGGGAATTAGATATATGTCCCAATTTCCTTGTCCTACCCTCTTTCTCTCTATTCCTCGGGTCCTCCTCACTCCCTTCGTTAATCTCCACCTCCTCCCCCCATCTCTGTCCATCCCCTTCTCCCCACTCCATGTACACATTCCATCTCACACTCTCCATATCCATCTCCTCCCATATCTCTCCGTCTATATCCTCCTTCTTCTTTTTACATCCATTTCCTCCCTCCCTTACCTCTCCCTGTCCTCGCCCCGCCCCCCTCTGACCTTATTTATTGTTAGTGTAAACGGAACTTTTGTTGGGAATAGAAATCAAATGAATGATTAAATCGTTTGGAATCATAAGTACACAGGCTATGAGAGAGACAACAATGCTCCTGTACTATGGTGAGTTTATCCTTGAATATGTAATATTGAAGAAAAATATTGATTTATGAATATCGGTGAAACTTTGTGAATCGTTGATATTTGTTTGTGTGATGTAATTGTCTATGTGATGTGTGATGTGGTGGAGAATGAATTTACCGTAAAAGTTGGGTTACACCTCGTTCTGCGGTAATATTCGCCGCAAATGATGCCATCTGGAAGGAACCCTTGTACTTTTGTATATTCTGCAAGAAATTTTTCAGTTGAGGTTCTTGGCCAGGAAGCAATGATGCCCGCCGATCTGGTGGCGGTGCCAGTTGTGGTAGCTTGACTTTCCCGCTCTCACAACATAATCCTGGCTCTTCGTTTCAAACCATCACAGTATTGCAATGTTGACGAACGTCCGCGGCGTAAATGACTATTGAACTGTATCTGAACGTCAAATTTTAATCAGAATTACCGCGTTTGGCCATCTGTTTTGTCGACATTCCAAATTATTTTTTGCGTAAGTTCCAACTGAGCGAATCGAACTCGATTTTTTGCATTGTTCTGGAGACATAATGGTCGCGCTTGAGAAGTTCTCATTCGATTTGCCTACAAACGCTGTCTACGCTCTTTGTCAGTCTCATTGGCTCGACTGTCATGTAGTTGGCTTGCTTTGAGCTGGCGTCATTTCTTCCAAAGAAATAAACCACAAACTGAAATCAGTTCTATGTCTGCAACACACCAAATTACCACGAACTGACGTCAATTCAGTTTTTGAAACTCACCTAAGATATGATCACCACCAATAACACACTGAAATATCTCATTCACTTGTATTCTTTTTCGCAAAATATCAAGATTCAGTGTGAAATTTGTTGTTGTTACGAAAATTTGCAACAACAAAACTGTCAAACTAAACGTCACATTTATTTATTTATTTTTGTTATGAGAACTTGTGAGAGCAGAACTGTCAAACCGACTGTCACATTTCGTTCACTGAGACTTTATACAAAAATACCATCAAAATTCCCGATCATTCCGGTGGATTTTCCAAAATTTTCCTTCATGGAAACCTTGTACGGGCAGTTACACAAAAAATGTAGCCCAATCGGTCGAGCCGTTCTGAAGTGACTATCTTTCATACATGCGGCAGTTGATTTTTATTTAAACAGATTTTAGCAGTGGCGCGGTTACAATCCGAGACCGAAGACATTTTTACTAAGAATTTTTAGCATACTGTAGCACCGTCAGCAACTGTGAAAGACTAATATTTTGAAGGATCAGCTTCAGCTGCGCAAATTTACTGGTCATTACCAGGTTTCGGCTAAATTAATCTAGCCTTCTTCAGAAGCATAAAACTACTATAACATGCCAGAGAATGGCGCAGTCGTGGTACCATGTCGAATTAAAACTACTTGACTGAAGTCCAGCCCCGGCATCTCTTCACCACGCGGTCGGTTGGCAGCGGCAACCACGTTGGCACTCGTACTTGCTGCTGCCAACCAACCACGTGGTGAAGACATGCCGGGGCTGGACTTCAGTCAAGTAGTTTTAATTCGACATGGTACCACGGTACTATAGGTTATAATTTTAATGTCGACTGTGCCTTACTCTGGCATGTTATAGTAGTTTTGTGCTTCTGAGGAAGGCTAGATTAATTTAGCCGAAACCTGGTAAAGACCAGTACAGTTGCGCAACTGAGGCTAATCCTTCAAAATATATATATAAAAAAATTACATTTTTATTACTAACCAAAGAAACTATTCTTCGATCAGAGGTGCTTACTTCGATGATATAAACACGATTGTACAGGGCGCAAGGGGTGTAAGTGCAGATATTTTTATATGTCGTACCTTAATGTATAGTCGTGTTGCTATGGTGCTAAACTCACCGTGTGTGCAGAGCTCGGAGTGGGCGATCGCGTACGGGAGCCGACGAGACTCACCGGAATCGGGTGAATAAATTTGTCAGAGAACGCCTTCGGCTAACACAGACACAGCTCCGAGTTAATTGTGGAATATCACGAGAGCGTGTACAGACCATCGTTGCTGAATTGCGTCACAGAAAATGATGTGCACGGTGGAAGCTTCAAAAGTTCACTCCTGACGTGAGAAAGAGAAGACTGGACATCTCACAACAATTTCTTTTGCATTGTTAACGTGGGAGTGATAGGTTCCTTAACACCATTTTGACAAATGACAGGAGTTGGGCTCACCGTTTTGATCCCGAAAGCAAGAGAGCAGTAAAGACGTTTCGCCACAAAGGATCACAGATGCAAAAAAAAGTTCAAGAGCATGCTATCGGCAGGCGAAGTCTATTTCAATTGGAGGTACGTTTTCTGCTGTTAGAAACTCGATTACAGCGTGCTGTTTCTCACGGACCGACGTAGTTACTTTGATGATGGTTGGTTTGTGGGGCGCTCGACAGCGCGGTCATCAGCGCCCGTATCAATTCCCAATATGTACACAGTCCAATCGAGCCACATTTACGAATGACGATGAAATGATGAGGAGAACACAAACACCCAGTTCTCGGGCAGAGAAAATCCCCAACTCGGCCGGGAATCGAACCCGGGACCCCGTGATGCAGAGGTAGCACAGCGTAGCCACAAGATCACGGGCTGCGGACATAGTTACGTTACACACCGCCGTGGTAAATGCTTCGGCTTGGAGCCCTCTAGTGGCAGAACCCTCTGCATCAACGAAGCAGATGAGTCGACTGAGTAGTATGCATAACATCTAACATCCCAACCGATATTGAGAACAGAATAAAATATGTGGAGGCATAACTTTTCAAATGTTCAAATGTGTGTGAAATGTTATGGGACTTAACTGCTAAGTTCATCAGTCCCGAGGCTTACACACTACTTAACCTAAATTATCCTAAGGACAAACACATACACCCATGCCCGAGGGAGGACTCGAACCTCCACCGGAACCAGCCGCACAGCGCCTTAGGCCGCTCGGCTAACCATTACTTTTCACGGTGCCCTCATAATTTATCTGAAACAGCCCCATGTGTCTGATTCAACAAGTATTTATCATTCGGTAATGGTCTTCAAATGTTATTCCTTTATAAATGTCTTTTTGTCCCCATTTTATTACTGTGACAAACCCATTTTCGAATTCAGTATTTTCTTGTGTGTAACTCCTTTCTCAGTCCTAATGCAGCAATCTTAGCTGAGGCCATTATTAAATACTACGCCCGTACTGTTTGGAGACATGGAGGAAGAGAATTTTCCTGTTACAAATTGCTAACGGTGAAGGAGCTCTTCGAATGGGAAGCGACGGAGCACATACCCCAAAATGTCGTAAGCAAAATGCAGTGGGTGGCCTAACAGACGCTTCTATCAGTGTTAAAGCTATGACATTGACCGACGCGACGGATGCCATGCAAACAGTGAGGAATTACGCCCACTATCTAGGTAGGCTGTGGCATGAGGCACGCTTATTCCCGAGCGGTTCTAGGCGCTCCAGTCCGGAACCGCGCTGCTGCTACGGTCGCAGGTTCGAATCCTGCCTCGGGCATGGCTGTGTGTGATGTCCTTAGGTTTAAGTAGTTCTAAGTCTAGGGGACTGATGATCTGAGATGTTGAGTCCCATAGTGCTCAGAGCCATTTGAGCCATTTGAACTACGCTTATTCCTTGGGTCAGAGACGTCTGTTGCTACAGCAAAGCACATCGGATAAAAAATTTGTTTCACCCCAGGATACATCAGGTTTGTGCCACGCAACAGCGTCTCTAGCGTTGGTAAGAGAATCCACAATTTTTTTCGCGAATGTCACAGCCAGCGGAAGCACTCTACACTCACAATAAGTCCTTCCTGATCCTTAAGTCTTAATGGTCAGCAGTCTACCTAGTCCATCTTACTTGTTCCTACTTTTACTAAGCGTTCTCCAGATATTTCATTTAATATCTCTCCTTTATAGTATCATTTAGTAAGTTAGCTGTCTAGGTTCTTATATTGGTAACGCTCTGTATGAAAATCACTGGCTGTGCTGTGTGCAGTTTGTGGCTGGGTGGCATTGTTGGAATTTGCTATTGTAGTGTTGGGCAGTTGGCTGTTAACAGCGCGTAGCGTTGCGCAGTTTGAGGTGAGCCGCCAGCAGTGGTGGATGTGGGGAGAGAGATGGCGGAGATTTGAGAGCGGATGATCTGGACGTGTGTCCATCAGAGACAGTAAATTTGTAGACTGGATGTCATGAACTGATATATATATTATGACTTTTGAACACTATTAAGGTAAATACATTGTTTGTTCTTTATCAAAATCTTTCATTTGCTAACTATGCCAATCAGTAGTTAGTGACTTAAGCAGTTAGAATTTTTTATTTAGCTGGCAGTATTGGCGCTCGCTGTATTGCAGTAGTTCGAGTAATGAAGATTTTTGTGAGATAAGTGATTCATGAAAGGTATAGGTTGTTGTTAGTAAGGGCCATTCTTTTGTAGGGATTTTTGAAAGTCAGATTGCGTTGCGCTAAAAATATTGTGTGTCTGTTTAGTGTTGATCAGAATAGGTAAAGAGCGAAATGTCTGAGTACGTTCAGTTTTGCTCAGCTGTTTGAAAATCAAATAACGTAAGAGGTTTAGCAGCACAGTAATTCATTAATTTTTCTAAGGGGACGTTTCATAATTTTATTTTGTACTTTATCTCTCCAAAAATGCTTCTGCAGAGCCGCGTTATAAATGCTTCAGATTTGTTGTCTTGCTTTCCTGTATAATGCCATACTCCTTTTGTATTTCCACAAATACCTTTCACACGTTTTGTATGACATACGATAAAGCTCTTTTATTGAAAAAGCATCTTATGACCCATAAATTTACTCCCTTTCATTTCGCTCCACTACCCCGCTTTGGTTCAACCGCTCTTTATATTTCTCTTCAGACTTTTAATTTTCTCAAGATCCAGACGTTTAACATTCTGCACTTTGGTATTATAGCGTTAGCCTTAATTATCCTTAACCTCTTGATGATCACTCACCCACTCAGCACCCAAGGAATGTGATTTGGGGAAGTGGACGGGGTGTTCGCCGATTCATTTTTTCGGCATTTTAAAGCAACTACGCAAACGTCATATTACGTTTGTAAGTCAACAAATGGTAATAAGAAATTTGTTGACAAGCACTGTCAACCTTTCACGAGAACGGTTTCTCCCGAAAATCTGTGCTTGGAGCCCATCAGGCTGTGCTCTGACATTGTAGCAGTCCGACAACTTGCTCTAGAAAATATTCAGACTCTCACAATGTATAAAGCAGTTGAAAAAGTAGATATGGTTTGATTTACGGCATATGTCGCTAGACTCGTAATGTAGCGGTGCAGTTCTATGCCGAAAGACTGAAAGCCTACAGCGCCATAAAAATTTTAGGCTCAGTGTTTACAAGAAGTTCTGAACAAATTTATCCAGATTTAGAGCACAAATGTTCAAATATTGATCCCTGAAAAAATCTTTACTGAAGACGGTAGAGCACTTCGCAAGAGCAAAAGAGGCTTCTGTAAAACACTTCTGAAAGCCGCAGATTAACATAATAATCACACATACTGCCTGGCCAGTAACTAGACATGTAATGAGCCTTGCCTTATAAGATAAGCTTGTCAATACAAACGTATTTGTCATCTGTTCTCTTTATGACTTGAATACCTAATAAACAATGAAAAGTTGTAGTGGAATTGGATTTGGTGAGTACTCCAAGCTGCATGTGCAGGACTATAGCTCACGGCCTTACCTGTTCTATGGAAAATACTAAGGTAAGTAGCTGGTGTATGTGTTGCAAAATTTATTAAGTGCTCTTCACTCGAAACAAATAATATAGGAAAAAGGCACTAGATCCCATGAGGAAATCAAGCCATTCTTAGTCGCATTGACGAAGAGAATTCTTTAATGCAAGGAGTATGCGCTCAGGAGATGTGATAAATGGATATTATAAAGTTCAAAACATTCGTACACAATGGGTAACCCTACATATACAGATACAATTCCTCAGTACCAGAGTAGTACAAGGTCGCATATTATATGATCATGTGAGGAGACTTAAAATGAATGCTATGGAATATTTGTCCCAGCTCTTATGAGAGAGAGAGAGGGAGAGAGGGGAGGTGGGAGGGAGAGAGAGAGAGAGAAAGAGAGAGATGTTGAATGGCACTGATGTTTAGGGATGGATTAATAGTCGGATCACAAAAGAATATTAAAGTCTCACTGTAAATCTAACAAACATACGACACAAAATGTTATTCAGACTAAGCATTACTTGAAAGTATACAGGAAATGTAAGTGGAACGTGAACAAAATGTATGAATAAAGCCTACAGAAGGTTGCGGTGTCACCCAGATGTATCAAGCAGTATCGTGAGGCAGCAGAACTCCCACCTCAATTCCACACAATGTGAGAATCAGCGCGAGAGTGACTATCATATGAACGCCAGACCAAGACTGTCTGCTTCCTGTGACAACACAGTGGCTCTAACTGGCTCCAGCAGGTTAAAGTCCCTGAAGCAAAAGAAGACATATCACGCTAGACGGCACAAAGATAACGCACACTGGCCTATCGAACGGTGCAGTCACACGATGTTTTGAAAAACAAATGACTGATGTCGGGCGAGTTTACCAGCGATATGGAACAGAGCAGTGTCTACTGTAGCGACATGTTACAAGAATACGCTGAAGCAAATAATAACAGCAATCGACAAGAGAAACGTAACTAACACTTTAGCAACGGTAACGTACAATCCAAATAACTACGAAAAGGGTGCAATATGCGAGTCGCGTCAGCCAAAGGAGCGTTCTTCGAACACTATATTCCAAATCAACATTGTCTATAGAACTTTATCTACAGCTTCATGGCGATGTCCTTCAAAAACGGTTTCTGATTTCCATATTGTGTTCACGAATACTGCTATCTGATGCAGCGTTTCTATGCAAGATTTTATTTGTGAATTAAGCATAGTTTACAAGTCATGGGTAAATTAATTTTCCTAAGTTCTGATGTATTTACAGATCCCAAAAGATATGCTGCAGAGTTCTTGGAAGGCATTGCACTGTGCATAAGGAAATACACGTCATACCAACATGACTGATGTCCCACCACTCTACACAGATAACTTCAAACCTCTTTAACAAAATATGTGGGAGATTGTAGGATATACATTTACATCTACATCATACGCCACAAGCCACCTAATGGTGTGTGGTGGAGGGTACTTTCGGTACAACTATCTGATCCCTCGAAGAATGACTGTCGAGAAGCCTCCGTATTGACTCTAATTTCTCGAATTTTCTCCTCGTGGTCAATACGCGAGATGTATGTGGGGGGGGAGTAATATGTTGTCCGACTCTTCCTGAAAAGTGCTATCCCGAAATTTCAATAGTAAATCTCTCCGTGATGCACAACGCCTCTCTTGTAACGTCTGCCAATGGAGTTTGTTTAGCATCTCCGTAACGCTCTCTCAGCCGGCCGGTGTGACGGTGCGGTTCTAGGCGCTTCAGTTTGGAACCGCGTGACCGCTACGGTCGCACGTTCGAAAGCTGCATCGGGCATGGATGTGTATGATGTCCTTAGGTTAGGTGGGTTTAAGTAGTTATAAGTTCTAGGGGACTGATGACCACAGATGTTAAGTCCCATAGTGCTCAGACCCATTTGAAACATAACGCTCTCTCACCAGCTAAATGATCCCGTGACGAAACCCGCCGCTCTTCGTTGGATCTTCTCTATCACCTCCATCAGTTCTATCTGATTGGAATCCGATATAAATGAACAATACTCAAAAATCGTGCGAACAAACGCCATATAAGCCACTTCTTTCGTGGATGAGTTACATTTCCTTAAGATTCTTCCGATGAATCTGAGTCTGGTGTCTGCTTTTCCCACTATCTGTTCTATATGGTCATGCCACTTAAGGTCGCTATGTACAGTTACGCCTAGATATTTTACGGCAGACGCTGTCTCCAGCTGTTTGTCATCAATAGTGTAGCTGTACAGTACGGGGTCAAATGCCAGAGTCTGCACCATTCATCAATTCTCTGCAGGTCGTTCTGCAAATTCTTACTGTCTTCTCGCGTTGCTACTTTGGTATCGACAACTGCATCATCTACGAATAGCCTTAAAGAGCATCCGACGCTTTCTACTAGAACATTTACATATATTGTAAACAGCAACGGTCCTATCGCACTTCTCTGTGGTACTCCGGATGTTACCTTTACATCTGTCGATTTAATTCCGTTAAGAGCGACGTGTTGAGTTCTATCTGCATGAAAGTCTTGAATCCAAACGCAGGTCTGCTCCGATACTCCGTAAGCTTGTATTTTTTTCATTAAACGGCAGTGCGGGACGGTGTCAAATGCCTTACTGAAATCAAGGAACACGGCATACAACTGAGCGTCATTGTCCACTGCGCTGTGGATCTCATGGAGGAACAGTGGGAGAATCTCTGTTTGCGGAATCCATGTTGATTTTTATAGAGGAGATATTCATTTTCCAAAGATGTCACAATTCTTGAGTATAAAAGATGTTCCACAATTCTACAACGGATTGACGTCAACGGTATAGGGCTATAATTGTGTGGATCTGCCTTTTCCAGTTGTTAGGTAACTTTGGTTGCTCGGGGTGTAAAGCTAGCTCGCCTCCACGTGGTGCACCCCGGGTAACGCTAAATGAGCTAGCACATAATGGCAGTCAGACAAACCGTGAAAGGTTCTCCTGACTATGCAAGAAGACACAAAAAACGTCCTCCTAAGGATATGCCAACAAGGAAACTTGGACCTACGGTCCGAATTTGCCATCTCAACATAGAGAGCATAAGCTATTCTAAGTGCCAATACTTATCAAAACTACTGAAGAAAGACAACATTGATCTGATCGCCATTCAGGAAACACATTGTAGTACTGAAGTACAACTGCGGAAAAGGGGCAAAATACCCGTATTTGAATTACTTGGTGCCACTTACCACCATACCCATGGTGTTGCAACCTACATCAGACATGATATAGAAAATGCCTCCCTTATCTCCACGTCGTCAGGTGATGGAATCCATAATGTCACAGTAAAAATTGGGAGCGTAACCGTTACAAATATTTATAAACCTCCAACCACTCCATGGCCAAGATCAGTAATTCAGGCTCAACCTCACCCAGCAATCTATCTGGGAGACTTCAATAGCCACCACGAACAGTGGAAATATAAGGAGTGTGATGCTAATGGTGAAACCTTGGTGAAATGGGCTGAAAATGAAAATCTTAACCTTATCTTTGATGCGAAAGACCGTTACACATTCAGATCAGCTGCCTGGGAGCAGGAATACAACCCGGATCTATGTTTCACCTCAACTGACGGAAATAACCAACCACTACCAGCTACCCGTAAAGTCCTGTGCGACTTTCCTCATAGCCAGCACCGACCAGTCATTATTGAAATTGGCAGCCAAATCCCACTGGTGACTTCCATGCCTTGCCCCAGATGGAATTTCAAGAACGCAAATTGGGAAAAGTACTCTCGAGACCTTGATAAATGTCTAGGATGGATACCACCTACCCATAAAAACTATAGAAGATTCATCGGAGCACTAATAAGCACTGCCAAGAAGCACATCCCTAGGGGATACCGACGAGAGTATGTCCCAGGGTGGTCCAAAAACAGTGACGAGCTCTACCAGCGCTTCCTCAAGACGGGCGACAAAGAACTGGCCGATGACCTTCTCCACAGTCTTGATACTGCAAGACAACGTAAATGGACAGAAGCAATGGAGAGCCTGAATTTCCAGACTTCAAGCCGACAAGCATGGACCCTGTTAAGGAAATTAGGAAGTGGAGCACCTATTCAAAGACAGACAGCAAACGTCTCCCCAAACACCATGGCATCTCATATAGTGGCCACGTCCAGAGCCCCTAGTGACAGAGCACACACGATCAAGATAAAACGAGAACTCAGGAATCTGAGGAATAAGGCGATAGAAACTGAATACGCTCTCCCTTTCTCACTCGAAGAAATAGAAACAGCACTCAAAGCGGTCAAGCCAGGGAAAGCACCAGGACTCGACAGCATTAACCCAGAACTCCTGATACACTGCGGTAAATACACAAAACTCTGGCTGGCGAGATTCTTCACCGACATCATCCAAACCGGTAATGTGCCTAGTGACCTCAAAAGATCGAAAATAATAGCCATCTTAAAACCAGGGAAACCAACAAACTCACCGAAGAGCTACAGGCCCATAGCACTACTGTCAGTAATATATAAATTGTTAGAAAGGCTCATCTACAATAGAATCTGCCAGAAAATACTCAATGCTATACCAATCGAACAAGCAGGTTTCAGACCAAACCGCAGCTGTGTCGATCAAGTTCTCTCACTCACGACGTACATTGAAGCTGGGTTCCAAAGAAAGCTTAAAACCTCTGCAGCATTCATAGACCTGTCAGCTGCCTACGACACAGTCTGGAGAGAAGGCATGATTTATAAGTTCCTCCGCATAATCCCATGTAAACTAACAGCTCGCCTACTAAACAACATGCTGAATGACAGAACGATCCAAGTCACCATGGGTTCAGATATTAGTTCACCGAGGAAATTAAAAAATGGCCTACCTCAAGGATCGGTGCTTGCACCACTCCTCTTCAATCTCTACATTGCAGACATACCGGAAACAAGATCAAAGAAGTTTGGCTACGCCGATGACTGGGTCCTTGCAACGAGAAGTCAGTCATTTGAAGGGGCAGAGGAGACCCTAACAGCTGACTTGGAGAAGATGGGAGAATATTTCCGAAAATGGCACCTGCAACCTAACGCCAACAAAACAGAAGTATCATGTTTTCACCTAAACAATAAAGCGGCTAAGAGGGAGCTCAGAATAAAATTCGAGACCACATGGCTTACCCACACTAAAACTCCAAAGTACCTAGGTGTGACCCTCGATAGAACACTCTCTTTCAAAGATCACCTAATGAAAACAGCAGAGAAACTAAAAACAAGGAATAACATTATACAGAAGCTCTGTGGAACGACATGGGGAGCGGCAGCTACTACGTTACGGACATCAGCCTTAAGTCTCGTCTTCTCAGCTGCCGAATATTGTGCGCCGGTATGGCTAAACAGCCCCCACACCCATAGAATCGATGCACAGCTCAATAACACAATGAGAATGATCGCTGGTGTAATAAAGACTACACCCGTGGAATGGCTCCCAGTACTAAGCCACATACCACCCCCTAACCTACGCCGCACAAACGCTCTTATAAGAGAGTACAAAAAGATAATGAGCAATCGGAATCTACCCATCCATGAGAATATTGAAGATGCCACCCAAAGCCGCCTCCGCTCCAGAAGGTCACCCATCAGAACCGCAATAGCCACATCTGCAACAGAGGAAGAATTCAACATAACCAGCGCCTGGCACCAAGAATGGTCCTTAAAGAACATCAGCAAACTTCCATGTATCTCCCAGAAGCCTTCAGGTTTTGACTTACCACGCAAAACCTGGGCAACTTTAAACAGAATTAGAACTAAACATGGCAGATGCGCCTATTCCCTCTACCAGTGGGGCATGACAGAATCGCCGCTATGTCAATGTGGAGAAAATCAAACTATCCAGCACATAATAGAAGACTGCCCCAGGACAGCCTATGATGGGACCCCAGAAGATTTCCTGATGGCGACTCCAGAATCAATAGCATATATTAACTCATTAGATGTTTGTTTGTAATTACTTCCACACTACTATAACTTTGTATAACTACTGTAACATGTGTATTATGTGTAATTTTGTATAATTCTGTATAACTATTGTAATAACTGTAAGAATATCTAATGCCAAATTATTACAATTTTGCATATTGATTGTAATAACAATTGTGTCTAAATGCCATACGCTAAATAATTTGGTTGCTCAAGCAATCTACGATAAATTACTGCCAGAAGGTGAACAAGTTCTTTCGTATAATCATTATAGAATCTTACAGGTATCTCATCTGGTCTTGAAGCCTTTCCGCTACTAAGCGATTGTAGCTGCTTTTCAATTCCGCGATCGATTATCTCAGTATCTGCCATTTCGATGTTCGTGCGATGATTTAAAGGAGGGACAGTGTTACCATCTTCTGCGGTGAAAACAGTTCGGAAGACCGAATTCAGTATTTCGGACTTGTCTTCCGTTTCAGTGCCGGTGCAGTTGCTCTGAGCACTATGGGACTTAACATCTGAGGTCATCAGTCCCCTAGAACTTAGAACTACTTAAACCTAACTAACCTAAGGACAACACACACATCCATGCCCGACGTAGGATTCGAACCTGCGACCGTAGCTGTCGCGTGGTTCCCGGCTGTAGCGCCTAGAGCCGCTCGGCCACACCGGCCGGCTGCTGAACGTGACGATACCACATTAACGGCTTCCATTCGATGTTAGACGTTTGTGACGCTTCTACGCCCATTTATAAATGAACAACCTGTTCGTTAGATATTTTCTCTTTTCTGGATATTTCCAATGACCAACTGAACAAATCCAATTTGGTGGCCTCAGCTCCCTCTTCATTCTTACTCTCTGTAACTCTCAATGTCTCTGCTATGCATAAAAAGGAACTATTAATTGTAGTTTCACAGTTTCCATTTCTTCTCTATTTCGGTACACCAGAGGATTCCAATAACGCTATAGATCAATATTCTAGCATGAGTTATTGGTTTTGTAATTTCTTGTCATCTTTACCTGTGCTTTCAAATTCTACTCCTAAATAATTGCAAATACAGCCTGTTGGAAATCCTCAATATTTACCTTCAAATTCGGATGAATAACATTGTTAACGAAAATTGCTATGGAACAGGAGTCTCAATAGTGGAACTTCAAATGTAAGAGAGTGTTAGGAAAAAAAGGTCCCTCTTTCATGATAAATAAAAAGCATAAACACAGAATAACAGATTTTGAATCTCTAATTAAAAATATCACACGAATCAATATGAATGTATTTCAAACTCCAGTCACAAAATTGGGTTTGTATGCAGTCTATGAAGATGAACTACTAACAAAGATGAGTTCTGTGAAAATGTTAATGATCAAACCACTAAGCTTGGAAAGACTAGAGAAATCATCATACTCGGGGATTTAAATAGTTAAGCAGGTCGAAGAACAAACAGCACAATAATGGGACCACATGGAGATAGACTGATAGATATACACCACTTGCCATTAAAATTGCTACACCATGAAGATGACATGCTACAGACGCGAAATTTAACCGACAGGAAGAATATGCTATGATATGCAAATGATTAGCTTTTCAGAGCATTCACACAAAGTTGGCACCGGTGGCGACACCTACAACGTGCTGACATGAGGATAGTTTCCAACCGATTTCTCATACACAAACAGCAGTTGACCGGCGTTGCCTAGTGAAACTTTGTTGTGATGCCTCGTGTAAGGAGGAGAATGCGTACCATCACGTTTCCGACTTTGATAAAGGTCGGATTGTAGCCTATCGCGACTGCGGTTTATCGTATCGCGACATTGCTGCTCGCGTTGGTCGAGATCCAATGACTGTTAGCAGAATATGGAATCGGTGGGTTCAGGAGAATAATACGGAATGCCGTGCTGGATCCCAACGGCCTCGTATCACTAGCAGTCGAGATGAAAGGCTTCTTATCCGCATGGCTGTAACGGATCGTGCAGCCAAGTCTCGATCACTGGGTCAACAGATGGGGACGTTTGCAAGACAACACCCATCTGCACGGACAGTTCGACGACGTTTGCAGCAGCATGGACTATCAGCTCGGAAACCATCCCTGCTGTTACCCTTGACCCTGCATCAGAGACAGGAGCGCCTGCGATGGTGTACTCAACGACGAACCTGGTTGCACGAATGGCAAAATGTCATTTTTTCGCTACGCGTCTCGGTCACCTCCTGTTCGCATTGACGGCACTTTGAACAGTGGACGTTACATTTCGGATGTGTTACGACCCGTGGCTCTACTCTTCATTCGATCCCTGTGTAACCCTACATTTCAGAAGGATAATGCACGACCGCATGTTGCAGGTCCTGTACCGGCCTCTCTGGATACAGACAATGTTCGACTGCTGCCCTGGCCAGCACATTCTCCAGATCTCTCACCAATTGAAAACGTCTGGTCAATGGTGGCCGAGTAACTGGCTTGTCACAATACGCCAGTCACTACTCTTAATGGAATGTGGTATCGTGTTGAAGCTGCATTGGCAGGTGTACCTGTACCCGCCATCCAAGCTCTGTTTGTCTCAATGCCGAGGCGTATCAAGGCCGTTATTACGGCCAGAGGTGGTTGTTCTGGGTACAGATTTCTCAGGATCTATCCACCCAAATTGCGTGACAATGTAATCACATGTCAGTTCTAGTATAATATATTTGTCCAATGAGTACCCGTTTATCATCTGCATTTCTTCTTGGTGTGGCAATTTCAATGGCCAGCAGTGTATATCAAAGTCATGAGCTTAAATTACTGAATGGCTTCTATACAGTCAAAGAAATCCCCACTAATGCAATGGTTCAATACACAATACATCGGAAATCAGTCAGTGACCACGTAATAGCAGAACACGAAAATGTGTAGTGATAACAGTAGAGCCATAGAGGCGTTACAAGTAGCTTAGACCAGTACCTAGTCAAAGCTAAAGAAGCAGTTCCTTACACGATCAGAAGCAGGGAAGTATACAAACAGATGAGTACAATGAATAAATTATAAATAAGAGTTGCTGTTTAGGCAGTTTCGGGCCGGGGTGGCCTAGTGGTTCTAGGCGGTTCAGTCTGGAACCGCGCGACCGCTACGGTCGCAGGTTCGAATCCTGCCTCGGGCATGGATGTGTGTGATGTCCTTAGGTTAGTTAGGTTTAAGTAATTCCAAGTTCTAGGGGACTGATGACGTTACATGTCAAGTCCCATAGTGCTCAGAGCCATTTTTAGGCAGTTTGCTACATGACAGTACTCGAATACTCTATCAACAGAGACTCAACGGGCACTTGCTGAAACAGATAAGGCTGTAGACGAAGTGAATCCAAACATAATAATTAGCGCTCAAATGGCGACACGGAAAGCTCTTGGTACAAAGAGTAGCAGCGGAAGTAGGAAACCGTGTGGAATAATGAAATAGAAAAACTAGTCGATCAAAAACAGATGTATTATAAAAATGGTTAGCTAGTAAAACTGAGGAAGATGAAGGAAACTACATGGAACTGAAGAGAACGACAAGACAAGCAACTGCAGCAGCTAAAAGACAAATACGGGATAGAGAGTGCAATGACATAAATAAACGTTTAGGAGGAACAAGATACGCTAAACCATGGTAATGTGTTAAAAGAGTCATGCCAAAGGAGAAAATCACACCAGTATAATATTAATATCAAAAAAGCAATAGGGAGACTGTGAGGAATTACGGACAGAAAACAGGGCGAATATAAATCTATTTCACGAACAGGAATATCAGTCGAAGGCGAAGAGAAAAACATTGACCTTTTCAAACTTGAGGGAGCCGTACACTAATAAAAAAAAAAAAGTGAGCGAGCTGCAGGACCATAAGGAAACACAGCAGAACGCATCAAGTACGGAACACTGAAGCTATTCAAAGCCTTGATCTGATGCATAAATAATTTCTTAAACGCCGCTCCTATACCGGATCAGTGGAAGAATGCCTGAGTGTCGTCCATTTACAGAAAAGGATATACAGGGTTATTACAAATGATTGAAGCGATTTCACAGCTCTACAATATCTTTATTATTTGAGATATTTTCACAATGCTTTGCACACACACATACAAAAACTCAAAAAGTTTTTTTAGGCATTCACAAATGTTCGATATGTGCCCCTTTAGTGATTCGGCAGACATCAAGACGATAATCAAGTTCCTCCCACACTCGGCGCAGCATGTCCCCATCAATGAGTTCAAAAGCATCGTTGATGCGAGCTCGCTGTTCTGGCACGTTTCTTGGTAGAGGAGGTTTAAACACTGAATATTTCACATAACCCCACAGAAAGAAATCGCATGGGGTTAAGTCGGGAGAGTGTGGAGGCCATGACACGAATTGCTGATCATGATCTCCACCACGACCGATCCATCGGTTTTCCAATCTCCTGTTTAAGAAATGCCGAACATCATGATGGAAGTGCGGTGGAGCACCATCCTGTTCAAAGATGAAGTCGGCGCTGTCGGTCTCCAGTTGTGGCATGAGCCAATTTTCCAGCATGTCCAGATACATGTGTCCTGTAACTTTTTTTTTCACAGAAGAAAAAGGGGCCGTAAACTTTAAACCGTGAGATTGCACAAAACACGTTAACTTTTGGTGAATTGCGAATTTGCTGCACGAATCCTTGAGGATTCTCTACCGCCCAGATTCGCACATTGTGTCTGTTCGCTTCACCATTAAGAAAAAATGTTGCTTCATCACTGAAAACAAGTTTCGCACTGAACGCATCCTCTTCCATGAGCTGTTGCAAGCGCGCCGAAAATTCAAAGCGTTTGACTTTGTCATCGGGTGTCAGGGCTTGTAGCAATTGTAAACGGTAAAGCTCCTGCTTTAGTCTTTTCCGTAGGATTTTCCAAACCGTCGGCTGTGGTACGTTTAGCTCCCTGCTTGCTTTATTCGTCGACTTCCACGGGCTACGCGTGAAACTTGCCCACCCGCGTTCAACCGTTTCTTCGCTCACTGCAGGCCGACCCGTTGATTTTCCCTTGCAGAGGCATCCAGAAGCTTTAAACTGCGCATACCATCGCCGAATGGAGTTAGCAGTTGGTGGATCTTTGTTGAACTTCGTCCTGAAGTGTCGTTGCACTGTTATGACTGACTGATGTGAGTGCATTTCAAGCACGACATACGCTTTCTCGGCTCCTGTCGCCATTTTGTCTCACTGCGCTCTCGAGCGCTCTGGCGGCAGAAACCTGAAAGCGGCTTCAGCCGAACAAAACATTATGAGTTTTTCTACGTATCTGTAGTGTGTCGTGACCATATGTCAATGAATGGATCTACAGTGAATTTATGAAATCGCTTCAATCATTTGTAATAGCCCTGTATATTGGTATGTGCAAATTATTGAGGCATTTCAGTAATAAGTACGACAAATCCTTTGTCTGGAAGAATTCTCAGAGAACTGGTGCAATCAGCACATAAATATCAAGAGAAAGAAGTGCAATTTGTGACCAGATCTGGTAGGACTTGCACTGACAGGATGCTTGGTATGAAACAAGTGATACCAATGGATCAACCACCAACCAAGAAAACCATCTTACGTTTGTAGATCTTCACACGACACAGGATACTGTCCTTATGGGGGAAGGTGAGGTAAAATGGCCAGGACGGTAAAAGCGGCCACTGGATATTTTTTGCGCTGAATAGTGCTGCTGCCTACCGAGAAATGGTCAGACTAGTTTAATGTGCCCCATCACTGTTGTCAGTGAGCCTGAGAAAAGAAGTTTGTTCCATTATATTTTAATAAAAACTTTCCTGATTTTCAGTCGTCTGTTGTAACGTAAGTAAGTTGTACTAGTCTTGCTACCTCACATTTAGAGTAATACTCAGTTCATTGTTGTTTGTTCCTGTTTGATAGTTTCATCTGTGAACCCCTAATGCCGGCATGGTGTCCGAGACGGAACAGTGGCCACATTAATCGTCGGGAAAATTGGTCAAGTGACTTCAAGGGTTAGTTACTTCCATATGTCACACATAATACTTAGATTTACATCCAACCCCTTTCATATAAAACGCTATCGCATGTCATTCTATCTACTAAATTAATTTATATAATTTTAAACCGTCTCCGTTCTGTAACATGTGGCCTAATACAAAAATACGATTGAAAACGATCTTGCCAAGGGGCTTGGTAGTGTCTCTGACACCAGGATATAAGGTGCCTAGAACGTATGTCCGAAAATCAGAACAACAAACATGGGAACCTATTGCCATGGAACTGACCACATTACTCCTCTAGGTAGGGAAAGGTTGGCCACGTAGTAAGCCTTCAGAAAAATGCATATAGCTGCTATATATTATTTTTAGTTTCACTTACTAATATTCATTACATTGTAATATGTCTGTTCAAAAAATGTAGGCGGTGAGCTTCTATTGATAGCCGTAGTTTGGTGAAAATATAATTTCGCTGAGAGTGGCCACTTTCCCCGCCTTCCCCTACAAAGGGTCTGCAAAGTACACAGCTCAAACATAGAATACACTTTAATAAGGGCTCTTGAAAATTTGTCTAATGGTTCAATATAAAGAATAAAACAAGGTAATAGGTTGTCTCGAAGGTTTCATGCCAACAAAGGATTCGACGAGGTTGTTGAGTGTCAGCTACCCTGTTTAAGATTCATGGATCAAATGATCTAACTCAAGAGAAATTGAAATTCGAATGCTCTAAACTTAAAAAATTACTTGCATGTGTCAGAAATTTCGTCACACTTTCCGTTATAGCTTAGAGACACGTTTACTCGTTATATCTTAGCTGCCTCGTCCAGTATGTGTGTAACTCTGGTATTCTGGCCATTACTGCACGAAGACAGTTCTAAGCAGAGGCTTTCCAAGAAATTTGGCTACAGCATCATTGCCATGAATATGTTGCTTATATACACTGATGAGTCAAAACTTTAGACCACCTGCTTTATAGCATGCTTGTCCGTCTTTGAAACGAAATATACTACTGATTCTGCGTGTCAGGGACAGTTTGTTAGCAGGTTTTTGGAGGTATGCGGCATTAGATGTCGACGACAGGTCATGTAGCTTGCGTAAATAACGGGCCGTTGATTTGCGTACACAGTGATGGTGCCCGATAGCGACCCACATGCGTACCACAGGATTTACATCGGGCGGATTTGGTCGCCGAGGCATCAACATGAGTTAACTAAAATGCTCCTCCAACCACTGTGGCATAGTTATGGCTCCGAGACTCGGACGGTTATCTTGCTGAAAGATGACATCGGCATCAGGGAAGACATCAAGCATGAAGGGATGGTTCGCAGTGTTACTTCCGCAGGCTCCATGCAAGCGCAGGAGAATGTCTTCCATAGCATAATACTTCTCTCATCAGCGTGCATCCAAGCCGCTCTGCACGTTTCGAGCCGCCGTTCGCATCGATGACGGCGTTTGTGGAGACAACAAGTGGTTTTCACTAACCTATCTCTTTCCGTAGATGCACACGACAATAGCACGTCAACATTCGACTTGCTTCGCCGTTTTCGAAATGCTCGTTCACACGCTTTGCGTAATAATAAACTGCCCTTTGCGAAAATCGCTTAACTTAATATGTTTCCCCATTTTTAGACCATATCTTCGCCAAGCTGATACCCTTCCGTGTCTGTTCCGCTTACACACACACTATGTGAAGAAAAGTATCCCGGCACCTGGCTGAAAATGACTTACCAAGTTCGGGGCGCCATCCGTCGGTAATGCAGGAATTCAATATGGTGTTGGCCTGTTGGCCCACCCTTAGGCTTGAAAGCTTCCACTCTCTCAGGCATACGTTCAATCAGGGGCTCGAAGGTTTCTTGGGGAATGGCAGCCCATTCCTCACGGAGTGCTGCACTGAGGATAGGTATCGATGTCGGTCGGTGAGGCCTGGCACGAAGTCGGCGTACCAAAGCGTCACTATGGTGTTCTATAGGATTGAGGTCAGGACGGTGTGCAGGCCAGTCCATAACAGAGATGTTATCGCAGTGTAGCCACTCCGCCACGGGCTGTGCATTATGAATAGGTGTTCGATCATGCTGAAAGTTGCAATCGCCATCCCCGAATTGCTGTTCAACAGTGGGTAGCAAGAAGGTGCTTAAAACATTGATGTAGGCCTTTGCTGTGATAGTGCCACGACAAACAGCAAGGGGTGCAAGCCGACTCTATGGCAAACAGGACCACACCATAATAACACCGCCTCCGAATTTTACTGTTGGCACTACACACGCTGGCATTCGCCATACCCACACCCTGCCATCGGATCGCCACGTTGTGTACCGGGATTCGTCACTCCACACAACGTTTTTACACTGTTCAATCGTCCAATGTTTAAGCTCCTTACACCAAATTGGGCGTCGTTTGTTATTTACCAGCGTGATGTGTGGCTTATGAGCAGCCGCTCGACCATGAAATCCAAGTTTTCTCGCCTCCCGCCTAACTTTAATAGCACTTACAGTTGATCCCGGTGCAGTTTGGAATTCCTGTGTGATGGTCTGGATAGATGTCTCCCTATTACACATTACGACCCTCTTCAACTGTTGGCGGTAGGCGGTAGGCCCGTACGCTTTGGTGCTGTACGTGTCCCTATACCTTTCCACTTCACTATCACATCGGAAACAGTGGACCTAAGGATGTTTAGCGGTGTGGAAATCTCGCGTACAGACTTATGATACAAGTGACACTCGATCACCTGACCACATTCGAAGTCCATGTCTTCTGCGGAGCACCCCATTCTGCTCTTTCACGATGTCTAATGACTACTGAGGTCGCTGATATGGAGTACCTGGCAGTAGGTGGCCGCACAACGCACCTAATATGAAAAACGTATGTTTTTGGGGGTGTCCGGATACTTTTGATCACATAGTGAACTTCTGTTACCGCGTCACGTGCCACCATCACCACCAGGCGGCACCCAACGTCGCGGTGTGCAGTGTTCATAATGTTTTGTCTTACCATTGTAGTTAGTGTTACACGGTTCTCACTGAAAATGTATTTTCCAGACATATATTGTAGCACAGCTACCCCACGTAGTCTCTGCCTCCCTCTTGAGGCTGTTTCCCGCAACGAGCTATCCAAGCATCACGATCCTTGTAGAATTTTTTTTCCAACATTTTCACTGCTTATCCTCCTCACTTGATTTTTCCATTCTACACAGAGTCTTCCTCATTTTCTCTTGAAGAGGTTTCCAACAAAGTACTTCTTTCTGCGATCTTTCATCCCGCATTCTCATCACACGTCCATACCACTTTAAATGTCGTTTCTCCATCTCCTAGGTGATGTACGAGCGAATTTTCATTCACTTCCTCATTTCTTTGTTCGGAATCTTATTTCGCCTTGAAATTCTACAATTTTTCAAAAAATCCATTTGCGAGACCACAAATTCTTTTTCATCGTATTGTATCGTTTCCCATGATTCCGCTCCATATAAAAGATTGCTTTGTTTTGTTTGTTAATATAATCTTTTTTTCTCTTTTTCTTAATTTTGTCTGAGAAATGATAGAATTCACCTTTTTTATCACTCGTTTAGTGCTTGTTGTCCTATGCCTTATTTCATGTTTACTGGAACCTTACATTTTCCTATGACTGTATATGCATACCGAAAAAAAAATAGCCACCACGAGAAGACATCACTCTAATATCGTGTAAAATTGAGTTTAGCTCTCTGCGATCAGATCCTGAGGGCTACGTGATGTCGATCGGCCGCCGTGTCATCCTCTGCCATGTGGCGTCATTCAGATGTGGTATGGAAGGTCGCTGTGTGAGCACACTTAGCTGGCATCACGACGCTGACTGCACCCTGTTCCTATCCTCCCACCAAGAAAAAATACGTGGCAGACCGGGACTTCAACCCAGGTTCTCCATTATAATAGTGAACCGCGCTGACCACTTCGGCGTGCGGTAGCGTTCTCGCTTCCCACGCCCGGGTTCCCGGGTTCGATTCCCGGCGGGGTCAGGGATTTTTCTCTGCCTCGTGATGGCTGGGTGTTGTGTGCTGTCCTTAGGTTAGTTAGGTTTAAGTAGTTCTAAGTTCTAGGGGACTTATGACCACAGCAGTTGAGTCCCATAGTGCTCAGAGCCATTTTTTTGACCACTTCGGTAAGCAGGCGCGCACAAGCCTCAGTCTCACAAGGAACCCCTTGAGTGCGAGGTCGGAAGTTCAGTTTTTAGTATAGATTATTTGAAAGTGTTATGTTAACAGTTACGACAAGAAAAATATTAGCAGCTGATGACTCACCGTATGCATCAAGTGGGCGACAGAAAATGCAAGAAATGTTCAAAACAAACCGTTCACTTTCACCATGGTGATCGTATGGAAAAATGAGCGCCACAATGTTCTGAAGGGTTCGCACCATCGAGATCGAAGGTCAATTCCTCTGGAGATGTAAACTGTGCAGGACGTTCAGCTAGATATCCATTCTTAAGGAATGCATATAGAATCAAATTGGTATAACATGGTGATGAGAACTGAATGAATGTGACGGCACGCAACCGAATGTGAAACATCCTGTCTTGGAGCTTATCGTCAAACTGATTATCCTTAAACGCGTTGCTGCGGATAGTGCGATAGTATATTTTGTAGACATGGAAAAAACTAACATCAAGATGCTGAATTTGTCCAGCTGTATCAGGAGGTATGAACTGCAGTGTCACACACTTTTGAGGCAGGATAGTTTGCCGTAAACGACTAAGATATTTAGCCGACCTATGTGGCCGAGCGGTTCTAGGCGCTTCAGTGGGGAACCGCGCGACCGCTACGGTCGCAGGTTCGAATCCTGCCTTGGGCATGGATGTTTGTGTCATGTCCTTAGGTCAGTTAGGTTTAAGTAGTTATAAGGTCTAGGGGACTGATGACCTAAGATGTTAAGTCCCATAGTGCTCAGAGCCATTTTTTGACTGATTGGAAATATGGTATTTACTATATAATATAGATTACCAGGCATGATCTTACTCAATAGTACGTTCCACGTGTTTTATTTCAGATGGTTCGCAAGTATCGGCGACAAACGTATAGGCAAGATTGGTCATTGGAGTCAATCGAAGGCGCTGTAAATGCTGTTATAGAAAGTCATATGGGTTCTTTCAGGGCTGCTGGACAGTTCAACGTGCCACAGACAACGATTGAACGACGTGTGGCAAAGAAAAGTGCTAATCCTGGCTATACAGTTGTGAAAAGGTTAGGACCAATCACTAGTGTGTTTACCCCAGAACAAGAGGCAGAACTTAAGACTACTTAACACAGATGGAAGGACAGTATTTTGGCCTAACACGTAAAGAACTTTGTGAACTTGTTTCTCAGCTAGCTGAACAAAACAACATCAAACATCCATTTAATACTGCAGCCAAATCTGCTGGAAGAGATTGGTTAAATGGGTTTCTTGCACGAAATGCTACCTTAACAATACGAAAACCAGAGGCCACATCAATCGCATGAGCAATGGGGTTTAATCGAGTTGCTGTAGATCGGTTTTTCGATTTGTTAGAAAGTGTACTATGTGAAAGTAGGAGGCCTATATAAAATGTAATATCTGATTCTACAATTCGCAGAACCATGTTTCGAAACCTTATCGTCACATGATTTCGTTATTCCAGTCCTTATTTAAGCTTTAGAGATGAATTCATGCTAGTTCCCCATCTTACGCCGCATATGGGGCAAGACGGGGAATTGGTAGTTTATGTTTCAGATCGAGATATTTCTAACTAAATGTAACACGTTTGCAGGTTTCATTGCATGCTATTGTAATTCAATGGTTAAGTAAACAAGTGATAATGAAACCTACTTGAATTTTGTTATTTTTGTCCCTTTTGTAAGGGTTTAAAGTTAGCTTCCCCATCTTGCCCCGCCTTCCCCTACAATAACTGCTCCTTGGACAACAATTGTCATTTATTACATTAAACTGAAGACGGGTTTTGTGAATCCCTGTACGTCAAATAAGATAAACTACATGGCTCGATACCTGTTTCAAGATCGCTTCCACTTGTTAAGCACGTTGTAAGGGGTTCATCACTATTCGCTAGCGCAGTTGAGCAGATGTAATTTCGATGGATTGATCACATGCTGCCTGTGATATGGAATATCTATGCTACAATAGAATCGCAGGTCAGAGAAGTGTTGGCAGTAAGTCGAGTTTAGTAGCTCGCAGACAGCAGTCGTGTTTTGTGGCTCGCGCAGGGCACTTCAGTTATGGAGTTCGGACAGGGCAGTGCAGCGGTTGACTTGTGTTGGGTCGGTCGTGCAGAACGATGGCGGTGCCCGAGCGATGTGGTGTAAAGTAAAAAAAAATATTATTGTTCTTTGTTGCCGCGCGCATATGTTAATTGCCATAACTGATTTAACCACAATTGTAATGTTAAAGTCCCATATAATTGCTTGCAGCAATGTTTCAATAATAACTTTTGTTCTGAAGAAAACTTTTGCCAGTCATTTACCTGAGTTTAAAGATTTTACAAATTTTTCCCTAGCATGCTCATGTTGATTAAGCAAAAGAAAATCACTTGTTTTCCTAAAAATGAAAATCTAATGGCCAGGATTGCACTGGGCTGTGCCAAAAATTTCTTATAGGAGCATATATATATATATATATATATATATATATATATATATATATATAGCGTTATCCGGCGACATCATTGTGAGGCAAGAATTTTTCTGTTTATTCAGGATGATTTCACAGGGCCATGAAGCAGCGATGCTGACGTCAAAACTTATTAAGCTCGATATGCAGTCAGTCTTTAATGGAAGTTCACATTAAAACTTGAAATTTTATTATTGGAAAGAAATTTTTCTTTTGGGAACTTAAACAAGATTTTTTTCTGTTGGGAGGTTACATTAAATATCATAATAATAATTATTTTTATGTTGGGAGGTTACAACGTATCATCATTATTGTACTCCTCATTTACATTTCCCGCACAGTCGAGTGTGTACGACAACACTCATTCCACTGACTCACCTTGCAGAACGCTAAGATTTCCTTCTCACTTTGCTAAGTTCCTTGGGTTCCTTTCTGACGAAATGTCAATTTCGGCAACTGTTATTGTGGATATAATGCAATGTTTGCTTTGTTAATCGTTGTCATTGCTCTGCTTTCTATCAACATCTATACCACTGTAGCACTGTTGTGAGTTACTCCTTGACTGAGAAGTTCAATTACGCTTTGTAGCTGCATGCTGTGCTCACCATTGGATACCTCCAGTGCCACGCCCTGTTGCCATTAACAGTCAGTATTGTGGCTGCGTAGTAGACA
The DNA here is from genome assembly GCF_023898315.1 of Schistocerca nitens. NCBI lineage: Eukaryota > Metazoa > Arthropoda > Insecta > Orthoptera > Acrididae > Schistocerca > Schistocerca nitens. The sequence goes on along the minus strand of NC_064618.1, from coordinate 346,224,844 downwards.
TCATGTGGGGCGTCGAATGTTATGAACATCGTCGGCCTTTTGCGACCTCTCATTCAAGGGGTTTCTTGTCAGTTAGACGACGAAGCGAGTCCACGAGTGCTATCGGTTATACTGTATGAAGCTGAAGTCATTCACTGATCTTGCAGCTCAACCAAATTGTGGGGTTGCCGACTATTACGTTGCACTAACTGACCCGAAAGTCCCATGCATTTTCTATGGGACTAATAAAAGATGAGTTAGCAGGCCAATCTAGGTGCCATATGGTGCCTTAAAGTTCGTGACACTTGAAAGGTATGCATGAAGACGGCTGTCGTCATCTTGGAAAATGTGAGAGTCCTCAGCGTTCTCATCATGAAAATGAAAAAAAAGGGCAAAACTTGATCACCGAAATTGTTGAAATAAACATCCATATTCATGTTCTTGGTGGCCCGAATCAGTGGGCCCAAATTATGATACCGTAATATGTAAGTAGGCTGTTTAGGTTTTTTTATTGGTAACGCCACCTCTGTATGAAAATCACTGGCTGTGCTGTGTGCAGTCTGTGGCTGCTTTGCATTGTTGTAATACTCGCCATTGTTGTGTTAGGCAGCTGGCTGTGAACAGCGCGTAGCGTTGCGCAGTTGGAGGTGAGCCGCCAGCAGTGGTGGATGTGGGGAGAGAGATGGCGGAGTTTTGAAATTTGTCATGAACTGCTATATATATATATATATATATATATATATATATATATATATATATATATACATGATGACTATTAAGGTAAATACAACGTTTGTTCTCTATTAATATCTTTCATTTGCTAACTATCCCTATCAGTAGTTAGTGCCTTCCATAGTTTGAATCTTTTATTTAGCTGGCAGTAGTGGCACTTGCTGTATTGCAGTAGTGGGAGTAACCAAGATTTTTGTGAGGTAAGTGATTTGTGAAAAGTACAGGTTAATGTTAGTCAGGGCCATTCTCTTGTAGAGATTATTTAAAGTCAGATTGCGTTGCGCTAAAAAAAATATTGTGTGTCAGTTTAAGCACAGTCCTGTAATAATTGTTCAAAGGGGACGTTTCATATGTCGACCCTTAGCCTAGGATACCTCACTGGAATCTTCTGATTTTTTTCTTGTAGTTTGTGTAATTAGTGTAGATTTTGTTTATTGCTAGCGCGTAATTGTAGAGAAAATCTCTTGTGTAGTTGCAGTCTTTCATTGTTGTACAGTAAAACAGTTGTGGCATGCATGTAGATTTGCACCAAGTATTTCGCAGCTGCAATTAACTAGATATTATTTTCAGTGTCATGTTAATGTGTTTTCCTATTTTTGCTCTTCAAATTGTGTTTTTCTGTGTTGTCGTGTGAAATATTGTGACAATAATGGCGTGTGAAAAACGTAACACTAGGCTCCAATGTAAACTGAGAAATGACAGCGAAGACGAAAGCATTGTGTTAGCGCCACTGTGTAATGAATTAACTAATGTTCAACATAGTAACATGGTAATTGTGCATAGGGAAATGGAGCGGGCGGCAAACAATGGCGTAGGCAGTGAAACAATTGGTGAACAGGGAAGTATTATCGATCGATCGGTCGGCAATAGCTCGCCTCAGGAATCCGAAATGACACGACACGATCTCGCAAATACTGTAGATTCAGGTTTTTGATCCTCACTGTTTTCTCAAATAAGTCAAGACACATTTTCAGCTTGTCAAAATGTGAATGTTTCCGGTGCAAATTCACTGCCGAAAAGCACTGAGGAACATGTTCCAGACACCAGTGCATTGTTATTACAATTAATACAACAAATGGGACAAACACAACAAAAGCTTCAAAAGTTAGACACAATGGAACAAAATCAGAGACAAACACAGCAAATGCTTCAAAAGTTAGACACAATGGAACAAAATCTTCAAAAGTTAGACTCCACGGTTGAACAAACACGTGAAAATTTAACTACTGAGTTACATAACATCGAATCGAAATGCCAAAAAGTCTGTAATGACGTAAAAACACAAATTTGTGAGCATTTCCAACCTATTTTTTCGCGGCATGAAAATGCACTACAGAATCACGAAGCAGCCATAAAAGAACTGCAAACTACTGTTCACGAAAATCATGAGACCTTGCAACCTAAATTTGACTCAGTTGCATCTACCGATTCGGTTACGCAACTTGCAAAAACTCAGGAAAACATAAAGGACACAGTAGATACTCTGAAACTTGGTTCAGAAAAACACACTGAGGAAATGTGTTCAATATCGGAGAAAGTAGCCGAACTTTCGGATCAGTTCACTAACTTATCTACGAAGGTAGATGACAATCTGAATGTCACAAAACCGGTAGTCTTTAATGACACAGAAGAGAGCGAACAAATTAGGAAACTGAAACAAAATCTGAATCAAATTAATACGCAACACCAAAGAGAAATCCGCGAAGTACAAGATCAGCTGACACAGGTAATACAAGAATTACGTATTTCAGAGGACACTCACGCCCCAAAACGGGAAGAGGGACATAGAAATACGGAACAACCACAAAATAATAACACAAGACACTTCGGAAATTATGAAAGAAATTGGCAAGGCACACCGAATTTTGAGATGGAACCGCCGACACGACGTAACAATGACCGCTATGCGACTCGCCGACATGATGATTTTGACTATAAGCTGTTCATTACTACACGTAAATTTAAAACATTTAAGAATTCTGACAACGACATTCATCCACAAGCATGGCTCCATCAATTCTCTCATTGTTTTCCTCCCAACTGGTCATTGGAGCACAGGTTAGAATTTATGTGTGGCTATTTAGAGAATGAACCAGCTGTAAGAATGCGATCGGTCATTCACGATTGCCATAGTGAAGGAGAATTTTACCATGCCTTCCTCTCAGCATATTGGTCTCAAGCCACACAAGACCGAGTAAAACATGGCATCATAATGATGAAACATTTCGAACAATCTGAATTCTCCAGTCTTGTGAAATATTTTGAAGACATGTTGCACAAGAATCAGTACCTGTCAAACCCATACAGCCCCTCAGAACTCATCCGCATTTGCTTAATCAAATTACCTGAACATTTACGACATATTATTTTAGCAGGACGTCGCAAAGACGACATTGAAGCTTTTCAGGGACTGTTACAAGAACTGGAAATTGACACTGACAATCGCGGAACGCAGGAGCACAACAATTACAGATCACATCCGTCGCAATTCCGCGATGAAAGAAATAATAACTGGACGCGACAAGGCTATTCTCACAACACAAATCGTGACCAAAACAGACACCACCCGTATGACAACCACTGGCAGAGTAATAACAACAGAGAAAGTTCACATTTCCGTAGTAATGAATATGACAGAGACAATCATAGAAACAGACAATATGGTAACCAGAACTATTATTATCAGGGGAGACAGAATAACTTAAGACGCAACAGTTCAGCGCGCAGTTACGATTCAGGGAGAAATTCTCCACCACATGACCGACAAGAAAGAAACTATGGCATCTACCGACATGACGACAGACGATATGATCGTAACGACAGACCTGAATTTCATCAGAACTGGCGGGATTATAACAGAGCTGGGCCCTCTCGGCAAGGCGAATTTGTAGAAGTTCGGTCTCCTAATCCCAATAACGACGCGCGCCAACAAAGAGACAGACAATGACGCGCTCCGCAGGCAGCTGCGTGCGCCCGCTGGCTCAGAGAAAAATAACATAGACGCTAACCTTGAGAAAAATTCCAGTATTCTTTACCGACGTATACCGCTTGATAATTGCTTTTCAGTTGAAAGTCTGAGTACTGGGAAGAGTATAAGTTTACAGCACATTTCACATGTAAAACCGTTTATTGAGAGATAATCTGCTTTTTAACTTTGTGTTTGCCATAAAACTTTTCACTTCACATTTCTAGTAGGCTTTGTCAGACTTAGAATCTGTTAACAAGCAACAATGTTTGAAGTTAAATATCCAGTCAAGAACCAAGAGATCTTATTTAAACAGAAATTACGAATGTGTTGTTATAGTGAACAGACGACACAGTGTTGTATTTGTACATTCTTGCTTGTTAGTTCCACGATTACGTAACGACTATAAGGCTCACATAGTTAGAACATTTACCAGTACTGTTAATGAGATTTTAATGCAACATTTTGGTATATTTGAAAATACATTCTGGATTTAAAGTGCTTTCTGAGAGATACCAGATGACACAGAGGTTAGTTTATGTGACAGCTACACGATGTTATCACGACGCTACTAATGAGTGACAATTTACAATGTTGCTTTTGCGGTGTATCTGTTTTATATCTGCACAGTTTTCTGAATTCTTCTGGAAAGAAAAACATGTTTTAGTAGTAACTTTTGTGGTATAGCAACAATGAGACAGCCTTTTTCGTGGCACAACAATACGTTACAGTACAGTACTTTCTTCATCACAACAATAAGCGTAATAACTACGATATCTATACACAAAGCATTTCACTTTTGTTTGTCATGAGGTAAGTACATTGACTTCTGCAGAACTTAGCTTTCGGAGGACGATAACTACGAGACTTCCACAGAGATTATGTTGCAACAAGACGCACATTTAGCGCTACAGGACACGTATTTGAGTGATTGATTTTGTACTTAAAATATTTATTTTTAAAGATTTTTGAAGTGCAATGATACAAGGGTTTTCCGTCATATATTTCATTCCATTGCTGTAATCTGTATCACCTGAGGGTATTATACATTAATCCTCAGGGGGGTACACGCCTACTTTGTGTACCATGTGTTTGGCACGCACAAGGAGCCCTAGCTAATATGGTATTTGCTTATACAACTTTACACATCGGTACCATATATCTCTAACACACAAATTACACAGCTATCTGATCATTTAACTGAGAGATAAACATTTTTTTTACTGCATTAGTGACAGATGTTTACGTAATTACACAGTTGAATAACTTCACACTTATGAAATTGCATTTTGTCTGTACTTTGTGAACTGTTCATATTTTTTCGGAGCCATTGTGGTACTATGAGAGCTTTGAATGATGTATTTGGTATGAGATCATGATTTTTAAGGTACGTTTGAGGTAGATGACACTATTGAAATGAGCAGAGAATATGTTTTAGGGTTTTGAAATTATTGCAGAAAGCTACGACGTTTTTGAGATTTGACTGAGGTGTTATGATGTTATTTTTACGACGACGATGTGTATTATGCTGTTGAGGTATGTTTATGATCAATAAGCTGATGCTATATAAGGAATGTGATTACGTGTTTATATGTATATGAATAATGAATAGAAGTTAGGGACTATGGTTTGTGAAAAAGGATGTTGGAAACCGAGAAATGTCTACTAACTTATGATATTTTTATGCTTTGGTTTGCGTAATTGCTTATTTCATTTGATATCTAGTTTCTAGCTGCACTGCAGCATTGGTTAAAATAAAATTTTATAGATGTACTAATATAAATATTTTCTGTCTACAGATCGAGTAGATAATAATTTTTTCAAAAAAAATGAGGAGCACAAAAAGACATTTACCTTCACAGGAACTGCAATCATAGTTTTCTTTTCAAGTACTTGTTAATTTCTTTTGTAGAATAAATTGTGATGCATCACTCTAGTGTTAAGATGTGACATAGGTATTAGACATGGCCATTTTTAGTGTAATACTTTTTCTGCTTGAACTTTGTCATGTTTAGGTATAAGTTATGCTGTTTGCCAGGCATAGTGCTACTGAATTTTAATTTGTGTTACTCTGCTAAGCCAGATTTATTTTTCTTGTTTGCTGCACATTGCCTTATATTAGTCGTAATATTGCAATTGCTTCGCTGATTTCTAAAATGCTGCTTCCTTTGCAAATCTGCACTTTTTTGTCATTGCTGTTTGCGTTAATTGTTTTATGTGCTGCTGCATTGCCTCGTCCCTTAGTTTAGAATCTGAGCTCAGTAGATTTAAGTTAGCTTAAGAGGGGGTAGACTATATAAGAAACTAGTTGTGATGAATGGAAAGAAATGCATTGAAGTTATATGAACGTTTTGGGCCAAAATGAGTATTGTACAATGATCCGTAATTATTTTGAAAGAAATATGAACAGAGCAGAGAAAGCAGGTATTGATAGGACTTTTTGGAAATAATGAGGAACGAAGGGAGATCTCCGAGAAGTAAAGAAAGTTTTGTTTGCAAAATACTGCAGTAAAAGAAACCCTGTCCTTTCCTTGTGTTATCCCACTATGTGTTTGTGTACCCATGTGTATTTGTTTTCTTCCTGTCTCTGTGTACTGTTTCATAGAATTTTTTTTCTCTTCTAATACTAAGCTACATTCACTATGATGAGGAATACTGTTATCCTCAAATATAATTTGCATTAATAATATGTCATTTTCTTTGTAAGGATGTTTAGACATTATTTATTCTGTTTTGTTTTAATGCTCATGTGTGAAGTTGATGTTTCAAAATTTATTCTGATCTTTATGTATGTACTATGTCATTATTTTTGTAACACTGATGTATATGTTTATTTCTATTCTATTGTTAAACCTGTACTACAAATGTTATCTGTATTGTTATGCTCTTTAATGATGTATTTTGTACCTTTGTAATTGTATTCTTCTGTTATAAAATTGTAATTGTCACCAGTTCATCATATTATTACCTTGTAAGTTACATTTCACTGCACACGTTTCTGTTGGTCATAGTATATGGACAATATGTGAGAAGTAGGGACTGTCACTGTTTGCATGTGTGTTAATAATTCAGCAAGGGACTGGATAACAGCATTGCTGGTTCTGAGGACAATTCCAAAAACTTTGTGAGTGCACAAGTGGTGGTTATGGACTTGCTACATTATCCGCAAGACACTTCGATGGTGATTGTGCACCTGCACAGTCGCAGCAGATGGCTGCTGGCCATCTCTACAAGGACTGCAGTGGGTCTACTCTGTGATGACCTACCTACCAATGTTCTTCAAAACGTCGACTGACTCTGCTGTGGGTTTACTCTGTTGTGGCCCATTACCTGTCTGCATGTCGAGTCAGCACTGTCTTTCCGTTGGAAGGACAACACTACTACCTCAAGACTGCATGGAAATCCACTACGTCTGCGTGCATTGTCTTTTACTGCTCAGTCTTTGAGAAAAACACTGCAATTCAACGATCAGGACTGTCTTTATGGACTGTGAGAAAATTTTAGCTTTTGACCAACATTGTATCAATAAGTGTGTGCATTTGATTTCTTTGTTATTGTAATTGTGAAAAAAATTTTAACAAATATGTATTGGCCAGTGCCCAAAAAAAATTTGTAAAATTTTTTGTGGGTAGCATGGGGGCTATGTAAGTAGGCTGTTTAGGTTTTTTTATTGGTAACGCCACCTCTGTATGAAAATCACTGGCTGTGCTGTGTGCAGTCTGTGGCTGCTTTGCATTGTTGTAATACTCGCCATTGTAGTGTTAGGTAGCTGGCTGTGAACAGCGCGTAGCGTTGCGCAGTTGGAGGTGAGCCGCCAGCAGTGGTGGATGTGGGGAGAGAGATGGCGGAGTTTTGAAATTTGTCATGAACTGCTATATATATATATATATATATATATATATATATATATATATATATATATATATATATATATATATATATATATGATGACTATTAAGGTAAATACAACGTTTGTTCTCTATTAATATCTTTCATTTGCTAACTATCCCTATCAGTAGTTAGTGCCTTCCATAGTTTGAATCTTTTATTTAGCTGGCAGTAGTGGCACTTGCTGTATTGCAGTAGTGGGAGTAACCAAGATTTTCGTGAGGTAAGTGATTTGTGAAAAGTACAGGTTAATGTTAGTCAGGGCCATTCTCTTGTAGAGATTATTTAAAGTCAGATTGCGTTGCGCTAAAAAAAATATTGTGTGTCAGTTTAAGCACAGTCCTGTAATAATTGTTCAAAGGGGACGTTTCAAATACACCACGTTGAAAACATCACAGAACCACCTACGACCTGCATTACACACTCTACATACTGCTGGTTGAATGACTTGTTGGGTTGTTGGTGCTCTAAAAGCCTTGCATGGTTTCGAAAATGGCAAAATCTTATCTGTTCGGGTAACACTACACATCTCCTGTCAGATACAGTCAACTTTGTGTTGTTTTGCACAATGAAGTCGTGGTGGTTAACGTTTCATTATGTGCTATGGTCTCATGCGAGGTCACTGATACAAAATCTACATCTGCATCTACATGGTTGCTCAGCAAGTCACGTTTAAGTGCCTGGCAGAGGGTTCACCGAACCACCTTCACACTAATAATACTCTATTATTCCACTCTAGAACAGTCCGAGGAAAGGAAGACAACCTAAGGTGTTCTGATTTCCCTCATTTTATTATAATGATCGTTTCTCCCTATACAGGTCGGCGTCAACAAAATATTTTTGCATTCGGAGGGGAAAGTCTGTGATGGAAATTTCGTGAGAAGAGCCCAACGCAACGAAAAACGTCTGTGTTTTAATGATTTCCACCCAAAATCCCGTAACATGTCCGTGACACTCTCTACCCCATTTCTCGATAATGCAAAACGTGCTGCCCTTCTTTCAACTTTTTCAATGCATTCTTGTCCGGCTGCCCTGATTAAGGTTTCCGTGATTTTCCTAAATCGCTTACGAAATATGACGGGATGGTTCTTTCGAAATGGCAGGATCCGAGCTTGTGCTCTGTCTCTAATCACCTCGTTGTCGACAGGACGTGAAACACTAATCTCTACTTCCTATTTTAGCACTCCTATGGATGACCTTAAATTTTTCGTTATTTACGGTCAGTTACCAATTTTCGCAGATATATTATCTAAATCTTTTTGCGACTGGCTTTGAGCTTCTGATGGCTTTTCTAGACGATTAATGACAGCATTATTTGGAAGCAACTTAAGAAGGCTACTGAGATTGTCTCCTAAATATTTTATACAGATAAGCAATAGGAGAGGGCCTGTAATACTACCTTGGGGAATGTCAGAAATTACTTCTGTTTCACTCGACGACTTTCCGTCAGTTGCTACGAAAGGAGACCTCTTTGACAGGAAATCACGTATCCAGTCGCATAACTGAGACGATATTCCATAAGCACGCAGTTTGATTTCAAGCCGCTTGTGAAGTACGGTGTCAAAAGCCTTCAGTAAATCTAGAAATACAGAATAAATTTGAAATCCTTTGTCGATGGCATCAACACTTTGTTGTCAGTAAAGAGATAGTTGTATTTCAGAAAGAACGATGTTTCCTAAATCCAATTTGAGTGCGTGTTAATAGACCGTTGTCTTCAACGTGATTCATAATGTTCGAACACAATATATGTTCCAAAATCCTGCTGCATATCGACGTTAAGGATATGGGCCTGTAATTTAGTGGATTACTCCTATTTCATTTCTTGAAAATTAGTGTGACCTGTCCAACTTCCCACTCTTCAGGTACGAAACTTTCGCCGAACGAGCGGTTTTATATGATTGTTAAGTATGGAGCTATTGCATCAGCATATTCTGAAAAGAACCTAACTGGTATAGAATATGGATCGAAAGATTTGCTTCTCTTAAGTGATTTAAGTTGTTTCACTGCTCCGAGGATACATACTTCTAACTTACTCATGTTGGCAGCTGTTCTTGTTCCAATTCTGGACTATTTACTTCATCTTCTTTGGAGACGGAACTTTGGAAGGATGTGTTTAGTAACTCCGCTTTAGCAGCACTGTCATTGATAGTATTTATCGCCCAGAGAAGGCATTGATTGGGTCTTGTCGGTAGCATATTTTATATACCACAAGGGTGTCTTTGGATTTTCTGCCATATTTCTACACGAACTTTCGTTGTGGAAACTTTTATAAGCATCTTGCACTGAACTCAGCGCTAAATTTCCCGCTTCTGTTAAAGATCACCAATCTTGAAGATTTTGCGTTCGTTTGAATTTGGCATGCTTTCTTTCTTTTTTTCTGCAACAATGTTCTGACCTGTTTTGTGTACCACGGGGGATCAGCTCCGTCTTTCGTTAATTTATTTGGTATAACTCTCTCAATTTCTGTAAACTATTTCTTTGAATTCAAGTCCCATTTGGTTTATACTTACACTGTTGATTTGGAAGGGGTGGAGATTGGTTTTCAGGAAGGCGTCATTTTTTGAATAGAAACAGTTCATTTATTTTTATGGACGTAGGAGTTACGGTATTCAGTCTCGCTAAGACAAGCCTGTGTGCACTAATTCCTATATCCAGTTTGATGCTCGTCGTTAGCTCAGGATAGCTGTTGTTAAGAGGTGTTTTCACAACCGTTTACTATTCGAATGGGCTCATAAACTAATCATTCGAAATAATTTTCACAGAATGCGTTTAGCACAATTTCAGATGATGTTTTAATGTTTTATACGGTCCTCCATATATAAACAACTATTTTCTCCAACATATCGAGGGTAAATTGAAGTCACTACCAACTATAATGTATCAGTCGGTACGTGTCTGAAATTAGACTCAAATTTTCGTTGAATCTTTGAGCAGTTGTATCATCTGAGATGGGAGGTGGGTAGAATGATCCAATTATTATTTTATTCCGGTTGCCAAGAATGACCTCTGCCCATACTAACTCACAGCAACTATCCACTTCAATTTCTGTACGAGATGAACTACTTCTGACAGCAACAAACACGCCACCGACAACTGTGTTTAGCCTATCATTTCTAAACACCATTTGATCCTTTGCATGCAACTGCATGCATTTCCTTTCGCAATAGTCTCTCGGAAACTAGCTAGGATAGACCAGCATTCACAGACAGCACCTATCCCAGTGTCGTTTGAAACTAATTTTCATTGACAAGGCCGTCTCGGTTAGCATCTCACACCGTGTAATGTGTCTGCGAGCCGCGCACTATCCCTTGAGGTACTAGATGCAGCAGGTTAATGTATTATTCAATACCAGCTCTTCGTGGTTTAAAAAAACAGTTTTATTACAATGTAGTGAGCGTGTGGAGTACACTTTAAAAATAGTTGACTTAAATTATTGAGGGAAAAGGACAAAGATACTAATATGTTCTTAAGTGACATTGTGACATTGTCTTCTTATTAAGCAATAACTTACAAAAAATACAGATTGAGCAAAACTTAGGTCTGGAATTTTCAATAGACAATGGACAGTGTGGTTTACAAACCCTGTGCGGCAATAGACACTTATTCTCGAATGTTCACGTAATAATAGCTTGAAAACCCATGATTATTCTGTATGTTGTTGCATCTTCTCGTGTGAAGGTACTGGTGCTATTAGTGGTAATCTGCTAGTTCAGTTTGCCTAGGCTGTTGCAGAAAGTTAATTTCTTCTCGCGATACCGCTCGTATGAAAAGAATACGTGATTTAAATCATGATATGATAATGTGCTATATGAAGACGTTGAAGGGTATCTGACCCCAGTGCAAGGGACGAAAAAAGTTTCTGCGATGGTATCTCATTAATACGAAATCTACTAGCATCAGAAATAGTCTTTAGCTTGAGTAAGAAACTTCTGAGAATGTACGTGTGGAATACAACGATGTATGGTAGTGAATCATAGACTGTGGGAAACCAGAAAAGAACAGAATCGAAGAATCTGAGATGGGCGCTACAGAAAAATGTTGGAAGTTAGATGGACTGACAAAGTAAGGAATGAGATGGATCTCTGCAGATTTGACGGAGAGAGGAACATATAAAGAATACTTACGAGAGAAAGGAACAGGTTAATAAGACACCTGTTAAGACGTCAGAAAATAACTTTCATGATATTAGTGGGAACTGCAGAGGACAAAATCTGTAGGGGACGACAGGGATTGTAATACATCCAACAAATACCTTAGGTCTTTAACTGTAAGTACTCTTCTGAAATGAAAAGGTTGACGCAAGAGAAGTATTCGTAACGGGAAGAATGAAGCCAGTAAGAAGAGTGATAAAAAGAAGCCCTGGGATGCAATTAGATGCACTGAAATCACGGGTAAGATGATAAGAGCTGCAATACTCTGTGACAGGTAAAACTACCAACAGAGTACATTAGTGTTGTTCATATTTAATGTTGCTACCAGGCTTGCTAGGATAGATGAGGACGTGAACAGCTACAGATGTTGAGTGATCACTGTGAAGAAGATGCCACATACTCGTGTGAGACAGCGCTATAAGCACCTGAATAGGGCATCATTGTGGGTCACCATTTGGCCGGATGATCGAATCGTGCGATATTCAGTTTTGTGGTGTATTCTGATGGGACAGTAGCCCAGTTTTGGAATGGATGGGAACATGATGACAAGCATAATCGTTGACAAGGTTGCGGTCAACGACGTCAGACCATCACCAGTGAGGATCGTTGTATTGTGCGCCGAGTACATCGTAAGCCCTTCATATCCACACCTTCCATCCCAGAGAAAATAACTATTCCCTGGTTCCTTGGAACATTCTATGTTATTCCGAAGTGGTGCTACGGCCAGGAAGTATGTAATATGGAGGAATCGCGCCACATTGTGCTCAGCGATTAATTGCCTTTCTGCACTAGCTTGGGAGACCATCGTAAGCGAGTTCGGCCGCGACCTGTGGATCCCATTCTGTCAATCTTTTGGAGAGGCACAGTGTACTCCTGACGCCAGAATGTGGGAAGCCATTGGGTCATGGCTTGAGATCATGGCTGGTAGTGACTGAGAGAAGTCTTACAACACACCGCTACGCCATGGACATCCAGCGTCCTCAAGTATTATCTTTCATAAGACAGTATCGTGGTGCTAGTCTCCAACAGGATAATGCTCGTCCACACATCGCATGTTTCTCTGTGAAATATGTGAGTGACGCTGAGGTACTCTTGTGGTCAGCAATATTCATATAATGAGATTTTCACTCTGCAGCGGAGTGTGCGCTGTTATGAATCTTCCTGGCAGATTAAAACTGTGTGCCGGGCCGAGACTCGAACTCGGGACCTTCACCTTTCGCGGGCAAGTGCTCTACCAGCTCTACCAACTGAGCTACCCAAGCACGACTCACGCCCCGTCCTCATAGCTTTACTTCTGCCAGTACCTCGCGTCCTACCTTCCAAACTTAACAGAAGCTCTCCTGCGAAACTTGCAGAACCAGCGCTCCTAAAAGAAAGGATATTGCGGAGACATGGCTTAGCCACAGACTGGGGGATGTTTCCAGAATGAGATTTTCACTCTGCAGTGGAGTGTGCGCTGTTATGAAACTTCCTGGCAGATTAAAACTTTGTGCCGGACCGAGACTCGAACTCGGGACCTTTGCCTTTCGCGGGCAAGTGCTCTACCAACTGAGTTACCCAAGCACGACTCACCCTCACAGCTTCTGTTCAGTTTGGAAGGTAGGAGGCGAGGTACTGGCAGAAGTAAAGCTGTGAGGACCTGGCGTGAGTCGTGCTTGGGTAGCTCAGTTGGTAGAGCACTTGCCCGCGAAATACAAAGGTCCTCAGTTCGAGTCACGGTCCGGCACACAGTTTTAATCTGCCAGGAAGTTTCAGTATTCATATAGCTATGCCCAATAGGAAATGTGAGGGACCAGCTCAGGCATCCACTCCATGTCATTGGCCACATACAGGATATCAAGGACCAGTTACAACAGTTATGACCCATCTAGCCTCAGGAGAGGATACAACAGCTTTATGACATCCTTCTCAGACGAACCAGTGCATGCATTCACGCTACAGTGTTTCCTGTGTTACACTGATTAGTGGAGCTCACACTACCAAACACTGGACGATAGGATATCGCCGTGCCTGAGATTACTGTCGCCTGTCCAAATGCAAACATCGAGCGTTCTCGTTACTGTCTCTTTAATACACACGAATGTGACCACCGCCTATGCTCGACTTCACAGTCGGCAGGTGGCAGCACTGGCAGTGGAGGATATATAATTTGTGTGGGGAGCAAGTGGGAAACAATGCTGTCGTCGTAATGCGGAAAGGAAGTAATTTATACGACATCCTAAGGGGCGTGACCACTGGCTTCCGGACCAAGGGTGGGAGTATTTCTGAAACGGCTATTTGTAAATTGTGTGCGTGCTGCCGTGGTTAAAGTACACTGCGGATGACAAAATGGCGCTACCCAAAACAGATGCAGAGTCAACTGTGGTGCATCACGAGCCATAGATGGCAGGAGTGAACGATAGCTAGGAGGACGCGTGCGGGCGAATAGACGTACAACTGTTGGGCAACTGATTGCCAGATCAGCCGGGGGGGCTATCAACAATGTCTCCCCAGCGACCTCTCAGCATACATTCCCCCATATGGGCCTCCGCCGCAGGTGCCCTGTTCATGAACCAGTACGGACTGCTGTTCATCAGCGGCGAAGGCTGGGTTTTGAACGCCATTATCGTAACTGGACGTACTATGCGTGGATGCAGGTGGGCTTCTCAGGGACGGATGGCCGTTGGCGTGTGTGGCGCGAAACGTCTGAAGGAAAACACCTGTGACAGTCGTCGAAGGTTTCAGATTGGAGGAGGGGGCGTTACGGTCTTGGGAATGTTTTTGTGGCGTTCCCTGAGTGGCCTAGTCATTCTGGAAGGTACAGTGGATCAACATAAGTATGCATCTTCCCTTGGGGACCACCTCCATTGATACAGAGCTTGTTTTTCGTCAAGATGTCATTAACCAGCAGGGCAATGCAACGTGTCACACAGCTCGCATTGTACGTGTCTGGTTCTAAGACCACTAGCTTGAGTTTTCAGTACTCCCCTGGCCGCAAAACTCCTCGGATTAAAAACCAGTCGAGAATTTGTGGGACCGTCACGATCGGGCTGTTCGCACCTTGGTTCCACAACCGAGGAATCTAACGCAGCTGGCACGGCACTGGAGTCGGCATAGTTCCAAATCCCTGCTGGTACCTTCCATAAGAACCTCACTGACTCTTCCTGCAAGTCTCGCAGCGGTTCGCGCTGAAAAGCGACGTTATTCAGGCTTTTTACAGGTGGTCACAGTAATGTCGTTGGACAGTGGACATAGCATGACACAGTAGTCTTCCCACACCACAAGGTATGAAAGTTCTTCATAACAAAGAACGTATAACTATATTCATTGTCATTAATTTTCTGTCGGAAGAGGCAAACAAGGAAGGAAAAATCACACTAAGAGCTATATGGTACTTGAGAGGGTCGCAGGAATATCTAATTATTCCAGTCACTCGAATCACCCAATAGAGTATTCATCACTACAGAAAGAGGGCAAAGAAGAAGAAGGGTGCTTCCATGTGACATACGTTCCTTCAATATACTGAGAGTGTGGGTAGTAAGGTACGTCGTCCGCAATACTGTGTTTTTATCCCTTTTTTTTAAAGAGATATCTTCCTTGCCATCTACATCTACATACATACTCCGCAATCCACCATACGGTGCGTGGCGGAGGGTACCTCGTACCACAACTATCATCTTCTCTCCCTGTTCCACTCCCAAACAGAACGAGGGAAAAATGACTGCCTATATACCTCTGTACGAGCCCTAATCTCTCTTATCTTATCTTTGTGGTCTTTCCGCGAAATGTAAGTTGGTGGCAGTAAAACTGCACTGCAGTCAGCCTCAAATGCTGGTTCTCTAAATTTCCTCAGTAGCGATTCACGAAAAGAACACCTCCTTTCCTCTAGAGACTCCCATCCGAGTTCCTGAAGCATTTCCGTAACACTCGCGTGATGATCAAACCCACCAGCAACAAGTCTGGCAGCCCGCCTCTGAATTGCTTCTGCGTCCTCCCTCAATCAGACCTGATAGGGATCCCAAACGCTCGAGCAGTACTCAAGAATAGATCGTATTAGTGTTTTATAAGCGGTCTCCTTTACAGATGAACCACATGTTCCCAAAATTCTACCAATGAACCGAAGACGACTATCCGCCTTCTCCACAACTGCCATTACATGCTTGTCCCACTTCATATCGCTCTGCAATGTGACGCCCAAATATTTAATCGACGTGACTGTGTCAAACGCTACACTACTAATGGAGTATTCAAACATTACAGGATTTTTCCTATTAATCTGGATTAATTTACATTTATCTATATTTAGAGTTAGCTGCCATCGTGGTTGATCTTATTTTGCTTTGCTTGATCCTTTGTTTACTCCTTCTTCGATACTCTAACTAGAAGCTAGCGACTTTGAACTTCCTTATTTGTCGAATTATTGGTCATCTTGATCATCCTTTACAGGCTTGACAGCTGTAGCTTACCAGTTAAGCAAGACATACGTTTGTGCACTGGCTTCAGCTACCGAACTACACTTTCCTGACTGCTTAGTAGTAGTCACAATGGAGGTTTCACCGCTACTGTTGTCCTGTCCCCTCCAACGCTGACTGAGCAAGTACAGCTCAACTTATTTCGCGCGCCCTCTAGCTGTGAAAAAGAATTTTCCAAATGTTCGTTCGGTGAACTGGGAACAGAGCAGGCTTTCCTATGAAGTAGCAGTTACTATTCAATGGTGTGTTTTTTGTTTCAAGAGAGTAACGATAATGGGTCCACAGGACGACTGGTAATTTCTCAACAGTTGGGGGCCCCGGATTTTCGGTTCTCTATGACATGAACTAATCCATCGAGAAACGGCACCAAACGCTGATAAAACAGGACATCGATCAATCTTGAATGTGTCGCTCCAGTACAGATTCTAAATCATCGGTGTTAGGTCTAATTTGATGACAATGTGGTTAAAAGATCGTCGGACCAGTGATCGATACAAGATGGGATATAAGATACACCTTGTTACGTACCATTGCATGGAGAGCATTTATCAGTTATCATATCCTCGGAAGGCTACGCCTGACATGGGTACAACAAATAAGCCGTGAGCTGTAGATCAGCCCTAGCGATTGGGCAGTCACGGTTACGGATGTCTTACCGCCTCTTTCCGGAGAGTAAGGTGCTTTACACGTTTACTAGTGTAGATCACTATTTAACATCTACAGGTTGTATTGCGAGCCCATTTATGGACTTTAACCTACAGTATAGCGAATTTTTTTCTTCTCATAGGCATGGTAGGGATCTTGGTTGTTAGCAGGGAACGTTTCTATCGAGATCAAATAGGCACTCTAGCAACGAAGATTATCAGCGGATTTCAATCTTTTCAATCCAGAAACTATAATTATTTATCTGAACATCGAAGTCTTGGTGCTAAAACGAAATAACAGTGATGCGAATGCAGTAAATTAAGTTCAAGCAAATGCAATTGGAAACAGGCCTGAAAAGTGTACAACATAAATCTTGATGATTATTTTGAAATTAAAGTGAAAGTGGGAAAATAATTAGTCAACTAAAGCTAAAAATACTGATAGAAATAATATTATCTCCTACAGTTTCTCAACGAAACGTCTGCTGCAAATGAGTGCTGAACAGTTTCACAAAAGAAAATATTTAACAACACAGCACAAGAATGTACTGTAGAACGCGTTTCCGAGAACGTTGTCAAACTTCTTAATTTCAGCTGAAACACTGTAATTTGAATTTTTGCAAGCGCAAAGTAACAAATACTTCAGTAAGTTTGCGCTTAGTTGATGATAAAAACAGTTTTCTTGCCGTGATAGGATGACCTCAGCGAAATACGTGGGAAGAGATATATTTCAAATCCTTAATCTTCATTTATTTAAACTGAGCCAATATGCAGTTTCCAGGATGCTGATGAGAAAATTTATAAGAAAAAGAAAGAATTAATGGAATAAGAAAGAAATTGGGAGAAAGTATGTGTGTTAATATAACATTACTGAGAAAAGTTCTCAAATACTGCAGTGGAACTAAGGTACAGAAGAGAAGGCATATGCCCCAAATAAATCTTTCAACATGTACCTGAATACTTGGGGTTCGTCAATGATATTTTTCATTTCAGCTTTAAGGTTACTGAAAATAAAACCTGCTGAATAATAACATTTTCCTGCACAACGCTTCATACCGTTTTTCCTTCAATTGCTCACTGTATGGATGTTGCAGTTTCTTCTGAGTAAGTCATTATTGTCAACGAAAAATCCCATAATGGAATATATGAACATAGATGCGTGATTTAAAATTCTGAGACACCTGAACAACAGCCTACACGAAGTTAACGAACTGACACAGCAGATCAGTTTCAACAACCTGTTCTAAGAACACATTGGTTATTATTATTATTATTATCGTATGCATCAATTACAGTAATACACAGTTAGCAAAACATACATTGGTGAGTGTACTTAATTATGCTCCAGTGTCAGGGAGAGCGTTCTTATAGGAAGACACAGCATTCAGTTTACGCACAAGATCTTGAACGTGATATTTCCATGAAAGCCTTCCATCTAGCCTCAGACCTAAAAA
This sequence comes from Schistocerca nitens, assembly GCF_023898315.1. NCBI lineage: Eukaryota > Metazoa > Arthropoda > Insecta > Orthoptera > Acrididae > Schistocerca > Schistocerca nitens. The sequence continues at coordinate 346,206,580 of NC_064618.1, read as the reverse complement.
TTTAATACGACCGACATTATTCAGTGTGTGATCAACGTAGGACAGTAAAGTTTCACTTTTACAAGAGCTCCATGTCAGAAATTGTATGCATTGCATTATGTTGCAGTTAAGGGTTAATCTGTTCTCTGAAAGCCACTGTGCTGATGTTGCTGTCTAGCCTGTTAGTTGTAGCATTTACAGACATCAAAAAAAGTTTTTCATCTCCCCGGTTACCGGAACTCCTGAAGACAGATGTTGACTGTCGGTATTCTATCACAGACACAGTCGCTTTGACTGTTCAGAGATGTCACTAAACCCTCCCAAAGATGTAAACAACTATGCATGAGCAGCGCCTATTAGACGGAGGGTATCCGACAGCCGATCAGTTCCGGTCATTCCACCAGGAAGGAGGTACAGGGCTCGTGTTGTCTGTAGTTCAACCATGCCTAGGTTCGACGGGTCCGCATTGTTACTTTGTGCCAGGAAGGACTCTCAACAAGGGCAGTGTCCAGGCGTCTCGGAGTGAACCAAAGCGATATTATTCGGACATGGACGAAGTACATAGAGACAGGAACTGTCGGTTACATACTCGCTCAGGCCGCCCAAGGGCTACTACTGCAGTGGATGACCGCTACCTACGGGTTATGGCTCGGAAGAGCCCTGATAGCAACGCCACCATGTTGAATAATGCTTTTCGAGCAGCCACAGGACGTCGTGTTACGACTAAAACTGTGCGCAATAGGCTGCATGATGCACATCTATACTCCCGCCGTCCATGGTGAGGTCCATCTTTGGAACCACGATACCATGCGGCGCGGTACAGACGTGTTTGGAGGCCACTTGGTCAGGCTGAACGCAAGTGCAGCAAGGTGGAGGTTCCCTGCTGTTTTGGGGTGGCATTATGCGCCGCTGGTGGTCATGGAAGGCGCCGTAACGGCTGTACCATACGTTAAAGCCATCCTCCGACCGATGGTGCAACCATATCGGCAGCATATTAGTAAGGCATTCGTCTTCATAGAGGACAATTCGCGCCCCCACCGTGTACATCTTGTGAATGACTTCCTGCAGGATAACGACATCGCTCGACTAGAGAGCCCAGTATGTTTTCCAGGCATGAACCCTATCGAACACGCCTGGGGACGACGTGACCCACCAACCACTCTGAGGGACATAAGCCGAATCGCCGTTAAGGGCTGGGACAATCTGGACCAACAATGCCTAGATGAACTTGTGGATAGTATGCCACGACGAATACAGGCATGCATCAATGCAAGAGGACGTGCTACTGGTATTAGAGGTACCGGTGTGTACAGCAATCTGGGTCACCACTTGTGAAGGTTTCTCTTTATGGTGGTACAACATGCAATGTATCGTTTTCACGAACAATAAAATGGGCGGAAATGATTTTTATGTTTATATCTATTCCAATTTTCTGAACAGGTTCCGAAACTTTCGGAATCGTGGTGATGAAACTCTTTCTTTGACGTATGTACATTACGTTCCACGTTTTCGCAATGACAGTTGCATCATCAGCGAAGAGGAAAATATACTCGACACTTGCCACGTTTAGTGGAAGAGCATTGATTTATATCCAGATGGATCCAGAACATAACGCCAATAGAGGGAGGTGGAGGGGGTTAACGTAGCTGTTCACAAAGTACCATCCAGATGCGCTCCTCTATAAGAACAATAAAAGCAGAAAAGTCTGAGCGCACTAGTACCTGGTAAGCAAGCTGGTGTATGATGCGACTGTGGGCGTGGAAGTGTATGAGCCGAAGCACATAGACGCCAGCCGTGTTCATGGTGCACAGAAGCAAGACGAAGCTGTCGAAGTCGGAAGTGCCGATCTTGGCCATGGCGCTGGCCTGCGACGCGAAGAACATGGCGCCTGCGGCGAAGGTGGCTACGTTGGCCGTCCAGAAGGCGGCGCCTCCTGTCCCTGGTGGCCTCAAGGTGCCCGCCAAGTGGAGAACGCGTAGGATGTCGCCCAGGTCGCTGTCTGCTACGATGCGCGGCAGCCACGATTCCGTCTGCACCATGCTTTTGCCGAAGGCTAACTGTAAAATAGTAGCATTAAAAAAAGTTGTTTGCACGAAAGATACACAATAACACAGTTCTCAGGATACGAGATTAATTGTTATACTGTCATACCCAATTAAAGTAAATGAAAATGATATAAAAATAATACAACTTACGACACTGACAATACAAAGAATTAAGTGGACGGGAGTGTAGTAAATCATAAGGCCCTGTATTGAAGTGTGATAAAGTCGTAACTGTCTTTGCTGTTACATGGGGCACCTCATCATCACAGCAAGGAAAAAGCTTTAATAAAACTTGGCGTCTCTCGTCACTTAACATACAAAGCTTGTCAAGCCAGTGGACCTGTCAAGTCGTCTGTTATTTGTTTCATAAGACATTGTTTCAGGATTCCGTCGCAATTACGATTTTGCTAGCAAGTTAAAATATGCGTAGACGTTACTCAAGGCTCGCCACTGATGACACACTCCTGCATGCTTCAGTAGTGCCCGCTTTACACGATGAACGAACTTGTAATCGATTAACTACCAGCTGCGTGAATGGCGAATGTCTACAGTGTGAACGGACTGATTATTATGATCGCGTTAGTAGCGACGCGCGATAATTCTGAAGGAAAAGAAATCAGGGCAACGGGCTTGCCGCAGTGGATATACCGATTTCCGTGAGATCACCGAAGTTAAGCGCTGCTGGGCGTGGCCGGCACTTGGATGGGTGACCATCCAGCCGCCATGCGCTGTTGCCATTTTTCGGGGTGCACTCAGCCTCGTGATGCCAATTGAGGAGCTACTCGACCGAATAGTAGCGGCTTCGGTCAAGACCGGGAGAGCGGTGTGCTGACACCACGCCCCTCCTATCGGCGTCCTCCTCGGAGGATGACACGGCGGTCGGATGGTCCCGGTAGAACACTCGTGGCCTGAAGACAGTGCTTTTTTCTGTATAATGGTGTAGGGACAGTTCTAGTGGCCTCACTGCGCATGCGCGAGCTAGTAGCTCTCTGCTGTGGTCACATTTCTGAGTGCAGAGTGTGCCATATTGCTTTCTGTTGCACTTACCGTATGTTGAGTTTTGTTTCTGTTTATCTTCGTTTCGTTATAAAAAATGGTTCAAATGGCTCTGAGCAATATGGGACTTAACATCTGAGGTCATCAGTCCCCTAGAACATAGAACTACTTAAACCTAACTAACCTAAGCACATCACACACATCTATGCCCGAGGCATGATTCGAACCTGCGACCGTAGCAGTCGCGTGGTTCCGGACTGAAGCGCCTAGAACCGCTCGGCCATCGGGGCCGGCCGTTTCTTTATCACAAGGAGCTTTATGACCAAGTGAGTATACTACAATTTTCGTAAATATTTTCACGGAAGTTTTTAAATCTTTGTAAATTTCATATATAATTAATGATATCCCGCGCCCGGGTTCCCGGGTTCGATTCCCGGCGGGGTCAGGGATTTTCTCTGCCTCGTGATGACTGGGTGTTGTGTGATGTCCTTAGGTTTAAGTAGTTCTAAGTTCTAGGGGACTGATGACCATAGATGTTAAGTCCCATAGTGCTCAGAGCCATAATTAATGATACGTTAATGCGAAATCATGTCTTTGACATGTTAGGCTAGTAGCGGTACAATGTGTTAAGGGGCTCCGGAAAGGCTCAAAATCATGAAAAGTTCAATTTTTACTTTTTTGCGTTTTCTGAATCTGCAAACTATTACCTTTTAATAGATATATAATTTATTCAATTGCGAAGACTACATCTATTTTTAAATTTTTTTTGAAGTGTGTTCTACATGGGCGTGACCCACTGTGGCGCTGTTAAACTGCTGTCAAATGGTGTTATTATTAACGTCCGTGTTCATCAGGTACATTTTAGTGATGTGAGATAAAGTATGTGTTGTGGCTAACCTGTGATGGTTCAATATATATGGCTGGTGTGATTGTCGATTGTTTCATGTTTATTTACTCTGTCGTTATCTCGAAAATATTCGTAATTAATTCTGTTTCTTGAGTCTCTTTTTTGTTGAAGTATAATAATGAGTAAAAGTAAAGTTATTAGAAATCCTCTGAAGGCTTTTAAGAAAAGGAGAAATGTTGGGAAGCCAAAGGTATGTGTTATTACTGTAAACAATAAAGACGATGAAAATCCCCAACATACACTCCTGGAAATTGAAATAAGAACACCGTGAATTCACTGTCCCAGGAAGGGGAAACTTTATTGACACATTCCTGGGGTCAGATACATCACATGATCACACTGACAGAACCACAGGCACATAGACACAGGCAACAGAGCATGCACAATGTCGGCACTAGTACAGTGTATATCCACCTTTCGCAGCAATGCAGGCTGCTATTCTCCCATGGAGACGATCGTAGAGATGCTGGATGTAGTCCTGTGGAACGGCTTGCCATGCCATTTCCACCTGGCGCCTCAGTTGGACCAGCGTTCGTGCTGGACGTGCAGACCGCGTGAGACGACGGTTCATCCAGTCCCAAACATGCTCAATGGGGGACAGATCCGGAGATCTTGCTGGCCAGGGTAGTTGACTTACACCTTCTAGAGCACGTTGGGTGGCACGGGATACATGCGGACGTGCATTGTCCTGTTGGAACAGCAAGTTCCCTTGCCGGTCTAGGAATGGTAGAACGATGGGTTCGATGACGGTTTGGATGTACCGTGCACTATTCAGTGTCCCCTCGACGATCACCAGTGGTGTACGGCCAGTGTAGGAGATCGCTCCCCACACCATGATGCCGGGTGTTGGCCCTGTGTGCCTCGGTCGTATGCAGTCCTGATTGTGGCGCTCACCTGCACGGCGCCAAACACGCATACGACCATCATTGGCACCAAGGCAGAAGCGACTCTCATCGCTGAAGACGACACGTCTCCATTCGTCCCTCCATTCACGCCTGTCGCGACACCACTGGAGGCGGGCTGCACGATGTTGGGGCGTGAGCGGAAGACGGCCTAACGGTGTGCGGGACCGTAGCCCAGCTTCATGGAGACGGTTGCGAATGGTCCTCGCCGATACCCCAGGAGCAACAGTGTCCCTAATTTGCTGGGAAGTGGCGGTGCGGTCCCCTACGGCACTGCGTAGGATCCTACGGTCTTGGCGTGCATCCGTGCGTCGCTGCGGTCCGGTCCCAGGTCGACGGGCACGTGCACCTTCCGCCGACCACTGGCGACAACATCGATGTACTGTGGAGACCTCACGCCCCACGTGTTGAGCAATTCGGCGGTACGTCCACCCGGCCTCCCGCATGCCCACTATACGCCCTCGCTCAAAGTCCGTCAACTGCACATACGGTTCACGTCCACGCTGTCGCGGCATGCTACCAGTGTTAAAGACTGCGATGGAGCTCCGTATGCCACGGCAAACTGGCTGACACTGACGGCGGCGGTGCACAAATGCTGCGCAGCTAGCGCCATTCGACGGCCAACACCGCGGTTCCTGGTGTGCCCGCTGTGCCGTGCGTGTGATCATTGCTTGTACAGCCCTCTCGCAGTGTCCGGAGCAAGTATGGTGGGTCTGACACACCGGTGTCAATGTGTTCTTTTTTCCATTTCCAGGAGTGTAGCTTGTGTCCCAAAGAAGAAGACAGTTGGTGTAAGTATAACAAAGGATTGCTAACTGGTGAAGTGTACACTCATAAGCATAGTCTGCCTCATGCAATAATGGAGGTGATAAAACCTATTTTCAGAGACTTAGCAGCACCTGAACTGTTGAAAAAGTGTATTCACGGAAAAACTCAAAACCCCAATGAAAGTGTAAATAGTGTTATATGGTCGAGAATCCCCAAGACTGTATTTGTTGGAATAGAAACACTCCACTTTGGTGTGTATGATGCTGTTGCGACTTTCAATGATGGCAACATTGTAAAGTGCAAGGTATTTAGAAATATGGGAATGAAGATAGGTTCTAACATGGTACGAGCGATGCTTGCTTTAGACAAGGAACGCCTTCCGGCTGCAGACAGGGCTGTAAAGAGTCTAGAAATACAAGCAAGAGTAAACAGGAGGAGGAACAAGAGGAAGCTGGAGGAGGAGTTTGCAGAGGATGAAGATAATCCATCCTATGGACCTGGAATGCACTAAAAAGTTAATCCAATCTTTGTCGCTCGATTCCCAAAACTTTTATTTTCTCATACTAATTACATGTTTTCTATGGATCTTCCAAACATATTTGTTTCAAACTTTCAGTAAATGTTACACAGTACCTTCTGCATAATTTAACACAGCCTTTTTCCAAAAAACTGTATATTTTTGAATATATAAATAAAAAATTGCAAAAAAATGTTGTGAATTTTCATTACAATTGAAAAAAAAATCATCTTTAATAACTGAACTAAAACTTTGAAAAAACCCTGTGTTAAGTTGTAGCCCATATTCCAATAAATAATCTGTAAAAAGTTCAACTTCCTACCTCAAATACTTTGTGAGGAAAGATGTAATTTATAAGCGTTATTTTAACATTGCAAGTATAGGGCGTTCCGGAGCCCCTTAACGTGTATCTTTTAAACACGCTGCGACATGATCTTGTAAAAGTGTATAATTGGGGCCTAGTACGCTTGGAGCGCTTCATAGACTATAATCTTTCTTGAAGACTTTTGTTCATCGTGTAAAACTGATTCAAGCGGGAACGAGTCGACGAGTAGCACTGAGGTAACAGCGGTGTCTTGATTTCTCAGGTATGCAACCGTGAATATTGCATTGACTGACTGTTCCATCGATTCTTGGTGGGATACTTTGTACATTACGAATGAAAACACACACAACAATGTTGTAAATATCCTACAGTGTTGTAGATAATTGCACCAGTGTGGTGTATGTTTTCATTAATAGCGTCAACATTGGTCTCGTACTCGCTCCATTTCTCATCTCTAGTTCACCTATACTTTGGAGGCAGGTAAACAGATGATTCGCCAGGTTTATGACTTCTTATTAGACCTAGGATTGAGGGCTGCCGATAAAATTGTAATCCTGCAGAGATAGGAAAGTACCAGGAAGATAAGTTCTAAGGTGTGGATCCTGTGTTGAAAAGAAGTTACAAAATGAACGTCAACAAAAGTAAATCTGCTTTTTGAGTCAGTAGTCTTCTTACATGTTTGATGCGGCCCTCCACAAATTGGTCTCCGGTGCCAGCCTTTACATCTCTGAGTAGCACTTCCAAGCTAGGTCTTCAGTTATTTGCTGGAAGTATCCCAGTCTCTGTCTTCCTCTACACTTTTTACCCTCTACAACACCCTCTAATATAATGGAAGTTATTCTCTGATGTCTTAACGGATGTCCTACCATCCTGTCCCTTCTTCATGTCAGTGTTTTCCATATATTCCTTTCCTCGGCGACTCTCCAGAGAACTTACTCATTCCTTTCTTTATCATTCGACCTAATTTTCAACTTTCATCTGCAACACCACGTCTCAAATGATTCAAGACTTTTCTATTTCTGTTTTCCAACAATCCGTGTTTCATTGCAGTACAATATTGTGCTCCAAACCTACATTCTCAGAAATTTCTTCCTCAAATTAAGACCTATGTTTGGTACTAGTAGACTTCTCTTGGCCAGGAATGACCTTTTTATCAGTCCCAGTCTGCTTTTTATCTCCTCCTTACACCGTCCGTCGTGGGCTACTTTAGTGCCTAGGTGCCAGATTCCCTTAACTTTGTCTACTTCATGATCACCAATTATGGCCGCGCGGGATTAGCCGAGCGGTCTGAGGCGCTGCAGTCGTGAACTGTGCGGCTGATCCCAGCGGAGATTCGAGTCCTCCCTTGGGCATGGGTGTGTGTGTCTGTCCTTAGGATAATTTACGTTAAGTAGTGTGTAAGCTTAGGGACTGATGGCCTTAGCAGTTGAGTCCCATAAGATTTCACACACATTTGAACATTTTGAACAACCAATTATGACAAATATCTCGCTTTCCTCATTTCTGCTAGTTTTCATTGATTTCGTCTTTCATCCATTTAATATCGGTCGATTTTCTGTACCCATTAGACTGTTAATTCCATTCAACAGATCCCGTAATTATTCTTCCGGATAGTAATGTTATCATCGTATCTTAACGTTGATATCTTTTCACCTTTAATTTTCATCCTATCCTTGAACCTTTCTTTTTTCCATCATTCCTTCTTCGATGTACAGATTGAATAATAGTGGTGAAAGACTACATCCCTACCCTACATCCTTTAATCTGAGCACTTCGTTTTTGCTCTTCCTCTCTTACTGTTCCCTCTTGGTTCTTGTATATATTGTATATTACCCATCTTTCTTAGTAGTTTACCGCCATTTTTCTCGGGATTTCGAACATTTTGCGCCATATTTGAAGTTGTAGAACGTTTCCTCTATGTCGAAGAATTTTGTGAACGTGTCTTGATTCTTTTTAGTCATGATTCCATTGCCAACTGCAAGGTCAACACTGTCTCTCTGGTGCCTTTACGTTTCCTAAAACCAAACTGACGTCATTTAAGAGATGCTCAATTTTCTTTTCCATTCCTCTGTATATTATTCTTGTCAGCTACTCTGATGCATGGACTGCTGGCCGTGCGATAATTCTTGCACCTGTCGGCTCTTATAATCATGGGCATTGTGAGGATGATGTTTTTTTTTCGAAAGTCTGATGGTATATCGCGAGTCTCATATATTTTACACACTAACGCGAATAATTTTTTTGCTATTACTTCTCTCAATGATTTTAGAATTTCCGATGGAATGTTACCTATCCCTTCTGTCTTATGTGATTATAAGACTCCCAAAGCTGTTTTAAATCCTGATTTTAACAGTGGATCCCCTATCTCTTCCGTATCGGCTGGTGTTTCTTCTTCTATTACGCCATCAGACAAGTCGTCCCCCTCCTAGAGGCCTTCCATCTATCCGCTCCTCCTCTGTATTTAGCGGTGGGATTCCCACTGCATTCTTAATGTTAGCGCTCTTGGTTTTAATTTCACCGAAAGTTGTTCGGACTTTTCTATATTCTGGCAACCATTTTTTCCAATTTCTTCACGTTTTTTGTGTATCAATTTCGCCATAGCTCCCGGCACTTCTTATTTATTTCATTACTAAGTGACCTGTATTTCCGTAATCCTGAATTTCCCTGAACATTTTTGTATTTCCTTCTCTCGTCGATCAACTAAAGTCCTTCTTCTGCAACTCATAGTTTCTTTGCAGTTAACTTCCTTGTACCTAAGTTTTTGTCTCTAAAATCTGCGACTGCCCTTTTTAGAGATGTACATTCCTCTTCAACTGAACTGCAAACTCAGCTATTCGTTATCGCAGTATCTATATAACCTTACGGAATTTCAACCGTATCATTCCCTAGTACTTTCGTGTCCCATCTCATTGCGTATTAATTCTTCCTATCTAGTCTCTTAAACTTCAGTCTGCTCTTCACCGTTACCAAATTGTGAGCAGCGTCTATATCTGCCCCTGGGTACGCATTACATTCCAATATCTGATTTAGCAATGTCGGCCTGACCATGACGTAATCTAACTGAGATCTTCTTTAACTCCCTGCGTTTTATAAGTATACATCCTCCTCTTGAGACTGATGAACAGAGTATTTGGTGTTAGTTATTGATATTTATAGCAGAACACGGATACTCATTCTCCCGTCCCATTCCTTTCTCCAAGCCCATATTCTCCCTAACATTTTCTTCTACTCCTTGCGCTACAACCGCATTCCAATCCCCATTACATGTCTCTTCAGTCCGTTCAGTACCCTCACATATTTCCCTATCTCTTCATCATCGGCTTGGGACGTCATCATGTATGCCTAAACTATTATTGCCGGTGTTGGTTTGCTGTCAATTCTGATAAGAACAACCCTACCGCTTAACTGTTCACAGTAACTCATCCTCTGTCCTACCTTCCTATTCATATCGAATCCTGCTCCAGTCATACCATTTTCTGCTGTTTTAGATATTAACCTGTACCCGTCTTACCAGAAAATCTTGACTTCTTTCCACTTCCTTCACTAACGCCCACTACATCTACATTGAGCCTTTGCATTTCCCTTTCCAGATTTTTTGGTTTCGCTACCATGTTCAAACTTCTGACATTCCACGCCCCGACTCGTAGAACATTATCTTTTACTAGGTTATTGAATCGTTTTCTCGTTGTCACATCATCATTGGTAGTCCCCTCCCGGAGATTCGAATGGTGGGACTAGTCCGGAATCTTTGGCCAATGGAGAGATCATAATGACACTTTTTTAGTTGCAGATCACTTGTCATGTGTCCTGTATCTTTAATGCAGTGGTTTACATTGCCTTCTGCATGCCATACCGTTGAATTTTGCTGATTCTTCCGCCTTTTACGGGCAGTTTCCCACCCCGAGGCCAAGAGTATGCGCTGGACCTCAGTGCACACCTCTGCCCTCATTGTCAAGTCTGTTTGCAGAATGAGGCCGACTTCTTATAACGGAAAACTTCGGCCGCCGTTGCTAATTTAATGTAGTCGAATTAAATCGGTTAACGACGAGAGAATTTTTTTAGGATATTGGATAGTAGTAGATAAATTTTTCTATTTGCCCAGCAGACTAACTGGCGATGTCTCAAGTATAGGGGATGCAAAACATAGACTGGTCATAATAGGAAAACGTTTCTGCAAAAGAGAAATTTGTTGCCACTATATATAAATTTGAGTATTAGGAAGTCTTTTTTGAAGGTATTTGGAGACTAGCCTTGCACGGAAATTAAAGTTCATATCCAAATACAGTGATGCCAATTCGAGGCCAAATTCACCATTGCAAGTGTCTCAACTACGAGTTGGTCACTATTACGCTCTTGTAATTTTCATACGACCTTACGACTGACATTCGCAGTAGTTAATGCTCAGTTATACAACATATGCCTGCCTTTAGTAGTTGCACAGTATTTTTGTAAGTGTGAAATACCGAATTAATTTTTATTCCCTTTCAAAGCCTGATTGCGTTACAAAATTGTTTATTTGGTTGTTAACTGGTTTATATCAAAGCATAGTTCCACTAAATCAACGTTTGCGAAGGCTACTTGCGTTGGTAGTCCAGTCTCCAGTCTCCTAATTTCGGCGACCGATGGATGAACGTGTGACACTGCACCGCAGATTCACCGTGCAGCTTGCAAGGATAATAAACGGGGGACACATCGGTACCAGAGCTTAAAGTTGTAGCGCATTTCATTCCGTGTACTCAGTTTGATAATAACTATACCTTACAGACAGGCGTGTAAACAATATACACAGATACACGCTCGCCGTTTGGTTAGGATCGATGCCACTGTTATGTAGCAGTGAATGATATTCCAGGCCGGAGACATGTCTGCAGGCGCCTCGGACAATGGTGTGACGCCGGCCGGACTGCCGTCCGCCAACCGGCCGACAGACGGGAACGATGGTCTCTCATGTAATTACATTTCATTGCAGCACTCCTTTGGTTATCATCCGCGGCACCTTATAGTGCAGCGGCACGTTGACAATAATCTAAGCCCCGTTTTGTTCTCCTTCATGGCAAGCCATCCTGGGCTTACATTTCAGCAAGATAATGCCCGTTCGCACACGAGTTTGTACTGCTTGTCTTCGTGCTTGCCAAACCGTACCTTGGCCAGCAAAGTCGCTAACTGGGACCGTTGGGAGCATTTTAGGCAGGCCCTCGAATCAGCTTGGAATTTTGACGATCCAACATGCCAGTTGGACAGAATATGGCACGCAATCCCCCAGGAGGATTTTCGACAGCTCTGTCAATCAGTCAATGAATCACAGTATCCTCCTACATAAACTATCTTGTTATGAGGTTGATGGTATAGCCAACCAATGGATAATGTCATATCCAACCAAAAGAATGGAGAAAGTTGCACTTGGTAATTCAAGCAATATAGTCCAGGGACATAATTCTGACTGGGTGAAATCACGTATGGGTCTACATCTACATCTACATCAATACTCCGCAAGCCACCTGACGGTGTGTGGCGGAGGGTACCTTGAGTACCTCTATCGGTTCTCCCTTCTATTCCAGTCTCGTATTGTTCGTGGAAAGAAGGATTGTCGGTATGCTTCTGTGTGGACTCTAATCTCTCTGATTTTTTCCTCATGGTCTCTTCACGAGATATACGTAGGAGGGAGCAATATACTGCTTGACTCTTCGGTGAAGGTATTCTCTCGAAACTTCAACAAAAGCCCGTACCGAGCTACTGAGCGTCTCTCCTGCAGAGTCTTCCACTGGAGTTTATCTATCATCTCCGTAACGCTTTCGCGATTAGCAAATGATCCTGTAACGAAGCGCGCTGCTCTCCGTTGGATCTTCTCTATCTCTTCTATCAACCCTATCTGGTACGAATCCCACACTGTTGAGCAGTATTCAAGCAGTGGGCGAACGAGCGTACTGTAACCTACTTCCTTTGTTTTCAGATTACATTTCCTTATGATTCTTCCAATGCATCTCAGTCTGGCATCTGCTTTACCAACGATCAACTTTATATGATCATTCCATTTTAAATCACTCCTAATGCGTACTCCCAGATAATTTATGGAATTAACTGCTCCCAGTTGCTGACCTGCTATTTTGTAGCTAAATGATAAGGGATCTATCTTTCTATGTATTCGCAGCACATTACACTTGTCTACATTGAGATTGAATTGCCATTCCCTGCACCATGCGTCAATTCGCTGCAGATCCTCCTGCATTTCAGTACAATTTTCCATTGTTACAACCTCTCGATATACCACAGCATCATCTGCAAGAAACCTCAGTGAACTTCTGATGTCATCCACAAGGTCATTTATGTATATCGTGAGTAGCAACGGTCCTACGACACTCCCCTGCGGAACAACTGAAATCACTCTTACTTCGGAAGACTTCTCCCCATTGAGAATGACATGCTGCGTTCTGTTATCTAGGAATTCTTCAATCCAATCACACAATTGGTCTGATAGTCCATATGCTCTTACTTTGTTCATTAAACGACTGTGGGGAACTGTATCGAACGCCTTGCGCAAGTCAAGAAACACGGCATCTACCTGGGAACCCGTGTCTATGGCCCTCTGAGTCTCGTGGACGAATAGAGCGAGCTGGGTTTCACACGACCGTCTTTTTCGAAATCCATGTTGATTCGTACAGAGTAGATTTCTAGTCTCCAGAAAAGTCATTATACTCGATCATAATATGTGTTCCAAAATTCTAGAACTGATCGACGTTAGCGATATAGGTCTATAGTTCTGCACATCTGTTCGTCGTCCCTTCTTGAAAACGGGGATGACCTGTGCCCTTTTCCAATCCTTTGGAACGCTACGCTCTTGTAGAGACCTACGGTACGCCGCTGCAAGAAGGGGGGCACGTTCCTTCAAGTACTCTGTGTGAAATCGAACTGGTATCCCATCAGGTCCAGCGGCCTTTCCTCTTTTGAGCGATTTTGATTGTTTCTCTATCCCTCTGTCGTCTATTTCGATATGTACCATTTTGTCATCTGTGCGACAATTTAGAGAAGGAACTACAGTGCAGTCTTCCTCTGTGAAACAGCTTTGGAAAAAGACATTTAGTATTTCGGCCTTTAGTCTGTCATCCTCTGTTTCAGTACCATTTTTGTCACAGAGTGTCTGGACATTTCTTAGGATTTTCTGCCAAGTCAGTACATAGAACTTTACTTTCGAATTCATTGAACGCCTTTCGCATAGCCCTCCTCACACTACATTTCGCTTCGCGTATTTTTTGTTTGTCTGCAAGGCTTTGGCTATGTTTATGTTTGCTGTGAAGCACCCTTTGCTTCCGCAGCAGTTTTCTAACTCGGTTGTTGTACCACGGTGGCTCTTTTCTATCTCTTACGATCTTGCTTGGCACATACTCATCTAACGCATATTGTACGATGGTTTTGAACTTTGTCCACAGATCCTTAACACTATCTGTACTTGAGACAAAACTTTTGTGTTGAGCCGTCAGGTACTCTGTAATCTGCTTTTTGTCACTTTTGCTAAACAGAAAAATCTTTCTACCTTTTTTAATATTTCTATTTACGGCTGAAATCATCGATGCAGTAACCGCTTTATGATCGCTGATTCCCTGTTCTGCGTTAACTGTTTCAAATAGTTCGGGTCTGTTTGTCACCAGAAGGTCTAATATGTTACCGCCACGAGTCGGTTCTCTGTTTAACTGCTCAAGGTAGTTTTCAGATAAAGCACTTTAAAAAATTTCACTGGATTCTTTGTCCCTGTCACCCGTTATGAACGTTTGAGTCTCCCAGTCTATATACGGCAAATTAAAATCTCCACCCAGAACTATAACATGGTGGGGAAATCTCCTCGAAATATTTTCCAAATTTTCCTTCAGGTGCTCTGCCACAACAGCTGCTGAGCCAGGGGGCTTATAGAGACATCCAATTACCATGTCTGAGCCTGCTTTAACCGTGACCTTCACCCAAATTATTTCAATTTCGGATCTCCATCAATTTCCTTCGATACTATTGCACTTCTTATCGCTATAAACACGCCTCCCCCTTCACTGTCCAGCCTGTCTCTGCGGTATACATTCCAATCTGAGTGTAGGATTTCATTACTGTTTACGTCTGGTTTCAGCCAACTTTCTGTCCACTAGGTTCAATCCTAGGTCCGCTACTATTCCTCATATGTGTAAACGATCTTCCGTCTAGTATACAACGAGCAAAATTATTTATTTTTTGTAGATGACACTACTATTGTAATCATTCCAAGCATGTGTACAAAAACAGAACAAATGGTAAAGAGACTTCTTAAAAGTATCATTGACTGGCTTTCTGCGAATTGTCTCACCATCAATTTTAAAAAGACACGACTTATTCAGTTCTGCACATCTAGGTGCACTACACCAGTAACAAAAGTAACGCACGGCGAGGAAATAATGAATAGGAGGGAAATTTTAAAATGCTTAAGGGTCCATGTTGATGAGAATTAAATCGGAAAAGACACATTTTGGAAATCCTAAAACAATTTAGTTCAACCGCATTTGCGCTTGGGGTCATCGTAAATCTTTGGGAGAGACAAATTGGTAAGTTGACATATTTTGCATATTTTTATTCACTAATGTCACATGGAATAATGTTCTGGGGTAACTCATCTTTAAGAAAGAAAATCTTCATAGCGTAAACACGTGCTGTAAGAATAATATGAGGCACTCAGCCACAGTCATCTTGTAGACAGCTAAGGAGTTGGGTACTCTGACTACTACTTCACAATATATTTATTGACTCATGAAGTTGGTTGTAAACAATCCACTAGAATAAAAAAAGAACAATGACATACATAATTAAAATACCAGAATGAAAAATGACAGTTTTTAGCACAATGCTGCAACAAAAATTTTTGATCACTTACCCAGTAATATAAACAGTCTGAAAGACAGCAAAGTAAAATTTGATAAAAACTAAGACAGTCTCTCCTTGACAACTGCTTCTATTCCGTAGAACAATTTCTGTTACTGTAATGTGTAAAAGGTGGTGGGTAGGAATTACTAATTCACATCTGTATATCTTTTATCTGTTTTTACGATCTATAGTGCAAAAAGGTCTGTAGAACATTTTACTAACTAACTAACCTAGCCGAATAACTGCTTGCGTAAAGGCCAGAGTAGGACCAAAACGCTATTGACTTGCTCAATTTGTGAAGCTGTTTCTCTTGAATAAATCATCCAAGTTTTTTCTGTAACTGTAATCATTTGTTTGTCCGTACATGTACATCGCATGTACCATTTCCGTCCCATTCGAATAATTCCTTCGAAGTGCTTCGTTGATTATTTGTGTCTTAAAGTGGAGTAAAACTGATTTTCAGATGGATAGACTTCACGTGGTCGTAGAACTAATTTAGTGCATCCATTCCGTGAGGGCAAATGGCTCTGAGCACTATGGGACTTAACATCTGAGGTCATCAGTCCCCTAGAACTTAGTACTACCTAATTAACCTAAGGACATCACACACATCCATCCCCGAGGCAGGATTCGAACCTGCGACCGTAGCGGTCACGCGGTTCCAAACTGAAGCGCCTAGAACCGCACGGCTACTCCGGCCGGCTCTCGTAAGGGCAGATTAAAAAAATGTATCTATAGGTCTATAAAAACAAGTTGGGTGGAGAGGAGCAAAATGTAAAACCCGTTCTTGGGAATGCTAACAGATAATCATCTCCTAACGAAGTAGATGGTGGTTATCTTCAAAAGCTCGAGTTTGAACGCATTTCTGAATTATTTTTACAGAAATAGTGTGGCTCACTGAAGCAACAACACACGCTTGCTGAACGACTAACCTGGGCCATGGCCTGGAGTCGACTTCAGCAGCTGACCCGCCCGCCTACGTCCGCCCTGTGTGTGTGCTGATACGGTGGCGGTGCTCAATTATTGAGGCTGTCGTCCGTCCCATCACGGCGCTGTGATTACAAGACGCCAGCCGGCGACGCCTCCTCGAGGAAGTCAACACGCCTAACTAGCAGGTTCCCGGAACGCCTGCGTGGAACTCCACCAGTCTTATTCTCCCTCCTCTTCACTCTTTTGTGTGCTTAAATTACCGAAGAAAAGTGCTACCTCAGGTGACACTGTGTCGGTAATAGATGGTTGCGAGGACGAGTAGAGGCGAGGAGTAAAATTCTTGAGAAAATCCTCCCGTCTGTCTTCGTAAATTGTGAATTAAGGAAAGAGTTCTTAGGTATTACCAACTGGAAATATGCTGATCACGTCTTCAGTAAGATTCCTGCAGGTAATTTCATTTTATGTTCTATTGTTTCACGAAAGCGACATTAGTAGAATGAATGTTTATGGCTGCACATTGACAAAAACAAGAAATTATGGTTTATGTCCAGGCCCGTTTTGTCCAAATTTTAGCCAACATTAGTGTGTTTGTAATTTCCCCGGTGTGGGAAGTAAGGAATATGTACAATCAGATACGGGTAAGTGACCAGTTAACAGCGTATAGTACAATATTTAACGTTATCCGCACAGCCACTCGATCTCAAAGATATACTAAGTGCGGTGGTCTAGCGGTTCTGGCGCTGCAGTCCGGAACCGCAGGACTGCTACGGTCGCAGGTTCGAATCCTGCCTCGGGCATGGGTGTGTGTGATGTCCTTAGGTTAGTTAGGTTTAAGTAGTTCTAAGTTCTAGGGGACTTATGACCTAAGATGTTGAGTCCCATAGTGCTCAGAGCCATTTGAACCATATACTAAGTTGCATAGAAGTTCATCCTCTGACTTCATTTCGTTCTTGGTTTGTTTTAAAAAGGACAAATGCTGGTGTCCCAGCACCGTCTTTTATCCTCTTGTTTCCTAACGTTCCTTATGAACGGGTGGACTAAAAGGTGGTGTCGTGTACTAATGTAATGACTGAGTTATATTGTTATGAACATTTACTTTAATCATTTCTTATTCTTTAATATATTCCTTGTCCTGACCTGACTTGTTTTAAATGTCTTTCAGAAAATACTCCCTTCATCTTAAGAAAGGGACCAAACAACTGAGGTCATCGGTCCCTACACTTACACACTACTTAAACCAACTTAACGCCAAGGACAACACTCACACCCATGCCTGAGGGAGGACTCGAACGTCCGGCGAGAGGGGCCGCACGATTAGTGACATGGCGCCTCTAACCACGCGGCCACTCCTATCTTCATTAAGTTGTCAGAATACGAAGTCAGATATTAGTTTTTGACAGCCATTTTATTATAAGGTCAATTCTGACGTAAAAACTTTTAGTTGTCTTTACACGTCACGCTTCATCGTGTTAAAGGTTGACCAACAAAACCTTCGCCGATTTTAATTCGTCCTCTCATCAGTATAATCACACTTTCACTCTTTTGCTTGTCTTATTCCGTACAACCAACATTTAAAAAATTAACGTTCAAACAAAGGGAGGTAATAAGCGCGTCGATACATTCTGTCCGCGAACGTATATCACGCTTGCTGCTCTAATACCAATCACCTAAGCAGATCCTCTGCGTCATGACTCTGGGACACTTTCAGTCGATGCCCCTGACATGTCCTGGATCCATTCGATTCTCGGTGGGCCGGTTTGATCCATTTGACATAACTTATTATCGAATTTTTTACACTCGTTACGGTCCAAATAAACGTATGCGGTGCTGTGCAAAATGCTAGTGAGTGCTCCTCCCGCTTCCTGGAACTTCCACATCCACATTTTCTCAGCTTAGAGATTTTATTTAGGACGTTCATCGTCAGTGTTTGATGACAACTAATAAGAGATCGCTCACTTTCCATTATAGCTGCACCTTGGAACATCGTAAGTCTCATCAGGCATGAAGTGATTACGTAAATGAACCTGAGAATGCACCTTTAATGTGCAAAACCGGTCGCAGGTCTCTCAAAGGACTACAATAAACGCCTAAGGCGGTAATGTGGAGTTTCATTCATTTTAATTCTAATTTGCTACTGACATCTAGCGTAATGTTATGGTATCAAAGGTCCAATTACATCAATCAGATACAGGTATTTTACATTTTTCGGTAGTAACTGCTTGATAGAATATGTTATACCTTGTCTCAGTTAATACCTTACAATTTGTAATTTTCAGGACTATATCTCTTGAGTCTAAAGTATGCCTTCAACGTGAGCATTTATATCTGTTTTCCTTCTGTTAAACAAGTTATGAAATATGATGCAATACCCTTGTAGAATTTAGTTTAATTATTTAGTATCCTCATTTGCTCTAGGGAGAAAAATCTGCACTGAGTCTGTATCTATTTTAATAACCTATAGAAAAAAAAACCGAGGAAGGCATGGCCATACGACCTCCAATGCAACATGCCTAATAAGGCCCTGTGATATTGAAACTAAGCTTCGGGTTGGGGATAATTCTATTTTCACTCCATATTACTCTCATTACCAGTGAGAGAAAACAAAGGATTAGCAAATACGAACACCCTCGGAATTTAATTATTTTAATTAAATCCAAAATGCACGTTTTTTCCTCCACAAACACTTCGTTTGAGTAGGCTATAGGAACCTGCTGGTCGATCACCATGTGCATAGTGGCGTTGGTCAGGAACTATGAAGTATGTTGTGGCATTATTTAATCCATGAGTGTGTTCAGTGTCTTATGAGCGAGAAGACAAAAGCAGCACGCTGGAGGTGAACAAATAAGATATGGAGAGAAGTAGCTGAGACAGAAAGAGAGAGAGAGAGAAAGAGAGAGCGAAAGAGAGCGCCTTCTACCCATGCTTTTCCTTTCTTGGTCAGTTCTTTTAGGAAAATGAAGAAAATTTTCCCCCTGGCTTTTATGCATTCGTTTATTACTTTCACTTTTTTCTTTGAGTGCTTTTTTATTTACAACTTTTTGTGTAATGATAATTTGTGGAATAACCTTTAGCGTGTTTTAGTATCTGTGAAGCTGTTTGTTTAGTGGTGAATTTGGTTTATTAGCTATTCTGGAAACATGGCTTGTGACTGATAAATAGAGCTTTTTATTTTATTTTTTATTTTATTGGTTTCAGTCATTGCCCATAACACCGAATACAATTATGTCACATAATTTTACGAGAAATTAGCCTGGAAAGCGCAATAATGTGGCTCTGTCATACCAGTGAAGGTCACAAATTATTAATTTGATACCCGGTTAGAGTATATATACATAATGGAACGTAAAAAAGGTCCTTAGATTTAAAATTTTCCTTTCACAAACACGATTGATAAGGTAAGCATATTTAGTAATGGACGTATTCATGGATCTAAGAGCTCTTCTGAAAAAATAATCCTTAATTATGACAATATTGCGGTGTATCAATACATTTTAAAATATTTATAAAGTATTTACCACACTCTATTAGTATATGTACAGTATTCTCGTCAATAAGGCAGCTATCTCAGCTTGGAGAGGATATTACTTTTAAAAAATGCCTCGTTTCATTTCTATTCATGTGATTTGCTCTTAGGAAATAGATTTAGCTTACATTTTAGGATATTTCATATTGTCTTTTCATGTTGATTGTGGTCTGCTAGTGTTTTATAAGTTTTATGGCGTTAAATCTAACTTTAAATTACAAATTTCAAGTAACAATAACTCTGTAAAGTACAGCGTTGGTAATGGTAGATATGAATTGTGTTTCCTGCCATACGATGATTCGCATTAAGTAAGTTAACTGTTATTGTTGCACATAGCAAGCATAAGAATTATAGAATGCATTCAGCAAGAGAATATCTTTGCCATGCTGAAAGCATTTGATTCTTAGTGACATTCGCTTGAACTGTTAGAAAGTAAAACTCAGTATGTTAATGTGAAATTGCTCTGAGCCACAGATGTCGGCGAGACGATCTGTGGCAGTTGTCGTCTCGCACACCTGTTTGGCGGGAAACGCGGAATTGAGGGTAGGGTTGCCAGGTCTCCCGTATCTTACGGAGTCTCCCGTATTTTACTTACATTTTCTACTGTCTCTTGTATTTCCGATAGATCTCCCGTATTTTCCAGGTTTTCGCCATTTTATCCACCCGTATTTTACAGATCTTCCCGTGTTTTACCCATCTTATGTGTTTGACGTATTTGATAATAGTTTCCCTCATGTTTCATAAAGTTTTGTTTATTATTTATTTTAGAACAATTTATTTATATTAGGCAAAAGGAATTAATGTGCCAAATTTAAAAAAAAGGAAGTGTTGTGTTCTGTAATGAGGATCTAATGCCCATACTGAAAGGGTGTTTTAATTGATGAATAACAAATGGACAGATGTAAGAAACAGAAGTTCTGTTGAATTTATTGAGGTTGAATTACAAATTGTTAAAAATTTCAACGTTTCTTGTAGAAAGTTTTTCTAACATGTAAAGCAAATGGTAAATACGAATAGAAAATGGATGTAATCAAATATTTTGGTAAATATGTAATGATGCTATGGAAGTTGCTGTTATTAAATATTACAGAAGACATGAATGGTGCAATAATGTTATGAAAGTTGTATTAATTAGTTATTTTAAGTACCTTGTACTATAACGAATTCTCATTAATTTACAACGTGTTGTGTAGCAATGAGTTTCAGTATGTAAACGTTTCTGCAAATTTTAGTTATTTGTGTAGACTTTTGTGTACAGTTCCATATAAAGGTCTTCTAAGTGTAAAATATGCCCACAATGCCACGATGGGACTTTTTTGGCAATCGTTTCCAAAATATCCCGTAATTTTTAGTTTGGAAACCTGGCAACCGTAATAGTGGGAGTTAAGCGATCTGAAAGTCGCATGGCTGTAAATTTACGGCCACCATCACCAGCAGCCAAGGCCTACAGAGATGCTGAACTACCGTCAGACCTTGATGAGCAATGGAAGGGAGAAATGACTGGTCATAGCTAAGCTACTTTCGATAAATTTCAGCAAGGACTTCTTCAGGGGGAATCCGAACGCCTTCGACAAAATTTCGTAAGTTGTTCACCGATATTTTCTGAGTAATTTGGTGGCCTACGGTGGCTTGTTTCAGATAAAATATATTTCGTTTGATTTCTTACCCCATTTACATTTGTATGTGTGTTGCACTGAAATTACGAATGGTGACAAAATTCCCTGTGTGTTTTAATTGGAAGCACTCTTGTTCCGTTAACTATTGATACCAGTAGCACCAATTTTAGAGTTAGCTCTGAAGCCTGCATTCAGTACTGTTCGATTATCACTCGGAAGGAAGGGAGGAAAATTGGATTTAACGTTCCGTCGACATCGGGATCATTAGAGACGGAACACAAGCTCGGATGGTGTCAATGATGGAGAAGGAAATCGGCCGTGTTCTTTCAAAGGAACCGTCCGGCGTTTGCGTGGAGCGATTTGGGGAAATCACGGAGACCTAAATCAGGATGGCCGGACGCGGGCCTGATCCGTCGTCCTCCCAAATGCGAGTCCACTGCGACACCTCACTCTGCCTTGTTTTCTCCGTCGTATTAGTTTAACGTTAACAGTAACACACAGCAATATGGATGGGTTTACTAATGAAGAGTTGACCGACGTGCAACTTATATGTGGTTTCACTGAAAGCAATAGAAGAGCGGCATAGCGGCGCTATACTGAGGTTTTCCCGCAATGACGGTGACCCCATCAACCTCCTTATTCGTCTGGGCGTTGTATTATTCCGTGTTTAGCGTTGTACGTTTCCATGACAATGTATTACAGGCTCTTTCACTCTTGTGAGATTATTTTCACAGAAACTTTTATTTGTAATGAACTAGTGTCGCACAGGAGCCGCTTATACCATAGAGTATGGACAATGCAGAGCCAGAGAAACTGGTACATCTGCCTAATACCGTGTAGGACCCGCCCGAGCACGCAGATATGCCGCAACACGACGTGGCATGGACTCGACTAATGTATGAAATATTTCTGGAGCAAATTGACCCCATGATTCTTGCAGGACTGTCCGTAAATCCGCAAGTTTACGAGAAGGTGGAGATCTCTTCTCAACAGCACGTTACAAGGCATCCCAGATATTCTCAATAATGGTCATGTCTGGGGAGTTTGGTAGCCATCGGATGTGTTTGAACCCAGAAGTGTGTCCCTGGAGCCACTCTCTAGCAATTCTGGACGTGTGGGGTGTCGCATTGTCCAGCTGGAATTGCCCACGTCCGTCGGAATGTACAATGGGCGTGAATGGATGCACGTAATCAGACACGATGCTTACATACGTGTCACCTGTCAGAGTGGTATCTAGAAGTATCAGGTGTCCCATATCACTCCAAGTCCACACGCCGAACACAATTACAGGGCCTCCAAGACTTTTAACAGTCCCCTGCTGACGTGCAGGGTCCATGGATTCACGAGGTTGTCTCCGTACCCTTATTCGTCCATCCGCTCGATATAGTTTGAAACGAAACAAATTAGGAAATTTGTGGTAAGGTCTTATGGGACCAAACTGCAGAGGTCATCGGTTCCTAAGCTTAACCACTACTAAATCTTAAACTAACTTACGCTAGGGACATACACACACACACACACACACACACACACACACACACACACAGACACACACAAACACACACACACACCCATGCCCGAGGGAGGACTCAAACGTTGAACGAGGGGAGCCGCGCGGACCGTGCCAAGGCGCCCAAGACCGTGCGTCAACCCCGCGCGGCATTTTAAACGAGACTCGTCCGACCAGGCAACATGTTTCCAGTCATCAACAGTCCAATGTCGGTGACGACGGGCCCAGGCGAGGCGTAAAGCTTTGTGTTTTGCAGTCACCAAGGGTACTCGAATGGGCCTTCGGCTCGGAAAGCCCATATCGATGATGTTTTGTTGAATGGTTCGCAACCTGACACTTGTTGAGGCCCAGAATTGAAATTGCAGCAACTCGGGGAAGGGTTGCACTTCTATCACGCTGAACGATTATCTTCAGTCGTTGTTGGTTTCTTTCTGTCAGGATCTTTTTTCTGCCGCAGCGATGGAGATTTGATGTTCTGCCGGTTTCCTGATATTCACGGTACACTCGTGAAATGGTCATACGGAAAAGTCGCCACGTCATCGCTAGCTCGGAGATGCTGTATCCCAGCGCTGGTGCGCTGACTATAACCACACGTTGAAACTCAGCTAAATCTTGGTAACCTGCCACGATAACTGCAGTAATCGATTTAACAACTGCGCCAGACACTTGTTGTCTTATACAGGCGTTGCGGACCGCAGCCTTGTGTTCTGCCAGTTTACATATCTCTGGCACGCTCCACACCATTACAGAGGCTCCAACGGCTTGAACAGTCCCCTGCTGACATGCACGGTCCACGGACTCATGAGGTTGTCTCCATATTCGTACACGTCCTTCCGCTTGATACAATTTGAAACGAGACTCGTCCGACCTGACAACATGTTTCCAATCATCAACAGTCCAATGTCGATGTTGACGGCCCCAGGCGAGGCTTCTTTGGCGCTTCAGTGTATATTTATGGAGTGAGCATATTCTGCTGCGCATGTTCTCAACATCAAACCGTCTCGTGATTTTGGGACGACGCTGCGTGTCTACAACTTGCAGTAACAGCAAAACTTCAACATTACATGTATTCGCCTTGTTTAATATACGTTTTTGCACGTTTGAGATTTAGTAACAGTTATGGTGCAGTATTCTCTTTGCTACGGAAGTAATGAGAATTTGTGGAAGGAGGACCAATTACTTATCATAGGCGTGTATAAAAAATGTATAATTGTTTATGTTGTATTGATATGAGACATTTTATATGAGGAAAAATGTCGGGGCATGGTATTAAAAGCCTCAAAAATTGTAGATGTAATTTCCGTAATTTAATGGCCATGTGATTACGAGATAGGTACTAGATAAATTTGGAAGTGTGTTTGAGTAAACTGTCAGTAAGAGTATACATGCTGGTGTAATGTACATATGTAGATAAAATTTATATGAGTCTGATTAATTTCCTCCAATTTATGCAGGTTCTCAAAATATTGTATCTGCGTATTTCTGCGTGAGGCAGTTTCCTATACAGTGTCACAGTAACATAATTAATGAGAACAGATTCGACAAAATGAATCAGAGGAACAGAAAAACTAAAAGAGTATTGTTGGCTGTCACTTCTTTTATTAGTCCAAAATTCGAGCATTGATCTTGTATTTTATATTTTTTGGCGCATAGTGTATGATTTCACTTTCCTGATGGGATGGCGCAAAATTGTTCTACATATTTTACATGTCTATTAAAAGCAGAAGGACAATAAAGAAAAATCGAAAATAGTAATGGAGAGGCAGGTGGTACAAATGTCTTAACATATTTACTATAATAATTTCATAACTCCAAGCACGTTACTTTTTCGACGCTTTGCTGCTGTCTACAGTGTTACTGTAACGTTATCAATTAGAACAGAGATTCGGTAATATGAATAAGTGCAGCAGAAAACAGAAAAGTGTTGTTGGCTGTCACTTCTTATCCTGTTACCCAAAAATCGTAAATAAAGTGGAATTTTAGTTATTATTCTGTGTCGAAAAGGAACAATACTATTGCTCTGCACAGCTGTACGCCAACTTCAGTTCCTGTTATCACATTGTTAAGATGTCTGTAATATGCGTATATAAACTTTCACGGTACTCCTGAAGATTATCTGCCTGTAACAGCGAAGTAATAACGCTTAAAATACCCAAAGCGCTATATGGGCTAAAACGCTCCCTGAATGCATCCGAATGCTCAGTTCATAGATATTTATATTATATGGGTTACATTAGGGGTTTTCAAACATTGCACAGTGGCTCCCAGGGATTTTGTGGCCTTACGGTCGGGGCGTCACAAAAATTGTAATTTGCTGGGGCAGCACAGCAAGTCTGCAGTGGCCGAACACATTATTCAGAAAACTGTTATGTCAGTCGCTTTGAAGATTAGTTTTGTCGAATCCAGACAGCACTATTAGTTGGCGAATATTCAATATGACACACGACGTTGATGATTGGTTGGCTGAAAAGCTCAAAGATAATGGGGATTTCGCTATTCGATTAAATGAAGCTAAAGTCAACCACAATGAAATCTAATTTCTTACGTGCGGTTGGTTTGTAGGTGAGAACAAATTTCAGAAAGATCTCCTCGACAGCAAAATAACTTTTGGAACGAAAGCACCATATTTCTTTGAAATATCACATTCTTTTGTTGGAGGAAACAACAATAACTGGGAAAATTATTTAGGTGTGGGTACATATGGAGATCATAGTATGGCTGGATGTTACTCTGGATTACAACCTCGGGTCAGTAAAGACGCTCCTCCCGCTATTTTCACACACTATTTTATTTCCCGAGAAGCACTGGCATCCAAGAGCAAGAGCCCTGTCCATCACAAAATTCTTCAGTCAGTGATCGAAGTGGTAAACTTAATTAAAAATCGGCCAATTTAGTCGAGATGTTTTCAACGGATATATGTTCATATGAAGGATGAGCACATTGCTCAAATTTATTACAGTTACTCTCGCTGGCTATTACTTGCGAATGTCTTGAAACGGGTCCATGAACTCAGGAATGAACTTTGCTCTTAAATTCTTCAAGAGAAACATTTTAGTTATCAGAATTACGTACACAGTGACTTTGGTCTGAAGCTGGCGTATCTTCGTGACCCTTCAACGTAATAAATCATAATTTTGCAACTGTCAGACATTATTTCAGCCTTCAGAAAGAAACTACTATTGTGGAAAAGAAAGTTGGATGTTAAAGATATGCACCACGTTTCCTCGCTCTTCACACGGTTTTAGAGGACAATAACTTCCAGTTCAGTGGAGAATTGAAGTATATGTTTGTGGCTCATTTAACTGAACTCAGTGGCTACTTTCTGAAGTACTTTCTAGAAGAAGTTGATCAGTGCAAATAGATAAAAGATCTTATCAGTACAGAGCTTCCATCAACACTTACCTCTGAAGAACAAGAGTAATTTGTGGATATCTTTTCAGACTCCACTCTGCACTGTAGTTCGTTGTTTCATTACTGCTTGAGTTTCGCAGCTTGCTGCAGCAGGAGTATCCGCAAGCACGTAACAAGGCCGTAAGAGTTCTGACATATTTCGCAATATCCTACTTACTTGAGATAGATTTTACACCACTGGCACGTTACACGAGACAAAGATCACGAATGAATGCGGGGAAAGAGATGCGATCCGCATTTTTTCGATCTTCTGCCAGAGCTTGAAGAACTTACGATGAAGAAGCAAGCGCACCCTTCGCATTGATTTCGTTAAAAGAATAAATGTAATAACGTTAACAGTAGTTTAGAATGTGTTATGTCAATAGTTGACAAAGAAATACCTGGTCTTAGTGATTTTTTAAAATTAAAGTTTGTTTATCTGACGTTTACAAGTAGAAGCCGGTGTTAGGTGCGAAAGGAGCCAATGATGTTTTCATCCAGGCCAAGGGAAGACTAAAAATGTTCGAAAATTACGGCTTACATCAACATGATCAGAAATATCCACGAACCACCTTCGAAATGTTTTTAGTGGATTTCGGGCTGACCCTGTAAATTCTGGACAGCAAGTAATCTGCTCATAAAGCGGTGAGTTGGGGAACGCATCGCTGCCTGTCAAACGAGTGAAGGGCACATTGGAGACATTGGAGGAAGGAAAGGGTTGTAAGCACTCAATATTCCTTTTATTAATTTATTAAAAATCCACATAGTGTTAAGTAGTACTGGTTACCCTTTACGGCCGTGTCCATAAGCAGATCTGTTAGAAAAATAAAGAACATCTTCAGAAGTCACATTAAAGAACATCTGTTGGTAAAAACATAACATCATGAAATCAGTAACAGAAACTATCGAACGATGCACTGTAAAATGTAGCATAGTTTTTAATTCTGCAGGATGGTACAACTGGATGTCGTCATAAGTAACCGCTGACATCTGTTAGTGTTTCCGAACCACGAAATTAGTATGTCATGCTTGAAAAATACTAACATAAATCACTCACAAGAGGATGAAACGTTTAATGGAAAGCAACCTGTGGGAAGATCTGCTTGGGTTCCAGAGAAATGTGGGAACTAGCAAAGCAGTACCGACTTTGTATCTAGTTTTAGAAGTTAGTTTGAAGAAAGGAAGCAGCAAGTATTTCACGGCCAATTTTAGTAGAGAGGTTGAAGAAAGGAAAATGGTTCAAATGCTCTGAGCACTATGGGACTTAACATCTGAGGTCATCAGTCCCCTAGAACTTAGGACTACTTAAACCTAACTAACCTAAGGACATCACACACATCCATGCCACAGGTAGGATTCGAACCTGCGACCATAGCGGTCGCGCGGTTCCAGACTGAAGTGCCTCGAACCGCTCGGCCACCCCGGCAAAGGCAGCAGTTAGGTGAAGATACGTAAGAAAATCCAGTTGACAAACCATTCAGTGCCACAATTAAGTCAATAAAATTGGCAGAAGCAGAGAAAGCAGGCTTTAACAGGTTTACAATTCTCAAGTTCTCATATTTAGATCTACAGGGTACAGAATCAACGTAACAGCAAAACTTACAGGGGAGAAGTTCTCTTAAGCTTTTTTTTGCTGATTATCGATCTGACTGCTACTGCCTCTTTCCCAGATGAGGTAAAAATCTTGTCTTCAGCGAGATTAGAATCGAAAACTAACGCATCCGAGGATGAACAATTTACTGCTAAGCTAGCATACACCTGCAGCATACAATGCTCCTCGTTATCAAATGGTTCACATGGCTCTGAGCACTATGGAACTTAGCTTCTGAGGTCATCAGTCGCCTAGAACTTAGAACTACTTAAACCTAGCTAACCTAAGGACACCACACACATCCATGAGGCAGGACACGAACCTGCGACCGTAGCGGCCGCGCGGCTCCAGACTGAAGCGCGTAGAACCGCTCGGCCACACCGGCCGGCCCCTTGTTATCCCAAAGACATTTAAGATGCAGATTTCGCAACATATATGGCGAAGAAGCTGCAATTTCTGTTCGAACCAGCTTAATGGATCAAAAACATAAATTTTCTGCCACCGTGTCATCTCTCAAGTGAGAATATTCAAAATATTTAATCAAAATAACCATAAAATGAAGAGTGAATTCGCGAGGCTAATTCTGAACCACTCCAGGACGTAAATCGGCGGTCATGTAATTACCAAGCGTATAGTTGCCAAATTTCCATTAAACTAGTGACAGGCAGAATACCTTAGCTCAGCCGATGTATTGCTTGAGCAGACTAGCACTGTGGAAGGTCGTACTTCAAAGACGCGTCAGCGCCGGCTGCCAACACGTTGACTGAGAGCAGAAATATCTAGTGTAGACCAGTGAATTGTATTCACATTTCTGTGACGATGGTTTGGGTCTAAAGCGTTGTTACGAATAATATCCAGATGCACCGACTACAGTTCGTATACCGCAAATAAAAAGCAGGGGAAATTATTTACGTAGCTCTTCTTTTCAGTAACTGTCATAGGTATTTTTGGTTTCAGCCTTAAGCGAACTGCTGCAAGAAAAACTCATAAACCGCTAGTGATTCCTTTTCTTATTATTATCACCAGACAATGTGTACGCTGCGAGTAAATAATATTGTACTGAATATTATATCGAATGTTGTTATGACATATTTTACTCTGGGAAAAATAAAAGGAAACATTGAAATAGTAGAATTCACATGTGCCGCGCGGGATTAGCCGAGCAGTCTCAGGCGCTGCATTCATGGACTGTGCGGCCCGTCCGGGCGGAGGTTCGAGTCCTCCCTCGGGCATGAGTGTGTGTGTTTGTCCTTAGGATGATATAGGTTAAGTAGTGTGTAAGCTCAGGGACTGACGACCTTAGCATAAGATTTCACACACATTTGAACATTTTTTTAAATTCATACGTTTTTATTTTCAATTAGTGTTAATTATGTAAGGTTATACATTGAAGCGTCAAAGAACCTGACCTAGGCATGCGTATTCAACTACAGAGGTAAGTAAAAAGGCAGAATACGGCGCTGTGGTCGGCAAAGCTTGTATAAGACAAGTGTCTGGCGCAGTTGTAATATCGGTTATCCTGCTGCGACGGCAGGTTATCAAGATTTAAGAGGGTTTGAACGTGGTGTTATAGTCAGTGTACGAGCGATGGAACATGTAATGTCCTGCGGTCAGCAGGAAAGAACTAACAGTGAATTTGAACACAGTTTATTATAATTAAAGAAAAACGCATTCTTGGCATACACTAAGTTTTAAACGCAAGAACATCAAGAAAACGCCACAACTCTTGTGGTGGCAAACCAGATAAGGAAATTAGAAAATGGAAGAAAATACTGACCAAAATATACTCTACAAATTACAAAATACAACGTGCTACTACAATGCTACGGTGAGTGTATACAATGCTAGGGCCGGCGTAAGTACTTGCCGGAGCTGTTCCTAACGGTAGGTAAACAATGCCGTTCTGACTGTCCGGGCGTGCTTATGAAGCCGAGTTGGCGGAGTGCTACAAGAGTCATATGAGTTTCGATTGGTGGAACACTGTCACATGTTGTCCGGCGAAGTAGTTCAGTATTTATTCTGAGAGTTTGTTTGTTTATATCCGCTGGCGATGTTCCTCTCCGCACTCCTACAAGGAGGTCGGCAAACCATTTAGCGTGTCGGTTGTCCGGGCCCTCTAAGTAAGGGGCCACAATGACAGGACACAGCATCTCTGAGGTAGCGATGAAGTGAGAATTTTCCCATACGACCGTTTCACGAGTGTATAGTCAATGTCAGGAAACCGGTAAAACATCAAATCTCCGACATCGCTGTGGCCGGGAAAAGATTCTGCGATAACGACACCAACGATCGATGACGTAGGAGGACCGTTCAATGTGACAGAAGTGCAACTCATGTGCAAATTGCTGCAGATTCCAGTGCTTGTCTATCAACAAGTGTCAGCGTGCAAATCATTCAACGAAACATCGTCGACGAGTGGAGTGGCTACGCGGTTTGAGGCGCCATGTCATGGATTGCACAGCCTTTCCCGCCGGAGTTTCGGGTCCTCCCTCGAGCATGGGTGTGTGTGTGTTATGTGTGTGTGTGTGTGTGTGTGTGTGTGTGTGTACGTATGTGTCTAGGGACTGACGACCTCACCAGTTTGATCCCTTAGAAATTCACACACATTTGAATATTTGAAACACCATCGAAGGCACACTCCTGTACCCCTGATGATTGCACGACACAAAGCTTTACACCACGCCTGGGCCCGTCAACACTGACACTGGACTGTTGATAACTGAAAACATGTTGCCTGGTCAGACGAGTATCGTTTCAAAATGTATCGAGTGGATGGACGTGTACGGGTATGGAGACAACCTTATGAATCCATGGACCCTGCATGTCAGCAGGGAACTGTTCAAGTTGGTGGAGGGTTTATAATGGTGTGGGGCGTGTGGAGTTTCCGTGATATGGGACACACCTTACGTCTAGACACGTGTCTGACAGATGACAGGTACGGAAGCATCCTGTCTGGTCACGTGCATCTATTCGTGTCCACTGTCAATTCTGACGGGCTGGGGCTATTCCAGCAGGACAATGCGACACCACACACGATGAGAATACCTACAGAGTGGCTCCAGGAACACTTTTCTGAGTTTAAACTATTCCGCTGGCCACACATCTCAGCAGACATGAACATTATTGTGCAAATCTAGGATGCCTTGCAAGGTGCTGTTCAGAAAAGATCTCTACCCCTTAGCACTCTTACAGATTTATGGACAGCCCTGCAGCCTTCATGTTGTTAGTTCCCTCCAACACTACATGAGACATGAGTCCATGCCACGTCGTGTTGCGGCACTTTTGCGTGCTCTTGGGGGCCCTACACGAAATTGGGCAGGTGTACCGTCTCTTTGGCTCTTCAGTGTATAAGATATGGTTCGCTCCGTAGCTGAGTGGCCAGCATAGATGGTTGTCACATGGAGGAATGGAATGGGGTGCACTCAGCCTGGAGATTCCAACTGAGGATCTACCTGACTGAGTGAGCAATAGCTTCTCCACGGTCTGTAAAGTCTGTACAACTGCTGGTAGAGCATTGTGATGACCATATGGCCCTCTGTACCTTCGTGGCCTTCAGGGACTCGTTATATAAGATTTCTGATGACAAAATATATTTCTAACAAAATTTAAAATATTATTTCTTTTGCCAATAATCCCATCGTATTCTTGGATGTCACAAAAATATTGTTATCGGTGGTATCATATACTTCCGTCACAACAAAAGAAAAGGAAACAACGTACGACTGGATTTGAACACGGAGCATAAAAATTCGAAACTGTGCTCTTAGCCGGTATGCTATTGACTCCCTTGGTTTAACGCGTTGTGAGGGAACTGAGCAAGTAGCACCGAAACTTTGTCATTATCTAAAAAACTACTGAGTGTAGGCACCTAAGACAGAATAGGTGTCCCTTTATTCTCTTCTTTCACCATACGAAGTATCAGCTGTCTCAGAGAGCGACCTAAGGCGGGTTAACCTTGTTAGCCGCGCTTTCAGATGAAACTGCAGGATGGTACCTGGGTGTTACGTGTAGACTGGACGTGGTGAATGTTTCCTGTTCAGTAGTACGAATTTTGAACTTGCGTGAAAGTAGTTCAACTGCTGTGGAAATAACGGTTGTATAAGACTGATGACTTGTTTAGCGAAATGAGTCGAACCGGGTCTAGATACAAATTTTTCCAAAGATGATATAATTGCGTCTCGTAATGCGATAGCACCAGGACTGCGATGACGTATCAGCTGGCGGACACTTCCCACCAGGACTTCGAGTTATCAAAGTAAGCATCTAAAACGACTCGAAGAGATCTTCAATGACAGGTATTCCGTGTTTGTTAGCTATGTAGGGGAAGTCTCAAAATGAAAATACCTATGGAGGCAGTTATTTGCAGTTGCGATGACCACTGTATCCGGATGGCGCAGTGGTCAGCGCAACTGCCTAGTAAGCAGGAGACCCAGGTTCCAATCCCGATCCGGCACAAAGTTTCATCTTTCCCCATTGATTTAAATAAATGCACTAGGGTAGCTAATGTCTTCAATTCCTTTGTGTCTTCATTCATAGTCGTTGCAGGCCCAAAATGGTTTCTTGTATCGGAGTTGTCCAAAAGCACACACATCACATATATAATTATTTAGGTTTTATCTTGAAATTTGCAGTTTATTTCGTCAACCGTATTTCACTTAAATTCGTTACCAGTGGTCGACTTTTCCAGATTATTCACTATGGTGTAAAGAATGAGGTGTCTAGTTTCAGGCCACGCGGTTTGAGGCGCCATGTCACGGAATGTGCGGCCCCTCGCGCCGGAGGTTCGAGTCCTCCCTCGGGCATGGGTGTGAGTGTAGTTCTTAGCATAAGATAGTTTAAGTAGTGTGTAAGTATAGGGACCGATGACCTCAGCAGTTTGGTCCCTTAGGAATTCACACACATCTGAATATTTTTTTCAAGTTTCCATGTTTATATGTCCTGGTTTTGCGTTATTCATATTATCAACAACTTTTTAATTAAGTAAGAGTCGATAAAAATTGTTTCAGCAGACAAGTTGATATGCACAGAATCTGTATTAAACACGTTATTAAGACTTTCCAGTAACGACCAAGGTGAAATGAAATCAGAATTAGCTTTGTCGACTGATTCAGATTTTGCCACAAATATCGTAATATCTACATCTACATCTACATCTACGTTTATACTCCGCAAGCCACCCAACGGTGTGTGGCGGAGGACACTTTACGTGCCACTATCATTACCTCCCTTTCCTGTTCGAGTCGCGTATGGTTCGCGGGAAGAACGACTGTCTGAAAGCCTCCGTGCGCGCTCTAATCTCTCTAATTTTACATTCGTGATCTCCTCGGGAGGTATAAGACAGCAATCTGTTTTGCACAACAGACTTGCTTGGTTTAATGCCGTGCAAGGGAACTGACGAAACGACATCAAACCTTTGTCATTTTCTCAAGTTCTATTGAGTGTTGGCACCTAAGGCAAAATAGGTGTCCCTTTAATCCAGCCATTGTTTAGCCAAGTGAATTTCGACTGTGTCAGATAGCGACATATGACTGATTCTCCTTGTCGGCCGCTGTTTCCTACTGCAGGGTGCTGGTTAGGCTTAAGTGGAGACTGGGGGCGATGCATGTTCCAGTTCAGCAGTATGAAGTTCGAAATTCAGTGGAGGTAATCTGGCTGCTACAGAGATACGGTAGTATAAAACTGAGGACCTGTTCATCATCACCTCACGGGCCAAGGCGAGACTGGTAAGCCTTATCTAATCCATTTAGTTAATACCTAGGTGAAGGGAGTCGATCCGGACCTGACTAATTAATTTCGCATAATGGGCATATGATTAGTGAAACTGAACAGTTCAAATTTATAGGTGTTCATATGGATAGTAAACTTTCGTGTAAAGCCCACGTTCAAAGACTTAATGCTGCTATTTTTACTATTCGAACAGAACCTGAAGTAAGTGATAGTTCGACACGAAAAATGGTCTACTTTGCTTATTTTCATTCGCTTATGACGTATGATAGTATATTTTGGGGAAATTCTTCCCATTCTCAAAGCATTTTTTTGGCTCAGAAACAGGCGGTTCGGGCCATAAGTGGTGTAAGTTCGCCAGCTCTTGTCGACCCCTGTTCATTAGTCTGGGTAGTCTGACACTGGCATCTCATTTCACTGTCGTTTCTTGTTAACAATACCGGCTTATTCCCAAGAATTAGCAGCTTTCACTCAGTTAATACTAGACAGAAATCCAATTTGCATTTGGATCGCACTTCCTTGGTTCTTGTGCAGAAAGGCGTGCAGTGTACTGCTGCATCCATTTTCAATAAGATACCGCAAGAATTCAAAAATCTTAGCAGTAATTCACTCGCTTTCAAATCGAAACTGAAGAGTTTCCTCATGGGTCACACCATCTATTCTGCCGAGGAGTTCCTTCACAAATTAAGATGATTGCTATTTTTCATTGTTGATGTCGTTTACATTTACTTTTATATTGTAATTTCATGTACTGACACGTTCCGTGAACTTGGAGATTTGCTCCTCAATTTGTTCCTGCGGAACTAGACGCGTAAAAAAAGGTTTTTTTTATTTTTATATATATATATATATACACTCCTGGAAATGGAAAAAAGAACACATTGACACCGGTGTGTCAGACCCACCATACTTGCTCCGGACACTGCGAGAGGGCTGTAAAAGCAATGATCACACGCACGGCACAGCGGACACACCAGGAACCGCGGTGTTGGCCGTCGAATGGCGCTAGCTGCGCAGCATTTGTGCACCGCCGCCGTCAGTGTCAGCCAGTTTGCCGTGGCATACGGAGCTCCATCGCAGTCTTTAACACTGGTAGCATGCCGCAACAGCGTGGACGTGAACCGTATGTGCAGTTGACGGACTTTGAGCGAGGGCGTATAGTGGGCATGCGGGAGGCCGGGTGGACGTACCGCCGAATTGCTCAACACGTGGGGCGTGGAGTCTCCACAGTACATCGATGTTGTCGCCAGTGGTCGGCGGAAGGTGCACGTGCCCGTCGACCTGGGACCGGACCGCAGCGACGCACGGATGCACGCCAAGACCGTAGGATCCTACGCAGTGCCGTAGGGGACCGCACCGCCACTTCCCAGCAAATTAGGGACACTGTTGCTCCTGGGGTATCGGCGAGGACCATTCGCAACCGTCTCCATGAAGCTGGGCTACGGTCCCGCACACCGTTAGGCCGTCTTCCGCTCACGCCCCAACATCGTGCAGCCCGCCTCCAGTGGTGTCGCGACAGGCGTGAATGGAGGGACGAATGGAGACGTGTCGTCTTCAGCGATGAGAGTCGCTTCTGCCTTGGTGCCAATGATGGTCGTATGCGTGTTTGGCGCCGTGCAGGTGAGCGCCACAATCAGGACTGCATACGACCGAGGCACACAGGGCCAACACCCGGCATCATGGTGTGGGGAGCGATCTCCTACACTGGCCGTACACCACTGGTGATCGTCGAGGGGACACTGAATAGTGCACGGTACATCCAAACCGTCATCGAACCCATCGTTCTACCATTCCTAGACCGGCAAGGGAACTTGCTGTTCCAACAGGACAATGCACGTCCGCATGTATCCCGTGCCACCCAACGTGCTCTAGAAGGTGTAAGTCAACTACCCTGGCCAGCAAGATCTCCGGATCTGTCCCCCATTGAGCATGTTTGGGACTGGATGAAGCGTCGTCTCACGCTGTCTGCACGTCCAGCACGAACGCTGGTCCAACTGAGGCGCCAGGTGGAAATGGCATGGCAAGCCGTTCCACAGGACTACATCCAGCATCTCTACGATCGTCTCCATGGGAGAATAGCAGCCTGCATTGCTGCGAAAGGTGGATATACACTGTACTAGTGCCGACATTGTGCATGCTCTGTTGCCTGTGTCTATGTGCCTGTGGTTCTGTCAGTGTGATCATGTGATGTATCTGACCCCAGGAATGTGTCAATAAAGTTTCCCCTTCCTGGGACAATGAATTCACGGTGTTCTTATTTCAATTTCCAGGAGTGTATAATGGCATAGTTGCGTTACATAGAGAAATTGCACGCTGCATTGCACCAGGACTTGGCTGACAACAGCATCGTGTGGCGGACACTTACCTTCGTGACCTTGAGTTATCAAAGCAAGCGTCTCAACTGAGTTAATGAGATTTTCAATGACAGGTATTTGTTGCTTGTCTTCCTTGTTTCGCCCTATTTATGTGACCTTCGACTTTTTAGATAAGTGAGAGCCGATTAGCAACGGAATGAGTAAACTATCTAGTGTGCATGGTTTCTATCTTAAAAGTGTTATTAAGACTTTCCAATAGCCTCCAAGATGAAAAGAAATTACAGTTAGCATTGTCTAGTGAGTAAGATTAGGACACAAGTTCCGTAATATGTTTCTTATAATTACACTTCGATAATTCTCAGATGAAATTTATGATAGCTTATAGACGTTGTTAGTACGGAGCCATCGGGAAACTAAATACTAGCAAAATACGCCAGCTGCACACGCTGCTGCGTAGAAATTCTATTCCAAGCTCATATGGGATAACCTACTCTTACTTCTTTAGCTTCTCTGTGTCTTAAATTGTCTCAAAATGGCTTTTTCCTGCTATAGATACAGCATCACTTGCAGTTACATTGGAGTCATGACAACTGGACGATATGTTTTGTGCCTTCCATTTGTATGTTTGACATTTCCGATCATTACTGTTCAAATGTGTGTGAAATCTTATGGGACTTAACTGCTAAGGTCATCAGTCCCTAAGCTTACACACTACTTAACCTAAGTTATCCTAAGGACAAACACTCACACCCATGCCCGAGGGAGGAGTCGAACCTCCGCATAGTCCATGACTGCAGCGCCTCAGACCGCTCGGCTAATCCCGCGAGGCCCGATCATTACTGTCGGAAATTTTTGTTCATTGTTACACATTCTTATCCTAACTGCTTATCATTATCATAGGTTGGAATACAATTTATATTGCAATCATTTACTTATTTAATTTACATTGCTGCTTTTGAGTCCTATTTTTCGGAAATAGCGAAAGATTTCCTTGCATAGTTTTCTTCCTTGATTTGAAACTACACACATCAAAAAAAGTTTTGCATCACCTCGGTTCCGAGAGTTCCGGAACCTGTACAGAAAATTGGAATAGAGATCAACATAAACATCATTTCTGCCCTTTTTATTTCTCATGAACACCACAACAAGAACTTCAGAGGTGGTGGTCCAGATTGCTGTACACGTCTAACATCCAGTAGCACGTCCTCTTGCATTGATGCATGCCTGTATTCGTTGTGGTATACTACCCACAAGTTCATCAAGGCAATGTTGGCCGAGATTGTCCCACTCCTCAACAGCAGTTCGGAGTAGATTCCTCAGAGTTGTTGGTGGGTCACGTCGTCCATAAACAGCCCTTTTCAATCTATCCCAGCCGTGTTCGATAGGTTTCTTGCCTGGAGAACATGCTGGCCACTCTAGTCGAGAGATGTTGTTATCCTGAAGGAAGTCATTCACAAGATGTGCGCGATAGGGGCACGAATTGTCGTCCATGAAGACGAATACCTCGCCAATATGTTGCCGATATGGTTGCACAATCGGTTGGAGGATGGCATTCACGTATCGTATAGCCGTTACGACTCCTTCCGTGACCACCAGTGGCGTACGTCGACCTCACGTAATGCCAACCCAAAACAGCTGGGAACCTCCACCTTGCTGCACTCGCTGGACAGTGTGTCTAAAGCGGTCAGCCTGACCGAGTTGCCTCCAAACACGTCTCCGACGACTGTCTGTTTGAAGGCATGTGCGACACTCATCGGTGAAGAGAACGTGATGCTAATCCTGACCAGTCCATTCAGCATGTTGTCGCGACCATCTGTACCGCACTGCATGGTGTCGTGGTTGCAAAGATGGACCTCGCCATGGACATCGGGAGTTAAGATGCGCATCATGCAGCCTATCGGGCAGAGGTTGAGTCGTAACACGACGTCCTGTGGCTACACGAAAAGCCTGGTGGCATGTCAATGTTTCTCTGAGCCATAACCCGTAGGTAGCGGTCATCCACTGCAGTAGTAGCCCTTGGGCGGCCTGAGCGAGGCATCTCACGGACAGTTCCTGTCTCTCTGTATCTCCTCGATGTCCGGACAACATCGCTTTGGTTCACTCCCAGACACCTGGACACTTCCCTTGTTGAGAGCCCTTCCTGGCACAACGTAGCAATGCGGACGCGATCGATCCGCGGTATTGACCGTCCAGGCATGGTTGAACTACAGACAACACGAGCCGGTACCTCCTTCCTGGTGGAATGACTGGAACTGATCTGCTGTCGGGTCCCCTCCGTCTAATAGGCGCTGCTCATGCATGGCTGTTTACATCTTTGGGCGGGTTTAGTGACATCTTTCAACAGTCAAAGGGACTGTGTCTGTGATACAATATCCACAGTCAACGTGTACCTTCAGGAGTTTTGGGAACTGAGGCGATGCAAAACGTTTTTTGATGTGTGTATATGTTATTCACAGGTTATGAAATTTCTTCCCAGATATTCTCGTTTTATAATCAGTTGACTCTTTGTGTTACTATTTAGAAGGAAAACTGTTTTCAGGTATGCAATATTGAAATGAATTTCATTTACTCATAGCGTCTGGTGATGCTAAAATAGCGAATCGCTTCCAGTAAATGAGTGTTTAAGTTGGCTGTTCGTTTGAAAGCTAAAATAGTAATGACGCCTACTGAAGAGGATTGCTACTCAAATAATTTCCCCTGCTTTTTATTTGCGATATGTGAGCTGTAGTCTGTGCATCTGGTTGTTATTCGTAACTACGCTTTGAATCCAAACGGCAGCTACAGAAATGTGAATTCATTGGCCTATACCAGGTATTTCTGCTCCCATTCAACACGAGGCAGCCGGTGCCCCCGCGCTTTTGTAGCACGAGCATCCACGATGCTAGCCAGCTCAAGCAGCACGTCAACTGAGTTAACGTATTCTGTCTGTCGCTAGTCTAACGTAGAACTAACAACTACACGTTTGGTGAGTATGTGACGATCGATTTACTTCCTGTAGTGACTGAAAATTATCCTGGTAAATTCGCTCGATATTTTGCTGTCATTTATCATATATTCTGAATGCTTATCACTTAAAAAAAGACACAGCAAATTTATATTTTTGAGTCCATGAAGCTCATTCAAACAGAAACAGCACCTTACATCGCCATATACTCCTATGTTGCGAATTCTCCATTTTAGCCACCATTGGGGTAAAAAAGGAAGCTATGTCTGCTACAGCCGTACGCTGGCTTAGCGTAAAACGTTCGCCCTTGATGGGGAAGGCTGCGTTGGTTTCCGGCTATGATCTCGATGGAGACAAGCTTTTTAACTCATCTGGGAGAGAGCCAGTAACAGGCACATCCACGATCACTAAAAAAAAAAAAATCTTAAGACAACTGTTCACCTATAAATTTTGTCGCAACCCAGATTCTGTAGCCTGTAGATCTAAAGGTGAGATCTTGTAGAATTGTACACATGTTAACGCCTGCTTTCTTTGCTTCTGTCAATTTTATTGACTTAATTATGGCTCTGAATGATTTGTTAACTGTATTTCCTTATGTATCTTCCCCTACTGCTACATTTGCATACTTTCATGGTAGCCATCTCCGTAACGCTATTTCAGTATCACAGTGGAATGAATATAGAGACTGACAGCTTCGAAGCCGAATGTGTGCATTATCCTCCTAATTCATGTCAATTTGGGGTACTTTGTTTTTTTTTATAATGTTATCACGATTATTATTATTGTTATTTATTTACGGCGTGGGTATACACGTACAGTTCTCAGCAATATTTACACAACGAAGTACAAAAGGAAGATGCAAGCGCTCTGGTCTCAGTTGACCGTACAGAGACGTGTCAAGAAAGTCTATCCATTCCAGTGTTGTTGGAGAGGCAATGATGGTGTTTCTCGAGTCTCGGCTGAAGCATCTCTCGGGAAATTCCTCTGTAATGTGGTCAGTTGCCTGCTCTGAACCTTCAGAGTCACACGGTGGGGAGTCAGAGGGTCCTCTTTTTGTACATGAAGGATTTATTTCATCCATGTACACATCATATCTGTTCAGTTGTTCTATGCAGTTGCAAAACTAATATACGTATTGGGTCTTTGAGGCAATGACGATGTATCCTGGTGTTTTTGCGTGTCTGCTTCTACAACATGTCTTCAGTCTTGAGTAGCTGTTCAGAATTATTTTCTTGATTTGAGAGGCACACTGGATGGACAGGTAGCTCTTCGGAAAACTCTAAGTTATTAATGCTTTCCCGTACATGGGTCACTGGTTCTTGTCGTCCCAAATGTGATGGATCGATGTTACTGAGAGCTGAACTTATCATTTGTATTTCGGTCGATGCTAAACAGGGTTTTTTGGTTAGTTTCTTGAACACATCAGATAAAGAAATTAACAGCAGCAGTATAGTCTCCCACATTATCTACAACATTCTGACAACGCTTGTACATTCGACTACACGCAAGTAGACAAGATATTGCTGGTGCTCCGTGTCCTTGCATGCTACACTGTGTATGAGACAACATAGAAGTGCAGTTGAGCATAACGATAAGGCGAGGTGTCCCAGGAATTCTGTCCCTGACTGTACAAGAACTATCGCACAGTCAGTTTAACAGCTCATGCTCCCAAGTTGATAACAATAATACTGTACAGAAGAGTGGAAAAAACATCAGGGTCTGTTAGATAAGGATCACTTCAGATTTCGGAAAAGTGAAAACAGATCTGACTTCGCGCTTGATAATGGAACAAAACTTACGAATAACAAGAAACATTAATATGGTCTGTCGATCTAGGTAAAGATTTTGACAATGTAAAATGTCCAAGACGTTCTAAATTTTCATGAAGGTAGGTGTAAGCTATAGGGAAAGACGGATAATATACAATATGTGCAAGAATCAACAGGGGAAAAATGGGAATGGAAAGCCAAGAACATAGTGCTCGTATTAGACAGAGATTCCTGCTTTCGTCACTACAGTTCAGTCTGAATATCGAGAAATAATGACGGAAGTAAAAGAAAGGTTCAGGAATGGGATTAAAAGTCTGACAAGATTCTCTGATGGCAGTGCTGTCCCTAGTTAAGTTCTTGGGAATGAAATGATCCAGTGAGTACACACCGTGGATTTCTAGTGAGGAGAAAGATGAATGTAAAAAGAATTAGAAGAAAGTAGCTATAAACTTACAAGATGACCGATTCTATTTTTATACCACGTATGTCGTCCAACTTTATGTGAGCGTTATTTCTAGGCAGCGGTTGTCGCAGCGGCAAGTAGAGCGGCGTGGATTCGAATCCCTCAGAGCACTTAGTTTTCTTATTTTCTTTTTTAATGTTACTTAAACTGAAAATAAACGGAAATAATGCTGTATACGTTGTATTTACGAATATTTTCATGAGAGGCGTGAAAAAGAAAGGCAAGTCAAAATTTTAGATGCCAAATAAATTTCCAAGAAAGGGTTGTGCTTACAGCGTCCGCAAGGACTCTGCAAATAACTTTCTAAGAAGGGACTGTAATTAAAACGTCCCATCAAACAGCTTAAGTAGATAATTATCGTTCGTCGACGTCAATCGAAATACTCATTTCAACGTCACGTGTAACAAAATATTTGCGTTTGTATGCTCTTTCCAGGTTGCCAGTATCAACCGACTTATAACCGAATACTGGTTCATCGAGAGGCGAAAGTCAAACAAATTTTCCTTTGTTAATTAACTCGAGACTTTTCGATATGAAGCAGGAGTACTACCGTGCAGTACCCAAGTGATTCTCCCCAAATGCGATCCGATAATGGATCCCTTAAATACATACTTTTGTGATCATCCAAAGAATTTGATGAAAAAGATTCAAGTCTGTTTTCATTTGATCGAGAGAGAAAGGAAAATCCACTCAAGCACCTGTCAATCATCAACAGTAAAATAATAAAATTAATTTTATATATGAAGTTTTCGTGAACGCCTTCCTAACATTCCTTCCTGGGAATTTACTTGTTGAGCTGTGGTCGATCAATTTTTACTCTTGAATCACGTTACGTTGCACTTTGATTACATTACTTTAATCGAATTGCTTACTTACTTCAGTTAGTTAGGAGCACACAAAGTCACTTAATGCATGAAGGATACACATAAATAGAAACACAGTTAATCAGTGTAGGTTAAACAGATCAACCAGAGGGTGCGAACTTTGAGTTAAAAAATTTATTATGTAAAATATTTACATATTTAAATAAAAACGGAGTTTCATGAAATTAGATCATTACAACAACGCAGCCAACAAATGGTTCTACCTGCGAAAGCAACCAGCTACAGGCTCTCACTGAACGCCATCTTCGACCACCTGATATTAGCACTATGGTACTTAACATCTGAGGTCATCAGTCCCCTAGAACGTAGAACAAATTAAACGTAACTAACCTAAGGACATCACACACATCAATGCCTGAGGCAGGATTCGAACCTGCGACCGTAGCGGTCGCAAGGTTCCAGACTGAAGCGCCTAGAACCGCTCGGCTACAACGGCGGGCAACCCAGAGTCTAATAAGTGACAAGTCGGTGAGCTACTGCAGAAGAAAATGCCAGGCTCAAATTCATTTGCATGGATTTTTGTGGGGTATGTTATCAACCCGCTAAGAAGTGACTGTGTAGGAAGTGTGTGACCGCAAATTCTGTCGGTATGCTGGTAGAGACTGTGGCATTACAGTTCGGATCGAGGTGTAAGAGGTAGTAAGATGACTACCGTTGCTGGAGGAAACATTGTCACTTATTTGGGCTGGCTTGTATTGGTTGGTTAACTAGCTCTCGATGTACAGTATTTGGGTAACCGTATAAGTAGTGTGTTTCCTTCTACATAAATAATCATCACTATGCATATGCATATGACCCATATGCCTACACACTTCTCTAGGCGGAATACAGTATCATGGCCGGTCCACTATGAATAGCTTGAGGGGGGGGGGGGTAAAAATGAGTAATGCGGTGATTCAGTTCCGAATCTCCCCCTACTTCTGGAGTGGCTCTGAATTATGCTTAGAGGTGTCAGGCTGTTGCACCAGTGTAAATAATTCAATGGCTAGTGTATTGGAAACTCTGTGATACTCTTAGTTTGGTATTATGGAGGTATTGGACGTATGCTCCATCTGAAAAAAGAGGTGATGTATTTCTCACGAAGCACTATGCTGCCAACGGAGAATCTGAGATCATTACACTGTCGTATTTTAGCGCAGCAATCATAGGAGTACGATACAGCAGATTAGGACATGTACAGGGGGACATTTATAGACAGTCGATGAATTGTATGTGTTATGTTCCTGAATTTCTTTGAGCAGTTCACGTACACTCTGCATGATCGTGAATTTCTTTCTGTAAATGGTTGTATTATTTTTTTATTTATTTTTCTTGTTGTGAAAGTTCTTTGTTTATTCAGAGACCGGTGGTGGGCTAGACAGCATTATAACTAATGGAACAGTGCTGTCAAAACGTTATGGGATTTCGGGAGAATTAGCAGGGGTCCGTTACTTGGATGGGCACATCT
This sequence comes from Schistocerca nitens, assembly GCF_023898315.1. Taxonomy (NCBI): domain Eukaryota; kingdom Metazoa; phylum Arthropoda; class Insecta; order Orthoptera; family Acrididae; genus Schistocerca; species Schistocerca nitens. Next base: position 346,163,164 of record NC_064618.1, on the reverse strand, counting down.
CTTACCCGTCGAAATCAGATGGATTCAAATGCTGTATATCAACGATTGGAAGATTCATGATAAGATGTCAGGTAAGGGATACGCTGACAAATGTGGATTTGAGAGGTGAGATCTATACCGTTTTTTATAAGTGTTGTGGCAGACATATTACAGCCTTTCACACACGTCACACGAAGTGACTGCAATGAGAAAATTATGGGCTAATACGAAGGTTTTTACTGACACACAATTAGCAGTAGAAGTTCGTTTTTTGTTTTTCAGATAAATAAGAGACGACGTTATCCCATGAGTTTTTTTGTGCCTATAAATGAATGGAATATACTGATCAGTCAGAACATTATGATCACCTTCCTAATAGTCTATATGTTCACCTTTGGCTCGGATAACAGTGGCGTCACATTGTGGCATGGTAGCAATGAGGCCTTGCTTTGTCACTGCAGCGATTTGGCACCACATCTGCTCACACAGGTCGTTTAATTCCCGTAAATGCCGCAGGGGGGTGGGGAGGGGGGTTCGACGAGCTCTGACACCACAGTCAACTACATTGCAGATGTTTTTGATCAGAGGTTCAGACTAGGTGAGTTGGGGGACCAGCACATCAATTGCAACTCAACACTGTGTTTCTCTAATTACTCCATCGCACTGCTGCCCTTGTGACACGGTGCATTATCTCGTTGAGAAAGGACACTGCCACTGGGGAACATGATCGTCGTGAAAGGGTGTACGTAGTCTGCAATCAGTGTACAATACTCATTCACCGTCATGTTACCCTGCACGAGCTCCACTGAAACCAAGGATACACACTTAGCATTATGGAGCTGTCGGCAGCTTTTCTCCATTCCACAGTACAGGTATCAAGTAGTTATTCTCCTGGAAGACGACGGATTTGCTCCCAACCATCGGCATGATGAATACGTTATCGGGATTCATCATACCATACAACGCTTTACCACTGCGCCAAAATCCAGTGTCAATGATCATGTGCCTATTTCACACATAGTTGCCAATGTCATGGTGTTAACTTTGATACTTGCATAAGACGTTGGCAGTGGAGGCCCATCGTTAGGTGTGTTCAGTGCACTGTATGTTCTAAATACTTGTACTCAGCCCAGCATTAAAGTCTGATGTTAGTTCCGCCACAGTTCACCGCCTGTCATATTTTACCATTATGCCAAGCCTACGACGTCTGCTGTGGATGTGGTTTCACCTTGGTTTCGCCACGAGCTGAATACACTCACCACAGAACTCCTCAAACTCATGACATGGCTTCCAGTTTCCAAAATGCTTGTTCCAAGTCTCTGGGCCAATCTGCTCTTGATCAAACTCAGATAGATTACATACCTTTCCAATCTACACATGAACTGTACACACACTGGTACTAAATGCACTGTGCTTGTGTCTGACTAGCAGTCATTCTTCTCCAGGTGATGCTACTATCACGTGGGTGGCTTTATATCAATAGTAGGTCGCTCATCATAATTTCCTGGTTGATTAGTGTACATCTTAATAGGTAGAAAAAATTTACATCTACATCTATATGCATACTTTGCAACCCATCCAAATCTTGTGCCACTACTAGCCATTTCTTTCCTATTCCACTCGCAAATAGAGCAAGGAGAAATAGAAAAGACCTATCAATTCCTGTCAGTTTCGAGGTAGGGGAGAGGAGGGGATGAGGGGTGGTGAGGGTAGGGGAGGTGGAAAACCCATGATGTCACAATTTCGATTTCCTTCTGGTTGCAATATTATGAACTAATCTCGTATCAAATTCCAGGTTGAGGAGAGACCGTAGTCAGCACGTTCAGGCACATTTGGTGTTTTTCAGATCCTTCAGAACGCAGGTTAGAAGACATGGAGTGCCGTTGAGTTTAGCAGTCCTCCTGGGAAACCAGATGTCAGCTACATCCAAACAGGTGCAAATCCCATGGGACAACTATTGGTCACATCATTCAGGAGCACCAACATAAAGAACGCAGGTGGAAAGATAGGTAATGCCTTTGTTGGTATTCGCCAGTCCTCCCTATGAAACCGGTTGTTGGCTCCATCAGAGCCAAGATCAAAGGCCTTTGAAGCAAGTGCATAGGGAAGAAGTGCACCATCCTTCCACGAACCACTTCGTAGTTTTTTGATTGTTGGTCAAGGCTCTTGTGGTCACAGTCCATTAGAGAACAACTGGGTAAGCTGAGAAATGCTCCAGTGCAGCCGCTTGTATGTGGCGACAGGAAACGCCCCTTTTTTTGTCAGCTTTTCTAGGAAAGACTTTGAAGCTGCCACGACAGGCTTACTGCCTCAGACACGCAAGGGGTAGGGTGGTTCACAAGGGAAGAGCCTCCTTCATATACAACACTAGAAGTATACTGTTAAGTGAGCACTCCTTCTAGGAAATGTCTTTGATGCGACTACTACAAGCCGACAGGTCACATCAAAGTGAGACCGATACAGAGGCCACAAGACGCCGACAAAGGGGAGCTGCTTCCCGTCTACGGGAGAAGTACCGCGAATACACCGTACTAGTTTTACACACGACCGAACATGGGCAGAGGCGCTGCTGCAGCGCTAACTTAATGCACATATCTGTCAGCTGGTAACAACTGTTTTTTCACGATATATATCACTTATATACTAAGATGGTATCTGTTCTTTCGGACATGTCCGAAGGAACAGATACCATCTTAGTATATATATATATATATATATATATATATATATATATATATATATATATATATATATATATATAAGGCTCACCGGCCACTTGACCATCTTCTTCTTCTGTGCGAATGCACAAACAGTGCCCGAACTCTTACGGGAATAGGCAACGCGCCGCGAGTAATGAGTATAATGGGCGGGGAGCACTACGAATGTAGTGCGGGATAATTCGTTAAGAATGTGGGTTTCGCCCTGCAGTCGCACTATCCTCTGTGTCCTCGGTGACTCAGATGGATAGAGTGTCTGCCATGTAAGCAGGAGATCCCAGGTTCGAGCCCCGGTCGGAGCACACATTTTCATCTGTCCCCGTTGACGTATGTCAACGCCTGTAAGCAGCTAAGGGTTTTCATTTCATTGTAATTTCATATATCATTTCCCATCAGTTTCTGCGTGTACGATCGGTGTCATCTCAATTTGCTGAGATTATTTCTGCCTGTGACGATGTTTTTAACTACCCATTTTTCCCGCAATATGTGTGATTTACCATCAAAGAAACCTCTGTTTTGCCTGATTTGCGAGAATGATCTATATATGGGGCAAAGACAATGATCTATTGCAGTATAATGCCCTGCGGTGAGTGTTCACGTTGACGTTGACGCCAATTTCGTGGCTGTATTGCGCGTGTGATTGGAACAAAAAGCGTTCTACACTCATCACCATAAATTAAGGATAATTGCAGAATGTGGTGCCACACAAGTGGCACTACACTAAACTGGCACTAATATCATAGGCACATAGGGAACACATACGATACTGATCTGTAAGTCCACGGTATTGGTGATAAGTTGAGAAAACCGTCCCGAAACACATGTGTTACAAAATGCCACTGTTTCCTGCGCCTGTACCCCTACGGTTGCAGGTTCTAATCCTGCCTCGGGCATGGATGTCCTTAGGTTAGTTAGGTTTAAGTAGTTCTAAGTTCTAGGGGACTGATGACCACAGATGTTAAGTCCCATAGTGCTCAGAGCCATTTGAACCATTTGAGCCTGTACTCCGACATCAATATGGGAAATGATCACCATGCACACGTACACAGGCCGCACGAGTTGGCATACTCTGGAGCAAGTGATCGAGCAGCTGCTGGGGTATAGCCTCCCATTCTTGTACCAGTGCCTATCGGAGCTCCTGAAGTGTCGTAGGGGTTTGAAGATGTGCAGCGATACCTCGACCGAGAGCATCTCACACGTGCTCGTTGGGGTTTAGGTCTGGAGAACAGGCAGGCCACTCCATTCACCTGATATCTTCTGTTTCAAGGTACTCCTCCATTATGGCAGCTCGGTGGGGCCGTGTGTTATCATTCATCAGGAGGAAGGTGGGACACACTTCACCCCTGAAAAGGCGGTCATACTGGTGTAAAATGACGTCCCGATACACCAGACCTGTTACAGTTCCTATGTCAAAGATATGCAGGGGTGTACATGCACCAATCATAATCCAATTCCACACCATCAAACCACGACCTCCATACAAGTCCCTTGGTATCTGGTTCTTGGTTCACGCCAGATGAAAACCCAGAGAGAATCACTGTTCAGACTGTACCTGAAGTCGTCCGCGAACATAACCTGGGACCACTGTTCCAATGACCATGTGCTGTGTTCTTGACACCAGGCTTTGCGGGCTCTCCTGTGACCAGGGGTCAGTGGAATGCACCTTGCAGGTCTCCAGTCGAATAAACCATGTCTTTTCAGTAGTCTGTAGACTGTGTGTCTGGAGACATCTGTTCCAGTGGCTGCAGTAAGGTCCCGAGCAAGGCTACCTGCATTACTCCATGGTCGTCTGCGGGCACTGATGGTGAGATATCGGTCTGTTGTTGTGTTGTACACTGTGGACGTCCCGAACTGTAGCGCCTGAACACTTTTCCTGTCTGCTGTAATCGTTGCCATAATCTTGAGATCACACTTTGTGGCACATGGAGGGCCCGTGCTACGACCAGCTGTATTTGACCAGCCTCCAGTTACCCTAGTATTCTACCCCTCATAACGTCATCAATTTGTGTTCTTTGAGCCATTTTCAACACACAGTCACCATTAGCACGTCTGAAAATGTCTGCACACTTACTCGCTGCACCGTACTCTGACATGCACCGACACACCTCTGCCTATGTGGACTGCTGCCAGAGCCACCATGCGACGACCGCAGGTCAAATGCACCGCATGGTCATACCCCGAGGTGATTTAAACCCGCAAACCGTCCACCGGACGGTTTTTTCACCATATATATCAGCATTATCCTTAATTTATGACCATGAGTGTATATGTATTTGATTATTTTTTGACATGTCGATTATTTTTTTCGACGTATTTCACAATATTTGTACCTTTCAAAACTAAATGATGAGCTTTTCCAGCCAATTTACAATAGGAGCACATCAAAAATAAAAAAATAAAAACTACCCTATGTCCTTCAGCAACAAAAGCTCAATACAGACTGAGCGATTTTTCCCGCCACTTTTTCAGATGTGGGAGGGGGGGGGGTGAGTTTTGTAAGAGTGGGGATGTTGGGGTGGGGAGGTGATGGTTGAGGGGGAAACCTATGATATCGTCAGCGCGATACTGCCACATCTACACCAGTGGGCCGGGGGTCGAGGAGGAGGTTCCACCATCTTCAATAAATTAAAACAGCGCCAGAATTCTCTTTACTTCCTTCTGGCACCGGCATGTCGCATGAGGGCAGTAACGATCGTCATTCTGACCTATCTCCTTGCTACTGGAACCATCGTACCTGCAGTAGGCCTAACTCCATCGTTATTGAGAAGACTGTTCACCACAGCAAGTTCCACTAGAATCCTGCTGTGACGGATCCCTCAATAAATTTGAAAAGTGACTTCCGGTGTCAGGGCCTCGTCTGAAAAAAAAAATGTTCCAATGTGTGTGAAATCTTATGGGGACACACTACTTAACCTAAACTATCCTAAGGACAAACACACACACCCATACCCGAGGGAGGACTCGAACCTCCGCCGGGACCAACCGCACAGTCCACGACTGCAGCGCCTTGGACCGCTCTGCTAATTCCGCGCGGCACCTAGTCTGAATCTGAATACGTTACATGGAGGTTCTGTATTGTTCGAGGGGCGTAAAGAGGCCTCTCTGTTCTTAGAGGCACACAACTGCAGTAACAATTCGATGCATCAGACGGAAGTGCTATTATTTCAATAAACTTTTACTTGCCTACTCCATGTTCTACGAAGAGGAGTGTCCAATTATCTGAATTCTATCAAAAGGAGCTGAAATTCCTGGTGGAAACCAATCGCAACCAACTTTTAATCCAATAAAATGTAAGTCTCGGTCAAAGTGCAACTAGTGAGACCTATGACAGCGTTTTCCCATGTTCTTCTTCTTAATCTATCTTTTTGTTGTTCTTTCTCAGGTTGGATTTTCGTAGTAGCTGGATTAGGAAAGCTATCAAGAGTGTGGACCATATTATTATTCATCAAGCATACAGACCTCAAGAATACACCAGCACGCTACTTTCCCACAGGTTGGTTATACTCGCAAACATTTAACCCAAGTGTGAAAAGCCAACGAAGCGTTTAGAAAAATAAAGAGACGTGAGAGGGATTTGACAGACTCATAATAATGTTTTACTCTGTTCACATATGGGCATCGCATAATATTATCAGAACGTTTCTATTAGAAGAAAAGGTAATAAGATACTTCGTGCGCCCGCTGCGCTGTTTTGTTAGAGCTGTGTGGTGGTCATTTTCATTTGCATGCACAAAGCCCCATTGCTTCGGTTACCGCGTCCGGCAGGGAACAGTGAGCGAAGTGCCCCTCCAGCTATGGTTCAAATGGCTCTGAGCACTATGGGACTTAACATCAGAGGTCATCAGTCCTCTAGAATTTAGAACTACTTAAACTTAACTAACCCATGGACATCACAGACATCCATGCCCGAGGCGGGATTCGAACCTGTGACCGTAGCGGTCGCGCGCTTCCAGACTGAAGTGCCTAGAACCGCTCGGCCACTCCGCCCGGCCCTCCAGCTATGCGAGCAGATGTCTGAAGACTTCAAAACAGGCGCTCTAATTAGATTGGCTCTGTTCTTTGTGTTGGGATTTGAGTTTTCTCTTCCAGAGACTACCAATCTACACTCCTGGAAATTGAAATAAGTTACAGTAACGAAACAGTGTTCCCTTTATAGAAAGCCAGATCCAGAATAATAACAACATAATATATTTTGTTGTGTTGAAAATTAATGATCCAAAGAAAGTCACAGCACAGCATCCCTAAAAAGTATTTCAAGGCTCTTTTCGTAGCAACATCCATTTACCTCAAATATTACTTGTTACGCGAGCAATAACAAAAAGCCTTATATTTAAATTAAGAATTTATCTCATCATAAAAAATAAGTATGACATGTGCATCAAAGAGAAATGATCTATATTTCCGGTGTCGGATTCTAATAGTGAAGTTTTAGACTGTGTGAATCTCTCAGTGGTCTGTACACACTCTCGGCTTTCTGTCTTTTTTATGCATTGTCCCATTGGCATGGAACAAATGTTGGTATTCAGGGAGACAATCTTACATGCAGTAGTGGCACTGGAATTCTCAATCGACAACAAGCGACGAAGGATTTTCCGTTGTAAAATTTATCATACAAACAAGAAATAAGGTTTCAAATGAGGCAGTCTTCCGTTTCATGGCCTTTTTTTTTAGATAAAGTACTTTCTCAATTCGGTTGATTCTATATCACAACGAACGCACAGTGTATCATGACAGTTTTTATGAAAACCGATACTGTTGTCCATTACCACAACAGGATGTTTCGACATCTGTGGCAACTGAATAGGACATCGATAAAAATGGAAATAACGGAATACGACAAAGAGTGAGTTTTGTAACCTACTGTTTCTTTCGAGAATGGCCAACGATTCCCTCCGATTGCGAGTGGAAATAGAAAGAACTATTAATCAATTGCAATGATCTCATAATATTTAACACGAAAGCTGAGGAACACGGTGGTAGAACTGTAGCAATCCCACAGCCTTCAATGCTAGTAACAGCTGGTCACAACGGCGAATAATAAACCACGGTAGAAGCAGAATTCTGACAACTATTGTGGGACATGGAGATAAATATAGTAAACCACGGATGCAATGCATCGGAAAATTCAGAATGACGGTTCTGCTGAAAGTGTGTACGCAGCTGGGAAAATGAAGCTTCCTGTGTGATGACTGTAAGAGAGTTCAAAATCATTGAACTCTTAGGTTTGAAATGAATGTCCAGATCACGTTTGCTCAGTGAGAAGTAAAAAATTTATACACATATTGCGATCCAAGAAAAAATAGAGCGAAATTATTATTGTTTATTCAAACAACAACGTAAATATCATACATTTATGTCTAACAGTTCTGAGAGGATTTTTAAAAACTAAGCTTTGCAAATTACAATGAAATAGTTCGCCTTTTCAAGACTTACAGGTAACGGATTGTGCAAAACTGTGAAAGCTTCCACGGAATTAACATCACAAGCATTTGCTTTAATTGGTACCTGACCATCAAAAATGACGCACCTCTCAAAACTACACTCCTGGAAATTGAAATAAGAACACCGTGAATTCATTGTCCCAGGAAGGGGAAACTTTATTGACACATTCCTGGGGTCAGATACATCACATGATCACACTGACAGAACCACAGGCACATAGACACAGGCAACAGAGTATGCACAATGTCGGCACTAGTACAGTGTATATCCACCTTTCGCAGCAATGCAGGCTGCTATTCTCCCATGGAGACGATCGTAGAGATGCTGGATGTAGTCCTGTGGAACGGCTTGCCATGCCATTTCCACCTGGCGCCTCAGTTGGACCAGCGTTCGTGCTGGACGTGCAGACCGCGTGAGACGACGCTTCATCCAGTCCCAAACATGCTCAATGGGGGACAGATCCGGAGATCTTGCTGGCCAGGGTAGTTGACTTACACCTTCTAGAGCACGTTGGGTGGCACGGGATACATGCGGACGTGCATTGTCCTGTTGGAACAGCAAGTTCCCTTGCCGGTCTAGGAATGGTAGAACGATGGGTTCGATGACGGTTTGGATGTACCGTGCACTATTCAGTGTCCCCTCGACGATCACCAGTGGTGTACGGCCAGTGTAGGAGATCGCTCCCCACACCATGATGCCGGGTGTTGGCCCTGTGTGCCTCGGTCGTATGCAGTCCTGATTGTGGCGCTCACCTGCACGGCGCCAAACACGCATACGACCATCATTGGCACCAAGGCAGAAGCGACTCTCATCGCTGAAGACGACACGTCTCCATTCGTCCCTCCATTCACGCCTGTCGCGACACCACTGGAGGCGGGCTGCACGATGTTGGGGCGTGAGCGGAAGACGGCCTAACGGTGTGCGGGACCGTAGCCCAGCTTCATGGAGACGGTTGCGAATGGTCCTCGCCGATACCCCAGGAGCAACAGTGTCCCTAATTGGCTGGGAAGTGGAGGTGCGGTCCCCTACGGCACTGCGTAGGATCCTACGGTGTTGGCGTGCATCCGTACGTCGCTACGGTCCGGTTCCAGGTCGACGGGCACGTGCACCTTCCGCCGACCACTGGCGACAACATCGATGTACTGTGGAGACCTCACGCCCCACGTGTTGAGCAATTCGGCGGTACGTCCACCCGGCCTCCCGCATGCCCACTATACGCCCTCGCTCAAAGTCCGTCAACTGCACATACGGTTCACGTCCACGCTGTCGCGGCATGCTACCAGTGTTAAAGACTGCGATGGAGCTCCGTATGCCACGGCAAACTGGCTGACACTGACGGCGGCGGTGCACAAATGCTGCGCAGCTAGCGCCATTCGACGGCCAACACCGCGGTTCCTGGTGTGTCCGTTGTGCCGTGCGTGTGATCATTGCTTGTACAGCCCTTTCGCAGTGTCCGGAGCAAGTATGGTGGGTCTGACACACCGGTGTCAATGTGTTCTTTTTTCCATTTCCAGGAGTGTATATATGCCAACTAGCTCGGCAGATGACGAAGAGACTGAAGAACTGTAAGTTGAGATAAAAAAATTAATCAGATAGTGAAGGGTGACGAAAATTTGATAGTCATTGGGGACTGGAATTCAATAGTAGGAAAAGAAAGAGAAGGAAAAGTAGCAAGTGAATATGGAATGCGGGTAAGGAATGAAAGAGGAAGCCACCTGGTAGAATTTTGCACAGAAAGTAACTTAATCACAGCTAACACTTGGCTTAAGAATCATGAAAGAAGATTGTATGCATGGAAGAGGTCCGGAGAAAAATGTTTCAAATGGCTCTGAGCACTATGGGACTTAACATCTGAGGTCATCAGTCCCCTAGACTTAGAACTACATAAACCTAACTAACCTGAGGACTTCACACACACATCCATGCCCGAGGCAGGATTCGAACCTGCAGCGCGGTTCCGGACTCAAGTGCCTAGAACCACTCGGGCACAATGGTCGGCAGGTCTGGAGATACTGGAAGTTTTCAGACAGATTATATAATGGTAAGACAGAGATTTAGGAGACTGGTTTCAAATTGTAAGACATTTCCAGGGGCAGATGTGGACTCTGACCACAACGTATTGGTTATAAACTGTATCGGTAGGTCAAAACTGAAGAAATTGCAAAAAGGTAGAAATTTAAGGAGATGGGACTTGGATAAACTGAGAGAACCAGAGGTTTCAGAGAGTTTGAGAGAGAGCATTAGAGAACGAATCACAAGAACGAGGAAAAGAAATGCAGTAGAAGAAGAATGGGTAGCCTTGAGAGATGAAATAGTGACGGTAGCAAAGAATCAAGTAGGTAAAAAGACGAGGGTTAGTAGAAATCCTTGAGTAACAGAAGAGATACTGAATTAAATTGATGAGAGGAGAAAATATAAAAATGCAGTAAATGAAGCAGGCAAAATGGAGTACAAACGTCTCAAAAATGAAATCGACAGGAAGTGCAAAATGGCTAAGCAGCGATGGCTACAGGACAAATGTATGGGTGTAGAATCATATATTTCTAGGGGTAAGATAGATACTGTCTACAGGAAAAATAAAGAGACCTTTGTGGAAAATAGAACCACTTGTGTGACTATCAAGAGCTGAGATGGAAAACCAGTTACAAGCAAAGAAGGGAAAGCAGAAAGGCGGAAGGAGTATATAGAGGGTCAACACAAGGGCGATGTACTTGAGGGCAATATTATGGAAATGGAGGGGTAGATGAAGATGAAGTGGGAGATATGATACTGCGTGAAGAATTCGACAGAGCACTGAAAGACTTAAGTCGAAACAAGGCCCCGGGAGTGGACGACATTCCATCAGAACTACTGATGGCCTTGCGACAGCCAGCCCCGACAAAACTCTCCATCTGGTGAGCAAGATGTATGAGACAGGCGAAATACCTTCGGACTTCGAAGTACGTAATAATTCCAATTCCAACGAAAGCAGGTGTTGACAGGTATGAAAATTACCGAACTGTCGGTTTAATAAGTTACGGATGCAAAATACTAACTCGCATTCTTTACAGACGAATGGAAAAAGTAGTAGAAGCTGACCTCGGGGAAGATCAGTTTGGATTCCGTAGAAATTTTGAAACATGCGAGTCAATACTGAGCCTACGAATTACCTTAGAAGACAGATTAAGGAAAGTCAAACCTACGTTTCTAGCGTTCACAGACTTAGAGAAAGCTTTTGACAAAGTAGACTGAAATACTCTCGTTCAAATTCTGAAGGTGGTGGCGGGAAAACAAAGGTGGCGAATGGCTATTTACAATTTGTACAGAAACCAGATGGCAGTTATAAGAGTCGAGGGACATGAAAGGGAGGCAATGGTTGGGAAGGGAGCGAGATAGGATTGTTATTAAATCTGTATATTGAGTAAGCAGTAAAGGAAACAAAATAAAAATTTGGAGAAGCAATTAAAATCCATGGAGATGAAATAAAAACTTTGAGGTTTGCCAATGACAGTGTAATTCTGTCAGAGACACCCAAGGACTTGGAAGAGCAGCTGAACAGAATGGACAGTGTCTTGAAAGGAGGATATAAGACGAACATAAGCAAAAGCAAAAGAGGGTAACGGAATGTAGTCAGATTAAAACAGGTGATGCTGAGGGAATTAGATTAGGAAATGAGACACTTAAAGTAGTAAATGAGTTTTGCTGTTTGGGAAGCAAGGTGGAGAGGATATATAATGTAGTCTGGCATTGGCAAAGAAAGGGTTTCTCAAGAAGAGAAATTTGTTAACATCGATTATAGATTTAAATGTCAGGAAGTCTTTTCTGAAAGTATTAATATGGAGTGTAGCCATGTATGGAAATGAAACATGGACGATAAGTAGTTTTGACAAGAAGAGAATAGAAGCTTTCGAAATGTGGTGCTACAGAATGCTGAAGATTAGATGGGTATATCACGTAACTAATGAGGAGGTACTGAACAGAATTGGGGAGAAGAGGAAATTTTGGCAGAACTTGACTAGAAGAAGGGATAGGTTGGTAGGAGATCTTCTGAAACACCAAGGGATCACCAATTTCGTATTGGAGGGCAGCGTGGAGGATAAAACTGGTAGAGGGAGATTAAGAGATGAATACACTAAGCAGATTCAGAAGGATGTATCTTGCAGTCGTTACTGGGAGATGAAGAAGCTTGCACAGGATTGAGTAGCATGGAGAGCTGCATTAAACCAATCTCTGAACTGAGGACGACAACAACAACAAAAAGCGGTCGCATATATCTTGAATTTTATTTATTCATTTCCTTTGGATTAACTGTGCAGATGGGCACATATATTAATTTTAACCATCTTCTCTGCGACTGACTATGTTGAAATCAACTATGAACAATCATGATTACTGAAAAATTTTCTTTATTGTATTTCAAGTTTTCTTATTTTAGGGCAACTGTATCTGACACTTTTTAGAATGCGCCTTTAACGGATAGTTATATGTTAAAACGTGCTGGCAACTGATAATGCTATTACCATTTGAGCTATTCAGACAGCGCTAGTGTGAGGGTTCGAGTCCCGGTCTGGCTCAAAGTTTTAATCAGCCCGGAAGTTTTATTACTGCGCGCTTTCAGCTCTAGAGAGAAAAACCGGCTCTTTTTATATAAGCGGTTTCCTTTAAGAGAAGGATGTCTCGTCTTTCATGACTAATTTTTGTTTATCTGTTCTAAGGATCTTCTAGTTGCCTCAGACTTGTGTTTCTTATGGGCGCTCTTGTGCGCTTCTTTCATCCTGTGCGTAACTCTTGGGTTTGTTCCTGAAGAAAACCATTTGTAGAAATTAAAAGATAAAAACGACTACTCGATTACAAAATGGGGACGGAATTTAATGACTTTTCTTTCAGTGATAATTTTCCGCGTTGGTCAGAGGCCATCAAAATTTATAAAATACACTCCTGGAAATGGAAAAAAGAACACATTGACACCGGTGTGTCAGACCCACCATACTTGCTCCGGACACTGCGAGAGGGCTGTACAAGCAATGATCACACGCACGGCACAGCGGACACACCAGGAACCGCGGTGTTGGCCGTCGAATGGCGCTAGCTGCGCAGCATTTGTGCACCGCCGCCGTCAGTGTCAGCCAGTTTGCCGTGGCAACGGAGCTCCATCGCAGTCTTTAACACTGGTAGCATGCCGCGACAGCGTGGACGTGAACCGTATGTGCAGTTGACGGACTTTGAGCGAGGGCGTATAGTGGGCATGCGGGAGGCCGGGTGGACGTACCGCCGAATTGCTCAACACGTGGGGCGTGAGGTCTCCACAGTACATCTATGTTGTCGCCAGTGGTCGGCGGAAGGTGCACGTGCCCGTCGACCTGGGACCGGACCGCAGCGACGCACGGATGCACGCCAACACCGTAGGATCCTACGCAGTGCCGTAGGGGACCGCACCGCCACTTCCCAGCAAATTAGGGACACTGTTGCTCCTGGGGTATCGGCGAGGACCATTCGCAACCGTCTCCATGAAGCTGGGCTACGGTCCCGCACACCGTTAGGCCGTCTTCCGCTCACGCCCCAACATCGTGCAGCCCGCCTCCAGTGGTGTCGCGACAGGCGTGAATGGAGGGACGAATGGAGACGTGTCGTCTTCAGCGATGAGAGTCGCTTCTGCCTTGGTGCCAATGATGGTCGTATGCGTGTTTGGCGCCGTGCGGGTGAGCGCCACAATCAGGACTGCATACGACCGAGGCACACAGGGCCAACACCCGGCATCATGGTGTGGGGAGCGATCTCCTACACTGGCCGTACACCACTGGTGATCGTCGAGGGGACACTGAATAGTGCACGGTACATCCAAACCGTCATCGAACCCATCGTTCTACCATTCCTAGACCGGCAAGGGAACTTGCTGTTCCAACAGGACAATGCACGTCCGCATGTATCCCGTGCCACCCAACGTGCTCTAGAAGGTGTAAGTCAACTACCCTGGCCAGCAAGATCTCCGGATCTGTCCCCCATTGAGCATGTTTGGGACTGGATGAAGCGTCGTCTCACGCGGTCTGCACGTCCAGCACGAACGCTGGTCCAATTGAGGCGCCAGGTGGAAATGGCATGGCAAGCCGTTCCACAGGACTACATCCAGCAACTCTACGATCGTCTCCATGGGAGAATAGCAGCCTGCATTGCTGCGAAAGGTGGATATACACTGTACTAGTGCCGACATAGTGCATGCTCTGTTGCCTGTGTCTATGTGCCTGTGGTTCTGTCAGCGTGATCATGTGATGTATCTGACCCCAGGAATGTGTCAATAAAGTTTCCCCTTCCTGGGACAATGAATTCACGGTGTTCTTATTTCAACTTTCAGGAGTGTATAAGTAAGTACTGGTACAAGTAACTGATACACTGTGAAAATTCAATATTGTTTTGATCGAACTTAAACAACCCTTCCCTGACGAAAATCATACACGCTGAGTGAAATTAATAGGGGTTACATTATCATGACAGAATAAATTGAAACATCGATGTATGTATTTAATATGGAGCTAATTCCGCGTTTTGAAAAATCTTTAAAACGATATTTTGCTGGAAGTCTAGAAAATCGCATCATAGCGAAGTTACACTTATCAGAACAAACTGAAGTGGACGCGAAAAAGACAGTTTAACTGGTTTGTTTCTGTGAATAAAATTTTTAAAATAATTTGGTGCCTAAACAAACACTCTCGTTGCTTTTTAACACAAGCTGTTAGCGGCAAGTTTCCCGTTTTTCTGAATATCTCTGAAAACAGTATAATTCATGTTTTACTAATTCCACAGGACCGTCAAAAAGTATCCTCTCAGATTATCCCATGGTATTTAATACTTTAAAATTATTTATTTTCAAACTTTATTTCAAAGGATTTGCAGAACATTTCCAGCACATTTTTAGGACACCACATCTACATAATGTATAAATAATTTTCGAGGGCTGTAATCCCTTCTATCTGTTCCTCCAACTGCACCTGAACTTTCTCATGATTAGTGAGAAAACTCAGAATTTGAGGGCCAAGTTTTTTATGTGTTGTTGTTGTCTTCCATCCGAAGACTGCTTGAAGTAAGCTCTCCGTGATACTATGTCCTGTGCAAGCCTTTCCATCTTCGAATAACTACCGCAACCTACATCCGTTTGAACCTGGCTGCTGTTTTCATCCCTTGGTCTTGCTCTACAGTTTTTATTATCTCTTCCCTCCAATACTAAATTGATGATATCTTGATGTCTCGGAATGCGTCCTAGCAACGGATCCCTCGTGTTAGTCAAGGTGTGCTAGAAATTGCTTTTTTCCCCAATTCTGTTCAGTACGTCCTCAATAATTACGCAATCTATATGTCTAATCTTCATCATTTTTGTGTTGTAACACGTTTGAAAAGCTCCTATTTACTTCTTGTCTGAGTTGCTTATCGTCCACATCACCCTTCCGTACAAGCCTACACTCCAAACAATTACCTTGAGAAAAGATTTCTTAGCACTTGCATTTGTATTAGATGTTAACAAATACGTCCCTTTTAGAAACGATTTCCCAGCTACAGACAGTCTCCGCTGTCCTTCGAGCATCATTAATTATTTTGCTGCTCAAACAGCAAATCTCATCTGCCTCTTGTAGTGTCTCATTTCCTGCACTAATTCCTCATTATCACCATTGTTTTGTCATTGTTGATTTTCATCTTATACCTTCTAGTTCACTATTCCGTTCGTCTGTTCGTCCAATTCTTTCGCTGCCTCTGATAGGATTACGATGTCATCGGCAAACCTCAAAGTTTTGGTTTCTTGTTCCTGAACTTTGGTTCCTGCTTTTGTTTTCCTGCTTTGGTTTCTTCACTGCTTGTTCAGTGTACAGATTTAATAACATCGGGGATAGGCTACAGTCCTCTATCACTCCCTTCTCAACTATTGCTTCCGTTTCACGTCCTTCGACTCTTTATGACTCCCGTCTGCTATGTCAACAAGTTGTTAACAACATTTCGCTTCCTCTTTTTTACACCTACCACCTTCAGAATTTTAAAGTATGTATTTCAGCCGACATTGTGAAAACCCGTTCTTAAATCGATAAATCCTATGTATCTAGGCTTGCGGTTATTGGCATATTTCACAACGAAGTTTCAGTGTCAGGTGTTCGCGTGTTGCGTTCCTATATTTCTCAGGAACCCGCATTGATCATCGCCGAGGTCAGCTTCTACCAGTTCTTCCATCCTTCTGTTAATATTTCTTGTCATTATTTAGAAGCCATCTCTTCTTAAACTGATGGTAGGGTAATATTCATACCTATCAGCACGCGTTTTCTTTGGAATTTGAATTATTACATTCCTCTTTATTAATACCAAGTATGAGTTGTCAGCAGAGGAAACAGTAAATTATATTTTGTGATAGTTCTTCACCAGTTTTCTTCAAATAGGTTTTCGCTGAACTTTGAAAAGTTTCAGTTGTCTGTTACCTACATGTCCCATACCGGCAAAGGGCATTTAAGTTAGAGGTCTTCATCTTTGGGTTTAGAATAAAGGAAATTAGAAAGAATATTTTAAGATGGTAAATAGTGATGGCATAGCGGACACGATATTGGTGATTATGCTTTTTCGTCCAGTGGTTAAGGTGGTAATGAAAACGGATCTTGGTGAAAGAAGGGTAAGAAACTGTGATTTGACATATATTGGATAGGACTTTATAGAAAAATAGGGGTGATAAATCTGTATGTGAGTAGGAAATTATAATTTGGGAACAGCAATTAGAGGTTGATGAGTAAGTTACAGTTGGTAGGATTGGCAGCCCTCGGGGATTAATATGTAGTCTGGAAGAGTGAAGCACTTAAAATACACTGGGAAAAGATATAGAGGGTTTGAAGGTGAAAGAATGTTGGGAAGTTGTGCTAATGTTGAAGGACTACGTTCAGAGATATTGGGGTTGGGGTCACAATGGGGTTTCGGTTATCTAGTTCGCGGCAGACGTAGGGTATACGAAGCTGTTATAGGTGTTCGAGGAAACGAAAAAATCTGATAGTGAGTCCTGATATGCATCGATGTAGCTTACGAGATAGGATTGTGAGCCTGACCCTCATTCATATGGTGTTTCGGATTAACGACCATTGGTGTGGTACGGTGATTCCGCTGGTTTACCACACTTGTTTATACAAAAGCTGAGCTGGTTCGCCATCTCTGAATAAGAAACGTTTTACCGAAACGCTTAAAATATTAACTATGTTTCTGAATATTTGCTTGCTGCCGTTTGAGTTGACCTGCCACCTAGTGACTAAGACAGTTTAGATTTAGCTAATTCGGGTTCTTAGAGTTATAACAACACTGCAGCTTTACATAACTGAAAACTTAAACCTATTTAAGAAACAGAAATACTTAAAATTAATAATTTGTGTTTTAAGAAGATAGGAAAGAGTTTGAATTCGTAGACTGCTACCACCAGCATTCTGTTGGTTGGTTCGGGGGTAGGGACCAGGCAGAGAGGTCATCAGTCCCATTGGATGAGGGAAGGATGGGGAAGGAAGTCGGCCACGTCCCTTCAAAGGAACCTTCCCCGCATTTGCCTGAAGCACCTAAGCAAAATCACAGAAAACTTAAATCAAGATGGCCGGACGTGGGTTTGAACCGTTGTCTTCCCGAATACGAGTCCAGTGTGCTAACTGTTGCGCCACTTCGCTCGGTAATGTTCTGTCCGGGATGCGACACACGTATTTTGTCTGTTACAGCAGGTGAACATCGCGCGACTGCTACGGCCGCAGGTTAGAATCCTGCCTCAGGCATGGATGTGTGTGATGTCCTTAGATTCATTAGGTTTAAGTATTTCGAAGTTCTAGGGGACTGATGACCTCAGCTGTTAAGTCCCATAGTGCTCAGAGCCATTTGAACCATTTGAAGTGAACGTCGAGACAGAAGGAACAAAATAGTGCCTCAGGCCTGAAGAAAAGGATTTTGATATCTCGAATGGGTGAGTGGCCATCAGCAAACCATACAACGGTGAGACAAATGGAGAAAAAAAAAGAAGAGCCAGAGAAAAGTGAATGAAATCATGCATGCGGTTCATGAACGAATATCCTGTACATATTGATGGAAACGGCTCCTAACAATGGCAGCAATATCGGCGTACAATGGTACAATCCAGAGTGGGACAAAGGAAAAAAAAGCTTGCAAAATATTAATCGAATACACGATTAGCACGACTCCTACAAAACCTGTCTTGGTCCAATCTTTAAGCGAATTCAGGTAAAATCGAGGAAACAGAATTTACACTGTGTGTAGCTCTTGCATGAATCGCATATCAATGTAAGACCTATGATACACGCAGTTAACAGGCGGCTCCTATTTTCGCATATTCTGTTGCTTCCCTTCCTTCACTCCGCTCTCCTCCCCATCAAACACACGCACACACACACACACTCAAGCACGCACACAAATAAAAAGCCTCAAAACCTATCAACTGAAAACTGATCGCCTCAATAGGGAAACTAAAAAGCAAGACAAAACATGAGTATCATTTCAAAATGTAAATAACTGTAACATTTTTTCTTTTAATTTGATCCCTGCTTGTGTATACTCCATTTTTTCACTGTATTTATGCATGTTCGGTATAGCGTTTACAAGATACGCATGGAAATGAAAAATTCGTTCATTATTTTTTCTCTTAATGAGAACAGAGGAAAAAAAGATTGTCAACTACAACTAATTATTAGGAGATAGTACTAAATAATAGTTATGAAACTGAATTTAAGTTGATGTGTTAACGAAAATTTAATTTGCTTCTGTTATTATCTTTAATGTTGACGTGTGACAGTAACACAATTCAGTTTAATTATCCAATAAAATTACACAGAATATATTCATGGAGCGTCACGGAATATGAATTTCGTCGATCATATTTTTATAAAAGTAGGAAACCATAGTACACAGTCCGACGAAAAAGTGAAGCATCCAGAAGGTAAGGAGGAAAAATTATCAACTTTCAAGAGTTAAGAGGTTTTGTGAGTTGTTATTTCAGTGATTGCTATGTCGAGTTAAATTTGCAAAGAACTTATCAATATGAGACCATGTATCAGTATGATGTTACAGACCCTCTGAACTGTTTGAAAACACTGTTTAGTTTGGTAAGGGGTCATATAACCATTTTATTCCCTCCTGAGGCCAGCTTTATATCCTGGACAGGGTTAAAGCTGGGTAAAGTGGCCATGGCTACCCTAAGGAAAATGGTGTTTCACTCTGACATCATGTCATCGATAAATATATGAAATATATCTGTATAAACTGAACAGATTCTGTGACTATAAAACAAATTTTGTATTATTGTTCAAATTCTCCTTCTGTAGTAGAAAAGTGAACTTACCTGGCAGTCTGCAAAATGGTCACTTTATCCGTTAGTTAGGGCAACGTGGCCGGAGACAGAAATAAGGAAATATAAGACAGATGAAGTGGGATCTAGTTTCCTAAGTTTT
This sequence comes from Schistocerca nitens, assembly GCF_023898315.1. Taxonomy (NCBI): domain Eukaryota; kingdom Metazoa; phylum Arthropoda; class Insecta; order Orthoptera; family Acrididae; genus Schistocerca; species Schistocerca nitens. The sequence continues at coordinate 346,143,600 of NC_064618.1, read as the reverse complement.
ACGTTTGAATGTCTCTTCCCAAACTGTGTCACCCATTCCTTGCCTGGCATCTTTTTCTCTATTTTGAGCGGTATTATAAATTATTCCGCTCAGAAAGCTGGATTAGTGGCGTAAATACACTCCTGGAAATGGAAAAAAGAACACATTGACACCGGTGTGTCAGACCCACCATACTTGCTCCGGACACTGCGAGAGGGCTGTACAAGTAATGATCACACGCACGGCACAGCGGACACACCAGGAACCGCGGTGTTGGCCGTCGAATGGCGCTAGCTGCGCAGCATTTGTGCACCGCCGCCGTCAGTGTCAGCCAGTTTGCCGTGGCATACGGAGCTCCATCGCAGTCTTTAACACTGGTAGCATGCCCCGACAGCGTGGACGTGAACCGTATGTGCAGTTGACGGACGTTGAGCGAGGGCGTATAGTGGGCATGCGGGAGGCCGGGTGGACGTACCGCCGAATTGCTCAACACGTGGGGCGTGAGGTCTCCACAGTACATCGATGTTGTCGCCAGTGGTCGGCGGAAGGTGCACGTGCCCGTCGACCTGGGACCGGACCGCAGCGACGCACGGATGCACGCCAACACCGTAGGATCCTACGCAGTGCCGTAGGGGACCGCACCGCCACTTCCCAGCAAATTAGGGACACTGTTGCTCCTGGGGTATCGGCGAGGACCATTCGCAACCGTCTCCATGAAGCTGGGCTACGGTCCCGCACACCGTTAGGCCGTCTTCCGCTCACGCCCCAACATCGTGCAGCCCGCCTCCAGTGGTGTCGCGACAGGCGTGAATGGAGGGACGAATGGAGACGTGTCGTCTTCAGCGATGAGAGTCGCTTCTGCCTTGGTGCCAATGATGGTCGTATGCGTGTTTGGCGCCGTGCAGGTGAGCGCCACAATCAGGACTGCATACGACCGAGGCACACAGGGCCAACACCCGGCATCATGGTGTGGGGAGCGATCTCCTACACTGGCCGTACACCACTGGTGATCGTCGAGGGGACACTGAATAGTGCACGGTACATCCAAACCGTCATCGAACCCATCGTTCTACCATTCCTAGACCGGCAAGGGAACTTGCTGTTCCAACAGGACAATGCACGTCCGCATGTATCCCGTGCCACCCAACGTGCTCTAGAAGGTGTAAGTCAACTACCCTGGCCAGCAAGATCTCCGGATCTGTCCCCCATTGAGCATGTTTGGGACTGGATGAAGCGTCGTCTCACGCGGTCTGCACGTCCAGCACGAACGCTGTTCCAACTGAGGCGCCAGGTGGAAATGGCATGGCAAGCCGTTCCACAGGACTACATCCAGCATCTCTACGATCGTCTCCATGGGAGAATAGCAGCCTGCATTGCTGCAAAAGGTGGATATACACTGTACAAGTGCCGACATTGTGCATGCTCTGTTGCCTGTGTCTATGTGCCTGTGGTTCTGTCAGTGTGATCATGTGATGTATCTGACCCCAGGAATGTGTCAATAAAGTTTCCCCTTCCTGGGACAATGAATTCACGGTGTTCTTATTTCAATTTCCAGGAGTGTACATTGATATCCATCCATGCTCTCTTTTGTGCTTCAATTTATTTGCGATGGTGTGTACGTCACCGCAGATGAAAAGCGTTTTCGACCTGACAGAGATGGTATTGATGTAAATGAGTTATCCCAAAACTGCTTCCAGTTTGAAAAGGAATTTTACTTACAAAAATATGGCCTTCCAATGAGATCCCCAATGTCAGGAACATTAATATATTCATCAGCCACATAGAAAACACAGCGTGTGATACAATCATCACAAAGAAAGGAGCAAAGCCGTTTATGGTACAGATATGTGGGTGCTATAGTGCTTGTGGTAGATGAACCAACAGACAAAACGTATAAAATTCGCACAAGAGCTAAAGAGTACACTTAAAAATATTCAGTTCACCACGGAAAAATAAACTCAAAAGCAAATACATTTCGTGCATATAATAAAAAAGGGAAACAACAGTAAGCATACATCTGACATCTTCAGAATGTTAGCAGCCACAGACACAACTATACACACATACAACGACCCACGAAGTTAAAACTTAGCGGCCCTACGACACATGTTACACAGACTGAATAATATCCCACTCAGCAAAGAAAACAATGAAAAAGAATTACAATACAGCTCAGAACCACAAAAAATGCTTATAACACTCATATGGAACAAAGACAACCACAAAATCGAAACGAAATCAATGAAAAATGAAACAGAGAACAGAAACACCACAGAACCCCACAAGCAATACAGACATTACAGCACACGAAGAAACACAAGATAATAACACCCGTGACACGCCTAATAGGAAGAAATCGTATACTTTGCTAGACAAGCACAAATAAACACATAGAACAGTAAGTATACTAAAGAAAGAAGGATTACACTTTGCTTAGAGAACAAGAAAAACACTCCAGTCACATTTACAAACAACAATAGACAAACCAGACAAATGGCAAGGAGTACCAGTTAGAATGCCAAGAATATGAATCAGTGTATCTGGGAATTATGGACATAAATTTCAAAACTAGATGTAAAGAACGTATAAGAAGTTGGAAGTATGAAAACAGCCATTCTACCTTTGCCGAACACCTGATAAAACATGCAAATGAACCATCCAGCATGGAAGAGGACATGAAAATTATTAGAGCGTACAATAACAAAAAACTCCAGACACTACAGGAAAACTTTCAAGTACAAAAAGCCCTTGCAGTGGAAAACAAAGTAATTAATAACCAAATCAGTATAAACGATAATACACTGATCATGTTAGCCACTAAAGCAATAACAAACTGAGATGTAAAACGTATCCAAAATAAATAATTATTAAAGCCCTCTCGCCCTCTTTACCCCACTTTCTCTCTGTCTCTCTCTCTCTCTCTCTCTCTTTTTTCTCTCTCTCCCTCCCTCTCTCTCTCTCTCTCTCTCTCTCTCTCACACACACACACACAATAAATGAACAAAAATGAAGGTACATATACACCACACAAACAAAAGACGAGAGGTAAACACACACTACATACCCAAATACACACACATTGAACCATTAGTGAGGAGTGCAAGTGAAATGTAATAAATCGGCTATCTGGGTTATGGAGACCGAGTAAACACATGTCCAGGAGGACACACTTCGACTAGTAGTATTGAAAATCCTAAGTAACGCCAAACGATTATTTAATATCACGAAACATGGGCTGCAAAAGTTGTTTCTGAACAAAAGACAAGAGCATTGCATGAGAGAACGTAACGTATTAACACACTTGTAACTACTACTTAATGCATTTATACCGGCTATCTCTCCCGTGGGTCGTCAGGCGCATTTTGTCTGGTGTTTCGGTAGATACTTGCAGTCTGGATTTTGCAAAGTGTAGCTGGAGTCAGTCCAAATAAATCCTGCTCATCACATCTTTCTACGACGCCCAGTGACGACGGACAGTGTCAGTTCGTTTCCTAGTATTAGCTAAATTATTTTTAAACTGCAGTTTTACGTGCCCATCCTGTGGAGTCGTCCCAAATTAGTCTACTGAATTATTCGTTTTATGAACGGAAAAAGACGAAGAAAAATCAGTATTCCTGCAGCGAGTGAGCAGCGCTTCTGCTGTCAGCTGTCACACAGACACTTCCTTGTTCCTGATATGAATGTTAGAAACGATACCTTGTTTACATCGACTCATGGAGGATGAAACTTTCATTGCTGCCGATCGTTTGTACATACGCTTGGAAAAATGAGCACTGTAATATCATTTTATTTGTGATCAGCGTTGTCATTTTACATAACAAACTATGATTTTCACTTTAGTAGTTTTACTTAACTGGGGCGACTTAGCTCCAAAGAAATACGACGATGTGTAGTATGCGTCACACACTGAACAATATTTTAGACTGATCTGAAGATAGTAATGAGCCGAAACCTGTGATCAGTACAGCAGCTTTCAGATGTTGATGTCGGATTCTTATCCACACATGTTCTGAGCTGTGATTTTCTTTAATTATGGAAATGTTGTACAATATGTACAAGAACCAAGTGGGCAAAGTAAGAATGGAAGGGGCTAGGATTAGAAAGGGTGTAAGACAGGCACTCACTCTTTCACCGCTAATGTTTAGTCTACAGGAGGCAATGAGGGAAGTAAAAGGATGGTTGACGACTGGAATTAAAATTCAGGCTGGAGGAATATCAGCGCTAAGATTCGTTGACGGCATTGCTATTCTCAGTGAAAGTGAATAAGAATTACAGGAGCTGTTAAATCGAATAAACAGTCTAATGAGCACATTCTATGGATTGCGAGTAAACCGAGGAAAGACGAAAATAATGAAGAGTAACAGATGTGAGATTGGCGGCGAACTTAACGCAAAAGTTAGAGACTGTGAGCTAGACGAAATGAAGGAATCCTGCTACCTTAGAAGCAAAATAGCACATGGCGGACGAAGCAAAGAGAAAAAGTACAGACAAAGAGAGCGTATCTGTCCAAAAGAAAGCTACTGGTATCAATCATCGGTCTTGATTTGAGTAATAAATTTCCGAAAATGTACGTTTGGAGCACAGCATTACTTGGATGTGAATAATGAACCGTGGGAAAACAGGAAAAGAAGAGACTCGAGGCGTTAGAGATATAGTTCTAATAGAAGGATGGAAAATATGAGGTGGATTGATAAAGAATAACGAGATTCTCTGCAGAATTGGCTAAGAGAGGGACATGTGGAAGACATTGACATGTGCAAGAAACAAGTGGGCAAAAGAAGAACGGAAGGGGCTCGGGCTAGAAAGAGCGTAAGACAGGGATGCTCTCTTTCACCCCTAATGTTCAGTCTTAAAAAGATGTAGTTATCTATGATGATGTACTGTATGAAATAAGGTTCATAAATATTCAGTCAGATCTTGATAAGATTTAAAAGTGGGTCAAAGAATGGCAACTTCCTGTGTCTGTTCGGAAGTGTAAAGTTGTGCACTACACAAAATGAAAAAAAGTGTAGTATCCTATGATTATATCAATGAACCATTGTTGGAATCGGCCAACTCGCACAAATACCTCGATGTAATCCTTTTTTGGATATGAAATGGATGATCGTGTAGGCTCAGTCGTGGGTGAAGCAGGTGGCAGACTTCGGTTTATTTGTAGAATACTGGGGAAGTGCAATCAGTCTACAAAGGAGATTTCTTACACATCACTCATGCGCCCGATTCTAGAATATTGCTCAAGTGTTTGGGACCCTTAGCTAATAGGTATAACAGATGATGTTGAATGTATAAGAGAAGGGTAGCACAGGTATCGCTCGCATAGGGATAATGAGGATAAGGTTAGAATAACTGTTGCTCGCTCAGAAGCTACTATTCAACGATGTTGTCAGGCATGGACGACCCATGGTTGAACACAACATCAACGACGAAGCAGTCGACACAGAGAGACGGCAGAACGTGAGGACCGAGCAATCATCAGAGAGGAACTCAGAGCTCCGGATTCATCATTATCATCGATCCGACGTGCAACTGGTGCTTCAGCAACCACAAGGATCATTAACAGGCGATTCACAGGAAGGGGCTGAGCTCAAGGCGCCTCTTGCGTCGACTGTCATTGACCTCTGTACACCAACAACTCCTCTGAAGTGGTGTCGGGCACAGTCGACCTGGAATCACATTAGCTGGAGTAGAATCGTTGTCAGTGATGAGCCCCGCGTCGAACTGAGCTCCGATCACTAGCGAAGACATGCCAGTGGATGCCCAGAGAGCGGATACCAACCTCTAGCCTGTCATACCACCCGACAACGGGAGTGATGGTCTGGGGTGCCAGCTCATTTCGTAGCAGGGTCCCTTTAGTTGTCCTTCACGGCAGTCTTACATCACAGCGTTGCGGTCGACGATACGCTAAGCCCAGTCATGTTGCACTTCGTGGTAAGCCATGCTCGGCTTACATTTCAGTAATATAATGCGCGTTCGCACACAGTCGATTTGCTATTGCTTGTCTTCATGCTTTCCAAACCCTACATTGGTCTGGAAGACAACTGGATCTCTCCCAGTCTGAGAACGTTTCGAGCACTATGGGCAGGGCCAGCACGGTTTTTTTTTCTATCTAACGTGCCAATTGGACAGAATTTGGCACGATATCCCTCAGGACATTCAACAATACTATCAGTCATGGCAAGTCGAGTACCTCGTTCCATAAGCGCCAGAGGTGCACCAACGCGTTGTTGACTTGCTCAGTTTGTAAGCCCTTTCTCTAAAAAATATTAACCATTTTTCTGAAATTCTAACTGTTTATTCGTCTGTATATGTACGTCACATCTATCGATTTCATTTGCATTCGGACAATTCCTTCGTGGTACGTCTTTTCTTTAGTCTTCGAATATACTAACGCCCCTTATGTTATCATCAAATTACCACATTCTGTCGTACTGTAATATATTTCGTCGTCCAACATCAAAGATGGGGCAGGAAGATACGCAGAACACATTGCAGGAACAACACATCGATAGTTAAATCTAAATACCTTTGTTCCAAAGGCTATACAGTTTCTACTGCACAGTAGAGATGATTATGATGATGTGTTTTAAGCGTCCTTAGCAATAACTTCCCTCATGTCGAGTATCACAGACTTTTATTTGTTGAAAGACACTGTAAGTTTTCCACTTCTGTTGTTGCTTATTGACATTATTAAAACTCGCACAATTGGCCAATTTTTGCTTTACATTCCTTTTTCAGTTGTAGCCTACAAGAAACAGAACAAAGATGATGCAGATAGTGTATATTTGGCTTACTAAAAAAGCACTCCGTCATGACCATCCGACCGCCGTGTCATCCTCAGTGGAGGATGTGGATAGTAGGGGCGTGGGATCAGCACACCGCTCTCCCGGTTGTTATGATGGTATTCTTGAGCGAAGCCGCTACTAATCGGTCGCTTGGCTCCTCAATTGGAATCACGAGGCTGAGTGCACCCCGAAAAATTGCAACAGCGCATGGCGGCCTGGATGGTCACCCGTCCTAGTGCCTACCACGCCCGACAGCGCTGAACTTCGGTGATCTCACGGGAACCGGTGTATCCACTGCGGCAAGCCCATTGCCACATTTGGCTTACTAGCATACAAAAAATATTTTTCAATGGAGAAGCTAGCATTTTTTGTGCTTACGGTTGACAACATCTTATGACCTTATCCGATTACTGAACAGGAAACATAACTGTTGCGACAGGGAACATAGCTGAAAATGTCCAAATTAAAAACAGAATGGTTACTGAGTTCAGTGGAAGCCGTTCTCCAAACTAACGCAAGTTATAAGTCACTGTGTATCCTCACTTTCCTACTTTCCTTATTAAGCAACAAATACAGCTTCTTTCAACACGGGAAACACACAGAGCAAAGATAAAGCATTTTAAACCTTCTTGTTCATAGATCGATAAATGTGTCAGAGATGTATGCGTAGTATGTCAATGTTATTAGGGACATATTAGAAGATCGAAATTATAACAAACAGATCCAACATGAACAGTGTTCCAAAGCAGCAAATGCACCTGTAGAGAGGGGTGAAATTTAGAAAAGGAGAAAGGAAATTTAATTGCATTTTAGACAGAAAATAATTGCACATATAACTCTGTCAGGTAGAACGTGGGCATACGATAACAGAGACAAGTAACTACTTTTTCATATAGAACAACTTATATCTGTTAAATGACGTTTATCTTAGCTAGAAAGAGAAATTTTACTACTGAAGATAGCTTGCACTGGAAGTCTTAATAGTTATTGCAATACATAGCTCTGCCAGATGACATAAAGAGTTACATGTTCGAAAAACACAGTATACGATGAAGCAATAATCAGTTTACCATCTAATGTCATGGACCAAAGGTCGTCTTATATAAAAGGAGAAACTAGCGCCCAAAATATGCAAGTTTATGCACGGTCGTTAGCAAGATCCAAGAAGCTATAGCAATTGTGGTAACTGAGCACACCACAAGAAGACAACTATTTAATAACAAAGAGAGTGATTTTCTTAAAATGTGAACAGGAAACCAATGTACAAAGAATAAGTCACAGTATCGGGTTATCTTTCTCTCTCTCCACAGCATGGCCACAGTACATGCCAACAACTTTAATGTCTATGTGTAAATTGCTAAATGTTTATTATGTTGCCACCTCAGCCTGAAGATAGGGTTTGTACATTGAAACATACTGCTTCACTAAATATGAGGGATGTTTGGAAAGTAAGGTCCGACTGTGCGCGAAAAGGAAACCGCAGTTAAAGCCCGATGGAAGGTTGCACATACTTGTTGGCCAGTGTCTCCAATGTACCTGTCGATCGCGTCACATAGCTTTTCCCAATTCCGAGCGCACAGTGAGCACGTAAAGATGTCTAGAAAACAGTGTCTCCTGCAAAGTATGAGGGCCTGGTGAGAGTTTCCGCCTGATGTTATGCAGCCCACATAACATAAATGCGATGTGTCTCCATGACAGCTCTCGGCCGCCCTCTGCAGTGGTGTTGAAGAAGCTCCTGCAGCGTTTTCGGTGGGAACATTTGATCTCCCACAATACAGCCATAAATTGGCTCCCTCTGAGTATCATCTCTGCTCACATGAACAGCTGGGTATGAAGACACTACTTTGGCACAGACAACGAGTTATAGACCATTATAGGGAATAAGCGGAAAGTATTGGTGGCTGCCTTCTGTGTCAAGGGTATTTGAAATTTTGTACAACGCTACGACAGATGTCTAAGACTGGAAGATGAAGCTAACTGTTGCAAATAAAATGTTTTTGCTTTTCAAAGTGGTTTCGATTCCGCAACCGATCGGATCTTACTTTCAGAACAGCCCTCGTAATTTAAATAAGTCAACAAAACTTGTGACTAGTGGTGATCTCTGAAAAACCTTTTCATATTTTGAAACAGTGGTGGTGGATTAATAACGAATTTGTCTTGAAATTGGCTTTCATTTTTACTTTCCTCTTGTAAATCTGATGATGTCTGCAAAGCAGAAACCGATTATCTGTTCAAATAAAATAAAATGTGTCTAATAATGTGAGTTCTACGATTATTTGGATATCAGACTCACAGGTCTCGTCCAAAGCTCATTTCATGGGCAAGTGACTATGACGATTATTGTCACCGCGAGTCGCATGGTCACATCTCCCACGCAATGTAGCCTATCTAGCGACACAGGCTTCACGGGTTAGCCAGGGCGAGAGAGACTCTTCTATCACAGAGGTCGCTAGCACAACAGGAACTATGTTACGCGTCAGCAGTTATGTGGAACAAGTAGGGCGTAATTTCATATCATTATACAAGCCAGGATATAAGCCATGTTCCGTGGCTCCACAGGCAGTTGCAATTTCAGTTCCAATTCTTTCAAGCTCAACAATTTCATAGCTGCCCCCCTACCGGTGTGTGTCGACCTGTTCGTCAATGGAATAGCCACGCTCGTCGGCGACGAGTCCGATATGGGGTCAGCAATCTGGCGAAAACGCAATACGTCGTCATGGAGCAATGTCTACGCCAGGGAGAAGACAGTAGTATTCACCAATTTCGATTTAGTCTCTAAAAGAGAGTTTCAGTATTTATGTTACTGAATACACCAGTGTTTTGGACATAGACATTTGTAGTTGTTTCAGTAGTTGTAATATTATATGTATGGATGCATTATACTGTTCTTTTTTTTTTTTGTACCACTATTAGCACACATATATTAACGGCACCCTTGTAGGCTGCTAGAAACGCACGGAAGTCACAGTAGCCGCGATTGGCGACTAAGTTAAGTTACAACAGTACTGGTTTACATTTCGGTACAGGTAGGATCTTCACCAAGAATCATGAATACTACCGAAGGAGGGCGGCTTGTGTGCCTCGACGATAAAGATAAACGTACCGTTGTTGTAACAACAACGGAGGTTTGACTGTGGAAAGGCCAGACTAACCTCGGTTCCTGAAGAGAGGTGGAGGTTGTTTCAGTAGTTACAGGAGTAACAGTGTCGATGATTGAAAGATCTTCCCTTACAATACTAGCCAGTATGACGAGGTCATGTTGTTACTATGGACGGCTGAATGCATTAGGAAATTGCAGCAGTTATTTTTCCCGAGGTTATGCAGTTCTAATATATGGCGTAATGATGATGGCATGCTCTTAGATAAATAATTCCAGAGGTTTGTGTCTCGGGACGGGGACTACTCAGGAGGAGGTTGTTTCAGGAAACAAAAGACGGAAGCTCTATGGGTCGGAGCGCGCAGGGCTAGTTTTCTTAATCGAGTAGATAGGTTAGAAAACTCAAAAACAGAAAATAGATACGTTTAAATTACATAGAGCGGGTATTACTGAAGTCTGGTGGCAGCAAGAACAGGACTTACGGTCAGGGTTATAAATACAAAATGCAGGAGTAGGTCTAACAATGAGTAACAAAATAGGAATACGGATGTGATACTATCAATAAGTGAACATATTACCTTAGCCAAGATAGGTACGAAGCTAATACCCACTATGGTAGTATAAGTTTACATACCAACTATCTCCGCAAATTATGGAGAGATTGAAAAAAATGAGAGGAAGACAAAAATCTAATTTGGATGTGGAACTGGAATTCAACAGCACATAGTACATGATGGACTGGGAGGAAGGAATGAAAGGAGAAGCCGCCGGATGGAACTATGCACTGAACATAATTAAATAATTGCAAACATTTAGTTTAAAAATCGAGAAAGAATGTTGTATACTTTCAAGAGATACGAAGACACGGAAGATTTGAGGCTGATTATGTGATTGTAAGACAGGGATTTCAGAGTCAGGCTTTAATCTGTAATACATTTCCAGGAGCAGGCGTGAACTGTGGACATAATTTATTGGTTATGAACTGCAGATTATAACTGAAAGAATTGCAGTAATGTAGGAAATTAAGGGGAAGGGGTCTGGGTAAAATGGAAGAACCTGAAGTTGTTGCGAGTTTTAGAGTGAACATTAGGCAACAACTGACTGAGGCACGAGAAAGGAACGCAACAGAAGGTGAATGGGTAGCATTGAGAGATGAAGTAGTGCAGGCACCAGACGATCAAATAGGCAAAAAGACCACGCCCTGTAAAAACCCTTGGGGAGCTATTGACATACTGAACTTACTGACGGGAGGAGAAAGTATGAAAATGAAGGAAATGAGGCAGCCGAAAGGGAATATTAAAGATTCGTTTGGAGGAAGATGAAGCAACCGTACAAATTCCAACAGCTCAAATGTCAAACCTTTACTAAGCAAAAAGGGGAACTGATTTATTCAAGGTGAAGACTATCAAAAACTGAGCAAGTCAATAGCACATTGGTCCACCTCTGGTCCTAATGAAAGCCCAATAAGTGCTTGTCTCAGATTGACGGAGTTGTTGGGTGTCTCTCTAAGAGTCATGGTGCCAAATTCTGTCCAATTGGCACGTTAGATTGTCAAAATCCCGACCTGGTAGGAGGGTCCTGTCCATAAGGTTCCAGAAGTTCTCAGTTGCAAGGACATCGGGCGACCTATGTGACAAAGGCAGGGTTTGCCAAGCGTGTAAACAAGCGGCAGAAACTATCGGCATATGTAGGCGGGAATTATCTTGCTTAAGTGTTGCCGTGAAGAGAAACAAAATAGGCCGTAGAATATCGTCGACGTGACGTTACTGCCGAAATTTCCTCAGATTTCAAAAAGAATTTAACAATGTCCGTTACAAAGAAGGCAAGTGAAGACAGGTTTGAATATTAGTGAACCATTAGATTAATTAGTTATGGCTGGAAAATACTGACAAGAATTAATTATCGAATATTGTAAAAAATGTGCAGAAGCCCATCTCGCGGAAGATCGGTTAGGTATACAGAGAAATGTAGGAATAAGCAGGGCGATGCTGACCCTACGAGTTAACTGATCCTGCGAGGATAGAGAAAGGCAATACTATATTTTTAGCACGTGTAGATTCACAGAATACTTCTAAGAATCTTGACTGAAATACACTCTTTGAAACTCTGATTCTAGCAGGGATAATATGAGGGAGAGAAAAGTTATTTGCAACTTGTACAGAAACCGACCAACAGTTGTAAGAGTTGATAGACACGAAAATGAGTCTTAAATCGAGAAGGAAGAGAGGGTAATAGAGAGCAACGAAGTAACCCAGGTGATGCTGGGGGAATTATATAAGAAAATGAATAACTAAAAGTAGTAGAAGTGTTTTGCTATTTAAACAGATACATAACTGAAGTCGGTGGAAGTACAAATGTAGACTGAAAAAAGCCAAAAAGCGTTTCTGAAAAATAGAAATTTGCTAACATCGAATATAAATTTAAGTGTTATGAACTCTTTCCTGAAGGTATTTTAGTTGAGAGTAGAATTGTAGGGAAGTGAAATGCGGGCGATAATCAGTTTAGACAAGCAGTGAATAGAAGCCTTTGAAATGTATAGTACAGAAGAATGCAAAAGGTGGCTACATAGAGTTACTAATTTGGGAATACTGAGTCGAACTGGGGAAGAAAGAAATTTATCACACAATCTGACTAAAAGAAGGGATCAGTTGACAGGTCACATCCTGAAGCATCAAGGAATCATCATTTTGGTAGTGGAGGGAAGTGTGACAGGTAAAAATTGTAGAAAAGGGTCAAGACGCGAATACAGTAAGCATTTTCCAATGGATGTTGATATGCAGTAGTTACGCATAGATAAAGAGGCTTGCATGGTATAGGTTATCGTTGAAAGCTGTACCAAACCGGTTTGCGAACTGAATACAAGAAGAAGAAGAAGAAGAAGAACAACAACAACAACAACAACAACACAATTGTGGTACTATATAAATGAGTTTTACTGTTGCTGTTGTGATGACATAGAGGTATTGCATTTGTGATGCGTGATACTGACTGGCGTGCACACTTAGAAATCGATGAACTAGTACCTTGTATGGATGCTGTAACCACCTTAACTGGGCATCTTTCGCACTAACATGATTAAACGATTGCCTGTAGGCTATACAGCATACAGAAATATTCATGGTTGGTGCTAAATGTCTGAGTTTTTAACTATTCGTACCGCCTTGATTAACGTCATAGCAGTGGAGGTTCGCCAGAAGTAGTGACCACGCAAGTTTCTATTTCAGATGATATGTAAATGTTTTATGAAATGTCTGGATGGCAGAGTAACAAGTGAAAGTCTTCCTGCACCTGTCAAGAAATTTTTGTTCTGTCAAGATGAGGTTACAATCACGTCCTTCATTATTATCTGTTATGGTATTGGGGTGGCGTCAAGCAGAATACGAGGCAAGATCTTGCGGAACTCGGTCTGCCTTCATATGAGACACAAAAATGCCTGCGAATTTCTTCGAATTTTGTCTTTTGTCGATGTTTTGCGCCCATATGAGCACTAAAGACAGGTATGCATACGAACAGTGATATCTTTACATCTAATACTTCCATGATGCTGGAAGTTGCCGGTATGGAAATGGTATTTACGGGATTGTATCATCGAGATGTCATTTACAAACAAGAAGAATAACAACGGGCTCAGTAATGATTCCTATGACACTTTTGTGTGATTTACTTCCAGAGTAATTTTTCATTCCACCAGACAACATGCTGCAGTCTCTTCCAGAAGTGCCCTTGAAAGTTTAGGTGTTGTCGATATGTCCAGGTAGAGAGTACTAAATGTTTTCCTGACTTCTAGTTGTGTCGAAACTATGGCTTGACGATTGCCTATGGTATCATTCAGATCATCAGTTAACGTAACTAGTGCAAGTGTCGCTCTATGCTAGCCTTGAAATCCAGACTAATTGTAGTAATATAAACTAAATGTGCCTAAAGATGCAGTAATTTGATCGTAATGTTTGGAGATTTTTGATGCAATGGGAAAATGATGACTGGCCGGTATTCATAAGGTGATTTTTAGGGATAGTTCTCATTATGTTTGGTTTGCATGCAGTGATGGAAAAATAAAACGTGACTTTGAAGACTTGTACTAAGCTGTCAGTGGCGTTCTAAATCATTGTAATGGTGAGACCGTCAATACCTGTGGCTTCAGAACCTACTCTTATTACTGCAATGTTTATTCTGCTGTGTGTTAGGTTCTCAGGTGCGAACTGTGTTCATTATGTGACCTTGCGGCTCCGATGTTTCAGAGTTATAGTGTGTCACCTGAGAACTGAAAAACAGTTTCTGATTTTTCCTGTCCGACGCTCGGAGTGCTGTGTGATTTTTGCCTCCACGGTGAAGACTGGCGCTTCCCACGAAGGCGATTCTTTTTACCGAATTTTGCATGCTGCTTTCTTCCAAGCAATTTCAGGATGCGAACTCCTGTTTAATGCATGAAGGAGAAACTCCTTTTTGTGCAGTAGCGTGTGATGTGAACGTCAGCCCATATGCCAATTTTTGTTGCTTTATCGCCAGCAGTTTCCAAGTTACGGTTGAATAATTCATTACAGGTCAACTCATTTGGTGCACATAGCTCTCCCAAAAATCATTTCACTCTTTATTTTGTTTAACGACCAAATTTTTCGCTTTTCCAAGGAGGACTGGCTTTTAGGATGACATATGGCACCTGTACCTATAATATCGTTACAAAGCACAAGTGCTGAGTTTAGAGGATACTTATAAGATAACTGAATCGTTGTTTGACAGGCTGTCTACAGACACCTGGCACTGGGGATGCGGCAACATATATTTTACCCCAAAGTATAAAATGTCAGCAAAACTTCTTTGTTATCGCTTAAGGTTATTAATTTTTTCTATTTTATATTTGTGTAATACCCGCTGGTTGAGATATTCGACAGCCTAAATGAGTACTTTATACTAGTCGTAATAGTGAGCTACGATTATTTCCGCAACATGACAGTGTTGTAGGCCGGCCGGATTGGCCGAGCGGTTCTATGCGCTACAGTCTGGAACCACGCGACCGCTACGGTCGCAGGTTCGAATCCTGCCTCGGGCATGGATGTGTGTGGTGTCCTTAGGTTAGTTAGGGGACTGATGACCTTAGAAGTTAAGTCCCATAGTGCTCAGAGCCATTTGATTGAACAGTGTTGTAGCTGGTTTTGGGTAAAATCTTCAGTGTACGAGCAGTAGTCATTAACGTTTACTAGGACTGTTCCTTAATTAAGGTCCGATCGGTCGCGAACCGTATTGAAAATCCGATGAACCTTTGCACAGGTATGTTGGGAAGTGTCTCTAGTATGCCAGTGGATGTCGTCAGATATGAGTGGTCAGTGGGCACGTAGAGACGCCTAGAAATTAGCGGCCCACGCCAAGTATGAGGGCCTGCTGAAAGATTTCGTCTGATGTCATGCAGCTCACATAACGTAACTGTCATGCATTCCCTCTTCATCACAATTCTCGGCCGCGCACTGAAAGGGAAACCAAGATGATCCTTCAGCGTTTTCCCTGAAGTGTTTGATCACCCACTACACAGCCCGGACTTGGCTCCCTCCGAGTTTCATCTTTGCTCACATGACCCGCTGGCAACGAAGACAGCATTTTGGCGCAAACAACGAGCTGCAGACCAGCGCAGACAGTTGGCGGAAAGTACAGGCGGTTATTTTATATGAGGAGGGCTACAAAGTTACGACTAATGTCTAGGTCGGAACGGCGACAGTGTAAGGGAGTAAATGGAAGGTGAATGTAACTGTTGCAGATAAAAAATTTGTGAATTTCACTGTGGTTTCCATTTCGCGACAGACCGGCTCTCAATAAATGAAAGCCGCGCTGGATTAGCCGAGCGGTCTGGGGCGCTGCAGTTATGGACTGTGTGGCTGGTCCCGGGGGAGGTTCGAGACCTCCCTCGGGCGTGTGTGTGTGTGTTTGTCCTTAGGATAATTTAGGTTAAGTAGTGTGTAAGCTTAGGGACTGATGACCTTAGCAGTTAAGTCCCACAAGATTTCACACACATTTGAAAATTTGAATAAATAAATAGCCCTTGCAGTTATTAGTTCGGAAAAATAAAGTTATGCACTACCACGGAAAGTGAACTGGGTAACTGACCAGGGTGTCAGCACAGTTGTGTTTACCTCTGAGAAGCAGGGAGTGGAAGTAGTAACAGCGCAATATACAGCACTCTTAACAGCAGAGCACTGTCACATTCTGCGTACGAGCCGCTAAATGAAATGTCTACTTGGAGCAGAACAGCAGGGGTCCCTAACGTAACGTAATGTAACGAATTAGTAACGTTCAACGGGACCCGTTACGGGTTAAACAGTGCTGTTACGCGTTCCACTTGAATAGTACCGGTATTGTCCTGTGGTACCGGTAACACGTATCGATTGTAACGTTATACGGTGTACCGTTATCGCAGTAACGAAATGAATTACGATACATAAGGTAGCAAAATTGGGTAACAGAAAAGGAATAACGGTGATGGAATAAAGTTATTGTCAGTTGAAACGTTATGCAGTGTAACATTATTGCAATAACGAAATAAATTACGGTACATAATGAAATGCACAGTGGTAACACAAAAGGAATGACATTATTGGCCTCAATAACGTTACTGTCCTGCGGTACAGGGAGAATGGTACTGTGCCCATAACTAATAATCAGGAGTTCATAACTTAACAAAGCGTGTTATTAAGGTTATTCGGGACCTGCAACGAATTAATCCATTTTGTTACGTGTTCCATTTGAATTGAACACTGTTGAAAAAAAAACAAATAACACTAATTTAAGGAAATTTCTAGAGAAGCATTATCAGAGGAAATTTACTACTGAATATAGTTAAAAAATAAGTGTGCACAAACAAAGTACATATCTTGTCGACTTACGTTATTATGGGAGCGACTAATGGCAAAATCTTTCTGATGGTTGTTCATAGTTAGACAACTGGTATTTAAATGAACTTGAAATTGCTTGCATACGATGTTGAGAACGATTTGTAGAGGAGATTTGAAAAATTTAGCGAGAAAACTTTTTGAGTCGTTTTTCTAGGAAATCGACTGAGAGAGTTTTTTTTTTTTTTTTTGAAAATATCAATTTTTCGGTCACTGTATCTTGGAAACTGTAAATTCGTTTGAAAAATGTTATTTAAATAAAAGATATTAGTTGAGTAACTTGATTTACGAAACAAGTCCGCCATGCAAGTCATATTCAGTATGGAACGACACAGAAGATTTTTATTTCCTCAAGAACTAACGTTGAACTATAAATTGGATCATATCAATCATTTTTATAATTTTCTCTTTAAATTGTAAGATTTTGAGGGATAAATGTGGAGCCTGTGCGTGTGCGCTGTGCTGTGTGGCTGCGCCCGCCGGGGAAAGAGCGGGCAACAGGTTCAAATGGCTCTGAGCATTATGGGACTTAACATCTGACGTCATCAGTCCCCTAGAACTTAGAACTACTTAAACCTAACTAACATAAGGACTTCACACACATCCATGCCAGAGGCAGGATTCGAACCTGCTACCGTAGCAGTCGCGCGGTTACGAAGCGCGTAGAACCGCTCGGCCATAGCGGCCGGAGCGACAAACAGGCTGACAGCCCCTAGTGTAGAGGGAAAATTAGTTCACTTTAGGTATCATTTTGGTACACTATTGTACACTATTGTCTACGATGTGCGTCATAGAAACAAGAGGACTTCCACTGAATAATGCATTAGAGTTGTATTTACTAAGGGAATTGCAGATGATCCACCACCAGGTACCGTAGGAAGGTTTATGTCAGACGGAATTTAAAAAAGTGGAGGTTAGAAATCACAGACTAACATTTCTTTGTGATGACGTAATATTCTCTAAGGAGAAAGTAGCAAGCAGATACCTGGTTATAAAGTTGTTAATATATACATACACTGAAGAGCCAAAGAAACAGGTACACTTGCCTAATACCGTGTAGGGCTCCCGCGAGCACGCAGAAGTACCTCAACAGGACATGGCGTGGACTCGTCTAATGTCTGAAGTAGTGCTGGAGGGAACTGATACCATCTATCCTGCCGGGTTGTCCCCAAGTCCGTAAGAGTACACGGGGGTGGAGATCTCTTTTGAATAGTACGTTGCAAGGTATCCCAGATATGATCAATAATGTTCATGTCTGAGGAGTTTGATGGCGGGCGAAAGGGTTTAAACTCAGATAGTAAGCCGGCCGGAGTGGCCGCGCGGTTCTGGGCGCTACAGTCTGGAACCGAGCGACCGCTACGGTCGCAGGTTCGAATCCTGCCTCGGGCATGGATGTGTGTGAAGTCCTTAGGTTAGTTAGGTTTAATTAGTTCTAAGTTCTAGGCGACTGATGACCTCAGAAGTTAAGTCGCATAGTGCTGAGAACCATTTGAACCATCAGATAGTAATCCGCGAACCAATCTGTAGCAATTCTGGACGTGTGGAGTGTCGCATTGTCCTCCTAGAATTGCCTAAGTCCGACAGAATGCCAAATGGACAAGAAGGGATGCAGGTGATCACACAGAATGCTTACGTACGTGCCATCTGTCAGAGTCGTATCTAGACGCATCGGAAGTCCCATATCACTCCAACCGCATACGCCCCACACCATTACAGAGCCTCCATCGGTTTGAACAGTCCCCTGCTCACATGTAGGGTCCATGGACTCATGAGATTGTCTGCATACCCGTACACATTCACCCTCTCGATACAATTTGAAACGATACTCGTCCGACCAGGCAACACGTTTCCAGTCATCAAAAGTCCAAAGTAGGTGTTGACGGGCCCAGGTGAGGCGTAAAGCTTTGTGTCGTGCAGTCATCAAGCGTACACGGGTTGCCCTTCGGCTCCGAAAGCCCACATCGATGATGTTTCGTTGACTGATTCGCACGCTTGACAGTTGCTGATGGCCCAGCTTTGAAATTTGCAGTAATTTGCGGAAGGATTGCACTTCTGTCACGCTGAACGGTTCTCTTCAGTCGTCGTTGGTCCCGTCCTTGCAGGATCTTTTTCCGGCTCAGCGATGTGGGAGATTTGATGATTTACCGGATTCCTGATATTTACGGTACATTCGTGAAATGGTGGTACGGGTACCTCGGATATGCTGTGTCCAATCGTTCGTGCACCGGCTACAACAACACGCTCAAACTCACTTAAATCTTGATAATCAGCCATTGTAGCAGTAGTAACCGATCTAACAACTGCGGCAGACACTTGTTGTCTTATATAGGGGTCGCCTAGCGCAGCGCCATATTCTGCCTGTTTACATATCTCTGTATTTGAACTGAAATGATGGCATGGCATTGTCGGCCGGGAGACCCCATGCGGGGTTGTTCGGCCGCCGTATGGCAAGTCCCTTTTTTTTTAGTTGATACCAATTTGGCGGCTTGCGAGTCAATGATAATGAAATGATGATGAAAGACACACAACACCCAGTCATCTCAGGCAGAGAAAATCCCTGACCCCGCCGGGAATCGAACCTGGGACCCTGTGCGCGGGAAGCGAGAACGCTACCTCTGGACCACGAGCTACGGACGCCTATACCAATTTCTTTGACGCTTCAGTGTATGATATAATATAAACATCTAGAAATAGCAGCGGTTAAGTATTGGCCTGTAATATCGTGTGATGTTGAAAGATGTTTTTTATCGGTAAAAAATATGTTTTCTGACTTATTTTTTACCTGAACGTCCCACACTTGTGCCGGTAAGGCCTAGGAAGACGGTGGGATGAACAAATGATGATATGAGGGTAAAAAATTGGTGGAACAGAGGAAGGAGAAACGTGAGAACTCTGTCAAAATCAGCTGCGAAAATTTTTTGTCCACCAGTTTGCACTCGGATGAGCCAGGTCTTGAATTGGTTCAAAAATGGTTCAAATGGCTCTGAGCACTATCGGACTTAACTTCTGAGGTCATCGGTCCCCCAGAACTTAGAACTACTTAAATCTAACTAACCTAATGACATCACACACATCCATGCCCGACGCAGGATTCGAACCTGCGACCGTAGCTGTCGCGCGGTTCCAGACTGTAGCGCCTAGAACCGCTCGGCCAATCCGGCCGGCCCGGGTCTTGAATTTTTTCTGATAATACGAAGCATTTACTCCCAGAAAATTTAGAGAAAGACTACATAATTTATTGCAGTTGTAATGCAAGTGAATTATCTAGATATATAATAATGAATTATATGTTAATTAATGTGTCATAAATTTTGATATAAAATGATTGAATTTTATTAGTATTTAATAGGCATTTTTTATTTTTAAATACATACATTATGGTTTTGAGAAGCATGTGTGCTTTTGTATTTTCCATCTTTTTAGTGCAAATAATTTCAGCCCCTAGGCCTCTAGTGACAAAGAGTTGCAGTGCGCAGGTCGGACGGAGAACAATACTAGTGGCGATGAATGTCTTCGCCAGCGCACGGACGACGGTGTAGGATGCAGGCGACCGGGTTCCGTCAGGTCGAATTCTGAGAATCTCGGGCGCCTCCTTACCTGCTTTCCGAGCGGATTCGTGCTGCTCCTCTCAACCCACACTCCTTGGCGACTGGGCGTCCCGTGTCAGGTGTCAGTCGTTAGTTGGGGGGCTGCCTCGATGTGTGGCGAGAGAAACGTTTTTTGTATTCGCTATTCAGGTCATTCTTTATCTATTTGTTTCCCTTTTAATTTGAGTTATGGATATGGCTAGTCCTCGTGCAAAGTCATCAGCAGTAGGGAGGAAGATATCTCATCCTGTACATGAAATGTACAATTAAGACGAAGTTTTCGGCGAATGAAAATGCTTGATTTCGGACTGTACCTACAGAGTACCGCTAAGGTCAAATGGCTCTGACTATGGGACTTAACATCTGAGGTCATCAGTCCCCTAGAACTCAGAACTACTAAACCTAACTAAGCCCAGAACATCACACACATCCATGCCCGACGCAGGATTCGAACCTGCGACCGTAGCGGTCGCGCGGTTCTAGACTGAAGCGCCTAGAACCGCTCTGCAACTGCGGCCGGCTACCGCTAAGTAAAACTTATTTATACACACTGCTTATTGCATACTCCATTATAATGCTGGTCTCTCGTGTACGTTAAATGAGATAGAGGATGTGATCGAGTGGGCCCCGAACGCATTACCTGATCGTCAAATTAATTTGCACGTTCTCATATAGCTATGCCAATTTGTTGTTATGCTGTTTTTCATTGCTGTAAAAACACTACCGAGAATGTCAGAGCTGTTATTCTGCCGGGTCAAAACATAATGGACAGCAAGGAACCTGAAACTTTTATGAATTTTTCAAACAAGAAAAGTTCAAATGTGTGTGAAATCTTACGGGACTTAACTGCTAAGGTCATCACTCCCTTAGCTTACACACTACTTAACCTAAATTATCCTAAGGACAAACACATACACACACCCATGCCCGAGGGAGGCATTAGCCGCGCAGTACGAATTTTTATGGAAGCTTTAGTTTCAAAGAGAATGTCAGCTTACTCCGGATCCTTTAAACATTATGTTGACGCATTTATCTAGAACAATTCATTTAGCACACCTACAATTCGCCAGCTGACGAGCTTTCAAGTTCAAGGTACTGTTCAAACTAACATATACTCCAGTTTCAACTCATTACTTGTAACTTCATTTTGAATATTTTTTTACGCGTGGGTGGTCGACCAGCCCCCGCACTAATCGCCATCTTACCATAATATCATCGACTGAAGTTTAGTTAGGATAAGAACTATCATTTATCAGCAAAACTAAACGATCCCAAATCACTAATCGAAAATGTCACTGTATCCCCGACTATATGTTCACTGTATTCACGCATTTGACACACTTTTACACTTTTGTTTCGCCCTCAGTAACCACTTTTTGACGTATCCGAACGAGCCCGATTTGTTAGCTGTGAACATGTGTGGCACGAATATGCCTAAGCAAGTGAAATGTGTTTCTTTACTGGATTTAAAAGCATAGCACTTCGATTTAGTGAAATGCTTGCCGTAAACATGGTATACCATTAATGTTTAGCACAATTTTAATTCGAACCTCACGTTCTCAGGGCAGACACAGTGGTAATCTCACGAAGCACATCCAAAGACGCCACAAAGATGCTTTTCAAAGGCTACAAGAAAAATTGGAGAGCCAGCCCCCCCTCCCCCCCCCCCCCCGCCCGCCCGCCTCCATGTGAATTCAAAGGGTCCTGAATGGCGTCAAGATGTCTGGCTCTGAGTTGAAAACGCAGTGTCTGCGATTGGTCACGGAACACGGACACGCGTTCACCCTTCTGGAAAAAATGTTCAAATGTGTGTGAAATCCTATGGGACTTAACTGCTAAGGTCATCAGTCCCTAAGCTTACACACTACTTAACCTAAATTATCCTAAGGACGAACACCCACACCCATGCCTGAGGGAGGACTCGAACCTCCGCCGGCACCAGCCGCACATTCCATGACTGCTGCGCCCAAGACCGCTCGGCTAATACCGCGCGGCACCCTTCTCGATAATGACGCCTTCCAAACAATCATATTACCAATGACTGAAGCCATACCAGTTTCATATAGGTAAGCAGATCTTCACATTTTTCGGACAGAAGTTGAAGTGCTAACACTTACAGACTGTGCAGCCCACAACCGAGTTCCGTGCGTCATTGAATATCGTCTGTCTTTCGATATTTAGTGGCCTGTAGTCTATTTTTGTTACATGATAGCGAAAATAGTAGAAACCGACGTATCCCATGGTTGCATGTATCCCATATGCTCATTTGTTATTGAAAAAGAAAACGAGTCAAAATGGAATGATTTTATACCGTCGACCGTATGAAATGTTGATTAAATTTAAATAAAGCATTGATGATTATAACCGTAGCCTAAATTGCGGACGGTTGTAAAACACTGGTCGACGTAATGTGCTGTACAAACAAAATTTAAAAAATTTGGAATGATACTGTGCTGCCGCTCTTTAGTGCGAATAATTTCTGCTTCTTATATGTGTAGCGTCTCAACATTTGACAAAACATTACGTAGGCCAGACGTGAGTAACGGTGGATGTCAGCGCACGGAGGGTTGGCATGTGAAGGGACCGGAGAGATGAGGAGGCGCCGGCGTGGTGGCGAGGTGGGCGGTAAGGCCACAGTTTACAATATACACTATTGGCCATTAAAATTGCTACACCACGAAGATGACGTGCTACAGATGCGAAATTTAACTGACAGGAAGAAGATGCTGTGATATGCAGATGATTAGCTTTTCACAGAATCCAAACAAGGTTGATGCCGGTGGCGACACCTACAACGTGCTGACACGAGGAAAGTTTCCAACCGATTTCTCATACACAAACAGCGGTTGACCGGCGTTGCTTGGTGAAAATGGCTCGGACCACTATGGGACTTAACATCTGAGGTCATGAGTCCCCTAGAACATAGAACTACTAAAACCTAACTAACCTAAGGACATCACACACATCCATGCCCGAGGCTGGATTCGAACCTGCGACCGTAGCGGTCCCGTGGTTCCAGAGGTGCCTGGTGAAACGTTGTTGTTATGCCTCGTGTAAGGAGGAGAAATGCGTACCATCACGTTTCCGACTTTGATAAAGGACGGATTTTATCGTATCGCGATTGTGGTTTATCGTATCGCCACACTGCCGCTCGTGTTGCTCGAAATGCAATGACTGTTAGCAGAATATGGAATCGGTGGGTTCAGAAGGGTAATACAGAACGCCGTGCTGGATCCCAACGGCCTCGTATCACTAGTAGTCGAAATGACAGGCACCTTATCCGCATGGCTGTAACCGATCTTGCAGCCACGTCTCGATCCCTGAGTCAACAGACGGGGACGTTTGCAAGAAAACAACCATTTGCACGAGCAGTTCGACAACGTTTGCAGCAGCATGGACTATCAGCTCGGAGACCATGGCTGCATTTACCCTTGACGCTGCATCGCAGACAGGAGCGTCTGTGATGGTCTACTCAACGACGAACATGGGTGCACGAATGGCAAAACGTCATTTTTTCGGATGAATCCAGGTTCTGTTTACAGCATTATGACGGTCGCATCCGTGTTTGGTGACATCGCGGTCAACGCACATTGGAAGCGTGTATTCGTCATCGCCATACTGGCGTATAACCCGGCGTGATGATATGGGTTGCCATTGGTTACACGTCTCGGTCACCTCTTGTTCGCATTGACGGCACTTTGAGCCGTGGACGTTACATTTCAGATGTGTTACGACCCGTGGCTCTCTACCTTTCATTCGATCCTTGAGAAACCCTACATTTCAGCAAGATAAAGCACGACCGCATGTTGCAGGTCCAGTACGGGCCTTTCTGGATATAGAAAATGTTCGACGGCTGCCCTGGCCAGCATATTCTCCAGATCTCTCACCAATTGAAATCGTCCGGTCAATTGTGGCCGAGCAACTGGCTCCTCACAATACGCCAGTCACTACTCTTGATGAACTATGGCATCGTGTCGAAGCTGCATGGGCAGCTGTACCTGTACAAGCCATCCAAGCTCTGTTTGACTCAATGCCCAGATTTATCAAGGCCGTTATTACTGCCAAAGGTGGTTGTCCTGGGTACTTATTTCTCAGGATCTATGCACCCAATTGCGTGTAAATGTTATCACATATGCCGGCCGAAGTTGCCGTGCGGTTATAGGCGCTGGAACCGCGAGACCACTACGGTCGCAGGTTCGAATCCTGCCTTGGGCATGGATGTGTGTGATGTCCTTATGTTAGTTAGGTTTAACTAGTTCTAAGTTCTAGGGGACTAATGACCTCAGAAGTTGAGTCCCATAGTGCTCAGAGCCATTTGAACCATTTAGCCATTTGTTATCACATGTCAGATCTAGAATAACATATATGTCCAATGAATAGCCGTCTACCATCTGCATTTCTTCTTGATTTAGCAATTTTAATGGCCAGTAGTGTAATACTAATGCGCCTTCACCTTGTGCGGCTGTCAATGGTTGCCTGCTGCCATAGTGCCATGAACGAAAAGTTTCCGTGTTAGGGAGATGCTCGAGCCTGATCAATAGGAGCGATCGCAGGATTCGCGGAGAGGTTTCATCTGCAAGGCTGGTTATCACGAAATGGTCCTAGTTGCAGTGAGGTACAGTCAGCCGCAAGGGTGTACCACCCGCCGGGAGGCAGGAATTGGTTAAAGCCGTCGGCACACGGACCGTGCATCCGAACGTTGAGCGTTGAGCGTGCCGAGTTTCTAACGTCATAGCGTGGAATAGCACGCTCGGGAGTCTTCCCGAACGTGCAGAGCAATATATGGCATGTCAGATATTCTGAGCGTGCGTCTGAGCGTTGACCAATGAGATGGTACAACGCCATCTACGTCACAAGCACGCCGTCTCCCTTCAGTACAGAGTTGTGAGGCGCCATATTGGCATTCATTTCAAGCCTATATGTATATATGCCGTTTCTGAGCACCAGCAAATTGAGAATCCCTGGAAAACCCATTGTTAACTGTGTGATTCGTTCCAATAAAATAGTGAGAAACATCATATTCGTGGCAAAAGAGTTACTGTAATTTGCGTATTATGAGAGTAGGCAATTTGAAGGCAGCGACATACTGAAGATCCACCCAAAACGTATTGTTCGTAGTACAATTTGTTATAATTAAATTTCAGTTAGTAACATATCTGCGATTAAGGTTTCCAGCAAGGGGTAGTATAATATGATTAGAAGTGAGCTGGGTGATGTTGGTTTAGCGTAATGAGTACCGTCACTGTTCTGGGTAGAGTTGTTTGTTGTTGCGGTGGTTCGCGTCTTGACACTCCCAAATTTTTTCCTAACATTCGCGTTTTTATTAGCTTATGATGCTTTATTATTAATTTAATATAAATATATACTATAATATTTGATGTTATGTAAGGGGTGACTTTGTTCGATTGTCTTAACGAACAGGACAGCTTGCGCTACTTGTATAAAGATATTTTGCTCCTTTTTCTTTTACGCTTCGTAATTCACTTGTTGCAAAGATTCTGCTACTTGGTAGGAACAGTGATCAAGTAAGACTGACCTTGGGGTTTTACTAAAATGTGGAAATGATGAAATAATGTTTATCTTCCGCGGAGAAGTATTCCAAATGTGTAATGCACTGTTTGTAATGGAACTTTTACAAGCCTGTGTCATTATTGATTGGACATGGTACTTTACTTTTCTTGGACGATGGATGAAATGTGCGTTTCAATAGAGAGCTAGGGTGAGAATTTTACGCACGCCCGTTGAGTAAACAGTGTGATTTACGAACTAGAAGCATCCTTCAACTGCCGCTGGAGTGCGTTGCGATCGTGTATACCACGTTGGGGTCCACGTACCGTATGCACAAGTCGCATCGTTCCTGAGCGTTCAGCAGCACATTGAACTTGGCACGTTCAAAGTTAACGTTCGACAGCACGGTCCGTGTGCCGACGGCTTAAGGCGACGGCGTAGCAGTTACTCAGCGGGGTATTGTACGTTCGTAGGTTCTCACAAGTATCGGGGAGGGGGCGAGGTCATCATCGTATTAATGTTTTTGTATATATCATAGTACATCGCATCAGTAATTATGTATTTTGTTGTAAGTAAATTGTGCAAATTTACGTAATATATGAGTCAGTTTAGCCACGACGTCACATACTTGTATGTTAGTTAAAAATAGCAGGCCGACGTTTCCCGTGGTTGAAAATACACATATAAAAAAAAACGTTTTGCATCACCCCGGTCCCCAGAGCGCCTGAAGATTGACGTTGAATGTTGATATTGTATCACAGACACAGTGCCATTGACAGTTCAGAGATGTCACTAAACCCTCACAAAAAGATGTAAACAACCATTCATGAGCAGCGCCTATAAGACGGAGGGGGTCCGACAGCCGATCAGTTCGAGTCATTCCACCAGGAAGGAGGTACACGGCTCATGTTGTTTGTAGTTCAACCATGCCTAGACGGTCAATACCGCGGTTCAATGGCGTCCGCATTGCTACTTTGTGCCAGGAAGGGCTCTCAACAAGGGAAGTGTCCAGGCGTCGCGGAGTGAACCAAAGCGATGTTGTTCGGAGATGGAGCAAACACAGAGAGACAGGAACTGTCGATGACATGGCTTGCTCAGGCAGCCAAGGGACACTACTGCAGTCGATGACCGCTACCTACGGATTATGGCTCAGAGGAACCCTGACAGCAACGCCACCATGTTCAAAAAGGCTTTTCGTGCAGCCACAGGACGTCGTGATACGACTCAAACTGTGCACAAAGGCTGCATGATGCGTAACTTCACTCTCTATGTCCATGGCGAGGTCCATCTTTGCAACCACGACACCATGCAGCGCGGTACAGATGGGTCCAACAACATGTCGAATGGACCGCTCAGGTTTGGCATCAAGTTCTCCTCACCGATGAGTTTCGCATATGCCTCGCCAGAGACGTGTTTGGAGTTAACCCAGTCAGGTCGGGCGACTTAGGCACACTGTTCAGCGATTGTAGGAAGGTGGAGGTTCTCTGCTCTTTTGGGGTGACATTATGTGGAGCCGACGTACGACGCTGGTGGTCATGGAAGGCGCAGTAACAGCTGTACTATACGTGAATGCCATCCTCCGATCAATAGTGCAACCATATCGGCAGCATATAGGCGAAGCATTCGTCTTCATGGACGACATTTCGCACCCTCATCGTGCACATATTGTGAATGATTTCCTTCAGGATAATGACATCGCTCGACTTGAGTGGCCAGCATGTTCTCCAGACGTGAACCGTATCGAACATTCCTGCTGTTGAGGAGTGGGACAATCTCGGCCAACATTGCCTTGATGAACTTGTGGGTAGTATACCACAACGAATACAGGCATGCATCAATGCAAGAGGACGTGCTACTGGGTATTAGAGGTACCGACGTGTACAGCAACCTGGACCACCATCTCTGAAGGTCTTGCTGTATGGTGGTACAACATGCAATGTGTGGTTTTTACGAGCAATAAAAAAGACGGAAATGATTTTTATGTTGATCTCTATTCCAGTTTTCTGTACAGGTTCCAGAACTCTCGGAACATAGGTGATGCAAAACATTTTTTGATGCGTTAGTATCATACTCTCACATATCATTGCAAAAAAGCATAAAATGTAAAAACCTGGTTAAATATTCATCCTATAGGGAAAAGAATAGGAATAAAAGTGTTGTATTCTTGAATGAATGACAAATTTGTTACTGAATTCTTTATTTATAATGTATCTTCTAAACATCACAACACAAGGTTTAGAAAATGGTCTAAATGATTGTGTCTTGTAAAATAATTTGAGTTATTGTTTCGATTATTTTTATTTAACCTTGGCTGTGTCTGAAGCATTTAAATAGAGAATGTTATACGAATTATTTTAATATCATGGATCTTTGGAACCGTCCATACTGTTGGTAATGTCAGTTCTGTTGTTTTTTTCTAGGCTCTGGAAAGAAAAATATGCAAAATTTTTCGTTTCTTTAACAGTCTAGATTTATTTTTTGTTTTTATTGAAATAGTTTTTGAAAAAAAGAAAACAATGATATTCTGAAATTTTTCAGGGTTGTCGTGCATTCTGCAACCATTCCTCCACTCATTCCGGAGTTTGCTGTCGCTGTACTAACAAAACTAATCCAGGATTTGAAGTGCAGACTCGTCTCTTTAAAAGTCGACACAACATCAAAAAATCATCGAAAATTTTTAGGAGTAAATGTTTAGTACGTCAAGGACAGAAAGATTATACTTAGGTCGGTATGAGTCGTCGTACTATTCGAAAATCACCCGAGAGCCTACCACAAGTTTGCTGGATTGTTTTGAAGTTCTTATCGGAAACGTAGTGAGCTTCGCAACAGAAAACGAGGCTAATATGCTGCAGGCCATTCAGATTTTGTGTGAAGACATTTCTACGTTGGAAGGCTGGGATGAAGATTGTTCACTGCCTGAGTGAGAACTACTATTTTGGGGGAAACATCTGCATTTGGCTGTTGACGACGGAATCGCAGCGATCCGTCCTTCCCATTGGATGACTGCATAGCCAAAGTTCGCTCTTTAGCAATGTGTCTTCGAACTCCAATGGTCATCCGCCTCCCACGAAGACAGCAATTGGATCTACCCACGCGTGATATCAGCAGTAGATAGCGATCGTCTTACGATATGGTGACGTCGGTGAAGAGACGTAGGACTTCCATTCGCGATTTTTTTTTACATACAAAGTTGAGGAGAAGTGTAATCTTAGCGATACCGATGTGGGCCTTCTCGACAGCGTCATAGCCACCCTCGAGCACGTCAGAACCAAGATTACCGCCTTGCAAGAGTAAAGATAGCTCTTGAGAGATTTTTATGCGCTTTGGCTAAAGTACAAACTTCGACTTGACGACATGCCCGGCAGCGATCTCGTGAAGAACTTCGATTACCCAGGTTTCAAGTCAACCCTCTTAATGTATCTTCGTGTTTTTCCATTCCTGGAAGAAATTGGATGCTGCTATTTCTTACCTATTCAGTATATGGTCTTACCTATGTTATATATGGTTTAATTTCCAGAAGATGACTGATACCGAAATGGGCAATGAAGAAGTGTGAGAAGGTCCTGCGATGGATGATGAATCCGATGCAGAGGGTGACTACTGGTGGAGAAGAATGCTCAGCGATACAAAGCTACGAGCGAGTGTAACCGAACGGCTTTGTATATTAAGAAAAAACTCCGCAGTTATTTTGAAGGTACGAAGCAACCCAAGAGGAGCTCAAATGTCTTTCAATTATGGGAGGAGCAACGCTTAGTACAGCCAGAATTGTATGCACTAGCTAGTGTCGTTCTCGCTATCCCAGCAACACAGGTGAGCGTGGAGCGATACGTGCCTGAACCACTGATGTACAAACGTGGCGGAGAACACGTGAACAACATTTTGTTGCTGCACGGTAACAAGGACATTGTGCGAGAAATCTCCCTTGACCCCTCCCCTCCCTTCCCCCCTTCCCCACCAACCGCATTAAAACCAATTCTCTTCTCTGTTCTCCGATTTGGAATCGAAGTCGCCCTTGATGGAGACAACTACCGGTAACACCAGCGCCTAAGTTGCTATTTTGTACTAAGCGCCAACGTATTAACAATATAAATTAATGTTTCATCACGAAGTGTTTATTGACTCATTCACGGACAAGTAAGTGTCATTTTATATTCCACATTTTGAAAACTATGACGTATGCTCTCATTGTCCAGACTTCCAAAAATCCAACTATTGGTAGCGGCTAGTAACAAATTCTTTCAGCTTTGTGTAATTTCAATCAACCTGGAACTTACATATGATGCCCATAGCACGTTATAGAGCAGATTTTGCAAACTTCGAAACAGAACAGCAGTTTACTAGGAAGTCAGCTTAGAATAACTTTTTGAGAATATCAATTTTAAAATCACTGTATTTTGGAAACGGTAAATGGTTTTGAAACACCTTCTGCAGAATCAGTTCACATACTTTCACGCTGCTACATATGAATTATATGTAGCAAAATTCGTAGTGACAGAACGAACGCATCAGGATCTTCGACTACAGTACATTTTTGTGTGGTGCCATCTGCCGATTTCTCGCCCTCTCTTTTCCGTTATCTATCCGTCCCGCTTTGCTTATCTTTAATTCCCTCTCCTCCAACTAGAGCAGGCTCACCCAAGAATTGCGCCCGGCGGGCGCGCCCGCGCCCCGCGGGCGCCAGGCAGTGTAGTTCAGTGTCCCGTCCGCGACCGTGTGTCGCTAGTGTCGGCATAGGAGCGAGAGAGACAGCCGCGGAAGCACTGAGACCGCACAGCACTGCTTTGCGGTGGACTGTCTCGCAGAGGAAGCGCACCTCTGTAAGTGAGGCCGATGAGCGGTAAAACAAGCACACCATTTACCGTTTAGGTAACAACTAGTGTTCGTCTGGCAGAATTACTACGCAAAACTTTAGACAACAATATCCAAAACAATAATCCAAAAACATCTTAGTTGTTTTCTGACCCACAGGTTCATTCTATCAGTACTGCACATGCACACTCGTCATATGTACAATAGGCGTCATCTGAAAAATTTATCAGTTTCTTAAATGAACTAGAGTCATAAATATTCTATTTTAGAAATTATGTAAGGGATATAGAGGCTCATTCTTACTGTTAGTAGTTACAAGTAAATATTTTTTGTTATACTTCGGGCTACATCTCTTTGTATCCCTTTTTTATGCTTGAATCGTCTGCACTAAATCAACGACATAGTGATTTTCACGTTGGGGTGAAATGTTCAAAAATTTAAATGACCAGTAAGGTGAAAATTGCTCTTAGCACTATGGGACTTAACTTCTGAGGTCATCAGTCCCCTAGAACTTAGAACTATTTAAACCTAACTAACCTACGAACATCACACACAACCATGCCCGAGGCAGGATTCGAACCTGCGACCGAAGCAGTCGCGCGGTTCCAGACTGTAGCGCGTAGAACCGCTCGGCCACTCCGGCCGGCACCAGTAAGGCCACTCAAAAAAGCCAAATTCGCCACCCACTTAGTATGACAAAGTAATTCTTCTGGACGTCCTTTCATTTCCAAAAAGGTATTTATTTCGCCCCTGAAGGAGAAAAACCGATGAAGCATCTTTCCTCTGCTCAGCCATCTTACTTCGGTGTGGTAGGGGACGTCCGGGTATTCCGCTTAGATATCAGCCAGAAATTCTTTAAATTGGCGATGTGTGAGTCCATGCGAGCGAAGATAATTAACCGTTCGAAGAACTGGGTCCATAACATTTTTTATGTTGACAATCCTCGCACAAAGTGCCTCCTGGTGTATCAGACAATGGACTGTCGCGAATAAGGAACAGCCGACTTCAGCCATTTTTGACCTGACGTAACCCAGGAATCCAGTGCGTATCCCTCGTAGCGCAGGGGCTCCATCCCATGTTACATTGTGGTCAGACGTTCCCATTTTAAACCCATTGACTCTAACACGTTTTCCACGGCTAGAAAAATATCCAAACCCGTGGTTGTGTCTTTTAATGGTATAAGATCGAGAAATTCTTCGGTGACACGCAGAATGTCGCCGACACCTCGAATGAATATGACGAGCTGAGATATGTCCGCAACGTCCGCGGACTCGTCAAGAGCGATAGAAAGTGAAATGAAGTTTGCCGCTCTCTCCATTAATTGCTTCTCCATATCTGAGACCATATCTTCGACTCTGTGAGCAACAGTTTGAGGCGAAAGAGCTATTTTTTCAAATTTTTCCTTGAGGTTTTGGTCGACAAATACAAGCCGCCGAGTCGACCAGGCAATCCTTGATGAGATTCCCAGCAGCAAAGGGTTTCCCAGCTTATCCAATTCTCAGCGATCATTTGTAACTTGCGCACAAACTTTGCCCACCTGTTTCCTGCTCGTACCATGCCAAAAAAGAACATACAATTAATTTTGTACAATCCTGTTTTTAAAACACTTTTCTCACTTTAACAATTAATTGTTTCATTAATTGAAACTCAAATAAAAAACTAACAAAAAAAGATTGGTTTTAGATGCGTTTTCCCCCAGTTCCGCTGAAAAGGACAGCGGTGTGTGGTCACAAAATAAATTTTTATCTATTGCAATATTTGCGTACAGCGGCATGGCGAGGCTCTGCGGGCGGTCTGCACGGCCAGCTGGGCGACACGTCTCGGCCACTGCGACAACACGCGAATTCGCCCGAGGCGCTGGCCGCGGGCGATCGCGGGCACTAGCTCCCCAGGGGCACAGTTTGGACGAGCCTGAACTAGACATTTGCATATACCCTGTCATATAGGTAATCCAACCGTTAATATTTTTACGACTTACAGGAAATTGTGTTCAGATATTGCATATAAAATGGCTCTGAGCACTATGGGACTTAACAGCTATGGTCATCAGGCCCCTAGAACTTAGAACTACTTAAATCTAACTAACCTAAGGACATCACACAACACCCAGTCATCACGAGCCAGAGAAAATCCCTGACCCCGCCGGGAATCAAACCCGGGAACCCGGGCGTGGGAAGCGATATTGCATATAAACACATAATAAATTTAAGTACATTCAGATGCATATAAATACGTAATATGTTATGTTGAATTAAGGTTAAACAAATAGGTTTCAAATTTGTGAAAAACATTGCTATGACGGAATTTCTTGAGTACATTGTGAAATTAAAATTGCCAATAAACTTGCCACATTTTTAGTCGGCACTTTAATCTTACTATCTTAAATAAATTCATAATAATAGATTAATTAAATAATAATTTAAAAAAGGTCAAACTAAGCAGTAATCCTACTCGCGACGAAGCACGAGAATGGAGATTCGGTTTCAAGTTACACGCCTGGTTCAGCGCGGCGTGCTGGACCCAACACGACGAGTTTGACCACAGTTCGGCGACCAGGGACCAGCGCGGCGAACTGATCCTTTCAGACGGGTTGAGCATGTCATGAACATGCTAGTCGCTCTGAGCCAATCGTCACACAGCTCTAGCTGGCAGTCCAGACGCCAACTTAGTCCCCTATTCCGTTCATTTCGCCATTTAGAAGTTCACTACCATAAGCGCGAGAAAGTATGTGCAATTTCCCTGCACCGCTTGTTTAGTTATCTTTTTCTGTTTACGGAACGTAAGTCCATTCATTTACAATGAGAACGGTACAAGGCGTAACGTTATCAACGATGATATTACTTCTGTTAAACAGACCAGTAACGTTATTTAAGCCAAATAACGTTATTTCTTTATGGTTGCCCTACTGCGTTACGTTCTGGAACGTCGAGAACGGCAAATGGCGTAAGGTTACCAATGATTATGTCATTTCCGTACCACAGTCTGGTAAGGTTATTTAAGACAAATAACGTTATTTCTATTTGGTTACTTTTACGTTACGTTCTGGAACGTAATTCAATTTAGTTTTACCAATAATGTTATTTGACATAACGTTACATAGCCTTGATCCTCAATTCCGTACCAGTCCGCGGTAACGTTATGCAGGCCAGTTCCGTTATTAGTTACTTGGTACGAAACGTAACGCGAACGCGAAAAAAATCGTTCCAGCCATTCGTTAAGTTACACACCCATGCAGAACAGTAGTAGGACGTACCGAGTACCTCAGCTTTCCTCCTCACAACGCTTTGCTGGCAGTATCTGTAAAACTCCCTTCCCTGTGATGCTGCTGTTTTTCGCAGCTGTGTCTGTTGATTCATCGTCTGTTGTTTCAGTCGTGCATGATAATGCCTACTCTCTGTCCGAATCTACGCCGAATGATGTTAATTATTTGCTCGTCCTTCAAAGTATCTCGCCTGCAGCAGTCAGCACAAATTTTTTGCCACGATACGCGACCTTTCTAGGCTTCTAACGTCACTACTTTAAAAGCTGTGTAACGACAACAAAGGGCAACGAACCACATGCTGCAGTGGTTAGCGTTTTAGGATAGTACCGCAGAAGTCTCGGGTCTGATTATCGGTGATAATCTAAATTTTTATCTTTGGAAGAAAGCCGATTCAACCTTGTGAGGCCAGCTGTAAAAGACGATAGAATGTAAGAGCAGCGAAATTGAAGCACAAGTCGACGAAGTAGCTATTTGTTGAATGGAGAGCATCAGGCTGAGTGACACGAAACGCTTTCTTATTAGCAGCAAAAGCGTCACCCTTTAGGATTTATATCTAGCAGATGTGGTGGCGGGAGGAAGGGAACCATTTTCTTGCATATTTCTGTCAGTGGAATGAAAATATTGCAGAAAGTGCTGTCTACTAACACACTTATCACTGTCTACAATTTGTGTATTTTACGTCTTTTGCTGACTCATTAAGGATCGTGTCCCTCCTTCCTTTATTTGCACTCCAGTGACTCACTAACATTTTCGTGCACCTTCCATGCCTTCTCTGTCGGCACTATTACACCTTCCGTTCTCATTGTCAGTAAATTTAATGACTGACATCGCTGTAACCTGGACTCTGCGTGCGGGCTGACCCGCGGACTAATAAGTGATACCTGTGTGTCAGAAACTGCCCATCATTGCCTTAGGGGCTCTGCTTACGGACTTATTATGTGCCGGCCATGTGGCCGAGCGGTTCTAGGCGCTTCAGTCCGGAACCGCGCTGCTGCTTCGGTCGCAGGTTCTAATCCTGCCTCGGGCATGGATGTGTGTGATGTCCTTACGTTATTTAGGTTTAGGTAGTTCTAAGTCTAGGGGACTGGTGACCTCAGACGTTAAGTCCCATAGTGCTCAGAGCCATTTGAACCATTTGAACTTAGTTTATAAATTACGACTGAATACAGCCCCTGGACTCTGCCCTTGGTTACCACTTGACTCTGTATATGGTTATGTTGTGCATTGTTTGTGAGCGTAACTGAAAATTGGCGACAAACAAAAAAGACTTTTAAAATGGGCTCTGCTATGGCTAATCTGTTAGCGCAACAACAGTTTCAACTGACCGTGCTACAATAGCAATTAGCAGCGCAAGAAGAGTTGCACCTCCAGCAGATAGACGTAATAGTCTGTTATCATTTTCGTCACCGCCGACTCCACCGTTTAACCACAGGAGGAATCAGAAGAGAATTGGGACACGTATCTTCGCCGCCTAAGGGAACACTTCACAGCATTTAAGGTGGTACACAGCGAACTACAGCGAGGGTTTTTTTATGGTTATTTAACCCTGAATTTTTCCAGTTACAGAAAAGTTTTCACCTTAGCGGACCCAGTCACCCTGCCTTTTGAAGAGTGGTGTAATTTATTAAAAAATTGTTACAGTCAGCAAAACAATGTATTTTTAGCACGACTGCGGTATAATATGTACAAAAAAAATGATTCTTCAGTTTTCCAGGGTTATTGGTTGATTGGACAGTACACCGGTGCATTGGCGGTTCATACTCTCCTGCCGTCACAATATTTTGGTAATCGTAACGTGCTCTGACGAACCTCCAGAACGGTCTAGAATAGCAGGCATCACACCAATATCCTCGTTTTATCGCTGCTCAGTAACAATTGGTCCAGTTAGCACGTATCGAAGAGTTCATGCTATAGTCATATGCACAATATCGTTATTCGTATATGGCAGATTTGAATCTGAGGGCGATGTTTTCATGAATAGAACTTCTAGCCGCTGTGGAGTTCGTAAAATCTGAAGACCTTTAACTTTTATAAAGAATTCAGCTATAGAAATTTCCGGATCTTCTTGTTTCTGTCCTCACCATTCGGTTGCTGTCGGACTCAGTACGATCTGTCACGAACGTTCTTATTTCGATTCAATTGATTCAGGAAGTCTTTATTGCTAAAAAAAAATTTTACCTTCTAAAAGTTTACTAACGGACGTACTGAGTCATAACATTAATATCTGGATTTAATCGTAACGCGATTGGTTTGAAAGTCTCCCGAAGCCTACGCTCTCTATCTGTTCCACACAAATTTAGTTCTCGCAATTTACGACTCGAGCATGTACGGTTTCTCACTTATCCGACATATTACCGATGATAAGTTCCGGATAACTGTAAGAGCTCTGCCGGCCGGTGTAGCCGAGCGGTTCCAGGTGCTTCAGTTTGGAACCACGCGACCGCTACGGTCGGAGGTTCGAATCCTGCCTCGGGCATGGATGTGTGTGATGTCCTCAGGTTAGTTAGCTTTAATTAGTTTGTAAGTTCTAGGGGACTGATGACCTCAGACGTTAAGCCCCATAGTGCTCAGAGCCATTTGGACCATTTGTAAGAGCTCTTTCAAGGTTGTATCGCTTTATTACACAAGGTCAGATGTAAAAACTCCTTAAGTACAGGACACTTATCCAGATATCTACCCTTACCCTCAACGAGTAATCCATATTCTGATCTCCTCCAATGCACTGAACGTATCTCACGGTTAGTACCAAATGCGATCCGCTGTAACATGAAAGTTGTATATCTGTTGGAGACTGGTAATACCCAGTCTGAAAACAATTAGGTTAGTATTTCCTCGTAGAAGCTGCTTTGGTATTCTGCTGTAAGTCTGACTCATATAAGTCACGTCATGTACTATCTGATCAAAAATTTGCGATCACCCCTTAGTAAGGCGAAACTGCCAGTATTACATATAAAAAAAAGGGAGTGAGCATTGTGTTGTTAGTTGAAAAGCAGTGACAGCAGAATATGTAGGTCAGGAGAGATTAGTGACTTTAAACCTGAGCTAGTTATTGGATTTCACCCATCATGGAAATTGCAACTGTTGAAAAGCTGACAAAGTCGACTATTGGTAATGTAATTGTGAAGTGGAAACGCAAAGGAACATACGCAGATAAACCAAAAATAGCAGACCTCTTGTAGTGAAGGACAGGGACCGTCGAACATTGCTGAGGTTGGTAGAAAATACCGTGTAAAATCAGCGCAGGGTATCACTCGTGCTACCAGCCATCGTGCTAGCACAATGACTGAGCTCAAAGAGTTAAAATGAGTGGGCTAAATGGTCGTGCACCTCCTCATACGTCACACATTTCTAAAATCAATGATAAGACACGCTTCGGGTGATGCAAAGAGCTACAACACTGGACAGAAGATGACTGGAGAAGAGTGATTTTGAGTGATGAATCACGCTGTACCCTGCGGAAATCCAATGGAAGGAGAACGTTATGTGCCATTATGTGCATTGCCAACAGGACATCGTGGTGTTACAATATGAGGAGTCATTTTCATGGCTGGCGTGTGTTCCTCTTATCGCTCTTAAGGAAACGATAAATGCTGACGTCTGTGAACACATTTTACAGTTTAGTGTGCTGCCTAAAGTGGAGGAATAATTCGGAGACGATAATATCAGCATGAGAATGCACCCTGTCACAAAGCAGCATCTGTGAGGCAATGGGTTGTGGACAGTAACATTCCTGAAATGGAGTGGCCTGCCCGCAGTACCGACCTGAACCCAATGGAACACTTTTGGGATGAGTCACAACGTCAATTCGCTCTGAACATCAAAGTCCAACATCAATACCTTCTCTGATTTTAATTTTCAGAAATCATGGGCTACCATTTCTCCACAGACGTTCAGACAACACATTGAAAATGTCCACAGCAGAGTTGAAGACTTCATAAAGGTGAATGTTGGTCACACCCCGTATTAATGTCCACTAACAGAAGTGCAGATGGATCTCCTCGGGTAGCTGTGCACCTTAAAGAGATACTGCCGTCATTCTGGGTGATGTGCCGGCCCCAGGTTGAATCCACCCGGCGGGCTAACGACGAGGGACGGTGTGCCCGACAGCCTAGATGTGGTTTTCCGTTTGGATGAATAACAGGCTTGTACCCAGGTACCGCCTCAGTTACACGATTCGCAGAATCTTCGAAAACGTTCTCATACTTTAACGTGGATAACACTAGACGCAGACGGATGGGGGGCGCTCGGATTCCGTCCCTGATGGTAAGGGATGGCTGCAGGAAACGCATACCGCCAGCCTCTACCATTTACATACCGAATGCAGATTAACATGCCTATCCCATAAAGTTTCGGGATTGGGACAGGAAAAGAAGGAGAGTAGCTGTCAGTTGCAGACAGTGTGTATTCCACTGAAACTGCTTTTAGGTTGCTCTGATGCTGTAAAGCGTGATATGACACGTCCAAAAAGAACTCATTTTAGTAGCTTCTACATCTGCACAAAATTCATAAATGTATGCGAACTACAGTCCTCAAATGAGTAAAGTGGCAATCAGTAAGCTGTGTCGGTAGATGCCTTATGCACTATGTGATCAAAATTATCCGGACACTTGGATGATATTGACTTTAAAGTTCATGTCGCCCTCCATCGGTAATGCTGGAATTCAGTATGGTGTTGGCCCACCCTTAGCCTTGATGACAGCTTCCACCTTCGCAGGGATACGTTCAATCAGGTACTGGGAGGTTTGTTGGGGAATGGCAGGCCATTCTTCACGGAGTGCTGCACTGAAGAGAGGTATCGATGTCGGTCGCTGAGGCCTGGCACGAAGTCGGCATTCCAAAACATACCAAAGGTGTTCTATAGGATTCAGGTGAGCACTCTGTGCAAGCCAGTCCATTATAGGGATGTTATTGTAGTGTAACCACTCCGCCACAGGCCGTGCATTGTGAACAAGTGCTCGATCGTGTTGAAAGATGCAATCGGCATCCCCGAATTGCTTTTCAACACTGGGAAGCAAGAAGGTGCTTAAAACATCAATGTAGGCCTGTGCTGTGATATTACCACGTAAAACAATAAGAGGTGCTAGCCTCCTCCATGAAAAACAGACCACAGCATAACACCACCGCCTCCGAATTTTACTGTTGGCACTATACACGCTGGAAGATGATGTTCAGCGAGCGTTCGCCATACCCACACCCTGCCATCGGGCCGGCCGTGGTGGTCTCGCGGTTCTAGGCGCTCAGTCCGGAACTGCGCGACTGCTACGGTCGCAGGTTCGAATCCTGCCTCGGGCATGGATGTGTGTGATTTCCTTAGGTTAGTTAGGTTTAAGTAGTTCTAAGTTCTAGGGGACTGATGACCACAGATGTTAAGTCCCATAGTGCTCAGAGCCATTTGAACCATTTGAACCTGCCATCGGATCGCCACATTGTGTACCATGATTCTTCACTCCTCACAACATTTGTCCACTGTTCAATCGTGCAATGTTTACGCTCGTTACACCAAGCGAGGCGTCGTTTGTCACTTCCCGGCGTGATGTGTGGCTTATGAGCAACCACTCGACAGTGAAATCAAGTTTTCTCACCTCCCGCCTAACTGTCATAGTACTTGCAGTGGATCCTGATGCCGTTGGGAATCCTTGTGTGATGGTCTGGTTATATGTCTGCCTATTACACATTACGTCGCTCTTCAACTGTCGGCGGTCTCCGTCAGTCAACAGACGAGGTCGACCTGTACGCTTTTGTGCTGTATGGGTCCCTTAATGTTCCACTTCACTATCACATCGGAAACAGTGGACCTAGAAATGTTTAGGAGTTTGGAAATCTCGTTTACAGACGTATGACAGAAGTGACACCCAATCACCTGACCATGTTCGTAGTCCGTGAGTTCTGTGGAGCTCCCTATTCTGCTCTCTCACGATGTCTAATGACTACTGATGTCGCTGATATGGAGTGTCTGGCAGTCGGTGGCAGCACAATGCACCGAATATGAAAAACGTATGTTTTTATGGGTGTCCGTATACTTTTGATCACATATTGTGTTTCAGTTTCACACGCTGAACGATTTAAACTCCTTAATGTGTGCAAACGTGAAGACCATTATACGTCAGTTTCCGCTGACGGGACTTGCAATGGTCTACACTACTGCCACCAGCATCTAACTATACCTGTACAGTTACGCAGGTACACGTCTGGAATCATGCAGGTTTATTATTCTCGGCTGCCAGAAACATAATAAGAATAACCCTCCACCGATGTCAGTAAGTTTTTCCATTGCAACCTATTCAATGTGAAGGTCTATCTCAATTCAAAATTTTACTCTTATGATTGTGTAAATCTGATTTTCTTGAAAGATGTTTGTTGCACTGTTGTACGATATTATGTATATGTCTTCTTATTATGAAACAGGAGTTGTGGCATCTTTCTTAGTAGCAGCCGGTTCTAAATTTGTGCACCGATAGCTGCTACAGACGGTTCACGACGGAATGAAGCAATTAGGAGCAGTCCCATCCATCTCTACATTGAGTATGATTGCAGTAATTATTTCTCTGAAGGGAAATGGAGAGTATATATCTTTGATCGTTATTGTTATTCTATTGGTTTAAGACAGTCTGTTTTTGGTTGCTGTAATTTGAATCTATGATGACAGCACACAAAGTGATGACAGTTGATACAGAGGGATGACAGTTGATATAGAGGGCTCTATGAATCATGGAAAGAGGCTTGTTTCCAAGGAGATAGCAATAAACATAACGAAGGACGATTTGCTTGCATGGTGTTCAGACATCTCAGTAGTTTCACAGCTTCCTCTGAACGCTTAAAGTGCAGCCCTATAACGTACAGCAAAACGATGAACAGCCATTTACCATGGAATTCGACGGAGTGATGACGGAATTATTTACAATAATAAATGGTTCAAATGGCTCTGAGCACTATGGGACTTAATATCTGAGGTCATCAGTCACCTATAACTTAGAACTACTTAAACCTAACTAACCTAAGGACATCACACACACCCATGCCCGATGCAGGATTCGAACCTGCGACCGTAGCGGTGGCGCGGTTCCAGACTGAAGCACCTAGAACCGCTCGGCCACTCCGGCCGGATTTACGGTAACATTCTGGAATAGCTTCGAAGACTGGTAGGAGAGCAAGGAGTAAGAGTATATTTTAAGGGGCGAGAAAATTTGAATTGGATTGAACCGATCCTACTTAGATCAGATATCAGAAATATTGAGGACCATTGCGGTTATCCTCCAAACTTTGGGTGACAACACCAACATCATGCACCCGATATAGAAGTGAGCACAGTTGTGCCATGCGTTCTGCATCTCCGCTTGTAGACCGGATGCCTTAAAATAATTCTCTTTTGAAATAAAAGTATGAAAAATGTTCTTATTTATTCACTTAAATGGAAAACATACATATTACAGTTTTTTTATTGAGAGAACGATGCTGGTCACTGAATCTACAACTTGTTATATGCTCCAAATTCTACAAGTAAGTAGTTCGACTCGGCAGGAGTGGCAGAAGGTTTATTGATTTTGCAACATTCACCACGTATGCCTACATCAGTGCACTGCTCTGTTGACCTATCCTCATCTCCACGTTCCTCCAGGTATTTTACAGCGTCTTTGGGAACAGACTTCACTTGTGGCTGCCAGCGACTCAATCTCTCAGTAGCAGTAGGTAACGCTCGATATAAACCTCACAAGGTTTCAACAGTAGAATGCTGTAGACGCTTGCACTGTGCAGAGGCTACTGTCTTAGAAATTTTCTTCAACGCGTTTGACCGGCACACACTGACCAGAGATACTGGATGACTAAAGAGATAGGTGACAGAAAACAGATAATCTGTACTCAGCATAGACACAATACACTGTGTGTCCCAGTTCCGTTAGAACTCCTTGTGTGATATCCCAAACGGCAATGCTATGTCGTGGCGAGTTGCGGCGTTACGCTCCTCGAAGTTTCAACAATATCTGTGTAGATGGTCAAAGCCCTAGCACTGCTGCAGCAAGCGTCCTGCTCGTGCCCGCGAATGCCACAGTATGTGTCTGACACCCGTCGGAAAATGTCGGTGGAGAAGAGAGATAATAACGAGTTTTATATTTATGTCTTGTGCTTGAGGGCGAGAAATCTTCGAATTCGACACAAATACGGCACGCATGATCCTGGTCGCTCCTCCACGACAACGCCTCAGTGCAAAAAGTGAAGATCGTGTGCGAGTTTTTGGCCAGCAAACGGATCGCAGTCCTGGATCACCAACCGTATTCGCCGGATTTGAACTCAGCCGACTTCTGGTTTTCCTGAGATTGAAGCTGGCAACGAAAGTACCCCATTACGACGCAATTAAAGACATCTAAGAAAATTGCATTTTGGTAAAAAATGCAATTCCAGAAAATGACTACAGTGATCGCTTCAAAAGACTTTTGGAGAGACTATTTAGAATAAATGAGCTACCTCCACTAACCTAACCCACCTCCTCCTAGGAACTATACATAAGTCTTATTTAAACTATTACAAGAGTACCACCATCAATTTTGTTAGTATGTAAGTCCTATTTAAACAATTACAAGCAATACCACCATCAATTTTGTTAGCCATCCTCTTGGAAAATTTTGCTGACCAGAGTTGGAATGTGTCGCCCCCACTAGAGGCTGCTCATTTAATTCGAATATAATTTCTATAAATTTGTTTAAATTTGTTTAAATGTGTT
Source organism: Schistocerca nitens (assembly GCF_023898315.1). Taxonomy (NCBI): domain Eukaryota; kingdom Metazoa; phylum Arthropoda; class Insecta; order Orthoptera; family Acrididae; genus Schistocerca; species Schistocerca nitens. The sequence continues at coordinate 346,100,985 of NC_064618.1, read as the reverse complement.
ATCTACCTACAGCATTAGTGTTGTGTTACCACTACAAGTGGCTGAGATACCGGTTGCTGTGTTACATACAGTATAGTCATTGGGAGAACTTAATTGGCCTACAGTACAGGTGGGAAACTTTAAACTGAGGTTTGCAGTTGATCAAAACGTGTATATTTAATAGGATCGTCGCATGTGCTCAATGACTGCAGGCATGCAGTAATTGGTTTTCGATATATGCTGGAGAGAGATGTGGTGAAAATCTTATCAAGTTGTCTATCGGATGTAGTTATTGGAGCTTTTATAGTTGGTGATATATCTCTGTTGGATGGTACAGAATAACGAATATAGATGTGAATGGACACGATATGTAGTTCTTGTATGTAGTTTGGGAGGGCGCACCGCACTACTATAGAAAAAATCATTGTCCTAGCAGTTCCGGTTTCCATCGAATGGTTAAAACACTGTCCTGTAGCAGCAACGCAGCTTAGCCTGTTTCAACATGGGTTGCAGAAGGTGGTAAATATATTTTCCCCCGACTCCTACTCAGTTGCGATTTAAATTGGAACGATCAGATTCGTAAAGCTGGAGAAATGCCTGCAGTTGCATGTGGGCTAACTAAAACAAGGTTGGGATTTTATTGTAGCAGACTGGCTCGAGAAAGGTGAGTCGTTTCGAGATATGAGAGTGCCATAAATATGATTCACAAGTGGCTGTAATAAAGGACTTCTCCATAGGATCCTACGCAGGTATGTGCTTGAGTGCGAGGATTTAATTCAAAATCGGATATTGCATTTCTAGCGGATAGCACTAGAGATCTGAACAGCAAGTGTCTAACATTCTGCGTGGTGTCTGTTTGTTCTAAGTCGTGTCTCCCTGCCACTTTCGCGCAACGACGCTATGAGCGTGTTTTTTAGGGAATGACTCGTTTGAACCTGGGACCTGTTGCTGGAAAGGAGACGCCAGACCACGCATGACATGTAAAGTTCAGAAGAGTTCCGTGAGACTAGCGATGATATAATAAAATACTTAATGATTTCAGCGTCAGCTCCACGGCACTCCCTGTAAAAGAATCTTAATACTAACTAAATTTAGTGGAAGGGTGAAAGGTGGCTACACTGAGCCACAGCGCCAGAGATCGCTAGAGAGCATTGTTCCGCCGCCTCCACTGGCAGTGATTATTGAGTACTCATAGTGGGCAGTGCTTGTCCAGGACTCGTGGTAGTCAGTTCGTGTTCAGATGTGCTAGTAGGGAGTGCTTGCTGATATGTGATACTGAAAAGTTCTTGTTGAGATGTCGTAATAGCGAGTCGGTGTGGAGATATATTGTAATGATTAGAGTGATTTTGGTCAATATATGAAGGTAACGAAACTTGATTTATTTTTCATTATTTCCATGTTTTAAATAATGCGTCATTACAGGTTCAGTCAACAAAGCATCTGGCTTGTGTTCTTGTATTAGAGTGTAATTCTGGTTTTCTTGAGTAATTATGGTATTTTTATTTTCTTTAATTAATTCAGTATAAATGATAATTAAAATTTCTTGTGTTATTGAAGAAGAACCGTGCCAGATGCGTACGTTGAGTCATACTTCCACACACAGAACAGTTACACTTGTGCTTTGGTTTCGTAGGTTTTTATAGTTGCTGGGGACTTAATTAATTAATTGTGTTAATGAAAATTTCCATTTCATTCTTTGTTATTGTTCTAAGCAGTCAGATAGCGTAATAATACTAGTCAGGGCCAACCGTTTACGAGACTTCGTAATCGGACAGACAGCTACTGTAACAAAAAATTAAAATTATTTGCATTTCATAATAATTAAGCCCCCATGTACGTGGCGACCACTGCTTCGGATCGTCCCTTAGAATTCTTCTGATTGTAGAAATAGTAGACAGTAGGATTGTTGTAGTAATTTGTAGTTTAGTAATTGTAGTCTATATTGCATGTGTAGATCTGGTAATTGTCATTCTTCTAATGGTATTTTTTTTTTTTGCAAAATTTCATTTCTGTTGTCTTGTCTATGGGTTTGACAATTAGTGCAATTATTTCAATTGTTCGATGATCGTGTTTGAGGGAAACATCTCGTGTGAATGGTATTGTTGATGATAAAGTGTCATTGTGTGTAATTTTTTTTATAGTGACGAGTTTTGTATATTTTGTAAATGATCACGCGATCAATGAAAAAGGCAAAAATGATGGCTAGTGAGAATGACGAAATTGTTAACATGGCGAACTCGCCAACAGAGGAAAACAGTATGATGGATAATGAAGTGGAAAACAATGTAATAAGTCGGGAAAATAGTCCGGAACCATTTCAAAATTTTTCTCAATCAGAAAATTCACAGAATAAGAGATTAACGACAGAAGATTCTGTAAGAGTATCGAACACAGATAGCTTTACAGCTATGACGAAGGAAACTGGTTTTGCGAGAAATGTTAGGGGCGAAAAGAATTTCGAACCAGATCATCCGGAACAGTTGATGAGTGCAATATTAAATTTGGGATCACAGTTACGATCTGAATTAAAAACAGAGATGGGAACTTTGGCAACACGGTTAGACTCACAAATGGAAACACGGATGGGAACAATGGAAACTCGGTTAGGATCTGAATTAAAAACAGTGGCAACACGTTTAGAAACAGAGTTGGAAACAATGGAAACACGGTTAGACTCACGAATAGGGACATGTTTCAAAAATATGAAAGATGAGTTAAAGAAAGAAATCAGAGAAGAAGTACAACCGATTTTGAATTCTCACAATAATAGATTAATTGCAGTAGAGATTAGACAAAGGGAACAAGATAGAGAACAGGAAGAAAGACATCGCGTGATAGTACAAAAATTTTCAGAGTTAAATTTACAACGTGCACATGATAAGGAAGAAGTATTTGAAAGAATCGAGGAATCCGTACCAAATGACTTAACGCAACAGTGTGAACAGTTAACTACTAAATGTGACAATACCGAAACCCGAGTCGCGACACTTACGGAAGACGTAAACTTATTGGAAAGAGATGAGGAGATTTCAGATAAATTGACAAGTCTTAGTTTAAAGGGGGACAGAGATTCGGATGATACAGCTCCATTGCCATTTGCGGAAACTGAAGAGTACCCGAACATAAATAAACATGTTGAAAATCAGGGAAAATTTAATGAACGCGTTAAAAGGGAAGTTGAGGCATTACGGAAACAAGTCAAACAAATTGAAGGCGAAATCGTAGGAAAAGACAGCAAAAGAAATTTAGAATCACAGATACCAGAGGGGTTTGAAGAAAATAATTTGTTTCGTTTACGGGATGCAACAAGAGAGCGCCAGGTGCGCGAACTTGACAATAATCGTCATTGTGACTGGGACAGACGCGGTAGGTCTTTGTCGCCGCGAGGCGGAAGCTTTGACTATAAACACTTTTTGACTGTTCGGAAATTTAAGATCTTTTGCAATTCTAGGAATGACATACGTCCATGTTCATGGTTGGATCGATTTACGTTCGCACTTCCGCCAAATTTGCTACTAAGTCACAAACTGAAATTTATGTGCAGCTATTAAAGTCCTCAGGGGATTCACTACACTAAGTGAATATGTGTCGTAGCGCTCACAGGGCCCCGAGCTGTAGTGGTGCTATTTCCCTTTTAGTTTTCTGCACCGCTGCTTACTCTTTCACTATTCTTTGCATCTATAAAAAACAATTCTTCTACTATCCATCTATCTAGACAGTAGGTAAACAATAACCGGATTTGACTGTTTTACCCAAAAGTGACTTCGGAAATTACCGTTTGGATTTACTATATTTTCTGCAGCATTCATTCGTAGCTTAAATGAAATTTTACCTGTTTATCTTCGTGACAATATTACTTCATATGTTGACGATATTCTTATTGCTAAACGTTCTTGGAGTGAGCACAACAAAATTTTGGATTCATTATTACGTATTTTTGCAAGAGTTGGCATTACAGTGAACTTGGAAAAATCTGAATTTGGTCGTTCTCAGGTGAAATTTCTCGGTCACATTATTTCTACAGAAGGTATTCTTCCTGATCCAGAGAAATTAGACGCTATTCGTAATTATGCTGTTCCTTCCACAAAACGTGATGTTCGTAGTTTCCTTGGTGTCTGTAATTTTCTTAGACGCTTCCTTACATTGAATGATTTGGCCACACCTCGTTTATACATTTCAGTTATGCGCACTTTGGTCCCAGAAAATGCTTTCATAAATTGCGAGAAAATTGCTACTACGTATTCGAACTGTTCTTGCCAAATGCAAATTATGTCAATAGGCTAAGCCGCCAACGATTTCTCACAGAGCACCGTTGTTTCCTATCATTCCAGTAAAATTAAAGGAGATGGCTGCAGTCGATTTGTTCGGTCCACTGGTTCGTTCTACTAATGGTTTTGCGTACATTTTTGTAGCAGTGGAATTGACATCAAAATATGTGTGTTTTACACCTTTACGCAAAGCAACAGCTCGTTCAGTATCTAATGCTTTCATCAAACATTTTCTTAAAGAAGTTGGTCATGTTGATCAGGTTATATCAGATAATGGATCACAGTTTCGCTCTAAAATTTGGCTTCGTACTCTACGGCGTCGTAAAATTAAACCAATCTTCATTTCACTTTTTCACCCTCAATCTAACGCTTCAGAAAGATGGATGAAGGAAATCAATAAATTGTGCCGTCTTTATTGTCATCAGAATCACAGAACTTGGGATCAGTATCTTCATATTTTTCAAAACATTCTGAATGAATTTCCTAATGACTCAACTTCTTTACCGCCTCTATTGATATTAAAAAATAAAGTACCAACAAATCGCATTTCTGAAATCGTTCCTTTTCCGCCTTCACGGAAACTGCGGCATTCTGAAGTTGTCAACCTGGCTCTACGAAATATTGCATCTGCGGCTGCTAGAAGAGAGAAATCAGCTAAACGTCCTGGTCGTTTAAAAATTTTGTCAGTTGGTCAAAAGGTGTTAATTAAGTCTCATCGTTTGTCTCATAAAGAAAAAGGCTTGTGTCGCAAATTTTTTCTGCTTTATAACGGTCCATATAGGATTCGCAAAATTATACATGATAATACTGTGGAAGTAGAAACTCTTAAATCTCGGCGCTCTAAGGGAATACATCATATATCGAACGTAAAAATTTTTGTGGAATGACAGACTTTTGAGAAACCAACAGTTATACGTAAACAGGTGGAGAATGCAAGGATACCGCGCCGTGTTCCGGCGGCGGCAGATACTCAAAGCAACAGTGAAGTCTACGCGGCGCACGAGGCAGTCGTTGACCACAAACAATCACTTCCTACGTCACGCGCCTACAGCTGATCGAGCGCTCAGTGCGAATGCACTGACAGACGTAAACAAATACACAGTCTAATTTCTCCGACTAAATTCTGTATAAAGCTATAAGGACTTCATAAATTATGTTATTAACATTCAGTATTTTTCAGGATACGGTTGTATAAAATATTTAAGACCTTCAGGTAAATTCTATGTGTGTCCAACGTTAAGAGGACTTGCTATGGAGAAAATTTCAGGAAGAATGTAATTTAAAAAAAAAAAAAAAAAAAGAAGTAAAAAACAAAAAGGTAACGATTAATTGAGTTTATTTTTCAGGTAACATATTTCCACTTAGGTACGTACTTTAGACGTAATTTGCTGCTCGCGATTACGTGATTCATACTTTGTGCTAAATTTCATGTTCTATGAATTTACTAGTGAAGCGACGTGCTTGCGCACATTAACTGATTTTGACAATGATTGACTAATGAACAGGGTTGTTATTTGTATATATTATGCATTGCTTGGCTGCACTGCTTTTTCACTGATGTCACATTTTTTTATTATGTGCCTGCTGTGCTTATTTATTTAAATTGTAATTGTCACCTGATTAATTGTGCTGATATGGTTACGTATGTAGGTTACACTTTGTGATTTCTCTGCTTGCGCCTTCATGTTTACTTATTAAGATTACATATAAACATTTATTTGCTTATGCTGATATGATGCTAATGACTTGTTTATTACGTAAGATATATGTTTGCTGCTGTGCGTATGGATTGCATATTTACACATTTCTGTTTTGTTGTCATAACTACTCTTCAATTTAGTATATAGAAATGCTGATATACTGTGTACAAATATAGAGTTTAGGTTACACTGTGGTATTAATTATAGATTGTTCGCTTGGCAGAGCCTCGTTGTAGGAATTGTGATGCATCCACTTGTTGACATTCAGTTCTGTACTGGTATATTTACTCGCTATTGCATGTTTTGCTTATGCTCAGTGCCTTATATTTTTAAGATAAGAAAATGAACTGCTATAATTCGACGAACGACATGAGTACAAGAAACTTCATAGAAGTCACATGAGCTGAGGTTTTATGGAAGCTGTATAAATTTATGCTAATAGGAAGGAAGCTAACGACATGACATACCAAAACCAGGTTTAGACCATTGACAGTTATTACACTGCATTTTTCGTGAGCAATTGAAATAGGAAGTGACACTTGACACAAAAAATACTCCACATGTTTGCTTCTGCTATGATTCTTGAAGTGGTGTACACACTGTGAAATATTATGATCATTCACACTCCGTAATCGTACTTAATTACTGAGATGTTATTCGAACTAAGTCTGTTAGAGGTCATGTATGCATTTCTTTTATTTAATGATGGACAAGGAACCAAAATGTATCTTATAATTTATAATGAGTAGAAAATTTGGGTCAGATGGATTACACAGAGGTTGTGTGTAGACACTGTGTCTTCGGATTGTATGGGATGATGAATTGAAGTTTGCACTAGAATTTTGTCTGTACTTGTTCGAGGAGACTGACTAGAGGAAAGAGTTGTTATGGAAGTAAAATGATATTGGTGCTGAGGTTTATATATATCGACGTAGTGAAGAGGTATTATTGAAGTATTAAGATTAAGTGATGATTATTGGAGTTTTCGTGGACAAGAGGTAAGGTAAATGATATTGATGATAAGGTTTATATGTATCGACGTATTGAAGAGGTATTAGTGAAGTATTGAGATTATGCTGATGATTATTGGAGTTTTGGTGGATAAGAGGTAAAGTAAGTGAGGAGCATATTTTTTTTTTGTTGGTCCATATGGAACAAGGAGGATGAAGATGGCAGACTAGAACACTCAAGTAGAAGGAAGATTGTCTACACACACACACTTTGTCAAATCACAAAGCAGTATATACTTTTTTTTGAGAGAGGAAGCATTTGTATATCTTGGTACACTGACAGTTGTTCAGCAACCGTACATTTTGATCTGGCTTGGCAAACATTGGTCTTGACATGATGACTATGACGTTGACTTAACTATTATTGACTGTTATACATTGCTGCCACTACTACTTGGTACACATGATGAACATCAAATCTTGGACAGAGTTACATTTACACAGTTAACACTATTCAATTACACAGTGGTACTTAATGTGGATGAAAGATGGGTGAGTGTGTTTTGTGTGTTTTCCTTTCCTAATCCTACCCACCTATCTCCTAAATATTATTTTATTTGTTGGTAGTGGCTTGCACTGACACCCATAAATATTATAGGTTTACTGGTATTTGTGTATTGTAATAGTTAATAGGACAATTATCTGAAATCATTTGTGTGTTTGTTATGATTTGTATGTTTAGTGTAAAAGCATTGTATGTGTATTCAAACTATTGTTCATGCCTGAACTGTCTGATTAGTGATGGTGCTGCACTTTTCAACATGATGTGTGACATTTAGTCATGTTTAATTTCTGCTGATGAACTGTGTGATCAGTGATTGTAAAAATTATGGACTGTTACTTGTACCTTTTCTACGTGATTGGTGCCACTAGGACATGTTTAATTTCTGCTTATAAACTCTGATGAACAGTGTGATCAGTGATACTGAATTTTATGGAACTGCTTCTGCTGAGAAATGTGACTTGTTGCTGCGTGTACCTGCTCAACATTGCTGGGTACCACTGATGGACTGCTTCTACTGAAATGATGTTGCTTCTTGCTGTCTGCACCTGGTCAACATTACTGGGTGCCACTGATGGATTGCTTCTACTGAAATGGTGTTACTTGTTGGTGTCTGCACCTGCTCAACATTGCTGGGTGCCACTGATGGACTGCTTCTACTGAAATGATGTTGCTTCTTGCTGTCTGCACCTGGTCAACATTACTGGGTGCCACTGATGAACTGCTTCTACTGAAATGCTGTTACTTGTTGGTGTCTGCACCTGCTCAACATTGCTGGGTGCCACTGATGGACTGCTTCTACTGAAAAGATGTCACCTGTTGCTGTGTGCACCTGCTCAACATTGCTGGTGCCACTAATGGAACTGCGTATACTGAAATGGTGTTACTTGTTGGTGTCTGCACCTATTCAACATTACTGGGTGCCACTGATGGACTGTTTATATTGAAAAAATGTTACTTGTTGGTTTTTGCACCTGTTGACCATTGCTGGGTGCTACTGCTGGAACTGTCAACTGCTTATTCTTGAGCTATGGAAAGCTTTTATGTGAATATTTGTATAAACTGATTTTTTGTGTATTACTGGTTGTGAAAAGTTATGAGACTCTTACCTGCACATATTCGTCATTGCTGACGCTATTGATTGAATTGTTTAACCACATAATACTTGTGTAAACTATTATGTAAAGTGACATGTATGAAAGAATTTGTATTGCTTACTGTATTCTATATAATAGGTTATTGAAAGGTCAGTGCAAAGCCAAAATTTTATCTAGTTATATGATATTTACGTATTAATATTATCTTTTATTTTTGTCTGTATTTTTTTGACGAATTTGGTGGTATTTTCACCACCAATGCTGGCAAAAATACCATCAAATTCTAGCCGTGGAGGAAGGGCATATGAAAGGTGGCTACACTGAGCCACAGCGCCAGAGATCGCTAGAGAGCATTGTTCCGCCGCCTCCACTGGCAGTGATTATTGAGAACTCATAGTGGGCAGTGCTTGTCCAGGACTCGTGGTAGTCAGTTCGTGTTCAGATGTGCTAGTAGGGAGTGCTTGCTGAGATGTGATACTGAAAAGTTCTTGTTGAGATGTGGTAATAGCGAGTCGGTGTGGAGATATATTGTAATGATTAGAGTGATTTTGTTCAATATATGAAGGTAACGAAACTTGATTTATTTTTCATTATTTCCATGTTTTAAATAATGCGTCATTACAGGTTCAGTCAACAAAGCATCTGGCTTGTGTTCTTGTATTAGAGGGTAATTCTGGTTTTCTTGAGTAATTATGGTATTTTTATTTTCTTTAATTAATTCAGTATAAATGATAATTAAAATTTCTTGTGTTATTGAAGAAGAACCGTGCCAGATGCGTACGTTGAGTCATACTTCCACACACAGAACAGTTACACTTGTGCTTTGGTTTCGTAGGTTTTTATAGTTGCTGGGGACTTAATTAATTAATTGTGTTAATGAAAATTTCCATTTCATTCTTTGTTATTGTTCTAAGCAGTCAGATAGCGTAATAATACTAGTCAGGGCCAACCGTTTACGAGACATAGCGTAATCGGACATACAGCTACCAAAAATTAAAATTATTTTCATTTCATTTAATTAAGCCCCCATGCAAGGTGTTCAAGGCTTTCCTATTTTTAGTTAGCTGGTAAAATAACGTCGAAAAAGCAGTTAAGTTTACCATTGGAAATTTTATTCTACTCACAAAACATTGTTTATAAATTGCATTATTGATAAAACGAAATATTTTAATACAGGATGATAAAAACCAACTGCATTCAACAAAAATGTGAACGAATATTCCCTGAATGGATTTACAAGTTCTACAATGGATCGAAGGATGACCTATGCCATATCACATCTATAATCTAGATTTAAGTTAGGTTCCATAAAAGAGAAAACTATCAAAATGGTCTACAGTGACCCTCAATTATCTTTACTTATCTAACTTGTCGTAAATTACAGTGGCTGATGTGGCTTCTCAATAATTATACAGGGTGTCCCAGCTATCTTGTCCACCCAAAATATCTCTGGAACACTAACAGCTATTGGAAAACGACTTTCACCGGTATCAATGTAGGGCTCGGGCCCATGAATTTACATATTTGGAAACATTCTAAAACGAAAGCATATGTGTTTTTTAACACAAACTTATGTTTTTTTAAATGGACCTCCTATATTTTTTCTTCAGCAATCCATAGCATGACAAAGCACATACACAATGGCGTTGATTGCATCGCAATATTCCCACTACATCCCGAGATATTAAGACGCGAAGTTGACGCTTGAAACACCCGCCATGCGCTGCTAGCGCACGTCCTGAGGCTCAGACGTGAACCTCATGCTGCCCGTAATCGCGATGTGATTGGCATGCATAATCACACTTCCATACTTATCAAGAAGTCCGAAACGAATAATACGGTCTGCTGCCATCCTGCATTAACGTCGTACATTCCAGCAGGTATTTATCCCATAGGCTAGGGGTGATGCGGTTCTGTAACATATCTGTGTACCGCAACGTTAGTCACAAAGTTAACTTCGCTTATCGTTAATCCGTTACTAAAAAGGTAATGCCGTTCAACGTTAAAACTTTACTTTACTGTAGATCTAGCGCAAGTGACAGTTAATCATTCACTCGTAATAGTAAAATTCATGTTGATGGTTTTAGTGAAACGAGCAAGTGGACTAAAAGTTTTACCGTTGTTTAGGTAAAAATGTTTTGATTTGGGAAGTTCAGGTAGGACATAGAAGATGAATGTAAACATGTTTAACCAATTAGTTTTATTATCACATAATTATCAATGTTATGTTTATCTAATGCGTTAAATGACAAATTGTTGCAAACAAATGTTTCTTAACATCACTGGGTAAAATCGCCCTTTGTAGAAACTTCCACTGTGATACCAGCACTACATACTAAACATAGCGTTCACATCTCATGCTCAAAGTGATGCCCATTGGCTTGCATACATAGGGTCACTCTGCGGATGAAGGATGCCCTACTTCTGCGACTACTACGGTCGCAGGTTCGAATCCTGCCTCGGGCATGGATGTGTGTGATGTCCTTAGGTTAGTTAGGTTTAAGTAGTTCTAAGTTCTAGGGGACTGATGACCACAGCAGTTGAGTCCCATAGTGCTCAGAGCCATTTGAACCATTTTTGATGCCCTACTTCGTGCTACTGTCTCCTGTTTGATGGCTGTACGCGCATCAATAATGCGTTGCTTCACGTCCTCTGGTGTTGTTGGTTCATGTTGGTAAACAGCATCCTTCACTGCTCCCCAAAGAAAATAATCCAGCGGTGTAAGGTCCGGAGATCGGGCAGGCCACCTAACTGGGCCACCTCGTCCAATCCACCTACCAGGGAACTTACGGTTCAGAAGTCGTCGTGCTCGTAAGGCGTTATGTGCAGGGCATCCGTCATGCTGATACCACATGACCATTCTCCGGTTCAGAGGTACGGTGTCCAAGAGAACAGGAAGATTGTGTCGTATAAATCTGGAGTATTGTCTGCCATTTTGGATGCCATTTATAAAGACAGGTCCGATAATGGTATCTCCAATAATCCCACACCAAACATAACTTTCCACGGACGTTGATGCTCCACCTGACGGAGCCATTTTGGATTGTCTGCGGACCAATAATGCATATTGCTCATATTGACAATTCCTTTGTTGGAGAATGATGCTTCGTCGTTAAAGAGAACATCTGCAAAAAAATTTGGATTAGTCAGAAGTTTTTGCAGAGCCCACCGACAAAACGTTACCCTATTGCGGAAGTCATTTCCGTGAAGATCCTGGTGTAAATGAACATGGTAAGGATGAAATTTATGACGTTTAAGAATACGCTGTGCACTTGATTTCGACACACCAACTTCACGTTCAATTTGACGTGTGCTGATTTGAGGATTCACAGCTATGGTAGCGAGCACAGAAACTTCAGCACGTTCATCTGTGCGTGTTCTAGGACGATGTCGAGGTCTTGGATTTAAGCTTCTCGTTTCACGTAGACGAGATGTGAGACGACCAAACATCCGGCGCGAAGGCGATGGCTTGTCAGGAAATCGTCTTCTGTACAGTCGTTCTGCCTGAACAGCATTCCGTCCACCTACAACAGGGTACAGTACAGGTATGTAGAGTAGGGTAGAAAACAGACATATTAACTTAATAATCATAATGTTCGCTAACAGTACTATCAACAAACAAGCAATCTCATAACGTATTTCCCGTCAACGTACATTCTCCATAGGTCAGCAGCATTTCTACCATATTTTCATGTGTGTACATTATACTGTACAGTATAAGTTCCACAACACAACGTTTATTCACAATGTGTACTACCTCCGTGCCGTCACTAGATTACTCTGATGCGCGACTACACTGCAAGCGGTGTACTGCACGCCAAAGCAACAACAAATGGGATACTCGGAGGGTGGTGGAGTACAGGAGTTTGCATGGGTCGCAAATCATAAACAAGGCGAAGTGGTAACTGTGACAGTAGTGGGAACTACGTTGGACACTTGACTAGGTAGAGCCAGGCCCTGCGCGACAGGCACAATGGGTCATATAAAGCATTAGATAAACCTTATTTTGAGTGTACAGGATAAATAAGACAACCTGACGGGTGTACACCGATCGGTACTGGTTCATATTGTGTACGTAGATACGTAAAACGTGCAAGAGGGAAACCATTATGTGCTTATGAGAGTTGATGGCAGCAGACCGTATTATTCGTTTCGGACCTCTTGATAAGTATGGAGGTGTGATTACACATGTCAATCACATCGCGATTACGGGCAGCATGGGGTTCAAGCCTGAGCCTCAGGACGTGCGCTAGCAGCGCATGTCGGGTGTTTCAAGCGTCAACTTCGCGTCTCAATATCTCGGGATGTAATGGGAATATTGCGATGCAATCAACGCCATTGTGTATGTACTTTGTCATGCTACGGATTGCTGAAGAAAAAATATAGGAGGTCCATTTAAAGAACATAAGTTTGTGTTAAAAACACATATGCTTTCGTTTTAGAATGTTTCCTAATATGTACATTCATGGGGCCCAGCCCTACATTGATACCGGTGAAAGTCGTTTTCCAATAGCTGTTATTGTTCCAGAGATATTTTGGGTGGACAAGATAGCTGGGACACCCTGTATAACAGAAAAATCATCGCGTTTCAGATTTTAACTTCACATAGCAAATGTGAATACCATGAGCTTTAATTGACGATCGACACTAGTATTACGCAAAACGGGGATGTAACAGATGAGACTTCTGCAGTTCTGAGTGAAGGCTTATGCGCTCAAAAATGCGGCATCGCATGCGTTCATTACCTTGTCGGTGTTTAGGCAGCGTCAGGGAGCGGCGGGCGGCGCAGCTCCTCACGTCTCGTTGTCTCAGAAGCAACTCTCTCCTAACTTCTCCTTACTACAATTTACCGAAGTTGGTTTAAAAAAAGCTATCTGGCTGTGTTTTCAACTGACCAATCAGGGTCTCAATATTAACCTTAAGTTCCGCCTACAAAAATTCTGTCTGTCCGTTGAGAAACGTTATACTTTTCGTGGTGGTGCAATGTTTTTAACGTTTGCAACGTAACAGAGACGCGAAAACGTCTCACACTAGAACTTGCAGCTGGTGTGGCCCTTTTAGTGTTATCGTAAGATCTATACTGTTCTTCTGGAGGGTTCTATCTTTTAACATGGGCTGGGGGGTGGTTCTGGCGGTCGGCTGACGACGTGGGTGTCTGTCCCTTATCGTAGGGCCTCCTAGCCTACACGATTCTGCTTTCGGCTTCTATTCTCGTTTCTCCCCTCGGAACTGCGTCTGTTTCACGGTGGGAAGGTATGACAAGCATTTAGGCGTTCTTGTGTTAGTCTGTGGTATTCCATTTGCTCACTCATTGATCGTATTACTTTGTTTAACTTAATGTGAGGATTTATTCGAAGCTATGTGACATACTGTCGGATTTGCTATCATGTAAGGGTTTTCATAAAAGGTGTTGGATTTGCCTGACACCTTACATATCACCACCCTTCGAACTTACTGTTTGCACTTAAGCTAGGCAATGATTGAATCATTGTCTAAGTCAGTCAAAAATTATTCCTTTACCTCAATTTTGCTGCCTACTGTTCAGCCACATTATTCTGGTTCTTGCTAGTTTGTATTACTAATTTATATTTTTATAGTCTTCCACATTATTCTCAAAAATATGTTTATATTGACAAGAGAAGAATATTTTTACGCTATTATCATTATTAATTTTTAATTATTTTCTTTCTTTATTTAAGTATGAAGTTTGTTTTTTAAGAAGTTGGTTATCGAAAGTGAGGAGTCTTTCACATCGATTTTCTCAGAAATATTTTTTTTTATAAATTTAGTAATTAAGTAAAATCTATTCCTAACACATTTTCTAAATATCATGTACAAGTAAAATGTTTTTGTTTCTAGACACTCATTTCAACATTGTTACACTAACAAATAAGAATGATTTCCAAGAATTGCTTTGACAAAGAAGTATACATACACAAGTATTAAGCTATTATTAAGAATTATTTCCAAGAATTGCTTTGACAAAGAAGTATACATACACAAGTATTGAGCTACTATTCTAACAAAATGGTACAATTGTTAAGAAAAATAGGGAAAACATCCTACAAGATAATTTTTTATTCTTTGTTTTTATAAAGAGAAAATAAGTAAAATATAGTTATTCTTTAATTTTTAAGAGGAGAAAATAAGTGGCATATAGTTTTAGTGTTTTTTATGCCTTACTTTTGTTCATTATATACTGTCCATTTCAGAACTAATGACTTATTTTTATCGATAGTCTTTTTTTTTTTACTTAAGTCCATGGGCAATGCCTGTTATTTTGTAGTTTATTAGCTTTCTGGTGTGCTTAACTTATTTAGTTTGTCACATGTTTCTTTTCCACAATTCCTACATCACATAATTTGATTTCACACATTCACACAATCATATGAATGTTTAAGCATGAGGTTGGCGAATGTTTTAGTACGAAGGAGATGGACTTGAGCGAGATGGATATGGGCAAGTATTTGATGTACAGCTTTGTTCGCCATTCCTTGTCGGCTTTGCAAGTGTGTGTTGCTGTTGTGGGGGCCCCATAATGGAATGGAGCTGTGAGTGCGGTATCTTGTGGTTTACCGGCTTTGTATGCATGAAAGTCATCGTTATGTGTCGCTGAAAGCGGTCGTTTTTCGTTGTGATACTTTGCAGACGACTAGATTACGATAGAATAGGGATTTGGGAAGGTATGTCGTCTATTCTTCACCCATCTTCTTTCTTGGTCTCAATCTTGCGAAACTTCAACTTCTGTTCTTCCTGCTTTTTCTCTGCTTCTTACTTGATTCTTGGTTCTTCTCTGGTCAGGATATGGGAATATTTATTGATAACTGGTCACTTTGAAGTTCTCCTCTTAGTAACAGTTTGATAAATTGTTTGGATGTGTCATTTTTACTTTGTGAAAGTTTTCTTCAGTTTCGTACTGCAGCGTGCTGTTTAATAGCAGTAGTGTGACTTTTACACATATTTTTTTGCCAGTGGTGGCTTGCCCAAGCCGTCTTCTCGTCGGGCCGTTTTTTGTTCGCTCCGCTGAGTCGGGGCATCCCGGGGTCCTCTTGGCCTTCCGTGTTCTGTCCCAGCAGGGTTCCGACGCTCTGTGGTTACGCTTAGTAGCAGATTTACTGCCCACTTCGGATACTTTGTTGGTCTCGCTGTCCTTTCCCTTCTCTCGACGCTTCTGCCTTGCAGGAATCGTGTCTTGCTAATTACGTCCTTTTCTTTCTTGATACTTCTCTCATTGCAACTTGTGGGTCGTTGCACCTGGTTGTTGCTGGAATTTTTACTATGGTTCTTACAAAAAGTTTTACTTATATTCATCTAACATATGTCTAGTACCTACATTGTTTTACACCTTTATAAAAAGCTTTACAAATTTCGGCGCCCTTTCCATGTTACAATTCTAAGATATTTTGTGTCTTAACTTCTACAAGAATCCTCAAATTGGTTTTTTATTTTTGTGTAGTGTCGTGGTGTATAGCATTTTAGTATTTCATGCTGTTAGACTATCTACACTTTATCCCTTCACCTTAATCTATGCTACTGTTGGTGTTATTATTGTTTTTATTGAAACTACTTTCTTTTCCTCACCTTCATCTCTCTTCATTCTTCTTTCTCCTGACGATCTTATCTGCAAAATAAACTTGAAATATTGTGCTGATTATTTACTTGAACTTCTTGAAATTTTTCGTCAATTTCTTTGTGGACTTCTAACATGAGTTGAGGCGATTCCCCCTTTTGTGCATACCATTCTAATTCTTCATCCTCTTTATCTTGCATCATTCTTAATTGCTTGTTTATGACTGGTATTTCTTCTAATTTTAGCTTTTGCTCAAAGAGAAGTGTGACATTCCCAAATGTTACGCTACCTTTCCCCATATCTATTATCGCTCATCTCTCATTTAAAAAATCTGTACCTATAATCAAATCTACAGTTACTTTAGGTATAATCACGAAGTTTGCTTTGATATTTTGACCTTGGGACGAAAGAGTCAACTTTGTTTGTCTCGTAACTTCTGCAGCATTGTTTCTAATAGGACCTCTTACTTTAATCTTATGTGTTTTCAGAACTGGCAATTCCTCATTGACATTACACTGCATGAATAAATTTTCTGAGATCATGGTCAGTTCACTTCCGCTATCAGTTACAATATTGACTGGGATATGCTTTACCATGGCCTTCACAATTGGTTGAATTTGAAAGGGTTGGTTCTGTTCCTCTTCTTCTTGCATCAGCGAATCCTCCACTGAATCATACATGAGTCTCTTCAGGAATTTCCCTTGTGAATTCGAACTTTCCGTAGGATAAGGTTTGACTGCTACTTCTCTCTCTTTTATTTCCTCTTCTCTATTTCTTCCTTCATTTACACTTTCTTCAACATCCTCTACTTTTCCTCATCTTCGTCTATCTTCTCCTTCTTCGTCACTACTTCCACATATTCGCATTTAAATGCTCTAATTATCGCTTCATAACTTCCTTCATTATATATGTTGGGTTGCGTGACCACTAATAACTTATTTTCAACTTACGTCGACTGCGCATTATCTTCATTGAATTCGCTTTCCCTGGTTTCCATCTCAAATAGCTCTGCAATGCTCATTACTTCGTCCTTTCCTCCTACATTTGTTGTGCATGCCTCTGGTAATTCATCTTCCTCATCAGTATTCCCACAATTAATTTCCTCCCAGCATGATATTGTTATTTTCCTGTCTTTGTTTTCATCTGGTACCTGCGGTTTTGTTTCTTCCTTCTTCTCTTCTCATGATAAGGTATTTACTTCTCTGTTCAAGGTGCTGCAATTGTCCTGGGTCGGTGCGTCATTATCTTTGGCATGGGCGCTTAGCTGTAAATTCGAACGTTTTTCGGGGTTTGGTGGTCTTGCCTCCACGTCTTCTATCTGTATTCTCTTTTCTTGCTCCGCTTGTTGATATTGGTTTCTTTGTTGATAATCTGTCGGTCTATTGGTTCTCCAATACCCGTTCCGGTTGTCATTGTTCCCTCTGTAATAGTTGTTACCGTTCCTGGGTGAATTATAGTTATTACCGTATTCTCTTCTAAATCCATAACCGTATTTTTGTTGAAATCTGTTGTCGTTTCTTGGTGCGAAGTTATCACGTGGTTCGTAATTATTGTTTCTTCTTACTGTGTCTTGTGGATTCCACTGCTTTTTGGTTTCGTTTTCACGTGCGCTTCGTCTTTTTCTTGCGTCATCTTCCGAAAATATAAACTCTAGTTCCCTTAGAATTCCTTTAAATGCTTCGACATCATTGCCTCCGCGACCTACTAATGATTACTGGTATTTCAATGGTAACTTCGTCGCGCATAACTTAATCAACTCTCCGTCACTGTATGGTACATCTAAGCATTGATTTTTCTTTGCCATTACTTCGAAAAATTTCACGGGACTCTTCTCTCCTGAATTTTCAAAATATGGGTTCTGTAATAATTCGTACTTCACTCTGTTCTGTGCTTTGCTGGACCAATATCGTGAGAGAAACGTCTCTCTGAAATCTTCCTACGATCGGCATGTCGCTGCAACATTCTGCATGGTTTCTGCGACTGTTCCTGACATGTGTGCGCATATAAAGTCTAATTTGTGTGCTAGCGTCCAGTGTTCTGGTAATCCTACTCGGAATTGATCAATAAAAGTTCGTGGATGTAATGAGTTTCCTTCTCGAAAGTGTTGAAATTTTCTGACTGTGAGGAAATGATCGTTGTTCTTCGTCATGGTTCCATACGAAATTCGCGATTCTTCACCACTTTTGTTTCTGATCATTTCTCCCGTCGTTCTTGGATATTGTCCACTGTAACTTTCTCCTACCGTTGCGTAGTATCGTTGGAGTGGTACGCAATAATTTTCTTCCATCGGTTGTGAACGTGTAGCTGAATGCATTGCACTGTACGCTTCGCAACCTGGCTTTCCATTGTCACGTATTGGTTCGGTATCTTGTCTGGCTAACCTCGCCGCTTCATTGAACAATCCAAACTGCCTTGAAACATACATTTGTGGTTCCGCATGTGTTTGTGGTGGCGTTTGTTCATCAAGAGTTTCGAAACGTGATTGTTGCGGTGCAGGCTGTCTGATTTCACGTATGTTACTTTCCGCCTGTGATTCGAATCGAAAATGCATGATATCTTCGTTAATTTCTTGTTTTTCCGGTGCTGTTACAGATACGGATGTGGTTGCAGACGCAGTGCTTGTTCACTACGCTCTTCAATGATTTGCAACAACTCTCCTCGCAATTTCTGAAATTGTTGCTTCGTTTGCACTTCTATTTTGACTATGCGGTTATCATATCTTTTCAGCGCTGCTTTTGTGATACGTTTGTGTAACACACTGTTTTCAACAATTCCACGCGCAGTACCTGCTGCTTGTCTAGTAATTACGTTTATCTGTTTCTCTAGTTTCTTGACGTCTCCCTAGGTGGTGTTACGTAATGTTTTGATCTCATCCTGAGTGCCATTACGCAATGTTTGTACGTCTACTTGTACCTTGTCAATGTCTGTTCTCAATTTATTGTGACCTGTTGTTAAGTTTCCTATCACTTCTCGAGATTCTTTTGCCCCATCTTCAATATGACTTAGGTGTAACTGAATTTTTTTGTTTTGTTCTTTAATCTCACGCATTTGTCTCGTGGTTTCTGCATTCTGAATTTGAAATTGGTTCGCTATTTCTTTATTTTGCCTTGTCATGGTTTCCGTAATTTGTTGTAATAATTCTGCCAGATTGGTGGCGCCTGTTGCGCTTTCTTCCGACGTCCTACGCTCTGTGTTTTCGCCCAAGTGTTGGTTTGCAACCGATTGCATTGATCTGTGCGGTGACACGTTTCTGCTCGAATTCCTTGTACTCGGTGGTGAGGGAGCTCTGTACTATGGGTTCTACGTATTCAAGACACAAGTTAGAATCCTCATCGACTGTCTCTCTACTTTCCTGCTCCTCTGTCGTATGCTGACCTACGTTTTCTATGCCTTGGCGTACATTATCCTCGTTATGGTGCGTTATCTGTCCTATTTCTTGCGGTACTGCATCGTCTGTTGTACTGTCCTCTATTCTCTGTCCATCTTCGCGCTGGGTCTCTACCTCAATTCGGTCAATGTCTCGATCTGCCATTGCTAATCTTTCCGAATCCCTTATTTTCTGTTTTAAAAGGAATTCACGCGCCCTACTTCGCGTCAACATGCGCTCATACAATCTCACGCGTTTCATAAACTTTTTGCTCACACGACTTGACACTTATTATACCCAAGACTGACAATCCATTCACTTACTTGTTGGTCAGAACCAACTTGTGGACGATGTATCCGCCACCTGTGTGCTTGCGTTGGAGAGAAAACTTAATCCTAACAATATTAAAATTCATAACTTAATGATGCTATTGTCTCTGCTAGAATGTCTCACTTTCTATTGAATACTTTCTTACTATCTATCGCTGCAGCTACTGTTTTTGACTATTTATAACTTTCAGAAAAAAATATTTGTTTAAAAAATTTTTCAACAGGATATATTTCTGACTTAGTTGGGCATGTGGTCGACCTTCAATCATGGTGTTTTACCATCCTGGCAGGGTCGGTATTCTCTAACATTCTGCGTGGTGTCTGTTCGCGCAACGACACTCTGAGTGTGTTTTTTAGGGAATTGACTACTTTGAACCTGGGACCTGTTGCTGGTAAGGAGACGCCAGACCACGCATGACATGTAAAGTTCAGAAGAGTTCCGTGAGACTAGCGATGATATAATAAAATACTTAATGATTTCAGCGTCAGCTCCACGGCACTCCCTGTAAAAGAATCTTAATACTAACTAAATTTAGTGGAAGGCGTTCAAGGCTTTCCTATTTTTAGTTAGCTGGTAAAATAACGTCGAAAAAGCAGTTAAGTTTACCATTGTAAATTTTATTCTACTCACAAAACATTGATTATATATTGCACTATTGATAAAACGAAATATTTTAATACAGGATGATAAAAACCAACTGCATTCAACAAAAATGTGAACGAATATTCCCCGAATGGGTTTCCAAGTTCTACAATGGATCGAAGGATGACCTATGCCATATCACATCTATAATCTAGATTTAAGTTAAGTTTCATAAAAGAGAAAAGTATCAAAATGGTCTACAGTGACCCTCAATTATCTTTAACTACTTATCTAACTTGTCGTAAATTACAGTGGCTGATGTGGCTTCTCAATAATTACATAACAGAAAAATCATCGCATTTCAGATTTTAACTTAACGTAGCAAATTTGAATACCATGAGCTTTAATTGACGATCGACACTAGTATTACGCAAAATGGGGGTGTAACAGATGAGACTTCTGCAGTTCTGAGTGAAGCCTTATGCGCTCAAAAATGCGGCATCGCGTGCGTTCATTACCTTGTCGGTGTTTAGGCAGCGTCAGGGGGCGGCGCAGCTCCTCACATCTCGCCGTCTCGGAAGCAACTCTCTCCTAACTTCTCCTTACTACAATTTACCGAAGTTGGTTTAAAAAAAAAACTATGTGGCTGCGTTTTCAACTGATCAGTCAGGTTCTCAATGTTAACCTTAAGTTCCGCCTACAAAAATTCTGTCTATCCAATGAGAAACGTTATACTTTTCGTGGTGGGGCAATGTTTTTAACGTTTGCAACGTAACAGAGACGCGAAAAAGTCTCACGCTAAAACTTGCAGCTGGTGTGGCCCTTTTAGTGTTATTGTAAGGTCTATACTGTTCTTCTGGAGGGCTCTATCTTGTAACATGGGCTTGGGGGTGGTTCTGGCGGTCGGCTGACGACGTGGGTGTTCGTCCCTTATCGTAGGGCCTCCTAGCCTACACGGTTCTGCTCTCGGCTTCTGTTCTCGTTTCTCCCCTCGGAACTGCGTCTGTTTCACGGTGGGAAGGTATGGCAAGCATTTAGGCGTTCTTGTGTTAGTCTGTGGTATTCCATTTGCTCATTCATTGATCGTATTACTTTGTTTAACTTAATGTGAGGATTTATTTGGAGCTATGTGACATACTGTCCGATTTGCTATCATGTCAGGGTTTTCATGGAAGGTGTTGGATTTTCCTGACACCTTACAAGTGTACATTCCTTACGACATCATCCACTGTTTGCGATTATTCTCAATCAAGCATCACTTATAGCCCAGTCGATATATCGAGGAAACTTTGACATGGCATAGAGGGAGAGAATTCTTTACAAACAATGGATAAATATCCAACTGCGGTGGCTTGAGGGGGTTGAAAAGACCGGTTTCATAACACGTTCCTAAGCAGAATAATTTTGTAAATTGGAAGCATCTGATTTATAAAGTATGTGCTTGTGTTCTGAGATATGTGTAAAGGATATGGCTATGTCCAGTGGTAAGGAAGGCTTGCATTTGATATGAAATAGTGTGATAGAAAGGGGAGAGTATGTGAAGTGATAAGAATGGTACAGATATTTCTATTTCCAGAGCCGTAACCAGGGTGTATTTCGGATACTTAGCTCATTGTCGAATGTCATTCAAGTGTAAGTATATCGATCAAATATGTATGTGTTCGATTTGGTTAGATGATTCTGTCAAAAAATGTTCAGATGTGTGTGAAATCTTATGGGACTAAACTGCTAATGTCATCAGTCCCTAAGCGTACACACTACTTAACCTAAATTATCCTAAGGACAAACACACACACCCATGTCCGAGGGAGGACTCGAACTTCCGCCGGGACCAGCCGCACAGTCCACGACTGAAGCGCCTTAGATGATTATGCCCATGAGGGGTCTGTGGTAGGGATAATTCAAGTTTCCTGCTGACAGTGGGAGGCCGTCCGAAAAGAGAGAGCTGTTTCAATACGGGAATGTTTCTGACTGAACTGTGTAGTCGTCTAGACGACGGAATAGCGAACTAATACTTAGTATGTGTTGGACATCTTTCGTGATCAAGTGGGAATTTGACCAGATTGATTATGTGTTGGGGCTGGGTCGTTATTCTGTTATCTTGTAAATTGTTCGGTCGAGTCCTTCTTGGCATTTGACCTCTTTATTTAGTTGAGAGAAGGTCGATTGTGGAGTGTGCATCTAGCAGGTGTGAGACACATTTGCCGGTTGTCTAGATACGAGAAAGACGTTATTTGACTTTGTGAATTATAGGGTGTGATTTGGGAGCTGCTAAATCACGGAAATCTGTATTCGTGAGTGGAAATATCGGTTTAGCCGTAAATGTGTTCGGAGGGTGGTGAGTTTCTAAGTCGAACGTGAAAAACTATATAGAATTTTGCTCTTAAAACTGGACTTTGTCTATTTTGGTGAAAAATAGGACATTTATTGTGACCTGAAATGTTTTGCTTTATTATAGGACCAAAGTTGATGTTAAATAAATAATAATAATAATAATAATAATCGAACGCTGAACGGTGACTTTCGTCCGGCCCTGCTCGAGCGTACTAGGTAACGTAACAACAAAGTCTGTGAACACGAGAAAGAAGGATCCTTTATTGTATGATTATATGATAGCGGAACAAACACTGGTAGCAGTTACTTCTGTAAAATATCTGGGAGTATGCGTGCGGATCGATTTGAAGTGGAATGATCATATAAAATTAATTGTTGGTAAGGCGGGTACCAGGTTGAGATTCATTGGGAGAGTGCTTCGAAAATGTAGTCCATCAACAAAGGAGGTGGCTTACAAAACACTCGTTCGACCTATACTTGAGTATTGCTCATCAGTGTGGGATCCGTACCAGATCGGCTTGACGGAGGAGATAGAGAAGATACAAAGAAGAGCGGCGCGTTTCGTCACAGGGTTATTTGGTAACCGTGATAGCGTTACGGAGATGTTTAATAAACTCAAGTGGCAGACTCTGCAAGAGAGGCGCTCTGCATCGCGGTGTAGCTTGCTCGCCAGGTTTCGAGAGGGTGCGTTTCTGGATGAGGTATCGAATATATTGCTTCCCCCTACTTATGCCTCCAGAGGAGATCACGAATGTAGAATTACAGAGGTTAGAGCGCGCACGGAGGCTTTCAGACAGTCGTTCTTCCCGCGAACCATACGCGACTGGAACAGGAAAGGGAGGTAATGACAGTGGCACGTAAAGTGCCCTCCGCCACACACCGTTGGGTGGCTTGCGGAGTATAAATGTAGATGTAGATGTAGAGGCGTTGTGGAGCTACACCACGAAGATGACGTGCTACAGACGCGAAATTTAACCGACAAGAAGAAATGCCGTGATATGCAAATGATTAGCTTTTCAGAGTATTCACACAAGGTTGGCGCCGGTGGCGACACCTACACGTGCTGACATGACGAAAGTTTCCAACCGCTTTCTCATACACAAACAGCAGTTGAACGGCGTTGCCTGGTGAAACGTTTTTGTGATGCCTCGTGTAAGCAAGAGAAATGCGTACCATCATGTTTCCGACTTTGATAAACGTCGGATTGTAGAATATCGCGATTGCGGTTTATCGTATCGTGACATTGCTGCTCGCGTTGGTCGAGATCCGGTGACTGTTAGGAGAATATGGAATCGATGGGTTCAGGAGGGTAATACGGAAAGTCGTGCTGGATCCCAACGGCCTCGTATCACTAGCAGTCGAAATGACAGGCATCTTATCCCCATGGCTGTAACGGATGGTGCAGCCACGTCTCCATCCCTGAGTCCACAGATAGGGACGTTTGCAAGACAACAATCGTCTACACGAACGGTTCGACGACGTTTGCAGCAGTATAGACTATCAGTTCGGAGACCATTGCTGCGGTTACCCTTGACGCTGCATCACAGACAGGAGCGCCTGCGATGGAGTACTCATGGACGGATCTGGGTGCACGAATGGCATAACGTCATTTTTTCGGATGAATCCAGGTTCTGTTAACAGCATCATGATGGTCGCATCCGTGTTTGGCGACATCGCGGTGAACGCACATTGGAAGCGTGTATTCGTCATCGTCATACTGGCGTATCACCCGGCGTGATGGTATGGGGTGCCATTGGTTACACGTCTCGGTCACCTCTTGTTCGCACTGACGGCACTTTGAGCTGTGGACGTTACATTTCAGATGTTTTACGACCCGTGGCTCTACCCTTCATTCGATCCCGGCGAAACCATACATTTCAGCAGGATAATCCACGACCGCATATTGCAGGTCCTGTACGGGCCTTTCTGGATACAGAAAATGTTCGACTGCTGCCCTGGCCAGCACATTCTCCAAATCTCTCATCAATTGAAAACGTCTGCTCAATGGTGGCCGAGCAACTGGCTCGTCACAATACGCCAGTCACTACTCTTGATGAACTGTTGTATCGTGTTGAAGCTGCATGGCCAGCAGTACCTGTAAACGCCATCCAAGTTCTGTTTGACTCAATGCCCAGGCGTATCAAGGCCGTTATTACAGCCAGATGTGGTTGTTCTGGAAACTGATTTCTCAGGATCTATGCACCAAAATTGTGTGAAAATGTAATCACATGTCAGTTCTATAATATATTTGTCCAATAATATCCGTTCATCTGCATTTCTGCTTGGTGTAGCAATTTTAATGGCTAGTAGTGTACATTGCTTTCCGTTTCACGTCTCCGTAATGGGGTCGTGAAATTGCTACCATATTTCGCTAGAGATATTTGTGAGAAAGACTTTTTTTCGATTACGAAATTAAGTAAGTCACGATTAGGTGGCAACTTGCATATGAAAACAAGTGAAACTGTCTGCAGCGGTCATAAGTTGACAGTATGTATCAGTTAAAAATTAAATTATGTGTTCAGCGTGCCAAAAATAATCCAGTAACATCGAAAATTTGTTTTGTCTGTCATCCATATTGTTAAGAAATGCGAAACATAAAACCAAGTCACATGCAGTACGACTGCGCTGCATTTAAATGCGGTGCATTCACAGTTTCCTCATCTACCCCCTCCAAGTGCCCAGACAGGATGACCTGGCAGTGGGGAAACGTTCAGTGAGGCTGAGCCCTATTGCACTCGCACCAGAGATCGGCCTGGGAGCCGAAATTTTGGGCCGGCCGCTGGTGGCCGAGCGGTTCTGGCGCTACAGTCTGGAACCGCGCGACTGCTACGGTCACAGGTTCGAATCCTGACTCGGGCATGGATGTGTGTGCTGTCCTTAGGTTAGTTAGGTTTAAGTAGTTCTAAGTTCTAGGGGACTTATGACCTCAGCAGTTGAGTCCCATAGTGCTCAGAGCCATTTGAACCATTTGAACCGAAATTTTGGACTCCCCTAGTCTAGGTGCTCTAATGATATTTCTTGAAATATCCTGAGTGTTTGATTACGTCTGGATCAGCGGTGAAAGACTTCTAGTGACTGAATTAAATGATGTTCGATTCCCACTGTATAATAATTTTTTCACCTGTGCGGAGGGGGTATATGATTTGCGTATATTTACCTCTGAATCTAGAGAAACATCTTTTGTAACTTGACCGAACGATAGAGTTCATTTAATTGAACCATTTCACTATTTTGCACTCTATTTTCATTCTAATTTTTACTTTTGTTTTTCTTCGGTCTCTTTTTCGTCAGGGGGCCCGGGGCTTCGGACGAGGTGTCTCAGTCTGGTTACGCTGTGCCATTATCACTGGGTAATTACTTTAAAAAGCTGTGATAATTTTCCGTACTTCCTGTAAGAGTGAACAAACGAACCGCGTTGTGCCTCCTTTCTTAACAGTAGAAGAGTCACTAAAGCGGCCCGCAGCGTTGCCTAGCAACAGTTCAACATGAGATGACAGGCGAGCAACATGAACGTATCGCGAACTATCATCAAAACCCTAAGAAAACCGTAAAGTGACCTAAGAGCACGGAGCTACGACAGCAATCAGAAGGTAAGGCAACATCGAACATCTGAGTCCAGCCAATTCGTGGCACCCGAAACACAAATCCATTGTACCTTACACCGGATGGGCAGTATAAATTTTTAGAAGCATGTATGTGTAATGAACATGAAGATATTGGCCTCGGCAGTATTTTTCAGTGTAATTCGATATTGCAGACCACTCATCCGAAGCGTGTATCACTTTTTGTATGAAGCAATTTGCGTTGGAGTAGCCTGTTTACAAATATTGTAATAACAGGAAAATCAGAATTCTACAAATTATACAGTCCCTAGGCATGTTCCGCGTCAAGGGCTCTCCTAAATTTACTCATACTGGTAATGTATGTAAGTCATCTGTAAAAGCATGGTGTTTTGAAAAACTCGTTTTCCGTAAATATACCAGAACAAATGGTGGGTCAATGGTACAGGCCGATTCCACCCGTCTACTTTGACGCATGTTGCCGTGTGCAGAGACATAATTTAGACGCGAAGGATGTAAGTGGTCTATTATTAAATGTTGTCTGTGGTTGACTTAGTAACTGATGTTCGTAAAATGTGCTGTTTATTCCAAAAATGTCGTGATAAACTAGAGTGTGGTTAGTGTGGAACTGAGAGCACAGCTTAAATTATTGCTAGGGAAACTAGTAGCGATTATATTTATATTCTTATTTCTCAAAAATATTTGTCTGTTTCTTTCCGTATTTGGCACTGTTTCCGAGGTAAGGTTGGAATGAAGCGGAGAAACACATCTTAATCTGTTGCAAGTAAAATGATATGCGATTATAATTACAGTGCTGTTTCTTATTATTTGGCTCATTCTATAATGTGGCAGGTCTGTTGATGGTGAATTTAGGCAGGAACCTGAGTGCATAGCTCAAATGTTTGCGAGGGAAGCGAGGATAATTTCCAAGAAAATTTTTCGGATGTGACATCGTGGACATTTGGTGTATTTGAAATGAATTGTTTTTATAGTGGTCGTGTTGTTGTTAGCGGTGGCTCACTAATTATGGGGGATGTTTGTGTTATGATTTGTAGTAATGGTACTGTTGAATGTGATCGAGTCTTTGCTAGTTATTTTTATTTATTTGGTTTTATATTTTGAGCTGTTAGTTGACTTCGCAGTTTGTTGATTTTGGAGTAGCATGCTTGTGTTGTTGTTTTGTTTTTTGCAGTACGGTTTGTGTGTGTTTAATACGTTTTGTGGCTAGAATTGATTAATTTGGAGTTGTGTATCGTCCGTAAGTATGTTTTTATGAGCTTCATCATTTATTGTCAGATTGTGGTTTGTTTGTGAAACGGAAATCTCTCTGAAATGAGGGTTGTTAGATTCCTGTTAGGTCATGCGAAATAATCGATTTCGGTTGTGTATTTTTTTTAAATTTTATGTTTCGCTTATCCTGGAGGGAATTTTTTGTGTTATTTTTCGGTTATATGGTTCTTTTGCGTGCCGGGGGATTCTGGAGGAATTCGTGTGCGTGACTTTTATTTTTGATTGCTTTGAAATAATCTTAGATTTATTCTCGTTCCTTTGGTTTGTCTTCCACCAAAACCCCCTAATAGCCGCGGTTGTTCTGTTACTTTCTTTTCATTAGCTACTTGAAATATTTCACGTGGTTTTTATGTTTATTTCTGACCGGAATGGCCAATCTTGTGCTCGCCATCGTGAAGGATGTAACCGTTTTCTTATTAAATATTATCTCTGGTTGTCTTCATATAATAGAAATGCCTTTGGATTCAACCTTGCGTTCTGCGCTTGTTTACGACATGGGACGAAACTGTTTGTGTAAGGTCAAATCATACTGGTCGTCATATGACTTCACGTCACGTTACGTCAAAACATACCACAGTGCATTTCAAAATGCGATATTCACACCGATCGTCAACGGGCCATAACGTCATGTCAGGCACGTCGAGATTTCTCGTGAAGAAAGTTTTGACGGTCGTCTGCTAACGTCGTAAGTTAATCTATTTTCGCCACTCTCGCTCGTGTTATAATAGTGGAGTGTGTGCTTTTGTTTCTTCGTAATTTTTATTATTATTATTATGCTTTGTTTTTGTGGTAAATAGCAAATGATCAGTGGTGACTTGAATATTTTTTCCACTGAGTATTCTTACACAAGCGACGTCAAATATCTCAAAGCGAAAATTATTTTGATTTTACAGCAACAGAACAATGCTGACGTCACAATGTATATAAATAAGAACTGAGTTGACGAAGCAATTTCCATTACATATCATTTTAAGTGAAAAGGTGATCATTTTTCTCCTTCATTAAAGATAACCATGATGATGACGACGATGATGATGATGATGGTCATCTTTAATGAAAGAGAAATTTTTTTTTTCCGACGTTAGTTAGATAAGAAAAGAAACATAACGGAGTAGGTAAACAGGCCCCAGATATTCTTTTATAGCTATTGTTAGATGTATTTATATTTCTTATGTATATATTTTCGCTAGCAAGCAATTGTCGATGTTCCGAAATTTTGTTTCACTTCTCAGCACATTACCAAACGAAACTGATCAAGTACATACGTTATGAAGTTTGACTTGGTCATTAATAAACTTTTTCTTCGTTAGTGCCTAAAATCCGACTCTATACTCTGACTTTTTGTATCACGAGTGATGGCACATGACCTCACTTCGCCGTTAGATACTGAGCAAAGCGAATTGAAATGACGTGATGTAACGTGACGGAAAGTGTGAATACACGGTACAGTGACGTCATGCCCGTTCATTTTGCTCTTCAAAGCTAAGAACTCAGTTTATTCCAGGTATCAAATACAAATGTGTCTACAAGACGCCTGTACCAAATTCACAGCACCTACGAAGGAAATCTGTTTGTGCTAGCATGAAAATTACATTCAAATTTTATAAGACGAGTTACGGACAAACCTACGCCGTACCTAGATATCGTGACCACGGTGGAAATATATGTTAACAATAAAATATCATTTCTACGTACTTGAATGCTCACTTCAGAGATATTTCTACTCTATGGCTGTCTTGGGGGAGTATCTCGTGTGAACTACGATGTTCATTCGAAAAACTGCGTCATGGATGAAAGCAGGCGGTTGGAACTGGGCCGTACTCTAATCGTCAAATCATCACTCTTTATAAGAATGTATAAAGCATAGCAGACGAATTTCATACATTAATCTGTTACTTTTGCGTCAGAAAATTAAAATTTCCATTTCAATTAGTCTAAAAAACTGTAGATATTAACGGAAAGAGATGTAAATTTTAAAGTGTTGTGATTTGAAACTATTGTTTGTGCTGGCGTATAAGTAAAGAAGGTGGATCAGTTTCGTCATCTTTGTGTCACTGCCGAATATTGAGTGGTGTCGCAACCAACTTAAGTGATCAAGCGATAGTGAAACTTCCTGGCAGATGAAAACTGTGTGCCGGACCGAGACTCTAACTCGAGAACTTTGCCTTTCGCAGGCAAGTGCAAACAGAAATAAAGCTATGAGGAGTGGTCATCAGTTGTGATTGGGTAGATCAGTCGGTGGCCGGACACGAAACATTTTCCCGCTACCAAGAACAACACCGTGATGTGGCTGTTAGGACAATTTGTGACATATATCATCATCCACAATAGTGAAGATAATCTCACTTGTTTCGAGGCTTACATGAGAACGGCACATTGGAAGATGAAACGTTACCCAAATTTCAGGAAGATGTTTGCTAACATGTTAGACATAATTTTTGAAAAACAAGGCGTAGGGTAATTCTCGATGCCGGTAAGGACACAAATCACATGCAAGACTACCGAACAAAATACACAACGAATAAGGGGTTACACCTGTTCCTAGGACTGCTCCCGACTTCTCAATGGTGTTATTAACTTCATTATGACGTTTTCATTCATTTATGTTTCCTGTGCATGTCTTGTTATCGGTTTGTATGTTCCAAATGGCTTTGAGTTTGGACGGTTATGAATCAAATGACAGAACTGCCATTCTAGTTAAGACAGTCAATTATATATATGTTTGCGTTTTGGTTCTATGTCTCTGTCTGGACTGAAGAGGCTATTGTCAGTTTACTATTTTTGTTCTATTTTGTAAGCTTACAAATGGCACGATATTGAAATGTGTTCTTCAGTCTATTGTAGGATACAATTCCTGTTGAAACAGCTCCAGCACTTCATTATTTTGATTTTGTGCTTATGTACATATATGGTTGTTTTAATAAAGGGGAAAAAAGTCGGTAGAGCACTTGACCTCGAAAGGCAAAGGTCGCGAGTTCGAGTTCCAATTCGGCACGCAATTTTAAAAATCAGCATTCACTCCTCTGCCGAGTGAAAACCTATTTCGCACATGATACTCTTTGCAATACAGCTGACAATACATTTCGGTGATAAATTATTTACAGCTGTAAGTGTCACTTGTACATGACCTCCTACGACCTTGTGTTCCTGGTCTTGCACATCCAACAGTCTGTAGACGACAGGTTCATTTGGAGCCACCGATCGATATGTCGCTGGCAATCTTGGCAGCAATATCGACTACAACGAGTCGTCCCCATCGACGTCGCCACCTATCAAGTAATTTAAACAATTATTTTGAATGCTCTCTGTCAGCAAGCTATGTTACGGAATATTTACTGCTATTATATAATGCATGCTTTCACGGCCAGTATTTGCGTAGTTCCTGATGGTTCCCTCGGAGACTTCGACGACTCAGAAAGGAGTTACAGACGTAGGCTAAGGAGCTTGTAGGGGAAGAACTGACACTGTTTTTTTTATGTAGGACTAAGGCCTACAGCTTGTCAAATTGCAGCCCTCCTCCTTTTCTGTTAAAACTGTTTTGAATTGAGTAATTATTAGATCTTGCTAAAACCACAGTGCCAGAGAATTTGATGGTTTCCCGGTCCTAGTGAATGATATACTACAGCTAGTTTATTCGTTTTGCCTAGGTATCAATTGTTCTTGTGTTCTTTTTGTAGTTCCTGTTTACTTCTTAATGAGGTGATGCCACCATTGGAAAGTATTTTCGCAAAGGGTATTTTTAAACATTGTCACACATCAACTTACTTTCAATGGGACAACAAATTCTCTGAGCAGCCTGACGGTGTTTGGATTTGGGGAACGATCTCAGCGCAGCTGCAGCGAAGTTTTACATGGAAAATTTTTTGGAGATGGAGCTCTTAATATGGCTGGCTGTTACCACAGACTGCAAGCTCTCTTCCGTAAAGAGATTCCTCATACTGTCAGGACCTATTGTTTCATTCATCGAAAAGCAATAGTATCAAAATTCATGCAGTAGTATCAAAGTTCATGAGTTCTGTCCTTCTTGGCTGTGTTCAATCAGTGATCGGTGTAGTAAATTTCGTTAAAAGTTGGCCACTTAAATCGAGATATTTTCAACACATATGTGTTATATGGGGACTGAACAAATTTCCCTAATTTATTACAATAATTTTCGCTGGGCTTCAAGTGGGAATGTTTGAAAAATGGTATATGAACTCAAAAATGAACTTTAGTCTTACTTGTAGAAGAGAAACACGTAAGTTCCGAGAAGCTTATAGACGGTGACTGTGTCGAAGGTGGCGTATCTCCGTGATACGTTTGAAAAACTCAATGAGACTTACATCCTGCACATGTCCGACAAAATTTCAGCCTCCAGAAAGAAACTATTGTTGCGGAAGAAGAAGCTGGATGGAAGAGATATATGTAGCGACTTTAGGAAGTCACACATGTCGTTCCTCACTAAATTGTTGAGCAACAAGAGTGGTGCATTGTCAGAAGTATATTCTGGTATTCTTGCAGACACGTGACGAGTGTTGTTTAAAGAGACTTGACGACTATGTCGAAAAATGGTGTCATGTATAAAAGTTAGCTGGCCTGCCGTATTACATTAATTTAAGGCTCCTTGGACATTGTGTTTTCCCTGTTCTTCGACAGTTTTAGAAGACAATGACTTTCATTTGAGAGAATAATTGAAGTCTGTATTTGTGGGTCATTTAACCAATCTCGATGACTACTTTCCGAAGAACTTTCCAAAAGAAGTTGAGCAACAGAACTGAATCATAGATCCATTCAGAACAAAACCTTCCATCAACTCTTATCACTGAAGAAAAAGAACCACTTATTGATATTTCTTCAGACTCCACTTTGAAACCGATGTTGTTTCCTCCCCACTATGTGGGTTTTTGAGCTTGGTGCACTAGGTCCAGGAGTGCCCGAAAGTAGGTAACAGGGCAAACGAGCTCTGATATCCTTTCTCACATTCTACTTGCGTGAGGTATGGTTTTCAGAATTCACAGTCGTCAACACGAAACACACATTGCGGATGAACGTGGAGAAAGAGATGCGAGTCGCATGTGCCAATATTATGCTGACGTTTGAAGAAGTGATGCTGAAGAAGTTTATCTCCCCCATTGATTTCATGCAAGAGTGACGTGTTAATGACATTAAATTGTGTTATGTCAACAGTTAACAAAGAAGTAACTACTCTTGCTCAGTTTTTTTCGAGACTTAAATTCATTTGCCCTCCACTTCACTACAAATATCGTGGTGTTTACGCTCAGGTCAGCTATGTCTAAGCTACATTCATTATTACGTATTAGTAATAAACTTGCACAGCGTTATCGCATGTTTGACTCAGAATCTTTTTTCAAAAATGCATGCACAGACCTTTTTAGTCTTATTTAGTGGATCACCTGAAAATTGTAGGTAAGCGTCGTTGTAATTTTCTTTATGGTCTGCAGCGACACAGAGATTCTACGTACGCGTTTTTGTAATAAGTATTTATTCCTCGCTTTGGATTCCAGGAGTAAAAGAACAGACCTATGACAGATCACTACACATGGTGTGCCAGGAGGAATGGGTATGACACGAACGGTCATTCTAAGCAAAAAAGCCTAGTAACTATTGGCTCTAAAATGCATAACTTAAGAGCTTCGATACCGTGAAACAAATCTTTTATACTGCAAGCTCTCTACTTTCCGTATTTTGTGACGTGATAGCATGGACCAAAACAAGAACAAAATGTCCTATAGACATTGGCTCTAAAATGCAAATCTTAAGAGCTATGCCTATCTTCTCTATTGCGAAACATGTCTCTTCCACAGTGCTGATACCTTTTTAGGGTATCCAGTGTTCACTGGACAATTTTTTCTTGCTTTCGTCCATACGACCTCCTCCCAAATGTGGAAACCAAAGAAATTGCAGAAGAAGAAATTTGTGGTTCAAATGGCTCTGAGCACTATGGGACTTAACTTCTCAGGTCATCAGTCCCCCAGAACTCAGAAAAACTTAAACCTAACTAACCTAAGGACATCACACACATCCATGCCCGAGGCAGTATTCGAACCTGCGACCGTAGCGGTCGCTCGGCTCCAGACTGTTGCGCCTAGAACCGCACGGCCACTCCGGCCGGCAAGAAATTTGTTTCACAGTATCGAAGATGAAGAAGTGCCCATAGTCCTATTTAGATCACATATTTGCTTACTAGATACTTTTACTTCGAATGATTGTTTCTGTCATATCCCTAAATATTAACCACTCCTCCTAGGATACCCTGTACAATTGAAGGTGTAGTGCGATACTACATCTATGCTGGACAGTGGCACATAAGAGTGGAGGAAAGACCCACTTACTGAGTGTTTATTGTTAAAAAAAGTGTACCATATTGTTATAGAAATTAGTAGCGCTCAAACCTAGTAAAAATTCTATAAATACGTATAGGAGAACGAATACTTGTTAAGACACGGATCATTTTAATTGTCCCTACTCACTGGCGTAGGTTGCCTTCCTCCTGACATTCATTGCTTATTTCTGCCTCTATTCTTAGTCCTCTGCGATATAGTTGTCAGGCATAGCAGATAAATGGTCTCCTGTATGTCATTCCATATGTATCGCTTTGAAATTCTGATGAAAGTGCACTTGCGATATTGGCGGTTTTAGCTTAGCGTGCTGCGGTTGGTTTTCACGGTGAATGATGGGAAAATGATTGAATCAATGAGAAAGTAGTATTCGATGAAAATTGTCAAGTGTGGAGTGTACGAATTATGTAGCGGCATAACTATATATATTGTGCAGAATGTAATCATATAAAACAGAATATTCCATAAAATATAAACTGTGCTCTTAAATTCCTGCGTAAAGACAACCTCGGAGATTTGAGCAGCTAGAGAATATCCCACAAAGTTTTCGAAACAATCGTTGAGCTGCGCTACAAATCATTACATCACCACTGCCAATTTTCCTCCAGTCACATTTGTTGGCATATCAACTCACAACAAAATATAGCACTGGAATACGAAACAGTGTCCCAAGAAATCTTATCACATTTATTACAAAGGCACAATACAATAAACACATAAGAAAACCAGTAATCAACTTTACATTCCATAATAGTCAGGTCAGTCATTATCAATTCCTCAATCCATCTCGGAAAAAGTCATCGGTTCGTGTTTCCCCCGTAACAGTTCATGAGTTTCAGCGATTCTCATTGCTTACTCTGTGCTATCACCCGGCTGACCATGGACAACGAAAACGAATTGCCGACTGCAGTATTCAAAGCAAAAGCCACTGACACCGTGAGTGCACCTTAACAAGTCATTCCGTATGTATCGCTTTGAATTTCTGCATGCGTTAGAAAAAGACTAACGATTCCTTTAGTGTGAACAACGTAAAAAATGGAATGTACCCGAGCTCTTAGGAAACGTTAATTTTGCAGACTGACTACGGATGTTACTTATGCGTGGCGAGACAGCAGCCCCATTTCCACGCCTCGCACGACGGTACATAATACAAACATTTAAGGAGCAATGGATTGGTCGAGAACAATAGAATGGCCACGCCACTCATATGACGTTAATGGCTTAGGTATCTGGCTATGGGGGCATTTATAAGTGTCGATGTATCCACATCCACCGACAACGTGTGCACGTTACAGGAGCGAATGTCCCATGGTTGCGACCAACTCCTAAGGGGAGCAGTGTTTGCTCGCATGGACTCGCAAGTTTTTAAAGAGGCCGGCGAAAGGACGGGTCAGAATGAGCACCTCCTGGAGTGTCAACAGATTGATATTATAGGATAGAATGGGCCGTTTCTTAAAAAACTGTTCTTTCTGGGATATATTTATGAGACTTTTTCTCTAATTTCCAGTAGTATTATCTCCTATAAGAATATAAGACACTTTTGAACACCTTGTATAAGTGAAATTTTTCATTCGTTCTAATGTCGATATTTCCATGTTCATTCCTAGGGCGTATGGTGACAATATTATGAGTTTGCAAAATTGCACATTTTTGGAAAGTGTTGCAGAGATTTGTATAGAGCAGACAAATCTCTGGAGTGAACATAGTGTTCTACGCATGTCAGCAACAGTAAACTGGACTGTGGTTCAATTGGAACTGTCACGTGGCCTCAGGATACCGCTGTTTGCATACGCATTCTGCAGAGTTCTGAATCTTAGTATCAGACATACTTGCTGCGTTTTTACTGCTTGTGTATTCGTAAGAGCAGCCATTAATTACTGTTCTTGAAACTGATACGTAAAAGCAGGAAATTTTTTTTATATGTCTGTATTGATGTATTGTCCTTTTTTTATTGCATTTGAATAATGTTTCGAATCTTTTGCTATAAAAGCAGAATGTGTAGGATTATTGGGCAAAGTCTTTGTTCATCTGCAGCAGTCATAGGTAATAGTGAACAGCCGGCCGAAGTGGCCGTGCGGTTAAAGGCGCTGCAGTCTGGAACCGCAAGACCGCTACGGTCGCCGGTTCGAATCCTGCCTCGGGCATGGATGTTTGTGATGTCCTTAGGTTAGTTAGGTTTAACTAGTTCTAAGTTCTAGGGGACTAATGACCTCAGCAGTTGAGTCCCATAGTGCTCAGAGCCATTTTTTTGTAATAGTGAACAATAGGTTTGCGTTCACACACATAAAATGCAATGAAAATCTAGAGCTAAAAAGTGCTTTTCTTTTGATGGTGAAACTCTAAGAAGATTTTGTAGACCTTTTCCCTCACGGGATTTATTTCTGATAGCTCACATCAGCATTATTTAAGGTCTGTTTGGTTGTTTTAAACTGGAGTAACCACATGGTAACGTGAGGAAACGTTTTTGCTTTTAATTCAAAATGGTTCAAATGGCTCTGAGCACTATGGGACTTAACATCTGAGGTCATCAGTCCCCTAGAACTTAGAACTACTTAAACCTAACTAACCTAAGGACATCACACACATCCATGCCCGAGGCAGGATTCGAACCTGCGACCGTAGCGGTCGCGCGGTTCCGGACTGAAGCGCCTAGAACCGCTCGGCCACAGCGGCCGGCCTTTAATTCAAAAGCAAAATGTTTCTGAAATATTTCACTCCTGTCTGAAAGGATGTTTTCCACAGCAATCTTTACCCTATAGCAAACTGGAAGGAAATAGTAACTTAAAAATGTATGGAATGAAGATCTGAGAAGTAAATGAAAGCTGAAAAATAAAATGCTGCATTGGGTGAAACTTCAGCATATTATCTAAAAGATAATTTCTGCAAAATCCTGGTGTAGAACATTTCGTTTGTTTATTTTTATAACATCAATGGCAAACTTAGCACTAATATGTTTCTTCTGCCTTCCAAATAAGTCAATAAGAAATCAAAAGATTAAATGTGTTTCATAATGATGGGGAACAGAAATCACATAAAAAAATCACTTTACTTATAATATTGTCCACTACCCTTGATGTTATTAGATTGGTCTGTGACTTAACATATGATAATATACCAGGATTAAAATGAATTTTACGTACGGCAACTAGGCTAGAGTGGGATAGTGGACGCCTTCAAAACTTGGTTTTGTGACAGACCGAACTGTAGTCTGAAATTAGAATTATATTAAGACCTTCAGTTGCTAAAGGGCGTTGATATGTATCAACGAGGACAGGTGAAAATGTGTGCCCCGACCAGTGCTCGAACCCGGGGTCTCCTGCTTACATGGCAGACGCTGTATCCATCTTTTTTTTGCGCATTTTGTTCGTTGTATTTCGTCGTAGCGGACGTCACATGACATCCGTCGAAGTTCGTTGTTGATCTTTTCACTCAGTTTTTTTTTTTATTGCAGAGGCCAGCCAGCTCTCTGACCGAACACGCTGAGCTACCGTTCCAGCGGTCGATGAATTTGTTCGTGGCGGACGTCCGATGACAGTCGCTCAGATTCTTTGTTGATCCGTTCACTCAGTTTTTTAATTGCAGAGGCCATTCAGCTCTCTGACCAAACTCGCTGAGCTACCGTGCCGGCACCCATCTGAGCCACCGAGGATACGGAGAATAGCGCGACTGCAGGGACTATCTCGCGCACGCCTCCCGCGAGACCCACATTCTCACCTTGTATGTCCACACACCACATTCGTCGTGTCCCACCCCAACACACTCATTACTCGTGGAAGACATTCTTAACAAGTCCCGTAAGAGTTCAGGGAATATGTGTGCATCCGCACAGTAGAAGAAGGTCGTGGCCGGTGTTGCCAGAACTATATACTTATATGGATATGGTGTGTGTTCTTTCGGACATGTACGAAAGAACAGACACCTTAACCATATAAGAACTGTAGTCTCGTCCGATGCCTCGTCAGATATGAAGATGATAATTTGCTTTTAAGTTGGCGAAGGCAACGATTGTGTAACTTGATACCTATGTTTGCGCCGTTTACAACACCCTTTCCGCTACAAAAACTAGAACTGCAACATAAATTCAAAAAACTTATGCCGAGTGGTTATAATGAAAGTGCAGCTACACACAGAGGTTTAGTGTGGGCTGTACTTATCGTATAGTAGCCTAACTAGGTAGCTACGCTAATGGATTAATACGGAGCCGATTTACGGTGGAAAACATTAGTTCCAATTTTGACCACCAGGTGCTAATCTGAGGCTGCGTATTGTATGTATCATGGTATGACATCTACGCTGTCATTTGACAAGCCATAACGTGAGTGAACGATGTGGCTGTCGTCAAGAGAGACCGTGCACTGTTAGTGAAACTGTTTTATGCGGACGGCAGCAATTGCAGCGCTGCATTCATAGAGTATCGCCGACTGACAGCTCTGAGGAGCTTCCCAATGCCATTAACTGATTTAGAGAAGGTGATACGGAAATTTGAGGAAAACCTGGTGAGCGTGTTGTGGCAGCTTGAAGGGGACGGCTTGCTGTCCCGATGAAAGTTGTTGACGAAGTTGTTGTTGCTGTAACTGACCCTATTGTACCTTGCCCCGGGTAGCGCTAGTGCTCGTACAGTGTCACGAGGTTTGGCAATCCAACGGTCATACATCTTGCGGTCTATTTTACACTGGTAAGCGTACAAGATCCAGGTGGTGCACCATCTGAAACCTCGTACTCCGCAACTTTCTGAATTTGCTCTTCGGTTTCTGGTACGGATGAAAGTTGACGACAGGTGACCGGGCAATATTCTGCGGACTGACGAGGCACATTTTACACTACAGGGTGCAGTGAATACAGACAACTGCCAAATCTTTGGTACTGTTAAACAGCACGTGAAGAGCCATTGTGCATGAAGTGCCATTGCACTCGCAGTATGTGTCTTTATTGTGTGGATTCACAAGCACCTTTATTCTAGGTCCGTTCTGATTTGAAGAGAGTACACCCAGGGAGCTTGTCAGATGCACCGTGACGTCTACATGTTATTGAGATCTCCTTGTACAGCGTGTGATTCCTGCTTTGGAACAGCGCTACTGCGTGGAAACCACTATTTTCAAGCAAGATGGGGCAACACCTCATCTGCTTAATGCGACTTTACACGAACGTGTTGTCTCCAGAGGGTTTCCGGATGCATGGTCTGGGAGATCACCTGATCTGAATTGGTATGAGTTTTGGCTCTGGGAATATCTAAAATAATGCGTTTACCAGGGACACGTTTGGTTTCTACCTGATGTGAAGGTCAGTATAAAGGAACACTTTGCTCAAATTCCACCGGAACTGAAATTCCGCGAGCAACTGTTGATCACGTCGTTTTATGGATACAGCATTTCGTCGACGTCTCCGATGCTCGTGTTGAACAAACTGTCTGAACTGCAGTTTACTATAAAATCAACATTATGCCTTCCTCACTTCCTTTTCTGCCCGAGCCCTGTTCCTTGCCCATTACGTACGGAAACATTTGTATACGTCTTTCTTTCGTTCACAGCGCCATACTTGTCCTTGTAGCCAAAACTAGAACTATTTGTGTTCAGTGTAAATCAGTTCCGCATTAATGTATTAGAATATTTACCAAGTTTCGTCCAAATACGGTAGTTACAGCCCACACTGGACCTCTCAGAGTAGCTGTATTTCAATTATAACCACCTCGTATTATACAGGGGGAAAGTCTGCAGCGAATATTTTGATGCATTTTGTACATGAATATCAAACAGCAATCCACGAGAAATGCGAGATCACTCCACTGCTTGACTTTTACAAGAGTTAAGTGTGTCATATTTTTAATATTTGGGCAACATTTTTATCTGTTAAGGTTTTTGCACTTCTGACTTATTCTGTAATGTTGTCGAAGCTTGCAAATAAAATGTGCTAAAAATATGTCAATGTAATTAGTAAGCAAAATTATGTGATAGCCTGCAAAAAAGAGAAAAATAAATACACAGAAAATAATGATGAAGCGTTGGAATAGGTGCTGATTTTCGCCAAATTCGGTGTTTTTCGGGACTCTTTCAAGGGCTGTAGGTTACTACGAAGTCCTTTTTTAGTGCTATAGAAGTAAAAAATTTTGCTCGAAAAGACTTGGGAATTTGATAAAATGCCGCCTAAAACCGAAAAATTGCGATGGCTGTCACTGAAACAAAAAATAGCTGAATGGAGCAGTGACTCTTGTCGCAAAGGAACGAAATGGCGCTACATTTTGCTCCACAGTGCAAACTGTTATAAAGTTTGCGAAACCCTTGTACCAAATCCATTGCACTGACGAAGGGAATCTGTCTGTTCTAGTGGTGCAATGACGTTCTAAATATTCGCGGTGCTCTACGGACAAACCCATGCCGTTCTGACAACACGTGACCGGCTTGGCTGTGTGTTTTGCCACTCGACATTAAATCTGTTCTGCACCTCTGAGTGTTCACTCCGGAGATATTTCTGCTCTATGGACGATTATGCTGGTATGAACTGTGGAAGCAGAGCTGTTGTGCAAAGATATGGCTGTGAGTTGGAAACTGGACAGGGAGTACATAGTTCGTTGTTAGCTCGGCATGCATTTGCACGTATTGAATGGGTTGCCCCCATGTAGACAGACTGTTAGAGCAATGGAAAAGACAAAAGTTGCATATCGAGTTACACCGGTTACGAAGGACTAAAGTACAACATGTTAGGAGGTGTGATTTTGGAACTAACCACTCTGAACCATTTGAGTGCTGTTCACATGCTAGGTACAAATACACTTCACAGACAACGTAACCTAGAGGCATAACCAGACAAGTGGTGTACACTTTTATAGTTACATAGGAAAACTCTGTAAATATCTTGCATTCTACCTGCCGAATAATTTGTGATTATTGGATATTGCAATATTTTGGTGATTTTTTGAATTGTATTTGTGCTGTTACTTCCAACAGTCCTTCAAACTTTACATCTATATTTCGCTAGCCTAGTTACAGTATGTGATGGAGGGTACGTTGTGTATCACTGTCACTTCTCCACTTTCCGTTCCAGTTATGAATGGTTCGCGGGAAGAACGATTCCTGACGAGCCTCAGTATGAAATTGATTCTCTTTAATGTTACCTTTATGATCTACTGGTTAAGTATACGTGGAAGAAAATATGTTGGATGACTCTTGTAGGAATGTACGCACTCGGAACTTTAACAGTAAACTACACCTTGATGCAGAAGACCTCTCTTGCAGTGTCTGCCACGGGAATTAGTTCTACATCTCCGTGACGCT
Source organism: Schistocerca nitens (assembly GCF_023898315.1). Taxonomy (NCBI): domain Eukaryota; kingdom Metazoa; phylum Arthropoda; class Insecta; order Orthoptera; family Acrididae; genus Schistocerca; species Schistocerca nitens. Next base: position 346,059,790 of record NC_064618.1, on the reverse strand, counting down.
TTCACGCTTTCTATATAAACGTGTAATGAAACGCGCTGCTCTACTTTGGGTCTTCTCTATAGCCTCTAGCAAACCTACTCGGGTAGTAAAGGGCAGCAGCACATTGACAGATAACACTTTTATAGCCCAAGATATGTTTAAAAACGTAAATTCTTGTCCTGTTGAGAATGGCCTTTCTGATCATGATGCTCAGCTAGTTACAGTATATGACATAGCTCCATTCAATAATTCAAAACTACCCTCCAAAGTTATGCGTTCAATTAATGACTCAACAATTAGAAATTTCAGGGAAAATCTTCAGCAGTTAGACTGGGATAAGGTGTACAAGGAACCCGATGCTAATTTTAAATATAACTTATTTCATCATACACTTGTAAGAGAATTTGAAAACTGTTTACCCAAGGAAGTAGTTAAATCTAATTGTAAGAAACTATGCAAAAAACCTTGGCTTACTAAAAGAATAAAAATATCTTGTAACCACAAAAAGGAACTGTATCTATCAACAAGAAAGAGTAATGACACAGAAACAGCCAAATATTATAAAAACTACTGTGCTACATTAATAAAAGTTATTAAAAAGTCCAGAAGCATGTGCATCATGTCTGAGATTAATACCTCTGATAGCAAAATCAAAACAAAGTGGAATATTGTTACAAGGGCGACAGGGCAACCAAGAGCACAGGATGACGGCATTAGCATCAAAACGAATGGAAACTTGACAAACAGCAAGCCGGAAGTCGAAAAAATTTTGAATAATCATTTTTTAAATGTTGTAAAGAAAATAAGATCTAAATGTTCGTTAGAAGAAACAAGGCAGTTAGTGGAAGAGGCCTTACCCACACAATTTGATACAATTGAAATTCCACCCACCTCTCCTTCTGAAATTAGGAAGATAATAACCTCTCTCAAGAATAAAAGCTCACATGGAATTGATGGAATTTCCAGTAGGATAATAAAAGTTTGTTCCCAAGAGATAGGTGGGATTCTTAGCCACATATGTAATAGCTCTCTAGAGCAGGGTATTTTCCCAGATAGACTGAAGTACGCCATTGTTAAACCACTGCATAAAAAAGGGGATATGTCTGATGTCAATAACTACCACCCAATCTCTCTTTTACTGCCATTTCCAAAATTCTTTCAAAAGTAATGTACTATACAGTAGCTTCACACCTTCGTAAAAATAAAGTTTTAACATAATGTCAGTTTGGTTTCAACGGAAAATGATATATATACTTTCACTAATGAAATATTAAATGCTCTGAGTAGCCGGAAATCCCCGTTGGGATTTTTTGTGATCTCTCAAAGGCTTTTGATTGTGTAAATCATGGAATACTTCTAGATAAACCTAAGTACTGCGGTATGAATGGGACAGCGCTCAAATGGTTTAAATGATACCTAACTGGAAGAGTGCAGAAAGTTAAAATAAACAGTTCACATAATACGCAAGAAACTCGCGATTTCTCAAACTGGCGAACAATCAAGAATGGGGTGCCGCAAAGTTCGGTCTTGGGTCCTCTGCTGTTCTTAATATATATTAATGACTTGCCATTCTATATTCACGAAGATGCATAGCTAGTACATTTTGCCGATGATACAAGTATAGCTATCACATCCAACAGACAAGAATTAACTGATGAAACTACTACCCACCGATTTGACGAGCAGATACATCGATGAAAATCTATTGGACTCGTGGGTAAGACTTCGTTCGTAAGACATAACTGCGAAGTAGAAAGATGTTATGAGGGTGATTCTATGAATTCATATATTATTCATTCATATGTTTCAGATGGGTATAAAACAGTCTACGTAATAAGTGCAAAAGAGAAAATAAACACAGTGTTCTGATTATCGATGATGTGTCATCCAGAAGTACTTAAATAAGTTCCCACCGTGCAACTCAACTGGATTGTGAAAATAAACTTGACTGGCAGGTTTGTCAAACTCAGAGGCAGATAGCTACCAAGCAAAAGTCCGTGATGTGGCTCATTGAAGAGAAAATAATTTATTCATTGTCTGTGCTTCAGACGTGTGCAGATTTGACCTCATAGTACTTGCAAATGGCAAACATGATTCTGAAGATTTCTTGATTAAGAAGTTTGCTACGGCTTGTAAAGCAGTCTATGTCAGAACGAAACACTTCAAAGGCGAGTGATTAGTTATTATGTAAGGCAGTCTCGCTATGTATCAGGCAGTTGAGTATAATGACATGATTGTGCTCATCCTGTGGTTACTATCTTATCGGTTTTCGTATTTTGGATGCACCCGAAAGCGACAACACGAGATGCAAAACAGAAAATATACCCTACCCTGAGAATTATCGTACTAATAGCCATATAAAAATCTTTAAATATGTTCCCAGAATGGAACACGATCCACTGAAATGTACGAATAAATCGGACTGGCATTTTTTTTGTAGTTTGTAGGAGATTTTCTATGTTTCTGACTTATGCAGAATCGACTATCTAGTATTTGCAACAGTAAATAATGATATTTTGAAGATATCTTCGTTAAGAAGTCAGCTGGAGATAGTAAAGCCCCCTTTGGGATAAAGTAGGGCTGACAATAGGGAGAGACAAGATATTATCTTAATGTGGCTCGCTTTGTTTCAGCCAGATGAGTAAAACCACGTAGAGGTGCTAATTCTGTACACACTAATTTATCCGTTTTCATATTTCAGATACCTACGAAACAACAGAAGATTTCCGAAAGGCTGAAGAAACACTTTCTTCTGTTTCGTGATTAAAAGTGCACTACATTGTTTGAAATGATACTAGTGCAATGCAAAAAAAGCTAAAGACTGGAAATCTATCAAAGACTAGGGTAAGCGTTATTTTGCGCCAGGAAACAGCGATATCGTATCCCATTGCGCCACTGATCCTGGAAAAACTAATGTTATTCATCTTTTCGATCATCGAAGCTTACATATTAGACTACAACTAGTTTCGTAAATTCTGAAGAGAATAATTCTGCGATATTGGTTTTGAAAGGATTTTAAACGTCCCAAAATGCTACCCAGCGTATATAGAGTCCAATTAATGGATGAAACTTACTGAATTCATAGGTAACTCCTTCTTCACAAGAAGTAACTGCCATGTAGGAGAAAGTTAGAATGCTCATCTAATGATATCAGTGTTTGTGTTACAGATGGGTAGAAAATAGTCTGCAAGAAACGTGCAAAACAGAAAATAAACTCATTCCTTAGGAATATCTATGGAAAAGGCATGTAAAAAACTCTAAAAAGGTTCCTACCATGTAACACAACAACTGAAATGTGGAAATAAATCGGACTGGCTGGTAAGTCGTATTTTGTGGCGCACAGTTGCCGAGCAATAGCCAGTGCTGCGGCTCATAGACCAGAATATAATTTATTCAACTTTTCGGACGTGAGCAGGACTGGTGCCATAGTTTTTGCGACCGGAAAACCTGATATGTTTGCAGACTTTTTGATTAAGAAATCAGCCATAGCTGTAAAGCACCCTCTGGCAGGATTCAAAGCTGACATAGGGCAGAGACGAGATACTATCTAAAGGACTCTTGGTTTGTATCAGTCAGTTGCGTATATGGTAACTAATGTAGGTACTAACTGATTCACTTTTTTCATATGTGTACGAAAAGAATAACAGAAGCTCGTTTTGCTTATTTCATTATTAACAATGCAGCTGCCTTGTCATTGTTTTAAGTGAAACTAGCAGACCGCAAATAAGTTAAAGGGTAGAAATCAATCATACATGAAGGTATGTCGAAGTTTGCCTCAAAAGGCTGTGATGTCGAAACTCTTTTTCTCACTCATTCTGCAAAAGATAATCTTATTTATCTTTTATATTTCATATGGTTACAAATTAGAGTTTAACTGGTTTGGAAGCGTCAGAAGAACATAATTCTCCTATCGTGACGATTGAAAGTGAATAAAACCAGTGAAAATGCACCCAGTACATTGAGAGACAGATTGATTAATGGAAATATACTGGGCTCATATTAAAACGCTATTCAGAAGTGAAGCGTGTGGGGTTTCGTGACACTGGATATTGATCATCAGTGACAGAGAGGCCATTATTTTATCAGTCAATGGTGGGAGGGAAAGCGACGCTTTGGGGGTGGTGGAATGGGTTATGTCCTTGGCTCAGTGGGTGAAGTGTGAGTCAGACATCTGTGGTTGCACTATCAGTCATATATTGACACATAAGACTTTTTAAACAAACGGTATAATACACTATGTTTTAACTCTCTCGATTCCTCGATGCAGCGGCGCATCACGGAGTCGTATCGTGTAGATTGCAGTGACCGCTGATGCTGCGACGGCTCGTGTCGCAGCGGAGAGAGAGGAGGCGTATTCTTAACGATCAGTACCACACCCGTGTCACACTGCGGTGGCGGTGCGGTCTTCTCTTTGTGAATTCGGTCGCTGCGTTATTAACAAGTGGCGCGGAGTGCTCCGTCCCGGAATCGAACCAGCGACCCTCAGGTTCGGCGTCTTCTCGTGGAGCTCATCAATCTCTAGGTTAACAGGTGTCCCCTTGGGTGAGGCTGCACTCCTTTTGCTTCTACCAGCCACCTGGGTGTTTGCCACATGATCGTCATTCTGGTAACATCTGGGATGGTAGCTTCTGCGTTGACCTGTTGGTGTGGTACCGACATCTTCTGTCAAGCAGCGTAGTGGCTAAGACGCTGCAGTGGAGTACGTCGTCCACTGAGAAATTCGTCCAGGCGACGTTTCTTCATCTCTTCTTTCTCCTCTCGCAGGAACCCCTCATGGCCGTTTGCCAGAGGTATTTGTTCGTTGTTTTCGCCAATGTCGCCCAGTTTCCAGGGCGGTGACCGACTCTTCGGTCATTGATCTATGCTCCCCACGTTGGTCAGAAACGTGACAAATGTCGACACACGTTCCAGCTTTCCTTGGTTTACCTCTATGTTGGCGTGGTCGGGTATTGCCTTGTCGCCCTTCTCCACATCGCCAGATACGTCACGCATATGAGTTAAGTATGACGACAGTTCCTGGAGCACTGACCGCTGATTTCGAACTGCGCTTTTCGTTGTTCTCCTTAGAAGCATTGCCCATCAGCTCGGTCGTTGATCATTCGAAGTGTTGACTGCTGATGCGCGAACTTCACTGGTCATTGGCCTCCTAGTTCGACTGCTGGCGCTGCCGAATATTGTTGTTTAAAGTGGCGAAGTGTCTAAAATTTTCATTTAACCTATAATCAGTCTGCCGGATCTCTGCTTTGAACAACCATAAACAACACATTATTATTATACACAACCATAAATAGCACATAGTTGTTATATATAATTATTATACAGCCTACATCTCTCTTCCATCCGGAAAAATACGTCCTCGAAGTTTCTCCTATGTCCATCTACAAACCTGACAGGAAGATAATATAATACATTCATTCCGTAATAGCTTCAAATACATCAGCATTAAATATACTTCTGAAAGTAATATTAGAAATATGGTAGAATCCTCAGAACAGTACAGTGAAGTAGCAAGCAACAATTGCCTCTACGTACATTTGAGCAGTACACATGTAGGCTCAGGATTCTTGTAGACATCAACTGGAACTTCATGTAATGATATGTTATTGTTTGTCTTGGGTTTTCGTCTGATATACAGGAATGAAGTGCAAAGTATAATTGTGAACTAGAAGGTTCAAGAAATACTTGTGTCCAGTACCATAATTCGTGTCTTATGTTCTTCTTTCAACTGTACAATGTGCTGCATCATAGCGTTGGCATCAATCTCGCCTTCTTGTGTAGTGATAAGAACATCTAATGGCTGCAGGACGGAGGAATCAAGGGAGTTGTTTAGGTAAGACAAATTCTGAGGAGCCAATACTTCAATAAGTGTTTCTGGCCAGTAAATCAGTGCGTACAATCAGGTGACAATAGTCGAACCGGTTACGGTTGCGAGAAGGTGAAATTTCACGCCTGAGAGAGAACATAATGCGCCATTAACTGTTTGCCACTGCCGCGGAGTTCAATACGTTCGATTGTAGTAGCGGCACCATGGTCGAAACAGTGTGCAAAGACAAAGGTTGGTTGCTTAGCTGCATAAAGCCAGTGTTCTACTACTTGCTCGAAAAAATATGGTGTAGCAGTTAGTACGTCAATCGGGCAATTTGAGGCTTTGTTTTTCTTAAAAATATTGCTAAGACTCGCAATTATCGGTGTTTACTACATTGACACGTGATGGGCATATGGTAAACCGCTCATGTATACAATTACTTAATTCCGCAAATGTTTTTACTGCAGTAGCATTCGATGTTTTGGAGATTAGGGATACCTGACTTGTTCGAAATTGTAAAAATTTATTAAGCTGGCCCCATTTCACTGGAAAGGAGTGCACTGTATAACAGCCATACACATCTGTTTTGCCAGTCACCGGGAATGAAATATGAATTCGTAATTTTAAGTCATCTGTGTCCTCTAGTACCTTGGGTAAGTGATAGTACTACAGCAAATATTCCTTATCTGTAGGGAATGTTAACTGTAGTGAACCCGGTAACTGTTTATGGATTCGAGTCAGAATGAATAGAAAGTGATAGTAAAGCTGGCGATAAATATCCCTGCACTGCATGGTGAATGGCGTCCTTGGGATCTTCTGCTGTTAGCCGTGCATCCGCTAACTGATCTGTGAGTAACTGAAGTAGCCTCCGTACTGAGATCATCTTATCCTATATATCCAGTTAACACTTGGTTCAAGAATCATAAAAGAAGGTTGTATACCTGGAAGAATCCTGGAGATACTAATAGGTATCAGATAGATTATATAATGGTAAGACAGAGATTTAGGAACCAGGTTTTAAATTGTAAGACATTTCCAGGGGCAGATGTGGATTCTGACCACAATCTATTGGTTATGAGCTGCAGATTGAAACTGAAGAAACTGCAAAAAGGTGGGAATTTAAGGAGATGGGACCTGGATAAACTGAAAGAACCAGAGGTTGTAGAGAGTTTCAGGGAGAGCATAAGGGAACAATTGACAGGAATGGGGGAAAGAAATACAGTAGAAGAAGAATGGGTAGCTCTGAGGGATGAAGTAGTGAAGGCAGCAGAGGACCAAGTAGGTAAAAAGACGAGGGCTAATAGAAATCCTTGGGTAACAGAAGATATATTGAATTTAATTGATGAAAGGAGAAAATATAAAAATGCAGTAAATGAAGCAGGCAAAAGGGAATACAAACGTCTCAAAAATGAGATCGACAGGAAGTGCAAAATGGCTAAGCAGGGATGGCTAGAGGACAAATGTAAGAATGTAGAGGCTTGTCTCACTAGGGGTAAGATAGATACTGCCTACAGGAAAATTAAAGAGACCTTTGGAGAGAAGAGAACCACTTGTATGAATATCAAGAGCTCAGATGGCAACCCAGTTCTAAGCAAAGAAGGGAAGGCAGAAAGGTGGAAGGAGTATATAGAGGGTTTATACAAGGGCGATGTACTTGAGGACAGTATTATGGAAATGGAAGAGGATGTAGATGAAGATGAAATGGGAGATATGATATTGCGTGAAGAGTTTGACAGAGCACTGAAAGACCTGAGTCGAAACAAGGCCCCGGGAGTAGACAACATTCCATTAGAATTACTGATGGCCTTGGGAGAGCCAGTCATGACAAAACTCTACCATCTGGTAAGCAAGATGTATGAGACAGGCGAAATACCCACAGACTTCAAGAAGAATATAATAATTCCAATCCCAAAGAAAGCAGGTGTTGACAGATGTGAAAATTACCGAACTATCAGTTTAATAAGTCACAGCTGCAAAATACTAACGCGAATTCTTTACAGACGAATGGAAAAACTGGTAGAAGCGGACCTCGGGGAAGATCAGTTTGGATTCCGTAGAAATGTTGGAACACGTGAGGCAATACTAACCTTACGACTTATCTTAGAAGAAAGATTAAGAAAAGGCAAACCTACGTTTCTAGCATTTGTAGACTTAGAGAAAGCTTTTGACAACGTTAACTGGAATACTCTCTTTCAAATTCTGAAGGTGGCAGGGGTAAAATACAGAGAGCGAAAGGCTATTTACAATTTGTACAGAAACCAGATGGCAGCTATAAGAGTCGAGGGGCATGAAAGGGAAGCAGTGGTTGGGAAAGGAGTGAGACAGGGTTGTAGCCTCTCCCCGATGTTATTCAATCTGTATATTGAGCAAGCAGTAAAGGAAACAAAAGAAAAATTCGGAGTAGGTATTAAAATTCTTGGAGAAGAAGTAAAAACTTTGAGGTTTGCCGATGACATTGTAATTCTGTCAGAGACAGCAAAGGACTTGGAAGAGCAGTTGAACGGATTGGACAGTGTCTTGAAAGGAGGATATAAGATGAACATCAACAAAAGCAAAACGAGGATAATGGAATGTAGTCAAATTAAATCGGGTGATGCTGAGGGGATTAGATTAGGAAATGAGACACTTAAAGTAGTAAAGGAGTTTTGCTATTTAGGGAGTAAAATAACTGATGATGGTCGAAGTAGAGAGGATATAAAATGTAGACTGGCAATCGCAAGGAAAGCGTTTCTGAAGAAGAGAAATTTGTTAACATCGAGTATAGATTTAAGTGTCAGGAAGTCGTTTCTGAAAGTATTTGTATGGAGTGTAGCCATGTATGGAAGTGAAACATGGACGATAACCAGTTTGGACAAGAAGAGAATAGAAGCTTTCGAAATGTGGTGCTACAGAAGAATGCTGAAGATAAGGTGTGTAGATCACGTAACTAATGAGGAGGTATTGAATAGGATTGGGGAGAAGAGAAGTTTGTGGCACAACTTGACTAGAAGAAGGGATCGGTTGGTAGGACATGTTTTGAGGCATCAAGGGATCACAAATTTAGCATTGGAGGGCAGCGTGGAGGGTAAAAATCGTAGAGGGAGACCAAGAGATCAATACACTAAGCAGATTCAGAAGGATGTAGGTTGCAGTAGGTACTGGGAGATGAAGAAGCTTGCACAGGATAGAGTAGCATGGAGAGCTGCATCAAACCAGTCTCAGGACTGAAGACCACAACAACAAAACAACATATATCCAGTCTAGTTTGTATTATCTTTCAATTGCTATTCAATGTCGCAGTGGTAGCTCAGATACACTTGTTCAAATTCTTGCGTAACATTCCTAACGGACTTGGTGTTACTGAGTACTGCTTGTTCTAAGTCATTTAACCTTGTGGTGTGCCAGGCAATAATGGCCTTGTTGAGACTTGCTGTAATTGTAACGTCCTGTAATATATTATTTAACTGCGTGATATCGTCGTCGTCTGTCATGTCGAAAACGGTTTTTAATAATTTATCCACCCTCGTATAAATCATTTGACTGTATGTGGCACTAATCCTTCTATTTGACGCAGTTCGATTCGTAACTGGTCATATGAGTACTTCAGAGTTTATATTCGCTTGACACCTCGTCAAATATTCCACTTTTCTTGCTGCTGAGTTTAGGGTACTAAATTCTAGCTCTAACCTCCTAAATTTATTACATATCTGTCATAGATTATATTCCAATACCACTGTCCACTGATGATCAGTTAGTACCGTCGTGTCCTGTCTTACAAACATGACGCCTCTGCTCAACTGGTGCACCTGCAGTCCACAGCTCATGTCATTCTTACCTGGAAACAAGAAAATTAGTGCTGCAACGATGTAGGATCCCTATGTGCTACAAGGCGATATCTGCACCGCTAATGTTTTGACCCAAAACTGCTCTGACAGCAAGCCAACGCCAACAACCATAGTTCAAAAATGTATGCCGACGTTGCAAAAGCTCATGAAGAAGTAGAGAAGGTACGAGAATATTTAAAGGTGAATTGAGTATGTAAGGGGAGATGATAATCTAATAATCTTGTGGGATTGGAACGCAATTGTAGGGGAACGAAAAAAAAGAAAGAATTACGGAAGAGTATTGGATTGGTGGTAGCAGTGAGAGAGGAGAAAGGCTAATTCAGTTCTGCAATACACTTCAGCTATTCAATGCGAATACACTGTTCCAAAATTACAAGAGATAGATGTGGAATATTGATGTACTGAGGATGATGAAATCTGTCTGAAATTCTCCCAAGTTTTAGATGCTGCGATAACGATACCACAGCAGGCATTTCAGTTGAGCAGGAATGGGCAATTACAGAAGCTGGACATGAAAAAAAAAAAACCAGACACAAGGAAAGTATGTACGAAGAAAGTTTTGGTAATAGGAGAAACAAAGGTTTCAACCATTGTAAAAGTGAAAGAATGCGACTGTGATGAATAAAGGTTTCCAGAAATAGCTACAACCAGTCGTATTTTGTGATGGTGAAATTTGTGGTATACCACTACCGATTTCGAGTCACCTTGTGACTTCCTCTCAGATGGTACATATTATTAATAACTGTTCGTAGCATTGTGAGCGGCTTTTGTGTGGGGCTATTAGCATCCATGGATTTTATCCTAGTGAATATATGCCGTGGAAAACAACTTATGTTTCCCTGTTATGTTAATACCACAGCACTGCACAAACTTTGCAATAGGCAACAACTTACACGTGCTTAAAAGGATCTAAACAAACCAAGGGGTGTGAGCATGCAGTAGAAATACAGCAATATACGTCATTTAGAAATAAAACAAATAGAAAGTGCAAGGAAACCAAGACGAAATGTTTGTAGGAGAAATGTGAAGAAAGAGAAAGAGAAATGCTGGTCGCAAAAATGATTCAGCATACAAAAAAGCCAAACAACCTTCGATGAAATTAAAAAGTTGTGGCGTCAACACAGGGAGTGCAATGGGAATTCCTCTGTTAAGTGCAGAGGAGAAGGTGGATAGGGGAAAGAGTACACTGAAGGTCTCTGCAAGAGGGCAGAACAGTCCTATGACGTGACGTAAGAAGCATTGAGCGTCGATGTGGAAGCCATAGGCAATTCAGTATTATAATCAGAGTTTAACAAAGCTTTACAAGACTTACGATCACATAAGGCTGAAGGCATTTCCAAAAAAAATTGAGGGAAATGGGAATCAGACGGCTTTTCAAGTTTGTGCCTAGAATCTATGAAACTGAAGACATATCATCAGACTTTCGCAAAAAAAAAAAAAAAAAAAAAAAAAAAAAAAAAAAAAAAAAAAAAAAAAAAAACTCTAAACATCCTGAAGACAGGAAGGGCAGATAAGTGTGAGAACTATCGCACATTCAGCTTAATAGTTCAATGGTAGAAGCTGCTGTTGGATGATGATAAGTTTGGCTTTCGGTAAGGTAAAAGCACGTGAGAGGCAGGTCTGATACTGCGCTTGATAATGGAAGCAAGACTTAAGAAATATAAAGAGATGTACATAAGATTTGTCGATTTATAAAAAGAGTTTGGATAATATGAGATGATGCAATATATTTCGAAATTCCGCGGAAAGTAGGATTGAGCTACAGGGAAAAACAGTGAAGTGTTCTATATGTACAAGAACCAAGAGTGAACGTAAAGCATGGAAGACCAGGAAGGAAGTGCTCGGATTAAAAAGGTGTAAGACAGGGATGCAGTATTTCGCCTCTACTGTCCAATCTGTATGTCGAAGAAGCAATGATGAAAATAAAAAAGGTACAAGATTGTGATTAAAATGCAGTGTGAGGGGATACAACTAATGAGATTCGCATATCACTTTTCTGCCCTCAATGAAAGTGTAGAAAAATTATAGTATCTGTTGAGCGAAACGAACAGTCTAATGAGTGGAGGATGTGGAGTGCGAGTGAATGGCAGAAAGACAGTAGCAATGATGAGTAACAGAAAGGAGATTAGCGATAAAATTAACGTCAAAACTGTTGATGACGAAGTGGGTGAAGTTAAGGGGTAGCTTGCAAGCAAAATAAAGCATGATGAACGAATCATGAAGGACATAAAAAGCAGAGTAGCACAGACAAGGATTTTCTGAGAGTGTACATATGGAGTGGAGCACTGTATGGTAGTGAATCATGACTGTGGAAAAACTGCAAAAGAAGGGGATCGAAGCATCTGAGATGTCGGACTATAGAAGGACACTGAAAATTACATGGACTGATAATCTGAGAAATGAGAAAGTTCTCCGCAGAATCAACGAAGCAAGGGCGGTATGGAAAACACTGACAAGAAGAACGGAATGGATGATAGGAAATCAGGGAACTACTCCATGTTACTAGGGGGAGCTGTAGACGATAGAAACTGTATGGGAAGACAAAGACTGGATAACTAACACGAATCTGTCATCTTGAGCATAAAGAATAGTATTAAGAGTTGTCATAAACTTTGTTGTTTTGCTGGTACATGAAATATTTATTGTAAATTATATATGGAACGTGATTTTTTCTGTGTAGCTCTTTCTTTATCCCTGGTGCTGGACGACGGATCATCCTGACAACGTTGATGAGCTGGTAAGTAGCTAAATCGATATCTGCTGTAAGGCAAAAAAAGTCAAATAAATGTGAAAAAAGTTAGAAATTACTGTCGACTAAGCTATTATTCCATAACATACCGAATTTTGTGCACTACCTGTGTTTCCGTTTTCCGGACGCATTCAGAATTCCTGTCGTCGTTCTTGCGAAATCTAGCAGACACAGCTAAAGTCGTGAAGTTTCTACGCTGATTCGAAAATTTTTAAGTTTTGTCATCTGCTGGTTATGTTGGCACAGTAAACGAGCGTAATTTTTTATTAGAGACCGCATTAGATTTTTGGTTCAGAAAGTTAGCAAGCAATCAGTAAATTTAACAGCAGTTCTGCAATTTTGTTGTTGAACTCTTGTTCCGTGTGTGTGTTTTCTCTTTGCATAAATACTGCAACATACACAGATTTAATCTTTGAATTGTACTGAAACCTTGCTGTCTTACAACTACAACCTAACTCCCCTCCGAACCCCAAAACTTCCCTCCACTACCACATTACCGATTTTGTCATGCTACATGGTATGTCCTATCGACCAAATCTTTCTTTGAGTAAAATTGAGGAATAAACCTCTTTTTCTCTCTGATTCTGTTCAGTCTCTCCTAATTTGTTACCCGAATATCAAACTAATATACTGAATTCTTCCTTAAATTGACAAATTTAAAAGCTTTTAGTCTCATCTTATGTGTAACATTTATCCTCAGTGTTTCACTTCCATAGAAGTCTATATTGGAGAAAAATAATTTCAGGAATGACTTAATAACACTTTTAAATTAAGAATTTATCTCATCATAAAAAATAAGTATTATATGTGTGTCAAAGAGAAATGATCGATATTACCGGTGTCGGATTCTAGTAGTGAAGTTGTATACTATGTGAATCTCTCAGTGGTCTGTACACACTCTCAGCTTTCTGTCTATTTTATACATTGTCCCATTGGCATGGAACAAATGTTGGTATTCAGGGAGACCATCTTACATGCAATTCTCATGGAATTCTGAGTCTACAACAAGCGACGAAGGATTTCCCGTTGTAAAATTTATCATACAAACAAGAAATAAGTTTTCAGATGCGGCGGTCTTAGAAATCAAATTTTAATAAATTCATTTACTGTGATATATTTATAGAAGACTGTAACGTCTCCTGGCGAAACACATATTATATGTGGTAAAAAAAGAAAGGAATAATTAAACTGGATGATCGTAATTGCATGGACAATGATTGTGTGAACTTTATGTTATAATGAGAAACCATTATGTGTCATATTTTATGCTTGTATAGAATTATGTACCGAATTTTTTTTAAGGTAATATCTGTGTCGGCGAGGACTGAAACCGCCATGGACGACATTTATTAAATATCGAAGAAATATGAGAATACGTCACAACGAGTATAAAGAGTAGTGACCAAGCATTAACTTCTCTGTCGTCTTTTTGGAGTTACGTGAGTAGGAAGAGCCTGTGACGCTATATTGTATGCTTGTGTAACATTCTTTTGTCAAGACTGAGAGAAGGACGCCATTAGGCATTGATTTATAAAGGTGTGTAAGAATTTAATCTGTCTAAATGTTTTGAATGGAGTTACTTAGTGAAAACTTGCATTGTGATTTGTAATAAGCTTGCCTGGTTTTTTATCCCATGCTTTTCCAAGACATTTTCAGCTATTTAAACATTATTTGTGGTGCAGAGCTGCGGACAGGTAATAGTGAATTAAAATTATTTCTTTCAGCTTTCGGGACTGCAGGGCAGAGCAGCAGATTTTATGTGTTTTACAGGTGGACGCGAGCTGCTGATGACGTTATATTATTAACAGTGCAAAAAGATAATTTTCCTTCATGACGAAAAAAATCTTGCAGTGCGTAGTTCTGGTCCGGCAAACATTATAGTAAAATTTTTTTTGCTCTGATAATAGTCTCATTTTCTCGTGTTAGTCGTGGTATTTACTGGTGTTTTAATGTTAACAAAAATCCACTGCAAGATTTTGATGTTGAACAAACATTGCGTACTGTAACATGAGTATTGATAACGAAACAATTTTCTGTAGCCTTCTCAATAATTGTAAAGGAAGGAAGATATGTTGAACTTTATAGCGAGTTACACTAACGAAACAGTGTTCCCTTTATAGAAAGCCAGACCCAGAAAATAAGAACATAATATATTTTGTTTTGTTGAAAATTAATGATCCAAAGAAAGTCACAGCACAGCATCCATAAAAAGTATTTCAGGGCTCTTTTCGTGGCAACATCCATTTATCTCATATATTACTTGTCACGCGAGGAATAACAAAAAGACTTATATTTAAATTAAGAATTTATCTCATCATAAAAAATAAGTATGACATGTGCATCAAAGAGAAATGATCGATTTTACCGGTGTCGGATTCTAATAGTGAAGTTGTAGACTATGTGAATCTCTCAGTGGTCTGTACACGCTCTCAGCTTTCTGCCTTTCTTATACATTGTCCCATTGGCATGGGACAAATGTTGGTATTCAGGGAGACAATCTTACATGCAGTAGTGGCACTGGAATTCTCAATCGACAACAAGCGACGAAGGATTTTCCGTTGTAAAATTTATCATACAAACAAGAAATAAATTTTCAAATGAGGCAGTCTTCCATTTCATGGCCTTTTTTTTTAGATAAAGTACTTTCTCAATTCGGTTGATTTTATATCACAACGAACGCACAGTGTATCATGACAGTTTTTATGAAAACCGATACTGTTGTCCATTACCACAACAGGATGTTTCGACATCTGTGGCAACTGAATAGGACATCGATAAAAATGGAAATAACGGAATACGACAAAGACCTACTGTTTCTTTCGAGAATGGCCAACGATTCCCTCCGATTGCGAGTGGAAATAGAAAGAAATATGAATCAATCGCAATGATCTCATAATATTTAACACGAAAGCTGAGGAACACGGTGGTAGAACTGTAGCAATCCCACAGCCTTCAATGCTAGTAACAGCTGGTCACAACGGCGAATAATAAACCACGGGAGAAGCAGAATTCTGACAACTATTGTGGGACATGGAGATAAATATAGTAAACCTCGGATGCAATGTATCGGAAAATTCGGAATGATGGTTCTGCTGAAAGTGTGTACGCAGCTGGGAAAATGAAGCTTCCTGTGTGATGACTGTAAGAGAGTTCAAAATCATTGAACTCTTAGGTTTGAAATGAATGTCCAGATCACGTTTGCTCAGTGAGAAGTAAAAAATTTATACACATATTGCGATCCAAGAAAAAATAGAGCGAAATTATTACTGTTTATTCAAACAACAACGTAAATATCATACATTTATGTCTAACAGTTCTGAGAGGATTTTTAAAAACTAAGCTTTGCAAATTACAATGAAATAGTTCGCCTTTTCAAGACTTACAGGTAACGGATTGTGCAAAACTGTGAAAGCTTCCACGGAATTAACATCACAAGCATTTGCTTTAATTGGTACCTGACCATCAAAAATGACGCACCTCTCAAAACTATTTCTTGTATCACACAGAATAACGGATACAGACCACACAATGTCTGTACTACAGCGCAGTTCGTTTCTTGGTAAACGTGTCGTTTTCCTAAGAGATTTCGTTGTCGAACAATACCTTGGCAGTTGTTCGTTGATGTAAACGTGTGGATAATCCTGATGCCGCATTGCCGAACAGTGCAGTAATAAAGAGAGTAATCGCTCGGTCCCAGGAATGTGGATCAATTGCAGACAAGAAGAGGACCAGAAGACAGCCAGTTTCGACGAACGCTAAACTGGCTGATGCGTATCATTGCTTTCCGCGAGGGTACTGCAAATGCGTTAGTCGGAATTGATGATGTTCGGGAGACACCAATGAATGGCAATCACAAAGTGGTTGAAACTCCAGTGAGAAGACGTTGTAACAGCTGTTACCACAAACTCTTCAAAGCAGGTGGGCGAAAGCATGCTGACAAACACAGCAAGCAGGTGTCATTGAAATGCCAAATTTTCCTCTGAGTTTCATGTGCATGGACTGTTCTTTTGCAATGCACAAACGCGTAAAAATGTAAGTTTTCGTACTTTGCTAATTAAGCAATTATATAACAGCCAATTGGAGCTTTTATTTTCCAGTAATAACCTCTTCCTTAGTTATATGAATGTGCATCAGGGGTGGTGCACATGGCCATATAAATGTTCTAATTGTAACATAAGTTTAACATGGGCTATCTACATCATATTTGATCAATCATATTTATCAGGTTAAAAGCGATTTCTTACAGTTTCATGCAGGATCAGATATACTGACTTTGATGTTTTAAAATAATGTGTAGAAAAAAAGTCATGGCCAAAATAAAACATTTACCAAAATGTTGCCTGTGGTCAAAGTGTTAAATAAAGTTTCCTAGGCTATTACCCAGCAATTTACTTTATTTACATTATAATTATAAGCAATTATATACATTCAGAAATAAATACATAATTACATTAATTACTAACTAAATATAGTTACTGTAATACAGCTTAGAGATTCAGAATCAGAAATGTACTGCAAGTTATTAACGCATATTAAAAGGCAAAAATTTTTGGATGGTGCATAAAGTATTTGGATATGCATTTTCGGTGTTACAGGTCGGGCCCTAGACGTCTGGAAAACCGTGACCTGGTCAGATGAGTCACGGTTTCAGTTTGTAAGAGCTGATGGTAGTGTTCGAGCGTGGCGCAGATTCGACGAAGCCATGGAGCCAAGCTGACCTGTGGAAGCTGGCGGTAGCTCCATGACGGTGTTAGCTGTGTTTACGCAGAACTGAAGCTATCATTGACTGTAAATGATCATGTTCGGATACCTAGAAACCATTTGGAGCCATTCATTGACTTCATGTTCTTAAACAAAGCTGACACGTCACAGGGCCACAATTGTTCGCTACTGGTTTAAAGAACATTCTGGACAACTGGTGCGAATGATTTCGGCACCCAGATCGGCCGACATTAATCCCATCGAACATTTATGGGACATAATCGAGAGGTCATTTCGTGCACAAAATCCTACACCGGCAACAGTTTCACAATTGTGGACAGCTTATGGACATAGAGACACCATGGCTTAATATTACTGCACCTGACTCCCAACGACTTGTGGAGTCTATGCTACGTCGAGTTGCTACACTACGCCGGGCGAAGGGAGATCCGACACGACGTTACGAGGCGTCTCATGACTTTTGTCACCTCACTGTACAAGAATTAAATCAACAGACGTCTGAGTGTCTTTCATGAAAACACCTTGCCCTGTCAAATAATTGGAGTGTTGTGTGCCATACTGCGTTCTACATCTACATCTACATACATACTCCGCAATCCACCATACGGTGCGTGGCGGAGGGTACCTCGTACCACAACTAGCATCTTCTCTCCCTTTTCCACTCCCAAACAGAACGAGGGAAAAATGACTGCCTATATGCCTCTGTACGAGCCCTAATCTCTTTTATCTTATCTTTGTGGTCTTTCCGCGAAATGTAAGTTGGCGGCGGTAAAATTGTACTGCAATCAGCCTCAAATGCTGGTTCTCTAAATTTCCTCAGTAGCGATTCACGAAAGAAACACCTTCTTTCCTCTGGAGGCTCCCACCCGAGTTCCTGAAGCATTTCCGTAACGCTCGCGTGATGATCAAACCTACCAGTAACAAATCTAGCAGCCCGCCTCTGAGTTGCTTCTATGTCCTCCCTCAATCCGACCCGATAGGGACCCCAAACGCTCGAGCAGTATTCAAGAATAGGTCGTATTGGTGTTTTGTAAGCGGTCTCCTTTACAGACGAACCACATCTTCCCAACATTCTACCAATGAACCTAAGACGACTATCCGCCTTCCCCACAACTGCCACTACGTGCTTGTCCCACTTCATATCGCTCTGCAATTCTACGCCCAAATATTTAATCGACGTGACTGTGTCAAGCGCTGCACTACTAATGGAGTATTTTACAGGATTCTTTTTTCTATTCATCTGCATTAATTTACATTTATCTATATTTAGAGTTAGCTGCCATTCTTTACACCAATCACAAATCCTGTCCAAGTCATCTTGTATCCTCCTACAGTCACTCTACGACGACACCTTCCCGTACACCACGGCATCATCAGCAAACAGCCGCACATTGCTGTCCACACTATTCCAAAAGATCATTTATGTACAGTAGATAGAAAACAACAGCGGACCTACCACACTTCCCTGGGACACTCCAGATGATACCCTCACATCCGACGAACACTCACCATCGAGGACAACATACTGGGTTCTATTACTTAAGAAGTCAAGTTCTATTAATTAAGAAGTTCATGAACTGTGGGCCCTATTCTCTTTAAATCTACAATGAACAGTGTTGTGTATCAAGACATCATTACACAGCTTATTTCCCTTCTTGAGATAGATGAGCGCTATATTGGTTGCAGTAGGACGATGCCACTTTTCACACCAAACGAAACAATTCGTATCTTAAGAGGATTTTTTGGTGATACATTCACCTCTCCCACGTTCTCCCGGTTGAACGTCTTCTTTTGTGAGGTTTCCTTACGGAAAGGGTCTACCAAAACAGGCTGCAGTCACTCGGAACTAAAGATTAACCTAACAAAGAATTATCAGCATCAGTGACAACGTCATCCGCAAAGTGGACTCAAACATGGCAAAGCGAGATACTGTACGTGTTACAGAGCAGTGCAACCAAAGAGCGTAGGTTATAAATAATACGTGTGAGGCTACAGAATAAAATACATATTGTATATAATTTTTGATGACTGCGACTTTTTCCATCGCCCTGTACAGTTCCGTTAAATACTTTTCACAGATGTCAATGTTACTGTCTTCACAATGTTGAGATACTGTAAAATCAGAGCTTTGAGTAATAAGGTAAACAATGCTAGCAGAAGCAGGGTTGTGCAGAAACATGTGACACTTAGAAAAGTAAATCTGAACTAGTAGTTGCAATGAATGAACCCTGTTGTGTTTGACGTTGAATCATTCGTTTGTTCTGTTCTAGCAGAAGTATGCCTGAACCATTCACAGGTGCTCGTATTTCGTCAATATTTGAGTCTATGGTGGCAGTGATGACTGTACCAGTATTGCAGCAACAAACAGACACAAAATATGGCGCAAGTAAATGCATCTTACGAGAATCATTTTAAAAAAGGGACGACACCTAAACTGCAAATAGCTGTACAAAAAAAAAAGAAAAAAAGGAAAGAAAACCGATGGAAGTTTCAAGATTCATGAAATTTTGACGTTTTTTCTTCTTTAGTATCCTCGTACTGACAAACTAAGATCACGTATCAGCTTCAATTAGTCGTTTTACTTTATTGTTACTATTTTTGCAGTACTCCTTGATCTCCATCCCGTATTTGTCTGTCTTCTGTTCTTATGCCCAATTTCTTATTTCTTCTGGCTTGAAAGCCTTCTAAATTCAGGATTTTACTTTTTATACTGTTTCCTTCCAGCTCATTTCTCATTTCTATAATCCATGTTATTGTTGATTTCTTTTTCCACAAATACTCTAATATTTGCCTTATTATCCTGTTCTCATTCCTTAGGTAATGGTATCAAAAGAAAATTAACTTGTACTTTGCCATTACTTCTGATATTTTATGTATGTTTCAAATTACTTCTCACCTTACAAGCATCTGAAGGTCGTAATGCACCCATTATTTTCCTAATAATTCGTCTTCTCTGTACCACTTCTCTGTCTGGCTTATAGTTTATATAAAGATTAAGGTCTAATAACTGAGCTGTAGTATTTTAGTGTTGTGTTTCTAGACATGCATTTCGAATCCTGCCTCGGGCATGGATGTGTGTGATGTCCTAAGGTTAGTTAGGTTTAATTAGTTCTAAGTTCTAGGCGACTGATGACCTCAGAAGTTAAGTCGCATAGTGCTCAGAGCCATTTGAACCATTTTGAACATGTATTTCATGTTGTAGGTATTTTTTGTCAGATCATATGCTCCATTTTATCGACTCATTCATCTATTGTGCTTTTTTCAAGTCCATTCTACTGTATGGTTTCTTCAAGATATTTAAATACTATCTCACTTCAGTTTATCTATTTGTGTTTCTATGGTGCATGACTTTTATGTTTCGCTCTTATTTACAGCAGATTTATTTGACAACTGGCTCTGTTAGATTTTCATAAATTATTACAAAATCGTCTGCAAAAGACAATTCCAATTGATTTTCTTTCCAGAATTGTTGGTTCAGTTGATGCTTTTTAGTACCAAATTCCAGAATATTACAATTTTTTCTAAAACAGCGTTAAACAAAAAAGATCTCTCCCCTTGTCTGACACACACGACAGATATTTCTAATATTAATGTAAATTTATACTTTTTATTTGTTAGAGGTTCACGAAATATGTCTACTAATTTTGCTTTGACACTGTAGTTTCCATTTATTTTATCTGTTGCTCCTCTGTTTACAAAATAAATGGTCCAAATGGCTCTGAGCACTATGGGACTTAAGTTCTGAGATCATCAGTCCCCTAGAACTTAGAACTACTTAAACCTAACTAACCTAAGGCCATCACACATATCCATGCCCGAGGCAAGATTCGAACCTGCGTCCGTAGCGGTCGCGCGGTTCCAGACTGTAGCGCCTAGAACCGCTCGACCACCCCGGCCGGCCCTCTGTTTACAGAATCAAATGATTTCTCAATCGACAAATGATACTACTATAGATCTTATTTTTAACATTTTGAGACGAATTATTGATTTCAAGTTACAAACCTGTTCTGTGCAGGATCTTTCGAAAACCACCCTGATATTCTCCCATTCTAGTCGTTTGTCGGAAGCTTCATCGACTCTGTTCAGGAGAATTTTAGCCAATATTTTACACACCACTGGCAGAACGACACTCCTATGCAAGTACTGATACATCTTTTTCTTTATTTTTGGGTAGTGGGTTTCGATTCTTCTAGAATATATTCTATTTTTGAAATATTCTTAAAAAGTACGTAAAGGTCTGATTTAACTCTTAGAACTGGATAGTTGAAGAGTCTGTCAAAAAGTTTTGATCCTGTTCATAACTTTCTTTGTTATGTAATGTTGTTTTGCTATTTTTATCTTTGAAACAAATATTTGAAGTTTGATAACATTTAAGCACGCGACCAATACAGTTATGGATTTCGACTCAATGAGTATGGTTACTCTGACGTTAAAAATAACCATGGAAGCGGTAGCGATTACGATTAGACTATACGTACATTTCGTTCCATAAATCCATAGTAAGGAGGGACTCTAGGATGTAGATCATATTGTGGAACAAGAAGGAAATAACACATATTCACAAAGAAAAAAGATATTGTAATGTGTCTTCCACAGGTCCCAAGCGAAATGGTCGACATGAATGTAAAAAGAGTCAAAAAATCTTAAACACATTTTCATTATAAGGTAATAAGAAGCTAGTCGCAAAATATGTAAATGTACAGTGCACTGAGGTGAATATGATAAATTGTAGGCTGTTGTAGTCAAGCGTTACCACCTAGCGAGGTGGATACTGGACCCGCATTCGGGAGGACGACAGTTCAAACCCGCATCCGGCCATCCTCATTTAGGTTTTCTGTGATTTCCCTAAATCGCTCCAGGAAAATGCCGGAATGGTTCCTTTGAAAGGGCACGGCCTTCTTCCTTCCCCGTCCTTCCCTAATCCGATGAAACCGATGACCTCACTGTTTGGCCTCTTCATCCAAACAACCCAACCCAACCCAAGCGTTACCAAAGATAAAAAAAAAAAATCGGTTTACAGCACTTACACTCTCCGATAAAAAGTATCCGGCCACGTATTAGTGGAAATTAATATGATTTGTGTCCATCCTTCGGGCTTACGACGAATTGGACTCTACCAGGCATACTTTCAGGGAGACGCCTGAATATGAGTAGCTAAAACAGAAAAAAAATTGATAGTGACTTTGGAAGCGGGGATCTGGAGCAAAGTGTACATTCTGACTCATCCCAACTGTGTTCCATTGGGTTTAGGCCAGGACTCTGGACAGGCCAGTTTATTTCAGGAATGCCATTGTCCACAAACGATTCCCTCAAGGCTGCTGCTCTATGACAGAGTGCATTGTCATGCGGGTACATTCATTATCTCCGAACTGTTTCTCTATTGTACGCAGTAAAGGATGCTTTAAAATGTGTTTTTATCCTTCAGCATCAAGCGTATTCTTAAGTGCAATAAGGGGCCACATTCTGACCACGAAAATAACCCCGTACCATAACAGCACCTTCTCCGCACTTCACTGTAGGCACTGTGTATTATGGCAGGCAATATTCTCCAGGCATTCATCAAACCCCGAATCACCCGTTCCCACTCATCCAGTGTCCAGTCTCTTCACTCTTTGCATCACCTCAAGCGCCGCATAACACTGCGTATGGGAATACGTGGCTTATGAGGAGCTGCTCGACCGTTCTTTTCAACCCCCTACGCACAGTCATTACGCTAGCACGACTGTTGGTAGCACTTTTGTAACTCAGGAGTGATACCCTCCTTTGATTTCATGAGATCTTTTACAGTAACAATACCAGTGCTCGACGGTCCCTGACGTCAGTACATGAGGTGTGCCAGGTATTGGTTTAGCTATGGCTGTTCCTTCGGTTCTGCACTTTACAATCTGGTTACCTTACTTTACTTTTTCGTGTCCGGAAACTACAATTTGTTTGCCCAATATTGGGCAATGTCCAATGCTTCTTCTTTAGCCAGCCATAGATCGTCGAGGGTGCATCTGTGCGGGCAGGCTGGGCATTGTAGGAGATGTTCCATGTCCTGTCGAGTGCCGCAGTCGCATTTGTCGTCATTTTCGTCCAACAAACCCCATTTGATCAGATTAGATTTCACAGAAGCCATCCCAGTTCTGATGCGGTTAAGCATTCTCCAGGTTTTCCAATCACCAGAAACGCCGCTTGGTGGGTCCTCTCTTAGTGGATAGTAGATGGGGGGCTCATCTAAGGCGCAACGTAGGAAACGGCGTCTGGATTTGAGTCTGCTGGTGCCACACTCTAGGCCAAATATTGAGTGACGAGCATCAAAGGTTTGTTTTGGCTTCTCGGTATGTTCATGGGCTTCCTACGTGAGTCAGGGTTTGTGAAACCTGCGGCCCTGTAAAGATTTTCTATGGGGGTAGGTTTCATTCAGCCTGTCACTATCCTGCATGTTTCATTCAAGCTAATATCTACCTTTTTTGCGTGGGCGGATCTGAACCATACCGGGCAGGCATATTCGGCAGTTGAGAAGCACAAAGCTTGGGCTGAAGTTCTGACCGCGGTAGGTTTGGCACCCCATTTGCTGTTGGACAGCTTTCTTATTAGGGAATTTCGTGCTTCTACTTTTTTGCGTGTTTTTTCGCAATGATATTTGTATGTCAATGTTCTGTCCAGCACGACGCCAAGGTAGGTGGGAGTATCTGTGTGTTCTAGTAATGTCCCATCCCAGGTAACATTGAGCCTGTACTTTGCCTGCCTCGAGTTCAGATGGAATGCACTCACTTGAGTTTTGGAGGGGTTGGGTTTTAAAGAATTCTTTTTGTAGTAGGTTGACATTATAGAAAGAGCGGTTTCTAGTTTCTCCTCGATGGCTTCAAACCTGTTGCCTTGAACTGTTATTGCCAGGTCGTCTGCATATACAAAAGTTTTGGTTTTGTCTGGAGTTGGTTGGTCATTTGTATATACGTATGTTGAATAGGATTGGCGCCAACACGCTCCCTTGGGCGAGCCCATTTTTCTGATTCCGCCACCGACTCTTTTTCCCCTCAAGCATTACGAAGAACTGTCTATTTTGGAGCAGGGATACGATTATCTTGACTAGGTGGTAGTCTTTCAGGGTCTCGTAGATTTTATGCAGTAGTGTCCGGTGATGTACTGTATCATAGGCGGAACTTAGGTCGACTAGTGCCAGCCCGGTGATTAGTTTATTCTCAAACCCATCCTCGATATGTTCCGTCAATGCTAGAATTTGACTGGTACAGGACTTCTAAAATCTACTTGGTGTGGAATTAGCTTCGAGTCAACGATCTTCCCTATTCTGTTGAGGATCAATCTTTCATAGAGCTTAAACAGATGGCAGAGAAGGGTTATGGGTCGGTAGCTCTTCGGAGACTCCGGGTCCTTCCCGGGTTTAAGGAGAGCCACCACTTTTGACTTCCTCCACAGTTTCTGGATTTGAAAGGTTTCACAGCACACGTTAAAAAGTCCAAGTATCCAGTCCCTGGCGCCAAGGCCGAAGTTTTTAATCTGTTCCACGCAAATATCATCAAACCCAGCGGCTTTCCCATTCTTCATGGTATTTACGCCATTGTTCAGCTCTCGCATGCTAAATGGTTTCTGGAAGTTGGTGTTTTCCGTTGGCAGTAGACGTGTGATTTTAGTTTACTGACGTTTGGAGTTGAACTTGCCGTTTAGAAGGAGTTGGTTGGCCACCTGGTTTGGAGTTACGTTGGCCGGGGCCTTGCTTAGCCTTGGGTCACCATCCAGTTTCTTAATCAGGTTCCAGGCTATTTTGAAACTGTGGGACATATCCATTCTTTCTAGGGTTGCTATCCACTTCTTCTCGCGTGCCTCGCTGAGGGCTGACATTAAAGCTGTGCCACAGGTGATGGTTTCGTCGCTGAATGGGTCTTCTGCGAACAATACTTGATACTTCTCCAGGATGTCCTTTGAGGCATTTGAGAGCCCTGGGTTATAGTGTTGTCAGCAACCCCTAGGAATATATTGTCTAGATACCTTTCGCAAAGTCTCAACAAAGGTAAGGTAATTATTTGGTGTTGGGGTCAGACTGGCTAATTCCTCATCCAGCGCTTGGGAATATTCTGACCACCTAGCCTTTTTAAAGTTGAATCTCCTACGGAAAGGTATTTTGGTTGTTTTGATTGTTGAGTAGACTTGGATTCCAATAGGTCGATGTTGTGTCTTTGGGATTGCATCATATACTCTTTGTAACGTCTAGTAATAAACAAAGACAATATATTGTGTAATAATGAGAATATTAGATGTGTCATATTGTGTCATTGTGTAAAATTATGTATTTTTTCTTTATTATTTATTTCTGAGAACGTCTGCGTCGGCGAGTAATAAGACCGACACAGAAGATAAATGTTGTACAGAGATCACAAAATGAATTAGTATATAATGCATGATGTAAAGTAAAGTCTTTGTCTTCTTAATCTGGAAGCTGTGAGAGAAAGATCTCCTGTTGTTGTCGTAGAGAGCGAGAAGGTAGCATTCTTTTGTCGAGATTGGGAATTGTACGCCATTACGTGTGCATTTACACAGGTCTGTAATTGTTGAGATATTTAAATGTTTCAATAGAGTTGTTTAAATGAAAACGTGTATTATTTAATTGTTAAAGCTTGCTTGCCTATTATCCCATCCTGTTAAGATATTTTTCAGTTATATAAAAAAAATTATTATCTGTGGAGCTGAGCTGTGTGGAGAAAGAAGAGCCGCTGCCGCGGCGTATTTAAACGACTTACAATATCGTCGAGTATACCGCAAGGAAGCGGTAAAATAATAGTAGAATAATATTATTTCTTTTAGCTCCCAGACTGGCAGTGAAGATCAGCAGATTTTATGATGTGTTGCAGGTTGACGCGGGCTGCTGATAGGATATAAATTACAGTGCAAATAATTTAATGTACTTACCGAATCTGATAGGAATCTTGCTGTGCTCCGTTCTGATCTGGCTAAATTTTATAGTGATAACGTAATTTTCTTTAATGAGAGTCTCATGTTCTTGGGCTAGTCGTGGTATGAAACAGCATTCTAGTAAGAAATAAAATCCACTGCAAACTTGTGTTTTTGAACGATTGTACGAACTGTAACATCAGTGATCATAAAACAGTAATTTCAACTTTGAATAACTATGAAGTAGGAAAGATATATTGATCCTTAGCATGAGTTGCAGTTACTAAAAATCGTTCTTTAAATTGTAGGCCAGATCCAGAACAATAAGACTTCCATAGATACATTTTATTTTACTAAAAGGTAACGATGATAAAGAAATTAAAGGCACAGCATTGTTAAAAGAATTTCTCGTCACTCTTTCCATATATGCGTTGTTACGCTAATAATAATAATTAAAAAATAAATAAATGAACCAAAGAGACTAACAATTTATAAAAACAATTAACGAAAGAGTAGTCAGGACGGGAAACTGGCGCCCAAAAACGTGGGGCCCGAATTTGCAGTGGCCACAATTATAAAATTTTATGTATTTTTCTTTCAGTGTCTATTGTTATGTATGTATAGATATATATGTATTTAGTGTTAAATGTATGTATGTATATCATGATCTATGCTATGTATTAATGAATGTGCAAACACTCTTTCATGACAAAACGCACTACTGCAAGCGAGTCTGAGAAGACGATCCTGATAGTACTGAGAAGCTCTAACGACTACGTAATCCGGGGGGCAGCCGAACCCCGAGATAAGATAAATTAAAGGTAAGACTACAGTGTAGTTGTCCTGTTGGTAGAAGTTGAGCTCCAGTGGAGTAATCTCATATCGCTAGTGGTGTGCATATTGTACGTAGTTTGATGTTAGTATTTGTGACAGGACAAAGTGGTGGTAGATAGTAATTTTTAGTGTGCAGTGTAGTGTATATAAAGTGATGTATTTTGTGTGCAAGGGGAAAAACTGTTAGATTTTGTGTTTTAGTAAGCAATTTAGGAATATGGTTAAGTTGCGTAGTCAACGTCCAAGCAATATGGATACTGAGGAACAACAATTAGCTAGTGAAGGAAATGTGGAACCGGGTGCCTCAAGTAGTACTAGTACTCTCTTTGAGGATATAACAGGCGAAAATGGGGGGGCAGGGGCACAGGAAGTAGTGCCTCCGCCCACTAGTCATCAAGTCGATGTAGATAAAGAAATTGTACCACCACCAGAAAAGCAGGAACGAGAGAGTGGTAATCTGCCTGGTGGGTATTCAATTCAGGCTATATTAGAGCGTGTGCTAAATTACCAGGCAGAATTTGCGCAACAGCAAGCCGAGCGAGATCGCCAGCAAGCTGAGCGAGATCGCAGGCTAGAAGAGCGAGATCGCCAGCAAGCTGAGCGAGACCAGCAACTTGTGCAATCGATAGAAAGTATGAAAAAAGTGATAGCAGATATGAAAAAGAATTATGAGTCGATACCTAGGGCCGTGCAGGAGCTGACTGAACAGGTCAACAACCTGCAAGTAGCAAACACTAACATGGTAGACGAAATAGGTGTATTAGCCAACAGAGTAGAAAAGCTCGAAATAGATTCCACACAGCTTGTAGAACAGAAGTGGAATGAACAGGCAAATAAAATTGAAACAGAATTTAACTCATGGCTAGAAGTGAAGGAGAGTGAGATTGACACGAATATTAAGTCTAAAGTAGAAGCAGCCATAGCAAATAGAGATTCTGAATCATTCAGTACCGCAGTAAATAGTCAAGTACAGAATGATGTGCAAACAATTAAACAAATACTCAGTGAGGATATTCCGCAGTGGCAAGTGAATGTTAACAAACGGATATCCGAACTGGAGAAAGGTTTAGCACAAAGCAGGAAACATGTGGAACAGGAACCTCTGTCGCCAAAAGCCCATGGTTTTGGCAACGCACAAACTTATATGCGATACAACAATGGGGAATCTGTAGTCGATAATGCGAAGAGCTGTAGCTCCGGTTCGGAGCACACAGCATATGTCCCAGCAGCAAACCCATGTAGTTCAAAAATATTAGTGGAAGAAAGTTTAATTAAAAATAGGCAATTTCAAACATTTACTACTGAAAGGAAATCAGTACACCCAGTAGTATTCATAAAAAGCTTTAAAAATATCTTACCCAGTGTATGGAACGAAACACAGAAAATACAATACGTAATGTCGTACATTCAAGGTGACGCAGCGCTATGGGCTACAGAAGTAGCAGACAGCTGCAAGACATACGAACAGTTTGAAAGGGCATTTTTGTCAAAATATTGGTCGCCTTGTATACAAGAGCGACTAAGAAAAGAGGTATATAATCCCGAACCGTACTCACCCCGTCTTGGGAATTTGAGGCGGTATTTTGAAAAATATATAAACAAAACGCGCTACTGGGACGAGCCTATATCACCAAGAGACATAGTAAGACTACTAAAATCACATTTACCTATTCATATCAAGGAGAAATTAATACATGTACCAGAAAGCGACATGGAAAACTTCCTGTCGGTCCTAGATTCCATAGACTTGATACAGGAAGACGCAAAATCAGCGTGCGATCACTCGCGGAATAATGGGTCAGGATGTAAACACGATAGAAATAGTAGTGCACAGAACCACAACCATGGAAATGGTGGGGGTGGTAGCAAGCGACAAGAACAATCGCAAAATGGTAGTAACGGTAGAGGCCAGAACGGGTATGGACAACCAATTTATAACAAAAAGCGTCGATTTGACGACAGGTACGAATCCGGAATGTCAGGGACCAACCGCTGGAAAAATGCGCGAGGTCAGTGGCAGAGCAATTATAATGATAGTAATCGAAATTGGCAACAGAATCAGCGTAGAAGCCCAGAACGACAGGCTAGTGACCGGTATGACAACAATAGACCACCACCGCAAAACGCGCCTATTGCGCAGCCGTGGCGGCCTACAAATCAGAATGTACATATAGTGGAGGTCGCGGACAGTAACCGTCCAAGTACCTCACAAGTAATTAATCCAACAAACTAGAATCGGCCTCGATATGCTCTCCATTGACGGCCGAGGGATGGAGTGAGAGCAACTCGAGTAATAGTAATATACCTGGGATACGCATGCTGCGATACAACGAAGGTGTTAGTATGGATAAAGAGCTACTGAATGAGCCGCACGAATGTAAGAAAGATAATAACGAAAATGTGCAAGCTATTATTGAAGCTAGAATCAATGATGTTGCAGTGAACATAATTATCGACACAGGTGCCTCAGTAAGTGTGATGAGTATGGAGTTATTTAAAGCACTGGGAAAGGGACATAGTATTCCGACCTTCCCGGTTAACAATTGTAAGGTGTCTGGAGCCATTAGTGCACAGAGCCAATCAGTTAAGTACCAGGTGCAGGTGGAGATTCATAAGGAGGGCGAAGCCATAGTGAGCTCGTTCCTCGTGGTTAAAGGATTAAAGGTGGCCTGCATTCTGGGAGTAGATTTTCTCCGAGAGAGGGACGCATTGATCGACCTCTCCGTAGGGAAATTAAGCATAATTAATAGGGGTAGAAGGATTGAGTTATCTATGATAAAATCGAAGGAGGTACTTGTGCCGTGCTGTAATCGAATCAATATCAAAGGTAGGAACCCTTGGGTACTACAACTCGATGATTTTTCACATACAACAGACCTCTATTACCCAAATTTAGAGGACCAAAATTTTGAGACAAATGTTGAGGCATTTAAAACCAAAGTGCACGAATCTGAAGGTTTAAATGATACACAAAAGCAACAGTTGACGCAGCTGCTATCGGAATATACTACGGTATTTACCGACCGACCAGGAATAGTCAAAGGGTACCACTATCACATAGAGGTGATGCCCCATAAAACATACTGTCGCGCAACCTACTCCATCCCTTGGTCGAGGAAGGAATTAGTAGCCAAAGAGAAGGACAGATTTTGTTTACAGACAATTAGTCATTAAGATATTATGTGCTTATTAAACAATGAACAATCTTCTTGTTGACAAAGTGAGGACTAATTTCTTGAATCATTTTATAAAGAATTAATGTCTTGAACCATTTTCTATGTGTAGTGTGTAAGTGCAATTAATGAGGCAATCTTATAGAGTAAGGTAATTGCTGTAATTGTATTAAGATAAGGAACCCTGAGAGAGAGAGTCTTTACTAGCCAAACATTGACTTTGCAATATGCAACAATTATGTGATGTGATGTTTGCTGCCAGTAGTGATTTGAGAACGACACTGGAGCAGAAGCTAATTAAAAACAACCCGTTCCGTGGAAACTCCGTTCTGTATGTAGCAATGCTTCAATTGAAGCCTGTGTACTGGGTACACGCCCTTGAATATTCATTACGCGATACGGGAGTTAAGTCAGACAGAACCTACACTGTAGTCATATAGGAGAAATCATTAAAAATAATGTTAGTGATGAATGAAGTATTTATTGAGCAATATGCCCAAGTCAAGCTGTCATGCACATGGTAAAATCTGTATGATAGATGGGTGATAACCAGGCAAGCTACACTAAGGAGGAAAGAAAAACTATGTACGAAAAATCCACACACCTTTAAAAATTTTTACAAAAGGGCTATATACGCCTAGTAACAATATGAAAAGTGTGTTGTGATAAGGTAAAAACAAATAAATGCTATGTAAATGAGAGTGACTATGCAAAGAACAGTTAAAAGGTGTTAAAAAATAAACTGTGTGCATAAACAATTAAGTACAGGACGGAATATTGTGTGTAGTAGGGACAGAAAATGACTGTTGTATCTGCACCAATATATACGTCGATAAGTCTAGTGTTGAGTGATAGACTGTCCTAGTGCAGTGCTCAACGAACAATAGACAATGTATAAAAACAGTAGTTATTGGTCCGTTCGGAGTCGATTTAAACAAACATCGCTCGGCGGAGACAAGTAGTATGAGTGTAACGAACCATTTTCGCGTGTTGAAAGACGCTCTGGCAGTGCATCAACCGTGAAAGTGAATGAAAACGTGTAGTACAATGTGCGTGTGACGAACTCTGAATACCAGTGTCACAATGCCACAAGAAACCTGTTATCACGCCAAAACATCCTGTGCATACCAGTGAAGCGACGGCTTACTGAACAATAAACGCTTTTAACAAATTGCCTCTTCTTCCACAGCTAGTAATCTGTGTCCTTAAAGACAGTACACCGTTGTGGAATATTTGTTTCATGCGCTACGACGGGGAGCCATGCGGAGAAGCAGAGACGAGTGCCGTGCCGCCATCCAGCCGGTCGCGGTAAACCACTGCCACTCGCCGATACCAGCGAATGGTTCAGCACGGTTTGCGACTGCGTGGGCGCCACGCCAGCACGACGTCGATGTTATTGAGAGCCGGTCGTCGAACCCAGCGACCGTCGGTACGCGGCGTTCCAGACGACGCTACTCAACAATTGCTTCGCGCCGCCAGCTCCATACCACATTGTTGTCACTCAAATGAACTATGAACTATGTGTTTAATGTACTAACATGAGAAGTGTTTAATGGACACGAAAAGACGTGATAAACATTTTTTTGTTGTTATCCAACACAAACTCAAAATATTCATGGATTTAGTGATGTATCGATCTAATAGGTTTTCGTCATGTTGATGAAGGATACTCGCACGAATGCTAGACATTTTAAACCAACTGTCGCGAGTAAATGCAAGGACGATTCATTATACTATTGTAAAAATGTGTAATAAGTGACTTACATTACAATCCAGAACACAAGTATTATGTTGATAACAAAGAGACTAAAAGTGTAGCATACTATCACAAATAGCCTTTGTTATATGTGAACATTGAATAGAGTTTGAACTTTTGGTGAGATGACCATGGCTCCGGCGCAGTTTTCCCAGGTTTTCTGATCGCACGTAGCCCGAATGGGGGAGCCAAATAAATGTAATGACCCTGGGACTAGGTTGACGGTCACCTCGCAAAGTGTAAGAACAGTATACAAAGTGTAATTAAACCTACAGTGTAAAAGAACTGAGTAGTGTAAAGTGAATGTTCCAACAAAAGTAACAGACAATAACTAAACAGACGTTAGTGGCAGCATATTGCCGAACATTTTCAACGTTAGTCAATTGCTGCCAGGGGGCATTGTAACGTCTAGTAATAAACAAAGACAATATATTGTGTAATAATGAGAATATTAGATGTGTCATATTGTGTCATTGTGTAAAATTATGTATTTTTTCTTTATTATTTATTTCTGAGAACGTCTGCGTCGGCGAGTAATAAGACCGACACAGAAGATAAATGTTGTACAGAGATCACAAAATGAATTAGTATATAATGCATGATGTAAAGTAAAGTCTTTGTCTTCTTAATCTGGAAGCTGTGAGAGAAAGATCTCCTGTTGTTGTCGTAGAGAGCGAGAAGGTAGCATTCTTTTGTCGAGATTGGGAATTGTACGCCATTACGTGTGCATTTACACAGGTCTGTAATTGTTGAGATATTTAAATGTTTCAATAGAGTTGTTTAAATGAAAACGTGTATTATTTAATTGTTAAAGCTTGCTTGCCTATTATCCCATCCTGTTAAGATATTTTTCAGTTATATAAAAAAAATTATTATCTGTGGAGCTGAGCTGTGTGGAGAAAGAAGAGCCGCTGCCGCGGCGTATTTAAACGACTTACAATATCGTCGAGTATACCGCAAGGAAGCGGTAAAATAATAGTAGAATAATATTATTTCTTTTAGCTCCCAGACTGGCAGTGAAGATCAGCAGATTTTATGATGTGTTGCAGGTTGACGCGGGCTGCTGATAGGATATAAATTACAGTGCAAATAATTTAATGTACTTACCGAATCTGATAGGAATCTTGCTGTGCTCCGTTCTGATCTGGCTAAATTTTATAGTGATAACGTAATTTTCTTTAATGAGAGTCTCATGTTCTTGGGCTAGTCGTGGTATGAAACAGCATTCTAGTAAGAAATAAAATCCACTGCAAACTTGTGTTTTTGAACGATTGTACGAACTGTAACATCAGTGATCATAAAACAGTAATTTCAACTTTGAATAACTATGAAGTAGGAAAGATATATTGATCCTTAGCATGAGTTGCAGTTACTAAAAATCGTTCTTTAAATTGTAGGCCAGATCCAGAACAATAAGACTTCCATAGATACATTTTATTTTACTAAAAGGTAACGATGATAAAGAAATTAAAGGCACAGCATTGTTAAAAGAATTTCTCGTCACTCTTTCCATATATGCGTTGTTACGCTAATAATAATAATTAAAAAATAAATAAATGAACCAAAGAGACTAACAATTTATAAAAACAATTAACGAAAGAGTAGTCAGGACGGGAAATCTTTTGCAGCAGGTGTCGTAGATGTTCCGGCTGACGAAGCAAATATCGGGATTGTAACCTCGCTTCCAAATTTTGCTGTTCAAGGAGCAGGGGAGCTTGGGGTCGTGGAGAAGTGAGAGGTTACTTGCCTCAGCCCATTGTTCTAGCAGCTGACCATTGGCGTCTGTCTCGTCGTAGCCCCAGGTGGTGCTGTGGCTGTTAAAGTCGCCCACAACGAAGTGTGTCCTTTGGTTGTTGAAGCTTTCTGGCGTTGAAGTGTGTAAGTTCTGGCCGGGGGGTTTATATACGGAGCATATTGTAAATGATCCACTCTCTATCGCTAACACTTCAATGTTGTTGGTGGTTGTCTTACTCGTGGAAGAGAGCAGCATCTCGGGTCCGGTAAATATTGCGCTCCCATACGTTCTGTGAGGTGCTTCTACTGCCAAGCGCATTCCTTTGATATTGGGTCTGTTTGCTGTTTCATCTCTATGCGTTTCCTGCAGGCACAGTACGTCCCACTTTTCTAATCGGCATAGTTGCGATATTACATCCTCCTTATTCTTGGTGATTCCTTCGACGTTCAGGCTGACGATCGTCAGGGTTGGCCCTGAAGAGGACCTGTTTTTGTTTTTGGCTTTTGATTCCATTGGTTTCCGGTGGTGGAAGGTTTGGCCGTTGTCCCATTGGGCAACGTTTCCGGGGAGCGCCAGCATTTTACTTTCTTCTATGTAGCATGTGAGTAAAATGCACACGTGGAGGCACCTTCCTTGCTCCCCAATCAGGTTACCAACAGTCCACTTGTGTACCTTAACCAGGTGACATCCAAAGACTAGTACACGTTCTAAGTCACTGAGATCTCCTGGCCGATTCATTCTGCTATTACGATATTCCAGTGCTTACATGCCTAAAGGAACTTTGCATCGTAATTCAGAATAACACAAGCACCGCAATATCGTATCTATCCGCCGATACCGAACAAGCGACTTTCAAGTAAAATGTCTCACCTGTGCGGCAATATACACAATGGAAGTACGAGTGCAGGTTGTAAACGCTTGATTGACGACATATGGAAGTTTGGGTCTGGCCGAGAGTCCAAATGGTAAGCGATGGTAGCGATAAGCAAGAAATCCGGGTTCGAGTCCCGGTCCGGCACAAAGTTTCATTGTCGTCATTCCATTCTACAGCTGATTGTTGTCCGTATTCGCAATAGCTATACAGCGTGTACACTTTCAACTATTTATTACACAAGAACTAAACATTGTACAGATGTGATACATAATATTGCATTTTGAAGAGAAACTCTGAAAGATTTTTTTACGAACAGTCGATATGCGGACCATGGGTGACCTGGCAGAAGTCAATACGGTAATCGAATTCTTGCCGCCGGCCGCGGTGGCCGTGCGGTTCTAGGCGCTTCAGTCCGGAAGCGCGAGACTGCTACGGTCGCAGGATCGAATCCTGCCTCGGGTATGGATGTGTGTGATATCCTTAGGTTAGTTAGGTTTAAGTAGTTCCAAGTTCTAGGGGACTGATGACCTCAGATGTTAAGTCCCATAGCGCTCAGAGCCATTTTTAACCATTTGAATTCTTGCCATAACCGTCCCAGCGTGGCATCGTCGACAGTGGCAGTCACTTCCCGTTTTCTCTCCCGGACATCTGCTTCATCACATGGTAGAGGCGGTACATACGCCATATCTTTAATGTGTCCCCACAGAAAAAAGTTAAACCGAGTGAAATCTGGTGATCAGGGAGGCCATTCCATGAACTCCAACGCACAGAAAGCTCGCTCCGCATCAGAACTCGCCATGATTGCGACTAGCGCTGACTATCGGCAAATTACCAAACTACGCTGGGGAGGTATACAAGAAAAAAAAAAAAACTTTCAGGGTTTCTCTTCAAAAGGACATGTATGATATCTGTTTAGTGTTTGGTTCTTGTGTAATAAGTAATTGAAAGTGTTGCCGGACTTTATGTACATCCTGTACATGTTAAGCATTCAGCTAGTAGTGGCTACTGACACACGATGTTCTCCAATCCTGCCGCCCCCGCCCCTCCTTTTACACTGACGGTTCCGCCTCTCGTGACATTTAGTGGTCAATTCAGCATTACATACGGGTGTCCGTATACTTTTGATCAGATTACTGCACAGAAGCTGTACAAAAGTCAAATTTTATTTAATGCTCACAATAATCGATACTATTAATAATAATACACACATCAGACGGTTCGCCTAAGCAATTCGTCACTGGAGTAGAAGCAGTAACTCCTTTAGGCTCTTCTTGAACTGAACTTCATTAGTAGCTAAAATATTTACGACTGCTGGCAGTCCGCAGCTCGTGGTCGTGTGGTAGCATTCTCGCTTCCCACGCCCGGGTTCTCGGGTTCGATTCCCGGCGGGGTCTGAGATTTTCTCTGCCTCGTGATGACTGGGTGTTGTGTGATGTCCTTAGGTTAGTTAGGTTCAAGTAGTTCTAAGTTCTAGGGGACTGATGACCATACTGTTAAGTCGCATAACGCTCAGAGCCATTTGAACCATTTGACTGCTGGCAAGTTATTGAAAAACAGATTCCTGAATAATGGACATTTTTCTAGATCAAAACAAGTTAACTGAGATAATTGTGAAGATTATTCTTATTTCTAGTACTAAAAACACGAACTCCACTGTTTGTACAAAGCAAAGATAAACAGTCGTAGGTTGCACAAAGTTCACCATTAACTTAAGAACGGTGTGTTTCGCCCGGATAGGGCATCATAAGATTATGTTAAAAAATCAGATATTTTCTGTCGAAAAACATCCGTCAACAAAGCACGATACCGGATAAAACATACTACAAGGCAAGCTCATGGAGGCGTTGTTATGCCCGTCATCGCCTCCATGAGGTTGCCTTTTAGTACGTTTTATACGGTATCATGCCTTCTTGTCGGATGTTTTTCGACAGAAAATTTCAGATTTTTTTAACATAACCTGATGATGCTCTATCCTGGAGAAACGCGTCGTTCTTAAGTTAATGAAGGACATTCTGCAACCTACAACTGTTTCTTATTTTTTATTTATTTTTTTTATTCATAGTAGCGATAGAAGGTTGCTGTACCACCGCGCCGAGATGGAATATAGTAATTGGTACTGTTTGTATGGAAAAGATATGTGGCGTTTGGTAGCTCACGCTGACTGCTCGCTGCTGTGGTAAGCACGCCCTGGGCATCGTGGCGACCGCTACGCTAGCTGCAGTACGCGGCACAGGGTATACACCGTGGGCAGCTCCGCTAACGTCCTCTGTTGAGTACTCGCCACAGTTTGACACAGCGCAGCGCAGCACAGCCTGAAGCTTCTGCTGCAGCGCTCTGCCTATGTCAGTCACTTCGTTTACATGGGGCTCCCAGAGCCGTATGAAACATGTACATTGGAGATAGGACTGAAATTACGTAATTGACAGTAGTCTGAAACACAACTGTCGCATGTGAATCGCATGTGAGCGTGAATTTTATCACGTCGCTTATGCGCTTTGCCCTGTACTGAATCTTTCGGACTTTGGGAATGTAAATTTAATGTAGCTGCGAGAATGTAAACTGTCAATAACTTTAAACCCAACCAAGACTGCATGAATTTACATGACACATCGCCAGATGGCACGCCAGTCGACGTCGGGATGCCTCGCCTCAACCATATTATGCGTCTGTTCTGCTGAAGAATGCATCAGATCACCGTCGTGGACATCAAGCTCATCGGCATTATCACAGTACGGCCATAACTCGGTTGGAGGGGAGAAAAAGTGAAAATAAACGAAGGGTGGCAGGACTTCCGAAAGCCGGATAGGGGCTGAGAGAGCGTGGTGTAGGAGCCTCCAGCAGCAGGCTGATAAAGCACGCAGGACAATGATGCCACAGTACCACTTAAGACTGACGAAAAGGACTACCGCTGTGTGAAGGACATGTTACGGGCCAAAACCGCTTCTGTAACGGCGGACAGTGAGGATCTCGTATCACATATTGAACAGAAAGTTGTGGCAAACTTATGAATCCAGCACCTCTAGCATGCGGCGGGTCTTGGGTAGTGGAAGGATGAGTGTCTGTGCTATGTGGGGGATACGTGATTCTAAATATATATTTACATATTGAGTCCAGTGTAGAAGTTCGAGGGCTCGTAAACGATGATCTAGGAGTCAACGTCGTAATTGGGAAAATAGGCAACGGCGGTTGTGGATTATCATGTACTGCAGATCACTCGCGAAATAATGTCCACAGCATCGGATACTAGCAGCTACACGCAATGGAGCAACGTCTGCAAGACTCCCCGTGCCTATAGCCACAATGCTCAGTTTGCGGGCGTCAAGGCAAGGTCTCACTGAGATAATGGAACAGTTGCAACACAGTGGAGATTTTATGCTACCTGTTCATAGCTATGCTGTATGCGGTTACAGTGTTCTCTAAATCGCATTTCTGCTACACCGACTAGTGGGACTAGGTTCTGCTACATACTGTTATGTCTTGAATAATGTCACACTGACCTCACGCGACGTAACATGGCGAGAAGGTCTGTAATTGGCAGCTTATAAGTCAGATCTGATACCCTACAGAAGACCACATTCATAAAGTTCTGGTATTTTTCCTCACGGATAGATCGGCTTACGCTACCTATACATCTAAAATAAAACAAAGATATTCATGTTTCAGTATAGTTCTTGTAATGCTACTTTTACAATATAGAAATGATCGATATAATCATCCTTAGTACAAACAGTACGAGTTTTGAGCTTTATTTTACAGTCGAACACTAAAAATAAATGACTAGAACACTGATAAACATAATTAGACAACGTAAGTCGTATATGTGTGTGTGACAATGTGGCTAACTTAACCTTGCCTCTCAGTGTAAAATTTGCCATTTTAAATGAGAACTGGTAGCATAACAAACAACCACCTCCAAGAGTCACATGCTAGTACCAAAACACGGTAATTTGTGGACGTCCGTTATGACGAAATTATTCTCCGTGTTGTCACTATCTGCAGTGAGAATATTGGAGTCATATGAAAAACAGACCTAAGAGTCAGTTTTAACTACTGTTGTCTCTCACACAGTGAAGCAGACCAATGAGAATATAAATTGACCACACTGCGCGAAAAGCAATGATTTGGTTTGCAAATAAGACTGAGCTACGTGCGGTTCGAGAGCGGGCGTCAAAGTACAGGTGGCTTAACACTGCCATGCACTAAGTAATGGGCAGTTTGCGTGATATGACAGCATTGGCAGGTACAGTGTTTACTAACCGAACTGACACGCAGAGCATCACAAAACAGTACTTTAATAGAGGTTCTAATTTCGCACTCATGATACGCTGGTCATATGAGAGGAAAAAATAAGAGCGGGGTGGGGGACGGGTAAGCTATCTTAAATTACATGACAGAAAAAAAGAAGCCATTGCACAAGGTTCCATGTGGGGGAGGGTGGGTACTTCAGTTTATGGTGTTCATCCTAGGAATTGAGAGTGAATTGATATCCTTGCTCAATGGCTTGCGGAAGATCTACAGGATGACCTGTAAATGAGGTACAGTATTCTGATCAGCGTCTGCCGCTATGTACAGTAAATCAGCAACCGTTGTCATTATTTTGCCCTTGAAACTTATTGTTTATAGCATATACAAAAAAGGTTAACCATTTAACGAGACACTAAGGAACTCAAAATCTTAACGTTTTTTATTATATTTCTTTCTTAATCTGATGATATGTCGCCAGTCTTATACATTCTACGCACGGACGAAAATAATCGCTTTGTTGCGATTTCCCAAGCCCTCAAAACTGACTGCGGGCGGGCCCACAGTAGGGGCGAAAGACTACATTGCTGTCTTACACCCTTTTTAATCCGGGCAATTCGCTCTTGGTCTTCAGTCTCTTACTGTTCCCTCTTGGTTCTTGCACGTATTGTATATTACTCGTCTTTCCCTACAGATTTTCCCTATTTTTCTCGGAGTGTCGAACATTTTGGACTATTTTATACTGTCGAGCGCTGATTTGGGTCGTCAATTTTTCTTTAATCTTGTTCCCATTATGAACCACAACCCGAGAACAGCCTCTTTAGTGCCTTTATCTTTCATAAGACCTAAATGATCCTCAAATAACAGAGCCTCAGTTTTATTCTCTATTTTTCTCTGTGTTGTTCTTGACAGAAACTTGGGTGCATGAGCTCTTAAGCTGATTGTGCCATAGTTCTCGCCCTTATCAGCCCTTACTGTGTTCGGAACTGTGCAGTTGACATTTTTCCGAATCTCTGATGGTACGTCACCAGTCTCATACATTCTACACACCAACGAGAATCGTCGTTTTGTTGCGACTTCCCCCAATGATTTTAGAAACTCCGATGGAATGTTATCTATTCCTTCTGCCTTATTTAATCTTAATTCGCCAATAGCTCTTTTAAATTCCGATTCTGATATTAGATCCTCTATTATCTGAAAATTACTTGTTATTTCCTACATCTGGAGATAGCGTGGGCTGTTCGAGTAATGATCTGCTCTGACCCAGCCAAATAAATATAGCACGTCACCTGCTCCGTTAGTTTTGCCTTTCTTTCTTCCCCTGCAACAACCTGTGGTGGCTATATTCCCAAGACCTTAAAACTGATTGGGGGGAGGGGGGGGGGAGAGTCACACCCTTAAATGGATAAATGGATACGGAATAGGATTTTGGGTGAAAAAACCGGTTTTCTTTTTATTGGCTTATTAGAGTCCTCCAAGTTTCCTTTTTAAAATGACATATCACACATGGCTCTACTAGAATTATAACTATTTTATTTTTAGACATTTGTGAGATCGGGTATTGCACTTCTGTGATACAATTCTGTCATGACTGACCATACATAGACTTCGTGGCAGTATGTCCATGTGACATGGATGCAAATATCCCGCTTTCCAGCGAATCTTTATACACTATTGGTGCGAAATTATTTTTCTCTGGTTTCATGAAGTTACTCCTTGATTTTTTGACTTTTAATGGTTGTAAACAGCGTACTATAGGAAAGTTGTTGTGTCGACTTTTTTCGTATTTAGTGATTCATTTTCCGCAGTAAAAATGCCTAGAACTCAGGATAAAGTGTTTAAAAAGCATGGGAACTGGGAATGAAAAAAATGTGAGTCTACTTCTGATTTGCAGAACGAACTTCCTCCAAATGAAAACAGCGCTTCTCACAAAAAGCTCAGAGATCTGGAAGAAAAATACAATTTATTTGATAAACGGAAGGAAGATTTTGAACTTACTAATACTAGTATATTGCATGAAGATATTGAAAAAAGTGCGTGCTGCAAAAAAAAAAAAAAATCAAGGAAACGTTTCTCTAAAGTAGAATCCCATGTTGGCCTGGCTGCCTTGTTTAATTTAACATACAGTACTTGGAACTACAGTTGGAAGTTTGCAAGCTCTATTTCAGTAATGGATACAAGAAAAATGAATTTTGTAGTGTAAATATTAGGTTAGTCTATGGGTTGCGAGCAGTTGGTAAAGGCAAAGCAGGCAGGTTACATGCTATGTGGCGCTCAAAATTTTCCCACTGCACCTTCAAATTTTGATGCTTACAACTATGTACTATGACCTGCAGTTGGAGATGTAGCACGGAAGTCAGTGCAGGGAACTGTGAAAGAAGCAGCGAAAGAAAATGGTGACTAGTGTGACCCCACAGTAACTTTTGATGGCACAGGGCAAAAAGATGGCACATTTCCAACTATGGTATTGTAACAGCAACTACTCGTAAAATTGGTAAGGTTATTGATGTTGCAATAATATTCAAGTACACTAATGCATAGATAGGCTGAAAAATGAGCATGGTGGTGGCTGTGTTACTAATTATTATGGCAGCAGTGGCGGCATGGTGGTTGCTGGGGTGAAAAAAAAAATATTTTTCATCGCTCTTTTGAGTGGTGCAGTATTCTCCATGTCCAGTATCTAGAAGATGGTGACTCTAAAGGATTCAAAGAAGTTTTGGTAAGCAACCCATATGGGAACAGTGTAAATACAAGCAAAGCTGAATGTAAAAGACACTTGCAGAAGAGAATGGGTGCCAGGCTGAGAAGATTGAAATAAATTAAGAAAGGAAGAAACTAAATGATGGGAAAACCTGAATGGGAAAGGAAGGTTGACTGATTCGATGATAGACCACATTCAGAATTGCTAAGGCAAATTACAGCAATCTTGAAGAAATGAGGAAAGGTATATGCCTTTGTATTTCCACACCACATCCACAGATGAGCATCCGGAACACGGTTTGTGTACCAAAGGTGAAAAGAGCAGGTATAAATACAATAGGCAAATAATAATTGGGGAGAAATACTGTAATCACCACGCTCTACCAGCAGCCATCATGGAAGAAATAAAGCTCATCTTCATAGGTCTGGCTTCAAGATGTCTTCTGATGAAAAGTCTTCATGGAAGAACGAGTGCTTGAATATTATGACATCGCATCGCCTCCCAAAAAAAATGTTTTTTTCGAATTAATACACTGCATTTTGAAGTGTATGATGCTGTGGTAACCTTCAGTCTTGGGAATATTTCTAAATGGCAGGTCCTTGACAAGTTGGGTTTGCGTGTTGGTTCCCGCACAGTATGTGCAATGTTGACTTCAGACCGGCACAGTCTAAGATTTGCCGACAATATAGTCACGACATTAGAGAAAAAGTCCAGGTAGGTGCAAAGGGGCGCCAAAAGAAGATTTGAAGATGTTTATGAAGTCTGTGAAGGAGCTATCAACTATGGATCAGGACTGTTTTAATTTAATTTTCTTTCTGTATTTCCCATAAGTTTACTTTTTATTTCCTGTAGGAACATTATCTGAGCTACTGTTGAACCTAGAAGTCTGAAATTTTTATGTCATAGTCACGATTGTTGAATTACTTGATTTACAAAGGATTTAGCGGTGATAATATAGTGAAAAGTGATGGAAAAAAGTACTGTAAAGTGAATATATCTACCTCTGTAAGTAATTACTTTGACAAGAAACTATTGTTTCAGTATAGTGACAACGTGTCAGTGAACATACAGCAAAAATCTTATCTCTCTAGCCCCAGTAGTTTGTGAGAAAATGTTCCCTATATTAGGCGTAATTTAACATTGCGGGGATAAGCGGTTCCGTATCCCCTTAAAATCCACAGTTTAAATTTCAATTGACTGCAAAGTTAATAAGTTAACGTGAAATTCTGGCCATTGTGAATTCGCATAAATCTGAACGTGATTGAAGCTATCTGACTGGAATATTTTATTTGCATATCATTTACTATTACTGGAAGTATCTCTCTGAAACCTGGTTAACTGTATCTGGCTTGTTATAGTGAAAGCACCGAACAGAAACACTGAAATAGTAATTGGAAGCAGGTGACTATCTCCAGAAATCCACACAGTCATACACATGCGATGAATTAGAGACGTGGAATTTGAAATCGAACTGAGTTGCCTTGTCATTTCTCGCCGTGAGTATGGCAGTGGAGGGCCAGCTGTACAGTGAAGAAATGCTGGCCCTCCGTGAAGAAGAAATCATCAGCATCTTGGCACAACCAGAAGATATTGCAGGCCAAACCGCGATGCAACGTCAAATCGATTCGTACTCTATAGTTACCGCCCTCGGATTCGATCCAGACACTTCTTCTAGCAAACCGCAAGGTGAAGCGGACGCCTTTGCTACCAAACGCCTAACGCCTTGCCTCGTGGCGCTCACTTATGCCTTCCTAATTCCATCCCGCCGACACCGCGCTAGTTCCAAATTTTGCAAAATTAAGAAGCGCTGATGCCCAATCACGAGCATTCCCTTCAATTGGAGAATCCCGCGAAAACAGAGCGTCAGTCACAACAAGAGCATCTCCTCTACTCCCAAAATACATTTACTGCGCTCTTGACGTCACAGACTCTAACACCAATCAGGCTTTCTCCCGCCTACGCCAATTCCGTTTGGCCGTCGTCTCCCCAGCTCGCCATTTCAGATCCTATGTGCTGTTTATTCGCGTGAGCACCAGAAGCTTTCGCAACTGATGAGCCCATCACCATGTTAATAAAGGAAAAAATAACAATGCCATAAAGTACCATACTCCCAACCACCATGATTCCACCTCATCAACAAACGTTCTCAAAACGATTTACCCTGCTGTAAGTCTACGAATTACAAACTCAGACTCTAATTTTGACGAAAATGGCATGCAGAATTGACTGCCAGATTTCATAACATCCTCCCCTTCCCTTCCCTTCCCCAACTACCGTTCTAGGAGCACTTTTCGGAAAGTAAGTTCCAATCAGTCGCGAAGTGGAAACCACTATGAAAATCCTATGACGGTTTGCACAGACGTGTTAGGTAGTGTCGCTAGTATGGCTATCGATCGCAGCACGTCGCTCTTTTCAATTCTGAGTGCACAGTTGGTACGTAAAGATGCCTAGAAAATAATGTCTCCCGCCAAGTATGATGGCATGATGAGAGATTTCGCTTCATATTATCCAGCCCACATAACGTAAATGTCATTCGTTTTGTTCTTCGTGATAATTGTCGGCCCCACTCGGTAGGGGCAATAAAGATTCTCCTGCTGCATATTCGAAAGGAAGTGTTTGATCGCCCACAACACAGTCCGTAGATGGCTTGTCCTTAGTTTCATCTATGTTCACATGAACCACTGACTATGAAGACAACATTTGGCACTGACAACGAGCTGTTGACGAGCGTAGACAATTGGCGGAGAGCACGGCCGGCTGCCTTCTATGACGAGGGTATTGGAAAGTCGGTACAACGCTACGACAAATGTGTAAGTCGAAGCGGCAACTATGTATAGAAGTAGCTTTAAGCTGTAGCT
Organism: Schistocerca nitens; assembly: GCF_023898315.1. Lineage (NCBI taxonomy): Eukaryota > Metazoa > Arthropoda > Insecta > Orthoptera > Acrididae > Schistocerca > Schistocerca nitens. The sequence continues at coordinate 346,015,648 of NC_064618.1, read as the reverse complement.
AACTATTGCAAATAAACCCTTTTTGGATTCCATAGTGGTTTCCATTTCGCGCCAGATGGAACCTACTTTCTGAATAGCCCATGTATTTAAAATTTAGGCAGTGGGTGGCCCTCTTAAGCCAAATTTTGTCTCCAGTGGCTTGACTAGTTTGTTACAACCTCTGGCCTGCCTGAAGGACAGTCCAGATTATCAAGCTTCAAAACACAGTGCTATCTTTAGTGACTTGACTGATTATTAGTGCCACATTCACTCCATCAAATTCAAATGAAAGGAGACCACCCTAACCTTATATTTACTGATGGATTTTGCGCAGAATAAGCAAACCAAATCTCGACCCACAGGTCTAAGTTAATATTGCGTTAAGCAACATATTTTGGAAACTTACTGTGCCTGACATTTACATTGATTCCCTCTTCATTCATTTGACAAGATCAACTGACTGAAGCTTATTGATATTTGTGACTCGGAAATGTGTATATCTGTATTGAGACTGAGAACATTTGAAGTGTGGCACATCATTTCAGGGGAAATGATAGGTCACTCGCATGTGCTTCTCAATGAGGAAAGGAGATCATGAACTTAAGTCACCATTGTATTTAATATCAAAGAAAAAACATGATGTGCTGTTATGTGCAGATGTCAAGGGTTTCATGAGCGCAGCTTATGGGCTGGACAGAATGACCAACAGGACGGCACCACTTGCTGGAGGGTGGGAGGGGGTTCACCTACTCTCAGAACGTGCAAGCCCCAATAAGTGCTATGGCCGTGAAATGTCAACCACGAATAATCGATGAGACGTTATAAAAACAAAGAGATTTATGTTATTCTATTATTACCAAATAATTGTGCAGCAGAAGATGAGATCTTGTCTTGAGAAATACGATATATATATATAAGGAACAAGATATACGTATGTAAAGAGGAGATACATGGACGGTTAATTGAAGAAAGATTTTCGTCATTTAGTTGGTTGCAGAAGATAAAAGACTTTTTCATATAGTTTTAGTGCGCAGCCTAAACTACGAGGAGATGCAATTTGATGTAATACGAAACTTTGGAACAAAGTAACTGGTCCTAAGGAGAAGAATTACAAGATAGGCGCCCGATTTTACTTAGTGTCATTATGGAACAAAGGCGAGAAGTCTATAAACCTAGACATATTCCAGACCAGAAACGAGGCTGGAACGGCTGACATCTACGTATAATGAAACTTTATGCGTTTGCACCCTTAGGTGTGCTGGAATTTATCGCGACACTGACTAGAAACAAAATAAAGAAATTGATAGTTAACGAGATAATTTTAGGAATGTTAAACATTGCACATTATTAATAAATCATCTGATAGATTTCTTGTAACTAATAATGTTTGCGTATTACTTACATCATACTGTGATATATGTACAAGACTCTATCAGTATACTTAATAGTTACGTTGTCTGTGGAAGCAAGTTGAGTGTTTGTGACAGGTAAGAAAACAACATGGGGATAACAAAGAGTGTGATTTGGTGGTATCCTTGTGATCTGACATGCAAAATTTGGCACACTCAACAGAAGATACTGACAAAGCACACATGAGACATGGAATACACATTAAAACAGGACAAGTAATTCTCCTTCTTGTATAGCATGTATTGATTATACTGGGTGGTCACCTACTCTCAGTGCACAGTAACTTACTCCATCTTTTCTAACTTTTGTTTCAAAAATGTTGCCTACTCATTCTATGAAATTTTTGATGTGACATATACGATATACACTGACTGACTTCTTGAATCTTACGATTCCAGTTCATATGAATTTGGAAGTGCAATTCTGTGTATATGCAAATGTCTGTAATAGACAAAAAAGAACTTGTGACGTGATTTTTCTGTTTACTGGACAGACAGAAAGACTTGACCAGAACCTTGTGTTCTGCATGGTACTCCCTCATTTGGGCCTTTTTGTCTGCCCTCTCATTCCTCTTCCTTCTAGCCTAACAGACACTGTACAGAATCTGCATGATGATCATCTGTGGCAGGAAGTCAACCACCCCTTGAATCTTCTCAGGAGACCTTCGATTTATTCAAACTTAATAGTAGCAACAAGGTAGAGACATGTGGCATCTCGTTTAGCACATCCTGAACGTCCCTGACCGGAATGTCCCACATTCCATGCTTCTTGCTGTAGTATACACAACAAAAATTTCCAAATTCTGTTATGATCCATTCAGAGGAGTTAGAACTCGGATGGTATACCACTATGTATCTGGGTTCCTTTATATGGCCCCCCATCTTCTTGATCTGAACTGTGGTTCACTGTCACATATAATTTTGTCCACACGTCCCACTTGTGACAGGAAAACCTTGCATAGTGCCTTGGACACAGTGAGTGCGATAGCCTTACTGAATAGCGTGGTAGTCAAGTATTTAGGTGTTAGCTCCATGACAACCAATATGTACTGATGTCCTTACAGGTAATGGTCCCATTAAACCAGCTGCAGCCAGACGTCGTATTTCCATAGTACTGTGGGATAAAGTGGTTCCTGCATAGCCTGGGTGCTTGGCTTAGACCTGTGGCAAGCCTAGAATATAGAAATGATTTTCCTGATCCTGCACTCCATAGTGCTGAAATGGTATAATTTTTTCATCTTAAAAAAAGGTACCCACAGTGAAATCTTAACATTCCTCTGGTAGAACCATATTACCTGCTAGGCCAGGTAGAAGAACTGGACTGATGCGTATACCCTTTTCACTACTTCTTCAGTCGTCAGAGAACTGGATCCTTATCCTGTTACCTGGCTATGTCCGGTATGTTACCGTTACATAATTTTCGAGGGCCACATTTCTCAGGTAGGATAGGCTAATGCGGTAGTTTTTCAAGTCTTCTTCTATTTCGCAACTGGTGTGTACCCGTGCTTCTACCTAAAGAGGAAGTATCAGAATTTTTTGAATCCCCAAACAACTCATAAAGCCTCGAGTTCTGCCAACAAGTAATTATTCCCGTTTTTCGTCGCACTCTACTACCAAAAGCTGTTGTCTTTACCGTGGTCACTCCATTCTCCTCACTGTTCTGGAAGATTATGACCTTGACTCCTGATTTTGTGCTGTCAGGTGGCAAGCAAAAGTCGATCAACAGGTCCCGATGTGACAATATCAGCGCATTCACTAGTGCCTTCTTCAGTGCTTCGAATTCATTTTCTGCCACCTCATCATTCATCAATTGTGTCTTTTTGCCAGTCGGTGCACAAAGTTTTAACACTGTTAATGGGCCACTCCTTACAAATTTCTTGTAGAAGCTGATAACTCCAAGGAACCCTATCCAGTCCGTCCTGGGTCAAGGTGTCAGAAACTGTGCAGTAGCTTCTAATTTCTCTAGGTCTGCCTTCGGCACATACTATGTGAACCAAATATTCAACTTCCCGCATCTCAGAAAATGACTTTTCCAGGTTAACAGTTATTCCATGCTTCTTTAATGCACTAAGCAGTACGTTTCGAACACCGTTAGACCCTTCCCAGCTACTGTCTTCCCTGCTGTCTATGAATAATCCCATTCAGTCTGCAGATAAATGCATCTGAAGTTAGTTTTAAGCCAAAGAACCCACGAAACTGGTACAGCGCCCAAAAATGAGGAATGTCGTGTACTTGCGACAGGATGAGTGTCGCTCTGTTTGTCAGAAATTTGATCTAATATCTAGTTATGAAAGGACCTTGACCCCATGAATCCATTGTAATAGTTCCTCCAGCTTTCTGGTCCGCCCGTTTCCGATTTTATTCTCAAACAGATTTCTATGGAGTCCAGTACCAGACATACAGATGCATTTCTTCGCAACGGCGTGCAAGAAGCTGGTATACGTCAAAACTGTAAGTTCTGTTATGCCCTCTTGAAGCTTGCGACAAATTTCCTCCTCACCTTTGATTTGCAGACGAGCAGGATAGCGTACGGAGGTACTAAGAATTTGTAACGTTCTTTCACTCTGAAGGTGTAATGGAAGTTGTCGGTTTAGTCTATTTCCGATAGGAACACATCACAATTTTCTTTTAGGAGTCTGCGCAATTCTTCTCTGTCTTCTGCTCCGATGTATGTGATTTGATTCAGATGTTCTTGGATGGCTAGATCTATTTTCCTTCTCATTTCCACTTTCTCGCTCCTTGACACATAATTATCTTTCTCCTCTCCACAGGTATTCTCGTTCTGCCTATTTACATGGCCCACATGGAATTACAAACAGCTCCCCAGTACTTGCACCTGAATTGCTTGATTCTTAAATCAAAGTTTCCGTCTTCGTCCCTTTTGCCTAATAACTCCACGTCTTCCCAGGTCTAACAAGGCACCATTATAAATTAGGGGGTCCATCCCTATTAAAAGCTCAGATGCCAATTTTGAAACTACCAGAAACTTTCCTATCAACTTGTGTCCTTGACACATTAATTCAATCCACACTTGTCTATGTAACTCTGTGATTTTTCCTATGATTGCACCTTTAATCCTGACTTTCCTTAATGATAGGTGAGCCAACTGTGATTCTGTTACATTAAACACAAATTCCAGATCGTGCAGCGTGTTCTGGAAAGTATTTAGATCCACTTCACATCTCCCTGCTAATACTATTTGGTAGTGAGGATGAAGTTTCTTGTAGCAGTGCCTGATTATCTCCCCTGGTGTGTATGGTTCGACTAGAAACTTATAGTGGGCTCTTGAATCACTTGCTACATTAATGACAATAATCTCATGTTTTATTCGTTCTTGTGTCTTCTAAGACCAGGAGTTCTCTTGAAATCCACGACGAAACTCTAGGTAAGAGCGGAAAGTTGCAGCGAATGCACACATCTTTTCCGTTCCCATTCCTTGTAAATGTCCACAGATAAAATCAAGTTTGTACCTTGTTGGCAAAGACGGTAGAAATACTAAGTTAATGGGAGTACGTACGTTCTATACCTACAGTGTTAAATTTGCAATATTGATGACCCATTATTTCAGAAGCTTTCACGGACAGAGATCTGAAATTTTTGGGAAGCGTAGTTACACTCCTTTTCTGATCACTGAATCAGGATCATAATATACAGACAAATAACTAGTTAGTTGCAATTTTTTTAAATCCACTTTTCCTTCTGAAACTAAAAACCATTATAGGTGTTAAATGTTTTGTTGGTTCAGTAGCAGCAGTATACTAAGAAATAACATAACGTAAAATTAAATTTACTTATCCGTAACAGTTCTTGGAATTATGGGTCAAATATTTTAAAAAAGACATTTTCAGGAAATTAAGCTTAACCATTTCATTTGATATTAACTCACATATAGAGGCAAGCCAGCTCCTAGAAACAGCTAGACCCGTAATCAGCATTATCTGGATACTATTCTTGATCGTCCTACAAATCTAAAAGTTTCTTGCTTTTCCTGCCTCTTGCTTCTTTCGTCATTTCCTCTGCTGCACACAGGACTTTCATGATCCTAAGTCGACCCACTCGCTGGAAGGCTTCCAGTGTGGTGGCTTCTGGAGTGATATCAAGTTACTCTAGTACTCTAGTTCCATTATTACCATCATTAAACGTTATCACAGCGTCACAAGCACGCAAGCATAGAGTTTCCAAACTGATTTCCTCTTGCTGATTTTTAAAAGTTAGTAGTGTATGCATTCCCTCTGTTTCTGTTAGTGGTGTCTGGTTTGTGACGTTCGATCCTGCACTTTGCTCCTGAACCGAGCGGTTCCTTCTGTCTCGCGTTTCTTTCACAATAAACAAGTTTGTGACTTCCAACCTTATATCGATACGCTGCTCAGTGTTCTCGACTCTTTGGAGCATAACAGATATGGCCTACCGACTATTCTTGTTCGTTTTTTACTTGCTGTTAGCTCCTCATCTGCTAACCTTTCTGTTTCCTCGGATTTGTCTATTGCCTGATCAGCCTTTTTCTGTCAGTGCTCTGGCAATTAGGTATCTGTTTTAGTTTCTTACTTTTGCATCTTGAATTTCGTTCTATAGACTCTTCCCCGCGCCCTTACTTTCTTTTCTCATGTCGGTACTTTCCTTTCTCAGCTTCTCCCCCAGGTCTTTAATTTCTTTCTCCATGTCTTTATTTTCTCCCCACCATTCTCTTAAAAAGTGATTTACGTGTCATTCATTGTCTCCTGACTCACTATGTTCATCTGGTGAGGCTCCTCTGGAATGTACACACATCAAAAAAAGGTTTGCATCACCTCGGTTCAGGGAGTTCCGGAACCTGTACATAAATTTGGAATAGAGATCATGTTCATTATAATTATCCGGGCTGTTATGTCGTGGTCGGTTGATGAATTCTGTGTCGATTCCCAACATTTCGTCTCCGACTGCGGGAGACATCTTCAAGGGGGTCCGTAGCTCGATGGAAGGTCTAACACACCCACTGGCTCGCTACTGACTGCCGCTAAATTCCGTGTCCGCGCGCTCCCGCACCGCGGCGTGTCGTCACGTGTTTTGAAAACGTCAGTGCAATTGGCCGCTGTCCGTCGCCGTCGATCGCCGTTGCCATCTTCTTTAACACCGGCATCCATATACCGTTTAATTTCACGCCCTCCTCCTTTCGGGTGAAATTATTTGGGTGTTTAGCGATTTCGATTGCCTCCCTGTAGAGCCGTTCGTAACATCCGCTTGTGGCCGCTAGTACTTGCGTCTCCTCGAAACAAATATTGTGGTTCCCTGGCTGGACAGCATGCTCCGCAACAGCTGACCGTTCCGTTTCTCCTCTTCTACAATTTCCCTTGTGCTCTTCCAAATGTTTAGAAACAGTTCTTTTAGTGGTACCCCCATAAACATCACCACAGCTGCATGCGATCCTATACACTCCAGCTTTTTCCAATGGTTTGCGAGCGTCCTTGGCAGGCTTAAGGTATTCCGGTATCATCCTGGTCGGCTTGTAAATTACGGTAACATTCCGCTTCGTCAAGATCCTCCCTATTCTTTCCGTTACATTTTTAACAAACGGCAGAAAAAACCTTAGATTTTGCAGTAGCCTGTACGTCAGTATGATTTCTGCGTGGCTGCCTCAACGCACGTTTTATTTCGGCGGACGAATATCCGTTCTTCATTAGTGCATTGTGGAGATCTTCCATCTCAGCGTCGAGCAACTCAGGTTCACAAATATGTCTAGCTCTGTCCGCTAACGTCTTGATAACACCCCACTCCTGTTGTGGGTGGTGGTTCGAATCCCGGTGCAAATAACGGTCCGTGTGCGTGGGTTTGCCGTATACTGAGTGGCCCAAACTACCATTTTCGTTTCTAAAAACAAGCACATCGAGGAAATGCAATTTGCCGTCTACCTCCTCCTCCATTCTAAACTGAATTCTCGAGTTTATATTGTTCAGATGTTCGTGGAACCGACTTAGTTCCTCCCTACCATGTCTCCACAGCACAAACATGTCATCCACGTATCAGAACCATACATTTGGTTTCTTGCTGGCAGTACCTAAGGCCTGTTCTTCGAATTTTTCCATAAAGAAATTTGCAATTACGGGACTTAGGGGGCTTCCCATAGCCACGCCATCCGTTTGCTCATAAAACTGTTCATTCCACTTGAAGTATGTGGTCGTCAAGCAACACTTAAACAGTTCTGAAATATCGGCAGGAAAAATTCGATCCAGCTGTTCCAATTGATCAGTAAGTTGGGAATCGACACAGAATTCATCAACCGACCACGGCATAACAGCCCGGATAATTATAATGGACATGATATTTCCGGCCGTGAAAGTCTACATTTTAGTATCATGTGAAACTTCCCCTTTTAAACAATTATAAATGACTGTGCTTAAGCTGAAACACAATATTTTTAGCGCAACGCAATCTGACTTTCAAAAATCCATACAAAAGAATGGCCCTGACTAACATTAACCTATACGTTTCACAAATCACTTACCTCACAAAAATCTTGGTTACTCGAGCTACTGCAATAAAGCGAGCGCCACTACTGCCAGCTAAATAAAAGATTCAAACTACTGAAGGTACTAACTACTGATAGGCTTAGTTAGCAAATGAAAGATTTTAATAGAGAACAAACAATGTATTTACCTTAATAGTCATAATATATATAGCAGTTCATGACAAATTTCAAAACTCCGCCATCTCTCTCCCCACATCCACCACTGCTGGCGGCTCACCTCCAACTGCGCAACGCTACGCGCTGTTCACAGCCAGCTGCCTAACACTACAATGGCGAGTATTACAACAATGCAAAGCAGCCACAGACTGCACACAGCACAGCCAGTGATTTTCATACAGAGGTGGCGTTACCAATAAAAAAACCTAAACAGCCTACTTACATAGCCTCCATGCTCCCCACAAAATATTTTACAAATTGTTTTGGGCACTGGGCAATACATATTTGTTAAAATTTTTCACAATCGTAATTACAAGAACAAAGAAATCAAATGCACACACTTATTGATACAATGTTGGTCAAAAGCTAAAATTTTCTCACAGTCCATAAAGATAGTCCTAATCGTTCATCACAGTAAAATATCAGTGTTTTTCTCAAAGTCTGAGCAGTAAAAGAAAATGCACATGGAAGTAGTGGATTTCCATGCAGTCTTGAAGAAGTAGTGTTGTCCTTCTAACGGAAAGACAGCGCTGACTCCGGACATGCAGACAGGTAATGGGCCACAACAGAGCAAACCCACAGCAGAGTCAGTCGAAGTTGAAGAATATTGGTACGTAGGTCATCACAGAGCAGACCCACAGTAGTCCTGGTAGAGATTATGGGATTGGTAGGCCATCAAAGATGCAGACCCACTATAGTCCTTGTAGAGACGGCATTGGTTGGCCACCAGAGGCGCAAACCCACTGCAGTCCTTGTAGAAATGGCCAGCAGCCATCTGCTGCGACTGTGCAGGTGCACAATCACCATCGAAGAGTCTTGCAGACAATACGTTTCACAAATCACTTACCTCACAAAAATCTTGGTTACTCGAGCTACTGCAATAAAGCGAGCGCCACTACTGCCAGCTAAATAAAAGATTCAAACTACTGAAGGTACTAACTACTGATAGGCTTAGTTAGCAAATGAAAGATTTTAATAGAGAACAAACAATGTATTTACCTTAATAGTCATAATATATATAGCAGTTCATGACAAATTTCAAAACTCCGCCATCTCTCTCCCCACGTCCACCACTGCTGGCGGCTCACCTCCAACTGCGCAACGCTACGCGCTGTTCACAGTCAGCTGCCTAACTCTACAATTGCGAGTATTACAACAATGCAAAGCAGCCACAGACTGCACACAGCACAGCCAGTGATTTTCATACAGAGGTGGCGTTACCAATAAAAAAACCTAAACAGCCTACTTACACATGAATAGACATCAACGTAAACATCATTTCCGCCCTTTTTATTGCTCATGAAAACCATCATACAGCGAGACCTTCTGAGGTGGTGGTCCAGATTGCTGTACACACCGGTACCTCTAATACCCAGTAACACATCCTCTTGTATTGATGTATGCCTGTATTCGGCGTGGCATACTATCCACAAGTTCATGAAGGCACTGTTGGTCCGGATTGTCCCACTCTTCAACGGCGATTCGGCTTAGATCCCTCAGAGTGGTTGGTGTGTCACCTCGTCCATAAACAGCCATTTTCAGTCTAAAAAACTGTTCAAATGTGTGTGAATTCTTATAGGATTTAACTGCTAAGCTCATCAGTCCCTAAATTATCCTAAGGACTAACAAACACACCCATGCCCGAGGGAGGCCTCGAGCCTCCGCCAGGACCAGCCGCACAGTCCATGACTCTTTTCAGTCTATCCTACGCAGGTTCGATAGGGTACATGTCTAGGGAACATGCTGGCAACTCTAGTCGAGCAATATCGTTATCCTGAAGGAAGTCATTCATAAGATGTGCACGATGAGGGTGGTTGTACTATTGGTCGGAGGATGGCATTCACGTATCTATAGGCGTTACGGCGCCTTCCATGACCACCAGCGGCGTACGTCGCCCCACATAATGCCACCGCAAAGTATCAGGGAACCTCCACCTTGCTGCACTCGCTGGACAGTGTGTCCAACGCCTTACCGGGTTGCCTCCGAACACGTCTTCGACGATTGTCTGGTTGAAGGCATATGCGACACTCATCGATGAAGACAACGTTATGGAAATCCTGAGCGCTCCATTCGGCATGTTTTTGGGCCCATCTGTACCGCGCTGCATGCAGCCTATTGCGCACAGTTTGAGTCATAACACGACGTCCTGTGGCTGCACGAAATTGATTATACAACACGGTGGCATTGCTGTCAGTGTTCCTCCGAGCCAGAATCCGTAGCTAGCGCTATCCACTGCAGTAGTAGCTCTTGGGCGGCCTGAGCGAGGTATGTCATCGACAGTTCCTGTCTCTCTGTATCTCCTCCGTGTCCGGTTCACTCCGAGACGCCTGGACACTTCCCTTGTGGAGCCCTTCCTGGCACCAAAGTAACAATGCTGACGCGATCGAACTGCGGTATTGATCGTCTTGGCATGGTTGAACTACGGACAACACGAGTCGTGTACCTCCTTCATGGTGGAGTGACTGTAATTGATTGGCTGTCGGACCCCCTCCGTCTAATAGGCACTGCTCATGCATGGTTGTTTACATCTTTCGTCGGGTTTAGTGACATCTCTGAACAGACTAAGGGACCGTGTCTGTGATATAATATCCACAGTCAAAGTCTATCTTCAGGAGTTGTGGGAAACGGGGAAATGCAAAACTTTCTTTGTGTGTTTATTAGGTCAATCTCTCATGTATTCTGGCTACGAATTACAGTTGATTACCATCGCCTCGACATGTTGTGGTCTGACGTCCACCGTGTCCGCCCCCGTAGCTGAGTGGTCAGCATGACAGAATGTGAATCCTCACGGCCCGGGTTCGATTCCCGCCTGTGTCGGAGATTTTCTCCGCCTGGGGACTGCGTGTTGTGTTGTCCTTATCATTATCATTTCATCCCCATCGACGCGCAAGTCGCCGAAGTGGCGTCAAATACAAAGACTTGCACCTGGCGAACGGTCTACCCGACGGGAGGCTCTAGTCACACGACGATTTACCTCCACCGTTTCCTCTCGAGTGCTGTAGCTTACTAAACTGACATTATTCTCAAATTGTCTGTTAATCGCTATGTTACGGTTTTGTTTGGCCCTGTCGACTTGATTGCTCTGCGGGATAAATTTTTATTCCTCTTGTGACTGACAAGAGCTCACAGTCTCATGTGGTTTCGTAATTTTGTTAAATTCAATACCGTTCCGTACTAATTCCCATCACGCCTTGCCCCATGTTAAGATTCAACTAACTATCTGAGTACATAATACATTAATTAATGTACCTATTTCCGTTTTTTTAGGAAAAAGAAATGAACTTATCATAATCTACACTAACTATCCTCGTTATGCTGGGTAGACATGTTAGGACGTCCTGCCACGTTTCGCGCGGTTCTCTCCGTCGGAGGTTCGAGTCCTCCCTCGGCCATGGGGGTTTGTGTTGTCATTAGCGTAAGTTAGTTTAAGTTAGGTTAAGTAGTGTGTAAGCCTAGGGACTGATGACCTCAGCAATTTTGTCCCATAGGAACTTTACACAAATTTTCATTTCCTAAGAATCCTCAGTGTCACGCTTTCCCTACAAAATTTCAACGCTGGGTTACGATGCCAGTGTCTCGTCATATGTGGAACAGATCTCGCAAATCCTTAAATTAGAAAATGTAGAAAAGAGAATACAAATTAGCCAGTTGCGTCAATTGTTACTACAACTATTACAATACGATCTTTTGTCTCTTATTTTAATCACCAACACGTACAGAAGTACACAAACTGAAATTACAGAGAGCCAAACCTCAGTCGGGGCGGGGTCATCAAATCATTTAAAACCCCAGTGGTGATGATATTCCGAAGCCCTCAAAAGTAACTGCAAGCAGGTCTACTTTAAGATCTACCCTCTAAATTTCAATTGTGTGCATAGTTAAGTGAATAATTAGAATATACGGCTCTTGGAATAGACCTTAAAGTGAGTAATTTACATACATTTAAATGTGATTGATGCTATCTGACCGGAATAATTTATTTGCATGTGATGTACTATTACAGAAACTATCTCTCTGATACTGGTCAGTTGGTTATAGCTTAATATAGTGAAGGTACCAAACACAAACACTGATTAGTTAAATACATAAATATATTCACAAACCCATCAAATAAAAACATACAGATTCAATTATGAAAATGGTGACAATTCTGATTCCAAAATGAGGATTACGTTTAAGAGGATAGCAGCGATTGTTGCCTATCTATGAACTTTCTACTTGCCCATTAAAAAATTTACTCTCAAACAAAGTAGAACGATAAGTTCACTGTATTTAACCCTGCTAATTCCTCACTGAAAGCCGGCCGTAGTCACCGAGCGGTTGTAGGTGCTTCAGTCCGGATCCGCTCTGCTGCAATGGCCGCAGGTTCCAATCCTGCCTCGGGCATGGATGTGTGTGATGTCCTTAGGTTAGTTACGTTTAAGTAGTTTTAAGTCTAGGGGACTGATGACCTCAGATGTTAAGTCCCATAGTGCTCAGAGCCATTTGAACCATTTACACCTCGCTGAAATAATAAGTGGAAGTAGGTGATTATCCTCCAAAGTCCACACAATCAAACGCATGTGATGAACTTGAGACAGGCGATCGTCGTGGGTCCACAAGTGTGAAATCGAACTGGACTACGAGTATTCTGATGGTAATGTGAATTACGCTCACCATCAGTGTAGCGGTGTTGCACCGCACTGTACACTGCAGAAGACGCTCATGAAGTCAGCGTCGTCAGCAACCTGTGGTAACGAGAAGATGTTGTAGGCCGAACCGTGGTGCAACGCCAAGTCGATCTGTGCTGAATAGCTACCATCATCAGATTTGATCTGGACACCACCATGAGCAAAGCATAAGATGATGCGGACGTCTTTGTGATCAAATGCCTACCGTCTTTACGTCATCCGAATTCCTGCTCATGATATAATAATACTTTCCAGTTTCAAAATTAAGAAGCACTGCTGCCCGATCATGAGAATTCCCTGCACCTAGGGTATCTCGCCAATTCAGCGTGTGTCCTTCAGAGGCCAATAGCAACAACAGCATCTCCCTTCCTACCAATACACATTGACTTCAGAGCTGTTCTCTTGACTTCATACGCTATTACGCTATTCGCTCGTTGTACCGCCCATGCCATTAGCCTCGCACCTTGGACCTTGAGAAATGAAGCAAGAGCGGCTACGAGGCTAGGCTTTGTTTTCTGTGGCCCACGCTTACTTCAGCCGATAGACCGCTATTTTCAAAAGAGGTTTGCAAACACGGAAAGGCAGCCCGGCCTCCTGCAGTCGGAGCCGCACTGTCACCAGGTATAAATTCGGCTGTGCAGTCGTTTAAGTGCTCAATAACTAGCCAGCCGATGGGACGGGGTTTGCTGTCTCCCTTCGAGTTGGTCCCGTTTGGCCGTCGCGTTCACTGTTCAGCCTTTCAAATCGAACGCGCTGTTTGTTCACATGCACACCAGAAACTTCCACGAAGCAGTGAGTCCATCAGTGTGTAAGAGGTATGCGATGTATGCGCTGCCTGCAATAGGCAAGGTATAGGAGAGTCTCTGACCAGAGAGCAGTATGTAGTTAGTTGTCGAGAGTCGGCATTAGTCTTCAGTAGTTGCAGTAGTCTGCGTGAGTCGGCAGTAGTCGGCAGGGGTCTGCGCGTGTCTGCACTTGTCTGCAGTCTGCTCTGGTCGGGACTCTGGACGATGAGTATTATTGTAGAAGGTAAAGAAGCAGCCTTGCGCATATCTAGTAATGTATGTTAACTGTCATCCAATTTCTTTTAAAAAATGCCCCAATAATAATTTTTATAATATAAAGTAATTTTCTTAAAAAAAAGCATTCATTTCAATTTAAATATTTTATCCAATGGATAATTATTCCTTTCACGAATCACAAAGCATAGGCCAGCATTGCACGGAGCTGTGCCAAAAATGTTTTAGGTAAGAGAAGATATATTCGCGGTTTTTACTGAGGTAAGAACTTTTTTGTTTTTTACTCAGAATACAGGGCCGTGGCGCAGCGCTGCTGTCGTCATAAAATTTACCAGGTTACTGAATTTTTTATTATTTTTGGTATTTAGGAATTTTTCTGTTTCGAACTTAACATTAAATGAGAAAAGAATTTTGTGGGTACATTAAATGTGAATGCATTTCTGCACGGAGATTATGAATGGGAACCATTGTTCAGAGGTTACAATATTTAAAATTCATTTAATTACTATTTCCGTGGGGAGGTTACATTTGGTTCATATTTTTTTTATTTTTTTATTTTTGTGGGGAGGTTACACTTGGCGACATCCGGCCAGGATCGTATTTCTTTGTGAATCTTCTGATAAGTAGTCATATATCTGCTCTTATTTACTTAAATGTAGTTTGCATCTGGCACAACGCATTTACTAATTTGTCACTCTTTCTTTCACAGATCATCGGCAATTTGTTGCTCTTTGTTGTAATTGTGTTTGTTGCATTTTGCATTGACCTTGTTTCATTTGTGCTTAATTTTGATTAGTGAAAATGCCGCGAAAAACTGTTAACAGTACATTGCGATGTACAATGAGTGAAATAGCCGACTTGAATAATTTGACCGATAGTACTAGCGACACTCAGTGTAACGATGATAATCCCCTAATTGTAGACAATCAGTGCGTACCGACCACTAGTAATGATTTTGATCCTAATGATGAACAAATAAATTCAATTGTGTCGTCTGTCAATTTAACGACAATTGATGACGCGGCACGTTCTGTTACAATAAACGCTGCCCAGTTTAACACGGCCGATTTGCAAAATTTGTACTGTTACAGATGAACTTTTCTAACGAAAATGAACAGTGTGCTCAAAGTACGACAGATTTATTTGATTCCGAGGTAGTGACTAACAGTGCACATCCGATTGGGAAACCTTTTCGAGAATCACAGAATGACCAAATGGTTACAGAAAACGTTACAAATGCAGATACACCAGCACACAGCATAGAAAATAGAGTCGCTAATTTTGGCTTGGATCAAATTATGGCAGTATTGATACAGTTTGAGAAAGAAAATGACAACAATTACAAACAACAGAATGAAAGACAAGACAACTATTACAAACAACTTAGTGAACAGAACAAACGACATAATGAAAAACAAGACAACCTTAATGAAAATTTCAAACAACTTAGTGAACAGAACAAAAGACATAATGAAAAACAAGACAACCTTAATGAAAATTTCAAACAACTTAGTGAACAGAACAAACAGCTTAGTGAACAGATTACAGCCATTGCCGCGCAATGTCATGATACTAAAGAACAATTACGTGAGGAAATTAAGGTTTGTGCTAGGAAAAGTAGTGAAGAAATTAGATCTGTTGCTCAAGAATTAAGGAATACGCAAGCAGCTACAACAGAATCACTTAGAGACGAAATTAGTGCAGTCGGTAAACAATGCTCTCAAAAAGCAACACAGTTACGCGATGAGTTTAAATTAATGTCAGCAGAACTTTCGCGCACACTGGATGCAAAAGTAGACGCGAAATTCGACCAACAGAACAGTCAAATTGACGAACGTTTTAATCAGCACCTACAAAACAGTGAAACGCGTTACCGTAAATTTGTACAGGAACAGAATAAAGTAAAGCGACAAGTCATGGAAACAATTACCGCACAGAGACAGGAAGATAAACGTAAATTGTTTACGAAAGCAAAAACATACGTAGACAACAATATTGCTACAGTATCAGACGAAATTAATACTATCAAACAGTTGAACACCGAATTGCGTGATGAAATTTCCGATCTTAAATCAAAAACAGATACACACACAGTAGACTTTCAGACAGTGACCGACAGACTTGAACAATTAGAACTAATACAGGATTCCGATGTCATCAAAGCAGACGATAAAAAATTGAACGAAACCACACGTAAAATACAAAAACAAATTAATGCTTGTGACACTAAAAACGATGACTGAAAAATATGATGAACTGGCCAGTCGTATTGACATTATTGAAAGTAATAATGACACCAAATCAGACGATACTTCACCGATTTAGTTTAATCAAACACCCGAATTCCAAAATTTACAGCAGACAATCAGTGAGATAGGTTCGTCCAATAATACTTTACGTAGAAAATTGTCAACTTTACAGCAAGAGGTAATAGAGATGAAAAATGTTTCAGCCTTTAACACATCACAGCAGACACCACTTTGCGAACATTTGTCAGACTCACACAGCCAGTATAATTTAGGTAATTTACAGAGAGTACGTGAGTTAGATTCCGAACAGTAACAGACAAATAGATTCTCATACAATCCTGAACCTGTTCAGACATACAGAGACGATAATTTTGATTACAAGCATTTTCTATCCATGAGAAAATTTAAAGTATTTAAAAATGACAGAACACAGATTCACCCCTTGGGTTGGATTGGATACAGCAACATAAACTTGAATTTATTTGCAGTTTTTTGGAAGGCGAACCGGCAACTCGTATGAGACCGATTGCAAGGCAATGCTATTCGGTAGAAGAATTTCAGAATGCTTTTCTATCAGCGTATTGGTCGAAGACGACACAGCGCAGAATCAAGGATCAATTAATTAGTTTACCGAATTATGAGAACTCAAACTTTCAACTATCACGCAATTTTTTGAACACATGGTCCAACAAAATCAGTACTTAAGTGAACCATACAGTGAATCTGCACTTATTCAATTATGTATTTCTACATTACCACGATCATTAAGAGTGTCACTTTTAACGGGTCAGCAGAAAGAAAATATTTCAGCATTCAGAGATCTGTTACAGCTTTTGGAAGTGCACCAATCGGATTATTCCTTTATAAACAAAAATTTTTCATGTAATAACCAAGGTCAACAAACATACAGCAATTACGATCAGCCACACAATTTCAATAGCAAAGCTAATAGACGCTTCAGGAACGATAACCACCAGAACTTTAATAACAGACAAAATTTTAATTATCAGTATCGTCAAGATTATCAGCAACAGCGAACGCATTTTGGTAACAATAGAGGTTTTTCACAACAGCAGCATGTAAGCCTACCGGTTAGCATACCTAAAAAACAATGTAATGTACAAGGTCAACCAAGCTTTAATGTTTCGCCGCCTACACGCATGGCGTCAGCTCCAACAAATAGTAACGCACAGCAACAAGGGAATCAGTAGGTACAGAAAACACACTAGTTCAGTTCCTATCGCAAAGCACCATATAGAAATGACTATCATGACAGACGTAAAAGTAATGAGAATAATTTTCAACGTACGTTTAATACCAGTCGGTCTTACGAACAGCAAAATCATCCGCAACAACATATTATCGTGAATGAACCAGACAGTAGATATCATCCCGAACGTAATACGTCAGGAAGAAATAAAAGAACAGTACAAATAGTTGAAATGCCACAGCATCCTACCGAAAATAATAGCACGTCAGACTAATTACAGTACAGGTTTCAGCATCCACTAACGCAAGCAATACTTTTGACACGCAGAATCTTGTTCACGAAAATATTATTTAAAAAGAGCTTTGTTGAATGCACCACTTTTATCACAACCAGATCTTACTAGAAATTTTTGCATTGCCACCGACAGTTCTAACACCGCTTTAGGAGTACACATTTTTCAGGAAATTGAAGAAGATGGCAGTACACTAATTAAAAACATAGCCTTTGCGAGTCGCATTCTGTCACCTGCTGAACGCAATTATTCTGTTACAGAAATTGAAACATTATGTGTTGTATGGAGATTTACGAGATTTCGGCATTTTCTTTATGGAAGACATACGACGGTTTACCCAGATCATAGAGCGATACAGTTTTTACTTTCCGCTAAATTTACACAAGACAGATTAAACAGATGGACACTTTATTTGCAGGAATTTAATTTTACAATTGTTCACATTCCCCGGTACACAAAATATTGTAGCAGACGCACTGTCCCGTTCTCTCAGCAACAATCAGCAAGACATCGCAACCAACTTCTGCAAATCAAATTTCAGCGTCATGTACATTCAAAAAGTTGCATTTGAGAATTTCATTTCGTCGTCATTACAAGACATAGCTCAAGAGCAGAGTAAAGACAACGTATGGAAAGAAATTAAACACCTTTGGCAAGATAGGAATAATGTTACCATTAGAAACCATTACACTGTACGCAATAACATTCTGTTTCGCCGCTCTCACCCTGACAGCAACAATTGGTTATTATGCATTCCTGACGAACTTGTTAACAAATTAATCTGGCATACTCATTTAAGTTACGCACATTACGGAGCCAGAAAATGTTTTCTTATACTGAGACAGAACTGTTATTTTACCAATATGGAGAAACGTATTCGACGAGTTTTAGCGTCATGTAAAATCTGCCAGAAAGCTAAATCAGATACGACTTCACATATTCCTCCATTACATCCCATTGTACCTGTTAAATTGAGACACATGGCTGCTGTAGACATTTTTGGTCCGATTCCCAGAACTAATAGAGGTTTTTGCTACATCTTTGTCGCAGTTGAACTCACTTCGAAATTTGTTACTTTCACTCCGTTACGCAAAGCTACTGCTAAATCTGTTTCGAAAGCATTTGTAAAACATGTTCTATTTCATGTAGGGCATGTGTTGAAAGTAATTTCCGACAATGGACCACAGTTTCGATCTGCTATATGGACACGTATGTTACGAGCTAGAAACATTTCTCCGATATATATATATATATATATATCCAGGTACCATGCTTCTTCGAACCCTTGTGAACGATTAATGAAAGAAATTGGTAAACTGGGCAGAATATACTGCCATAAAAACATATTGATTGGGACACACACATACTCTCATTCCAAGATGTAATTAATTCCATACCAAATGAATCTACTATGCTATCTCCGTCTGTTATGCTGAAAAATGTTGAACCACCTAACAAAATTAAAGAATTAGTAACCTTTCCTACATCTCGTCGACTACGACACGATGAGATAATTGAAATTGCGCTGAACAACATCAAACGTGCCGCAGAGCGCCGGAGAAGACAGCAAAAACAGGTTTGTACACGTCGTGACTTTCACATTGGACAGAAGATATTAGTACGTACACACTATTTATCCAACAGAGGAAAGAATAGATGCAGTAAATTTGAGCTTCTATACGCAGGTCCATATCGAATTCGCAGCATTCCTCACCCCAATGTAGTACACGTCGAAACTCTGAGAACCAGAAAAAGTAAAGGCAATCACCATGTCTCCAATATTAAACCCTTTATTGAATGAACATACTTTATGATTTATCACACTGTAATGCCATTTCCTGATTTTTATATGGCCAATGATGCAATTATATCTATGTGACTACTTACTGATGATTATCATATTTTTTCTTGGCAAGTGCCCGGCAAGGTAAGGTTAACAGGTCGCTTTTCTTGTCGTTACACATCAGACTGTGCAAATTTTCCATTTTTCATGTATGTATGATTGTTTTGCTGTTTTGTTTGTATGCACTATGAAATATTTAAGATGTCACAAACACCAGCTGACTTTGACATTTTGCCTAATGATATCTCAACATCGTGACTATTTTACATTTTTTTTGCTGCTACATTGTGATACTCTGTGTACAGTTTTGCACCTGCACACTGTCTATGTTTTTGACATATTACGTTTTCTGTCATGCTACGCTGTATGCTTAGTTATATCACTAGAAACCAGTTTTTATTTAATGAGTATATGATTTAAATGCAAGACATTAATCATTGTTCATCATTTTCAGAAAGAAATGACGTGTAGAAGAAATAAATTATGGGAATTTCACCTTCGCAATGAACGAAAGAAGATACAATACCTCGTCACGAAGAGTACATGGATCAGAATTAACAAGCATTAACAAGAATATACTATACACATCGTATGATAGCAGTCTTAACTAATTTTTTCTTTCAGAATACGAGGCGATTGATGCAGGCTGTCAGACAGAACTACACATCTTAGTTTTAGTGATGAAATATGCTAGAAATAAGGAACTCTATACTATGAATAGTTGTATAATGAATAATGAAGTTACTTTTTTGCAGATGATAATGAATGATGATGAATAGTGATACAGAATATGCTAATATGGATAATGAAGTTTTTCTTTGCAGGTGATGATAGTAATGATAATGAAGTTTTTCTTTGCAGATGAAGATAATGTTGAAGTTTATGTATTTATGCTATGTAGTTATTTAAGTATTTGTTGCAGTTCGTCTTGACAGTATGTCTTATGTCGCATGGTATGATGACTGAAGGTTTTGGAAAGGACAGCTGGAGAACATATATATTTTATACACATTTCATTACCTGTTAATTCGAAGTTCACTACTTTTCAGCATAAAATGCGTTTCTTCTTTCAGCTTAATAATCGATTTTGTATTTTTTACAGGAGAAATTATTCATGAAATTAATGTGCTATAAGCAGTTGGTCATTAAACCTGTGTCATTCATGAATGTGATCACATATACTCTATTTGCTTCATAACCTTGCTACAGCTGTCTCATGACGAATGACGTTACACATCCTCATTTGCAGCAATAAGTCAAAAGCAAATATTGTTGTGCCCCAGCAATTAATTATCGATCCCAACGCAATGCATTGCTAGCACAAAAAAAATGTATTAGCAGTCCCAAATAATGCTAAGAGAGTTATGAGTAATATTGAATGATGTTTTCTAATCACAGACTTTGAGTGATAGTTACAGAGTGTTACATTTTTAAATATGTCATATGTCATTAGAATGATGAGTTCTGAGTAATAGTGAATGATATTTTGCAATAATGCGTGCATGGTCTACACTCTTTAACTCCTCGTTTGAAGGATGACTTCTGATAATTTGTAACTAACCATTGAGTGCCAATAATTATTTTTTAAATATGTCATATGTCACTTGAATAATGATTAATGTTTTTGTAATATTCAATACTTGCTGGCCGACAAATGCCACTGTTTCCTATATTTTTGTATTATGTCACTTTCATGCTATATATATGAATACCAGTAGCTTGATGCTACACTCATTAGGTCCTGTTTTGACTGATAACCTCTGATGATTTGTAACTGGTCAATGAGTGCCAATGTTCTCTGTAAATAGATAACTTATGAACATTATTCTGTAATACTTCATACATGGTACAGAAATGTTCAGTAACTGGGCGATCAGTACCACGAATTATTCAAATTAGTTGATAGACTAGTGTAATTATCAATGATGACTGGCATAAGATTTAATGTCCTTCACTTTCTCACCTAATTACCAGAAATTACTGGAATATCCGGTTGTCCCGTCTATCCTCATGCTCATGGAGCACTATATTTGGTTTTTGCACTAATTCTACGTTGGTGTACCTTACAAAAACGTGGTGTTGACACGACATGCTGTCCACCACCTTGAGCGATGGAGATGTTATTATGGTCCCACTGTTTGTTGTACCTAATGTACTACCAAAATGATAACATGGAATATTAATACGACACTTCAGTGTCTTGGCTACACTGATTAATACTTCAGGGAAAAGAACTTCAGATTGTCTCACTTGGTGTTGTGTTTTGGTAGAAAGATATGGACTTTCAGTGCAGCTGCGTGCAACCTAATGTGCTACAACCATGATGCAATCCTTCCCTTTCCTATCCTAGTTCTTGTAAAATAGTAAAAAAAACTACAATGCATATGCACTTTATGTCATTTGTTAATATGATTTGTACTCATTGCGTATACATTTTGTGATTTGCTTTTATATTCTGAACTACAGTGCGTGTGCACTTTATGTCATTTGTTAATATGTTTTGTACTCATTGCGTATACATTTTGTCATTGCTTGATATGTTCTGTACTCAGTGCAAAAATGGTTCAAATGGCTCTGAGCACTATGGGACTCAACTGCTGCGGTCATAAGTCCCCTAGAACTTAGAACTACTTAAACCTAACTAACCGAAGGACAGCACACAACACCCAGCCATCACGAGGCAGAGAAAATCCCTGACCCCGCCGGGAATCGAACCCGGGAACCCGGGCTTGGGAAGCGAGAACGCTACCGCACGACCACGAGATGCGGGCTACTCAGTGCATCTGCACTATATTTTATTTCATGTTCTGCACTTATATATATGTATATATTCTGTGATTGTAAACTTAGTTAATTAAGAAAAATTTGTTGCTCATGGCAAGTCCAATTGACTCACCATCGCTGCCAAATTTTTGCCCCCCCCCCTAGTGGAGGGTTATGTAAGAGGTATGCGATGTATGCGCTGCCTGCAGTAGGCAAGGTATAGGAGAGTCTCTGACCAGAGAGCAGTATGTAGTTAGTTGTCGCGAGTCAGCATTAGTCTTCTGTAGTCTGCAGTAGTCTGCGTGAGTCGGCAGTAGTCGGCAGGGGTCTGCGCGTGTCTGCGCATGTCTGCAGTCTGCTCTGGTCGGGACTCTGGATGATGAGTATTATTGTAGAAGGTGAAGAAGCAGCCTTGCGCATATCTAGTAATGTATGTTAACTGTCATCCAGTTTCTTTTAAAAAATGCCCCAATAATAATTTTTATAATATAAAGTAATTTTCTTTAAAAAAAGCATTCATTTCAATTTAAAGATTTTATCCAATGGATAATTATTCCTTTCACGAATCACAAAGCATAGGCCAGCACTGTACGGAGCTGTGCCAAAAAATTTTTAGGTAAGAGCAGATATATACACAGTTTTTATTGAGGTAAGAATTTTTTAGTTTTTTTATTCAGAATGCAGGGCCGTGGCGCAGCGCTGCTGTCGTCATAAAATTTACCAGGTTACTGAATTTTTTATTATTTTTGGTGTTTAGGAATTTTTCTGTTTCGAACTTAACATTAAATGAGAAAAGAATTTTGTGGGTACATTAAATGTAAATGCATTTCTGCACAGAGATTATGAATGGGAACCAATTTTGTTTAGAGGTTACAATATTTAAAATTCATTTAATTATTATTTCCGTGGGAGGTTACACTTGGTTCGTGGTGCATTTTAATATTTTTGTGGGGAGGTTACAAGTGTTTTAATAAAGGAAAGAGAAACAATTACGTAGAGCACCACACTCCCAGTCACCACGATTCCATCTCATCAGTAAACGTTTTCATACCGAATTACACTTCCGTCGATCTCTGAATTACAAAATAGCACTAATTTTGATAAAAATAATATGCCGAATTAGCTGCAAAGGTTATTTCCTATTTCTCCCCTCATGCCAACTTTCTGTGATGCATACTGTTAGCTGAATAGATGGAGAGAGAGACATAGAGAGAGAGAGAGAGAGAGAGAGAGAGAGATGGAGAGAGAGAGACAAAGAAAGAGAGAGTGAAGCAAATTCTGGCTTTGCCCACTTTTAGTCACAAAGTCATTCGATCTGCATGCTTTGACTTACAATTTGCGATATAGACTCCTTCAAAGCACGTAAATTGTCGTGTCCACTAACATATTCTCCTGGATTATGCTAGCGCACAAGAACGCTCAAAAGGACATTTCTCGATTTTATGTAATTCCATTTATTGCTATTTATTGACACAGGAACATGGGAAAAATAACATTGTGACATTATCGCAATGTCAGACTTCTTTTTTCCTCTTCCAGTTGCGTTGTGCTGTTGTTTCAGTGGCGTTAGCGTGTGGTGATATACGAGAAATTACTCACATCTACATCTACATCTACATTTATACTCCGCAAGCCACCCAACGGTGTGTGGCGGAGGACACTTTACGTGCCACTGTCATTACCTCCCTTTTTTGTTCCAGTCGCGTATGGTTCACGGGAAGAACGACTGTCTGAAAGCCTCCGTGCGCGCTCGAATCTCTCTAATTTTACATTCGTGATCTCCTCGGGAGGTATAAGTAGGGGGAAGCAATATATTCGATACCTCATCCAGAAACGCACCCTCTCTAAACCTGGACAGCAAGCTACACCGCGATGCAGAGCGCCTCTCTTGCAGTCTCCCACTTCAGTTTGCTAAACATCTCCGTAACGCTATCACGGTTACCAAATAACCCTGTGACGAAACGCGCCGCTCTTCTTTGGATCTTCTCTGTCTCCTCCGTCAACCCGATCTGGTACGGATCCCACACTGATGAGCAATACTCAAGTATAGGTCGAACGAGTGTTTTGTAAGCCACCTCCTTTGTTGAAGGACTACATTTTCTAAGGACTCTCCCAATGAATCTCAACCTGCTACCCGCCTTACCAACAATTAATTTTATATCATCATTGCACTTGAAATCGTTCGGCACGCATACTCCCAGATATTTTACAGAAGTAACTGCTACCAGTGTTTGTTCCGTTATCATATAATCATACAATAAAGGATCCTTCTTTCTATGTATTCGCAATACATTACATTTGTCTATGTTAGGGGTCAGTTGCCACTCCCTGCACCAAGTGCCTATCCGCTGCAGATCTTCCTGCATTTCGCTACAATTTTCTAATGCTGCAACTTCTCTGTATACTACAGCATCATCCGCGAAAAGCCGCATGGAACTTCCGACACTATCTACTAGGTCATTTATATATATTGTGAAAAGCAATGGTCCCATAACACTCCCCTGTGGCACGCCAGAGGTTACTTTAACGTCTGTAGACGTCTCCCCATTGATAACAACATGGTGTGTTCTGTTTACTAAAAACTCTTCAATCCAGCCACGCAGCTAGTCTGATATTCCGTAGGCTCTTACTTTGTTTATCAGGCGACAGTGTGGAACTGTATCGAACGCCTTCCGGAAGTCAAGGAAAATAGCATCTACCTGGGAGCCGGTATCTAATATTTTCTGGGTCTTATGAACAAATAAAGCGAGTTGGGTCTCACACGATCGCTGTTTCCGGAATCCATGTTGATTCCTACAGAGTAGATTCTGGGTTTCCAAACACGACATGATACTCGAGCGAAAAACATGTTCTAACATTATACAACAGATCGACGTCAGAGATATAAGTCTATAGTTTTGCGCATCTGCTCGACGACTCTTCTTGAAGACTGGGACAACCTGTGCTCTTTTCCAATCATTTGGAACCTTCCGTTCCTCTAGAGACTTGCGGTACACGGCTGTTAGAAGGGGGGAAGTTCTTTCGCGTACTCTGTGTAGAATCGAATTTGTATCCCGTCAGGTCCAGTGGACTTTCCTCTGTTGAGTGATTCCAGTTGCTTTTCTATTCCTTGGACACTTATTTCGATGTCAGCCATTTTTTCGTTTGTGCGAGGATTTAGAGAAGGAACTGCAGTGCGGTCTTCCTCTGTGAAACAGCTTTGGAAAAAGGTGTTTAGTATTTCAGCTTTACGCGTGTCATCCTCTGTTTCAATGCCATCATCATCCTGGAGTGTCTGGATATGCTGTTTCGAGCCACTTACTAATTTAACGTAAGACCAGAACTTCCTAGGATTTTCTGTCAAGTCGGTACATAGAATTTTACTTTCGAATTCACTGAACGCTTCACGCACAGCCCTCCTTACGCTATCTTTGACATCGTTTAGCTTCTGTTTGTGTGAGAGGTTTTGGCTGCGTTTAAACTTGGAGTAAAGCTCTCTTTGCTTTCGCAGTAGTTTCCTAACTTTTTTGTTGAACCACGGTGGGTTTATCCCGTCCCTCACAGTTTTACTCGGCACGTACCTGTCTAAAACGCATTTTACGATTGCCTTGAACTTTTTCCATAAACACTCAACATTGTCAGTGTCGGAACAGAAATTTTCGTTTTGATCTGTTAGGTAGTCTGAAATCTGCCTTCTATTACTCTTGCTAAACAGACAAACCTTCCTCCCTTTTTTTATATTCCTATTAACTTCCATATTGAGGGATGCTGCAACGGCCTTATGATCACTAATTCCCTGTTCTGCACTTACAAAGTCGAAAAGTTCGTGTCTGTTTGTTATCAGTAGGTCCAAGATGTTATCTCCACGAGTCGGTTCTCTGTTTAATTGCTCGAGGTAATTTTCGGATAGTGCACTCAGTATAATGTCACTCGATGCTCTGTCCCTACCACCCATCCTAAAAATCTGAGTGTCCCAGTCTATATCTGGTAAATTGAAATCTCCACCTAAGACCATAACATGCTGAGAAAATTTATGTGAAATGTATTCCAAATTTTCTCTCAGTTGTTCTGCCACTAACGCTGCTGAGTCGAGAGGTCGGTAAAAGGAGCCAATTATTAACCTAGCTCGGTTGCTGAGTGTAACCTCCACCCATAATAATTCACAGGAACTATCCACTTCTACTTCACTACAGGATAAACTACTACTAACAGCGACAACACGCCACCACCGGTTGCATGCAATCTATCCTTTCTAAACACCGTCTGTACCGTTGTAAAAATTTAGTCAGAATTTATCTCTGGCTTCAGCCAGCATTTTGTACCTATAACGATTTCAGCTTCGGTGCTTTCTATCAGTGCTTGAAGTTCCGGTACTTTACCAATGTAGCTTCGGCAGTTTACAATTACAATACCGATTGCTGCTTGGTCCCCGCATGTCCTGACTTTGCCCCGCACCCTTTGAGGCTGTTGCCCTTTCTGTACTTGCCCGAGGCCATCTAACCTAAAAAACCGCCCAGTCCACGACACACAACCCCTGCTACCCGTGTAGTCGCTTGCCGCGTGTAGTGGACTCCTGACCTATCTAGCGGAACCAGAAACCCCACCAACCTATGGCGCAAGTCGAGGAATCTGCAGCCCACACGGTCGCAGAACCGTCTCAGCCTCTGATTCAGACCCCCACTCGGCTCTGTACCAAAGGTCCGCAGTCAGTCCTGTCGACGATGCTGCAGATGGTGAGCTGTGCTTTCATCCCGCTAGCGAGACTGGCAGTCTTCACCAAATCAGATAGCCGCAGGAAGCCAGAGAGGATATTCTCCGATCCATAGCGACACACATCATTGGTGCCGACAAGAGCGACCACCTGCAGATGGGTGCACCTTGTTCCCTTCATGGCATCCGGAAGGACCCTTTCCACATCTGGAATGACTCCCCCCGGTATGCACACGGAGTGCACATTTTTTTTTCTTCCCCTCTCTTGCTGCCATATCCCTAAGGGGTCCCATTACGCGCCTGACGTTGGAGCTCCCAACTACCAGTAAGCCCACCCTCTGCGACCGCCCGGATCTTCCAGACTGAGGGGCAACCTCTGGAACAGGACAAGCAGCCATGTCCGGCCGAAGATCAGTATCAGCCAGAGACAGAGCCTGAAACCGGTTCGTCAGACAAACTGGAGAGGCCTCCTATTCAGCCCTCCGGAATGTCTTTCGCCCCCTGCCACACTTCGAGACGACCTCCCACTCTACCACAGATGAGGGATCAGCCTCAATGTGGGCAGTATCCCGGACAGCCACAGTCGTAGTCCGATTGGGGGATGCGTGGGATGAGCTGGCCGACCCCGACAAAGCCCCATCCGGACCCCCACAGTGATGCCCATTGGCAACAGCCGCAAGCTGTGTGACCAAAGCCAGCACTGCCTGAAGCTGGAAGCGAAGGGGTGCCAACTCAGCCTGCATCCGAACACAGCAGTTGCAGTCCCTATCCATGCTAAAAACTGTTGTGCAAAGAACGTCTGAACTAATCTACAGAGAACACAAACAATTCGACACAAAATTTAAACGGTTATTAAAATACAAGACTGCCTAGTAAATGCAGTAATGCTGCTACTTGCGCACTGCTGACACACTGCTCGGCGGTGGAAGGAGACTACGTGATTTTACACTATTCAGGTACTAAAACGCGATGCTGCAACTCTCAAATACTATAATACGCCCAAAATTTATGAATTAAACAATGCAAGTACCAAAAATACCCAAAGAAATTAAGAATTAAACTATGTAGGAAATAAGTGAGCTAAGAGTATACGACTTGCTGCTGGCAGCTGCTTATCCAACGGCGGCAGGGAGCACACTGGCTGTGACCAACCGACACTTCCTGCATGTATCATGGTATGTTACTATTTACGAAAATGAGTTTAATTCTCTATGTATTGTTATGATATTTGAACATATAATACTTTCTCTTTCCCTCTACTACTCAAGCGATATCACCGAAATGATTTCTACCGTGGTTTACCAAAGGAAGTAGTTTACGAGCCTGTGCCCTCTACATTGAAAAATTCACACCTCTTACACCCAGAAGTCCTCTGGCTCCAAACAAATTGAACAGTGGAGGGCCACCGTACGCCTCAGATGGGGGAACGTATCTATGTATTTAGTAGACGAAAATTCCAGCACAACACAGCTCAAGCTACACAACTGAAGGCACCTATACAGGTTTTTTCCGTGATGGCGTTACAAATTTTCAGGGATGATGGAGAAGGGTAGATGTCTCAATCTGAGGTCTGGAGACGACAGAGTCGAACGTTATAAGCGAAAATCGTTCTGACATCTCTGACAGTGAAATAATTGTACCGGTACTGTTGTTGCTAAGCTGATGGAGTAGGCAGCATTCAGAGGTATTTACTACGGAGCAAAACAAGAAAAATTAAATATGTGCTCTAAAATGCATACCTTCAGGGCTACATTACTGTCTTCAAAATATGAAACCCTCGCAAGCAATGGTATAAAACCCGCCACGATAGGAGGACATGTAAAATAGCGGAACCATAATAAGTGATTTAAATGGCAGAGAACGGGCGTGAAAGTAGGCCCATCAGCGCCGTCTCCTGTGTTACGAAGTGGAAGCGTGAAACCATGTCCACTATGCTTCGAAGACCACACGGGGTGGAATATCGGCATGTGAGTGTGTTCGAAGGGGGCAGAATGATTGGTCTCCGTTAGGCGGGTTAGTCGTTCGTGACACTGCGTTTCATGCAGGACACACTGATTCAACAATGAGGCGTATTTGGAACCAGTGGAGAGAAGAGGATCGTACACAGCGCAAATAGGGTAATGGACGACACAATGTGACCACAGTTCGAGATGGCCGCCATCATATCCGCTAGGCTGTCAAGACAGAACAGCTTCGTCTATAGTGCTGACGCGACGTTGGAACACTACAATGTCTGCGTCGATGGTTCTACGCCAACTTCTGCGAGTTAGACTGGTGGCACGCATGCCAGTCCGTCGGCTCTAAGCACTATGGGACTAAACATTTGAGATCATCAGTCCCCTAAACTTAAACTACTTAAACCTAACTAACCTAAGGACATCACACACGTACATGCCCGAGGCGGATTCGAACCTGCGACCGTAGCAGCCGCGCTGTTCCGGACTGATGCGCCTAGAACCGCTCGGCCACAGCGGCCGGCCCAATCCGTCGGCTTCCACTGACCCGAACGCCAAGTGTGATGGCTGGGGTGACATCGCCTATAACACACGATCTCGTGCGCTACGTCTTGAGGGCAATCCGAAAAGCTTCCCCTACATTAGGGTCTTACCTTACAGCCCAAGACACTGCACTTTGTTTAGGCCGTTCCACATGTCGTATTTAAGTGGTAGAATGCCCGGTCGCACGTAGTGAGGAATGCGTAAGCCTTCTTCGAAGAACTGCGAGTACCACTGCTCCCTGTCACGACTGTTTGCAAGACATGTCTCCCATCGAACATGTCTGTACCATGGTCGATCGGCAACTTGTCCGTACACGTCCTTCTGCAGCCGTAGTTGACGCTTTGTGGACGCGCCTACAAACTGCATGGCAAAGTATTCCATAGCAATACATTTAGGTGTTCTTTGACTCCGTGCCACGACTTGTAGCGGCTCTGTTTCCAGCACGTAGTGGCGTTGCTCCGCACTGAATTTCTACAGTCACACGACGTTTGGAACTTAAATAGTGGCAACTATTTATTCACAACCGATACAAAAGAGTTACATGTTTGCACCTGTTACCATTCTTCAAAGTAATAACCAGCGTTGTGTAGAACCCGTTGCCAGCGATGTGGAAGGTGTAGTATACCGTTAGCAGAACCTGTTCTGTTGATGGTGCGAATGGGGCGGTCTACTGCCTGTCGAATCTCTGGAACAGTTCTGAAGCGAATACCACGAAATGGTTTCTTCATCCTCGTAATCAAATCAAAGTCTCAAGGACTTAACTCCGGGGAGTATGGTGGATGGTACAGTACTTTCCAGTCCCATCGACCGAACAGAGCAGCCATAGCTTGCGCTGTATGCGCCCGCGCATCATCGTGGAAAATAAATGGTGGATTGCGCAGAAAGTGTCACCTCTTCTTTCACACAGCATTATGGGTCGCCGTGAAAGTCGAAAGTGCGTCAGAGCCCCAGTATGGTAAAAGTTATGGTCATTTTCGTGTACGACTGTGATGGTGTTATCCTAACGCATTACGTTCCTCCACGGCAGACCGTCGATGCACAGTATTACTGTTCGTTTTTGGAGTATCACCTGCGACCAGCTTTGCGAAAGAAGGGGTGACACCTTCTGCTCATCCCAGCCATCATTTTACACTACAATGCGCGGGAGCATACAGCACAAGCTGTGACTGCTTTGTTCGGTCGATGGGACTGGGAAGTACTGTACCATCCACTATACTCCCCGGAGTTAAGCCCTTGTGATTTTGATTTGATTACGAGGATGAAGGAACCACTTCGTGGCATTCACTTCAGAACTGTTACAGAGATTCGACAGGCAGTAGACCGCTCCATTCGCACTATAAACAGAACGGGCTCTGCTAACGGTATACTACGCCTTCCACATCGCAGGCAACGGGCTCTACACAACGCTGGTGACTACTTTGAAGGACAGTTACTGGTACAAACATGTAACCCTTTTGTATCGGTTGTGAATAAACAGTTGCAACTATTTAAGTTCCAACCCTCGTAGTTTATGTACAAGTGTGTAATGTTAATCATATCTATTTTGTCATGTACCTAATCGAGGAATAAATTTCATTGTGACCACACCTCTTGCTCTTGGTGTTCCACTGTACCAAACAGTAGTGTGTGGGCACTTCTGCATCTTCAATACTATGGAGGAGGTAGTATAAAACAAAAGAAATCCAGTAAATACGGGTTCTAAAAGGCAAACCTTAATAGCTATGAGCACTTGTTCGTCTTCCCTACTGAGAAACGCATCTCTTCTACTGAAGAAGCGCCCATATATTTCAAGGTGTTCATTTTAGAGCCCATATTTACTGGATTTGTTGTCTTGTTTTGTTCCAATCTATCACCTCAGAAAGTCGCGCAACCTACATGCTTAGGAAAAAACAGTGCCGGCACAAGTATTCCACCGTAAGAGATATCAGAAGGACTTTCGCTTGTAACTTTCGCCTCGGTCGTTTCCGGACCGGTATCACGTACCTCATATTGATACATTTACCCTTCTCCACCACCCCTGAAACTCTATAACGTCATCAACGGACTCACTTTGTATGTGTACCTGGGGTACTGTGAATGCGAAATCAAAACACGCTGTTGACCTAGCGCCAGCGCAATAATTGTGCTCACATCCGCAACGAAATGTCTTTCAGACCCTCCTATGAACAAGTGATCATATCTCAGAAAGTGTGTTTTCAGCATTTATTGTTTCCTGTTTCGAAGAGTACTATCATTTCTCAAATTATTCATCACTTGTTGTTGTTTTTCTTTTAATACTTTATATAGGGGGATTTTTCGATGCATACGACAGCGCCACCTGCGGAGAATATAGACAAGCTCTTGACGAAAATTTCTTTTAACATTTTTGTTTGACCAACGGTTCACTCATAAATTGACACCAAAGTTATCTTTTTATAAAAACGCCCTTCGAAATTGTGACCGGAGCAGCCACCCGTAGACCAACGTCGGTTCGGGCAGTGGAGCGCGAGACGTCCTCGTTTGTGTTGACAACTTGCGGCGGATGTGTTTCCGGTAGCACGGCACCGAGCAGAGCTAACGTGCGAGGTACAATGTTACTCTCTCCTCATTCGCTCGTCGTCTATCACCAATTAGCGTTGTCCACAAAGGTCGCAGGAAGTTCTGTGTTGTTAAGTAACAAACCTCTTTCCAAACGTTAACGACTGTAGCATTCAGGCATTTGGGACCCACGTGCTTCGTTCAGGCGGGGGTGGATTATAAAATTTTTATGTGGTAGTTTTACGTATGAATTAGTTTTATACTCTCTGAACTTGTCGTCAGTGAGCTCCAGGGAAGTATATATGTCCCCATAAATATTGGTTGTATCAAATATACAGTTTTGCGACTTCTTTCAGCATTTCTTGTACGCATCGAGTGTCCAAAAATCACACTCTCAATCCTTGAGTGTCTATATCTGGGGAATTAAACAGTTGTTTTTTTTATACCCTTTGTAAAGTTTTCCAGTCGAGCCTAGTATCAGAAGCAATACCACGTTGCAGCATCATCCACAAGGTGAAAACTGCTACGACCCACAGGCGAATGGTCCCATAGAACGCGTGAATAAGTAGTTGGCATATACTCTATCGATGTACGTTGGCGTCAGACAGAGAAATCGGGATACTTTCTGCCCCTGGTGACATTCACAAACAATACAACGAAGTAAGATACAACACACTTCAAATCTTACTTTCAGTTCCACGGCCGCAAGGCCAAAACGACAATGGATACTCTGCTCCTGTTTCAAGTGGACGATACTCGGAATGATTAAGTGAAACACCTCGTCGTGAAGACCATGGGCCGGCCGGACTGGCCGAGCAGCTCTCAGCGCTTCAGTCTGGAACCGTGCTACCGCTACGGTCGCAGGTTCTAATCCTACCTCGGGCATGGATTTGTGTTATGTCCTTAGGTTAGTTAGGTATAAGTAGTTCTAAGTTCTAGGGGACTGATGACCTCAGATGTTAAGTCCCATAGTGCTCAGAGCCATTTGAACCATTTTTGAAGACCATGGAAGCCCGGGAAGAAGACCGAGAGCGCTGTAACGACAAGCACCCACGAGTGAGATACAGCCTGGGAGGCTTGATATGGATTCTTACACCTGTGCCAGCAGTGGGCTATTCGAAAAGTTCCTAAAGCGCTGCTGTGGACCACATGACATCGTTCATGACTTGTTGAATATTATGATACTTTACCAAGAAGACAAAAGCGCAGAGACGTCGTCCATGTCCTCCGTACGGAGCGCTACTAGAATTCTGAGGTGCAGATCGAGAATGGGAGCTTCTACAACAAGGAAACTAAAGACCTCCTCGACGGTCGCGAAGCTATGATGACAGTGTCCACCGCCCATTCTCACTATAGCGAAGAGGATGTGACAAACCGACCAGAACAAGAGGATACGAAAACTCTGCCATTCAGAGAGCCACTGACAGTTCAAGACCGAGGTGGTTGTAGTCCTCTCTAATGAGATCTTTTGAAACAGCGAGTCGCTGTATTTCCAGAAGAAGCAACAGTGCCGAAAGATGTGAAGCATGGCTGTGGTATAGCTGTTAAGCCAGTCTCACACGGAGCAAGATTCGCTGTAAGTTTCCTTGCTGGCTCGCGCGACGGCTACCTTGCGAGCTCCGTCGTCTGCTAGCGAGCTGCCTTGCTGGGAACCTTGTAAGATTTCCAGGATAGGTCCGGTGCTATTTTCCTTGTAAGGTTCCCTGCGTGCTACCTGCGTTGGCCAATCATGAGACGTTTCGTTTGTGACGTCAGACGCGGAAAGCTTGGGAGGGAGGCCTTTGTTGATAGTCGCTTTTCTGCTGTTGTGAGGTGCGGTAGGAAGTTCTTATAATTATTAAATAATGGCACCGCAATGGTCCAAGGAAGCGATTGAAGCATTGATATGTACTTATAGGGAAGAACAGTGAAAAGCGCAAACTATTATAATAAACACTTGCGTGCAGAAGCACTCGAAAGAGTTGCAAGTGCCATGTGTCTTGTTCGACCATCCGTATAAAATTTGCAAAGGATGTACGATCTTCTATCCTATAAAATAAAGTCGTATATAACAGTCATTATTGGTATATTTATAAAGTCAAAGAGTAATGAAATGGTGATACTTTTCAAACAAAAGTAGGTGTTATGCGAACTAACCTCAATTCTTTATGAAGCATGGAGAGCATACCTTTTCCAACTTTTTTCCTCTTAATCCAGTTTTTCGTCCATTCTTTCTTTCTTCTTCTCTCATT
The DNA here is from genome assembly GCF_023898315.1 of Schistocerca nitens. Lineage (NCBI taxonomy): Eukaryota > Metazoa > Arthropoda > Insecta > Orthoptera > Acrididae > Schistocerca > Schistocerca nitens. The sequence continues at coordinate 345,981,621 of NC_064618.1, read as the reverse complement.
AGCATGCATTTCGTTTAGCTCCATAACAGCTAATAACGCCAGTAGGCTCTGAACATCTGTACCTGAAGCAGCCATCTTCGTTCGATACAACATGCAGCCGATCACAACACAACTAGCTGCCGATCTTGCACCGTGGAAGAGCTTCGGCATGGAAGACAGCCGGCTCCTTTCCCTGCAAGCCGGCAGGCAGACACGCCATCTCGCAAACTTGCGGCGAACCTTGCTCCGTGTGAGACGGCCTTTAGCGTCACTGACTGGCGTGCAGCGGGTCACCATTTCAAAACTGAACACCAACAATGATCTGTAGTTTAGTATTCATCAGCTCTGGGAGATTCTTATGTTTGTGTATACTAGATATTCGATGTTAGTATAAATACCAGCACTCTGTTGAGGAGGTGAGGTCTGTTCTGTCTATACATTTGCGTCAGTAGTAAACGTGCTGTCAGTGCCACGTGTTGTACTTCACTGACGACCTTGTTTACGGATTTGGACTTGATTATACAATGTGACGACTAAAGTGATAGGATATTGGTATGTTCATATACGGATGGTGGTAATCTCGCGTACACAAAACATAAAAGGGCAGTGCATTGACTGTAACCTGATAAACAAATTAAGAGCCTATGGAATATCAGACCAGCTGTGTGGCTGGATTGAAGAGTGTTTAGCAAACAGAACACAGCATGTTGTTCTCAATGGAGAGACGTCTACAGACGTTAAGGTAACCTCTGGCGTACCACAGTGAAGTGTTATGGGACCATTGCTTTTCACAATATATATAAATGACTTAGTAGATAGTGTCGGAAGTTCCATGCGGCTATTCGCGGATGATGCTGTAGTATACAGAGAAGTTGCAGCATTAAAAAATTGCAGCGAAATGCAGGAAGATCTGCAGCGGATAGGCACTTGGTGCAAGGAGTGGCATCTGACCCTTAACGTATTGCAAATACATAGAAAGAAGGATCCTTTATTGTATGATTATATGATAGCGGTACAAACACTGGTAGCAGTTACTTCTGTAAAATATCTGGGAGTATGCGTACGGAACGATTTGAAGTGCAATGATCATATAAAATTAATTGTTGGTAAGGTGGGTGCCAGGTTGAGGTTCGTTGGGAGAGTCCTTAGAAAATGTAGTCCATCAACAAAGATGGTGGCTTACAAAACACTCGTTCGACCTATACTTGAGTATTGCTCATCGCCGGCCGTGGTGGCCAAGCGGTTCTAGGCGCTACAGTCTGGAACCGCGAGACCGCTACTGTCGCAGGTTCGAACCCTGCCTCGGGCATGGATGTGTGTGATGTCCTTAGGTTAGTTAGGTTTAAGTAGTTCTAAGTTCTAGTGGACTGATGACCTCAGAAGTTAAGTCCCATAGTGCTCAGAGCCATTTGAACCATTTATTGCTCATCAGTGTGGTATCCGTACCGGGTCGTGTTGACAGAGGAGATAGAGAAGATCCAAAGAAGAGCGGCGCGTTTCGTCACAGGGTTATTTGGTAAGCATGATAGCGTTACGGAGATGTTTAGCAAACTCAAGTGGCAGGCTGTGCAAGAGAGGAGCTCTGCATCGCGGTGTAGCTTGCTCGCCAGGTTTCGAGAGGGTGCGTTTCTGGATGAGGTATCGAATATATGGCTTCCCCTTTCTTATACCTCCCGAAGAGATCACGAATGTAAAATTAGAGAGATTCGAGCGCGCACGGAGGCTTCCCGGCAATCGTTCTTCCCGCGAACCATACGCGACTGGAACAGGAAAGGGAGGTAATGACAGTGGCACGTAAAGTGCCCTCCGCCACACACCGTTGGGTGGCTTGCAGAGTATAAATTTAGATGTTGATGTAGCTATCATGTGTACTCAGGTGATTGACGTGCAAAGGTGTCTAACGTGATAATGGCCACACGACGGGAATTAACAGACTTTGAACCCGGAGTGGCAGTGGTAGTTAGACGCATGGGACATTCCATTTCGGAAATGGTTTGGGAATTCGGTTTTCTGCGACCAACAGTGTCACGAGTGCGCCGTGGGTACCACATTTCAGGCGTTAGCTCAGTGGTTGACGACCTTCACTTAACGATTGAGAGCAGCAGAGTTTGCTTAGAGTTGTCAGTGCTAACAGACGAGCAACACTGCATGAAATAACAGCAGAAATCAGTGTGGGACGTACAACGACGGTATTCGTTTCGACAGAGCGGCGAAATTTTTGTTTCATTGCGTATGGCAGTAGACGGCGGACGCGAATGCCTTTGTTAACAGCACGATAGCGCCTGCAGCGCCTCTCGTGGGCTTGTGACCTTTATTGCGATTTTGTCTGTTTTAATTATTCGGGAGTTGACCGTCTGGTTTTAAACTTTCTTTGATTTTTGCGTTTAATTTGATTGGGAAACCGTTGAGATTGAACTTAACATGTACATGGATGGACATGAGAAATGAAAGGTTGCAATAAATTTTTCGTCTGTGATTTTTACTTTCCGTATGAAATATTCTGTTGCAGATTAATAAACATGAATTTCTTAGGATATTCCAAAATAATTATTCAAGTTTTACTCTTATTCAAGTACTAAAGCTGTTTGTGCAAGAATGAAAATATTATTGTTCATCGAACTTAGCAAACATTTTCACGTTGCAGTGGATTTTTGTTTAACTGGATATACCTCGACTAGCTTTGAAGCATAAGACTATCTTTACTATATGAAAATGTTTTCTTTTTTATATTGCTAAGCTCTCATGAAAATTATTCACTTTTAAATACACTTCACGATATGTTCACAATTTATCACTTTTTTGAATAAAAATTTACAATTTTCAAAAGCTGCAGCCTGTATTCACCTGTGAATGCACAAGATTAAATCTACTATCTCTTTTTATTCTGCATCTGGAATGCTGTCAAAAGAAACACTTTATTATTTTCGTTCACCTCAACCTGTACTATTTTTAGGATGTGATCGTTATTGCGATCGTATACTTAAATCTGCCGCTGCTGCAGACTGCTCGTTCGCGGCGCAGCTCCGCACCGCCGGCGATATCCAATAACATGCCGAATTTTCTTAAATAAAGTGGGTAACGACCGATGCGAACTTTGCAGTAATTGTGACAAACAGATTTCACTAGATAAATATATTTTAACAGAAACAATTAAAATCTTTACACACCTTTTACAATCTCAGCTACAAATGGCGTCGATCATCGACTTACGACAAATGAAGACTACGTAAGAGCCTAATGCAACGTTACGGGTTCCTCTCCCATTCAGTCCGTGCAGAAGACAAGCGATTCTATTACAATATATTGCCTATTTATATCTTAACTAATTCTTGTACAGTCTTTGTCATTTCTCATTACATATCGTTTCTTCTGTGGTGGTTTTCACATCCTCCGCCACAGATAGTATTTCAAACTCTTTGAATAATCATTAATAATAGCAAAATTCGTAATTATACTTTTCCTCACAAAATTTAGTGTCCTTTTGAAATTCAGTTAACAGAAATACATCTAAATTATTTGTTACAGTAAGCATTATACATCGAAATGTATTTTAACTTTCAGTTTGGATGCGTGCTGCCAGAGAACGTTACAGACCATATCAGTTAGTCCCTGGTCAACTCGAAAGCAATAGCGTGGCCAGATGAATCCCTATTTCAGCTGCGAAGAGGTGATGGAAGACTTCAAGTGTGGCGCAGATCGCACGAAGCCATGGACCCAAGTTGTTAACGAGGCACTGTGCAAGTTGGTGGTGGCTCCATAACGGTGTGGGCTGTGTTTACATAGAATGAGCTGGGTGTTCGTGTCCAACTGAATCGATCATTGACTGGAAATGGGTATGGCCGATTACTTGGAGACTGTTTGCCGCCCATAAACAACGACTGAAGTTCTACGGAAGACTATGCGCCCTGTGAGCTGGCCACAATAGTTCGCGATTGGTTTGAAGAAAATTTTTGACGATGCGAGCGAATGATTTAGCCACCCAGATTGCCCGATATGAATCCCATCGAACATTAATGGGACGTATTGGAGAGGTCAGTTGCTGCACAAAATCCTGCACTGGCAACACGTCCGCAATTATGGACGGCTATAGAGGTAGCAAGGCTCTGCAGGGGACTTCCAACGACTTGTTGAGTCCATGCCTTGTGGAGTTGCTGCATTACGCCGGGAAAAAGGTGGTCCGACACGATAATAAGATGTATCCCATTATTTGTCTCTCCCCAGTGTAGTTACGACGTGGCAGTATTGTTCTGCTTCAGTGTTGCGTTACTGCTGTAGTGAAGCATGGGTGAAGTAAGGACTGCAATTAGAGTGTTGGGGAGCGATTAGTGGCATGTATGTGGATGCACGAATTCGACAGTCGGGGCATGAAATGATAGAGGTAATGAGTGAATTTAGAGTTTGGTTTTCGCAGGACCCCACCTTGAAAAACCAGTTGTATTTGATTGGCAGAAACGCGATATGGTTTCAAGCAGTGTCAGAGGAAGGAAGGCCGCGTCATGGACGTAAGAGATGAAAAAAATTGGTAAAAAAAATGTAAGTCGGCTGTTTAGGTTTTTTTATTGGTAACGCCACGTAGCGCTCTGTATGAAAATCACTGACTGTGCTGTGTGCAGTCTGTGGCTGGTTTGCATTGTTGTTTGCTATTGTAGTGTTGGGCAGCCGGATGCGAACAGCACGTAGCGTTGCGCAGTTAGAGGTGAGCCGCCAGCAGTGGTGGATGTGGGGAGAGATATGGCGGAGTTTTGAGAGCGGATGATCTGGACGTGTGTCTATCAGAGACAGTAAATTTGTAAGACTAGATGCCATGAACTGCTATATATATTATGACTTTTGAACACTATTAAGGTAAATACATTGTTTGATCTCTATCAAAATCTTTCATTTGCTAACTATGCCTATCAGTAGTTAGTGCCTTCAGTAGTTTGGATCTTTTATTTAGCTTGCAGTAGTGGCGCTCGCTGTACTTCAGTAGCTCGAGTAACGAAGATTTTTGTGAGATAAGTGATTTGTGAAAGGTATAGGTTAATGTTAGTCAGGGCCATTCTTTTGTAGGGATTATTGAAAGTCAGATTGCGTTGCGCTAAAAAAATATTGTGTGTCAGTTTAGTGTTGATCAGAATAGGTAAAGAGCGAAATGTCTGAATACGATGAGTTCTGCTCAGCTGTTTGAAAACCAAATAGCGTAAGAGTTCTTTAAGCACAGTCATTTATAATTTTTCTAAGGGGACGTTTCAAAAGGATTAGATATTTGAAAGTATTCTGACCAACGTTTGTGAATGTATTATCTGACGACTACATAGAGCAGCCATTTTCAGCCTGCCATGTTTTGTTGGCACAAGTTCCAAATACTGTCTCTCTCAAGACAGTGTACATGTGGATTTTCGTGAAGGCAAAAGAGGTAATGGGAATATTTAACTGCAAAAAATATGCAGACACTCATTATGTGTCCGTATCTTTAATCTTATGGTCAGTACCATTTGCAAAAAGACAGTGACAACGAAAAATCTGTGTATAAAGAGGCTTGCACCGTAGTGGCTGATAAACTTGAGCCCAACCGGCCGCGCAATGAACTAGAGACGCGAACGTTACCATCGTTGTGCAACGCATTTCCCGAATGGGTGACAAACGAGGATCATGTCGTACGACGTGAGAAGTAAAAACAGAAATTCCCTACTCCCTCCATCACATCTGACCACTAATATCTAAAGTATTATTTATATTGTGTTGAGAGGTTTGACGAATTACATGATGCGTCTGGAAAGTTCGGTGAATAGTCTCAGAAAGTAAAGAAAACAAGAACCATTTTCTTATTCTTTCATAATAGGCCTGACCATAGGCCTGTTCCCAGTATCCAGCCGTCTTTCTCTTGGCCTTCCTACAAATCGTGTACCTAAAGGTTGTGAAGAAAATGACTGTGTTATCTACTTCCGTCAGGAACTTAGCCATATGTGAAGAAAACAGTTCTCACAGATCAACTTTGCGTAATTTTGACCTTGAATGTCGATTATTTGAACTAAAAAAAAAAAAATCTTTCACTTCCAAACTCAACGAAAGTGAGCGCGTCAGACGTTGTCAACAAACACCAAAAGAACATAAAACATGAAAACTCTCGTAGATAAAATACTAAATAACTAAGGAAATGGTTCTAGTTTTATATATAAGAAACTATCAGCCTCGGCTGCGGTAATGAAACCAACCTTTACCTAGGTTTCAGCCCAAGTAACTGAGCCTTCTTCAGAAGATAAACCTGATGTCTACGACGGCATGGTCTAGAAATAAAGCTAAAACAGCCTGAATAGGCGTAGTCACATTTAAAAAATTCGGTACATAGGTACTAAGTCACCACCACCGCGTCGTCTCCATGGACGCCGTGCGGTGGGCCTCGGGAGCTCATGTGAAACGAAGTACACCTAAATGACGCACTGCATATCAACATGGCGGGGAACACTGCGCATGTCTAACTGAGACCACGACTGTGGAAGTTAAAAGACGCACTGAATGAAGAATATTATCAAGATTAATTTTTACATTTATTTATATTTTTATCATTCAGTGCGTGTCAGCAATAAGAAGTATATCTACATCAACTGATAAAAACAACTCCTCGACCATCTGTGTAGAGGTTATCTGAAATCATTGCATTTTGGCGTTTACATACAACAGTTTCGCTGTTTCATGTCATATTTCATTAATAACGATGATTGCGTTATGCAGCATTCGTTATGGAAGGGCCGATATATTCTAATAGTGCAAGTCGGGGTAGTGTGTTCGCACTCATATAAATCCATGCATAGTTTGTTACATTTTACTCAAAACTTGGTGCAGAGGCTTTATGTTTCAGAGTTTCAACCATTCTATAAGTTCTTTGTTTAAAGATATAACTGCGTTGGTCTTTTATCTTTGACAGTCATGGTCTCAGACATGCGCAATGTTCCCCGCCATGTTGATATGCAGCGCGTCATCTAGATCTACTTAGTTTCAAGTGAGCTCCCGAGACCCACCGCACGGCGTTCATGGAGACGAGACGCTCGCCGGAGCTTAAGTCTAGGTGGTGACTCAGTGCCTATGTACCGTATTTTGAAATGTGACTACGCCTGTTCAGGCTGTTTGTTTTATTGCTAGACCATGCCCTCATAGACGTATTATAGAATCAGGTTTATCTTCTGAAGAAGGCTCAATTACTTGGGCTGAAACCTAGGTAAAGGTTGGTTTCATTACCGCAATCGAGGCTGATAGTTTGTTATATATTAGATTATCACGATTGTTGACTGGGCCGCAACGTTGAAGGTACAAAAAAGACTATAATTTTGTGTAGTCATAACCTAAGGAGCCAAATAAACTCGCACTTGCCGGCCGGGGTGGCCTAGCTGTTCTAGGCGCTACAGTCTGGAACCGCGCGACCGCTACGGTCGCCGGTTCGAATCCTGCCTCGGGCATGGATGTGTGTGATGTCCTTAGGTTCGTTAGGTTTAAGTAATTCTAAGTTCTAGGGGACTGATGACCTCAGAAGTTAAGTCCCACACTGCTCAGAGCCATTTGAACCAAACTCGCACTTCGTCATGAGTATGTCATAATATTACTTCATATTGAACGCAAACACAGTTTAGGTAGTTGACAGCTAGCAAAACCAAAGTTTCCGCCCGTGACGTGCCTTGCAGCACAGTCGAATGAATAGGTTTGCTATGTTTGCTCGGCGCTCGCATTCTGGTGACGGACACCAACTATTTACGCTGCTTGCACGCACCACAACAAATACCAACTTTCGCCTGACAGAACGCCGCACACGTTCATGAAAACACTTCCCTCCATAGAATACATAAAACATATGCAATAACAGCTAGAATCATATACAAAGGAAGATAGAAGCAGTAAATAGTAACGACTACTCTTCATGGTGAAATTAACAGTGTCAGCACTGATTGCAAATACACATTACAAAAACTAGATTATTCAACGAATGCAAATATTGAGAAAGGTTCGTTACAAAGCAAAAAGAAATTACATTTGGGAATGTGTAAAATGTCTTTATAGAGGAGAGCGCATAGCGTTTTAGCTTATCATTTGAAGACAAAGCGTTGTGACGTCCACGGTGGCTCGTCGGGGCTGGCGGTATATTTAAAGCAGATACATCGGTTGTGAAACGGCAGAACATATGTCCTCTTGTGTGGAATGTGTTTGTCCAAGCGGTTACTCCATTCTTCATTGCATTTATTTTGTCACAACCCTGTAGACCGTAGTGTTTATGTATAAATTCACGTTCGTTTGCATACGATTACAACGTTACGTACACACACGTTTCTTTTTGTAATGTTCCGTACACAGTTTCATAACATTATGGTATTCATTCAATTCGACACACTGATCGAGATATTATAGTCCGTACGCTTTTCGTAATCACGATCGCGAATTCACAGTTTAGTGCTACACTTCACAATCATTTTCTGAGTCTGCACGCCAATAGTTAATATTTTAACGCATACAGCAATTTATTTATTGAGTAGCAAACGAGGTCAGTACCAGTTAACTGCAATCAGCTCTCACTACAACAATCGATATCCATTCACGTATACATTTTCACTACTGTTCATGGCATTCCACGAAATTCATAGTGCGCACACAGTGTAACACAGTCTCGTAACGTCCACACTGAAGTTTAGCTTAAGCCGTGACCGGAAAAAAAGGACGCGGCTATGAATTTTTGTTCGATTCTTTCTAGCACGATACATAAGTCACGCTTACACCACGACACCGCACACTTGACTATTTTTCATTGTCCGACTGCAACTATCGATGTCGCTCCCCCATACTGCGTATTACATTTAATTCTACACAGAGCATTACTGTAAGGGTACAGATACAATGGTTAAGATTTCAGTGGTTTTGTGAAACACCTGTACCCTTAGCTCTTAGTGCAATTGAGTAATCGCTCATAATTGGCGATCAACAAAGTTTAAGCAGCTTTATTATCGTTAGTTAAGGTATTGAGACGATTGTGATTTGTTTGGGTTTGGCTTTTTTTTTTTTTTGAGGTGCTCCTGGGGCGTCGTGTGGCGGCGGAGGACACTCTTTTGATGAGTTTCAATCATCGCAAGCAGTCGCTCAGAGTCTCCAGCAAAGCACATCCTACCATGAAGCTCCTTCTTGGCGAAGTTCCATTGCTTTTGTCAACACGCTTCTAAGAAAGTAAAAAGAAGAAAAGAGAAAAATCTGACGACAGAAATCAGTCAGACGAGATGCTCTTACGTAACGTCTAATTTGTAATCTGAGTTGTAAATTGAGTCTGAGTTGTAGTCAATAAACCTGACTGTGTCGAGAGTACATACCCTGATGTTCTTCATGGTAATCGCAGCTTTACAGGAAGAACAACTAAAAGAAATAGACGTTCCGTCTGGTACAAGGTAAAAGCATACTTTTAGACGGCAGAAGCCCTCACATTACATAGAGGCATTACGAATAAAATAAAACACGCATGGACACTTTTGCAAACGTAGTTAAAGGATATTTATGTAGCAATACAAATAAAGTAAATCACACTATAGAACATATATTACAAAACAAAACAAAAAATCTACTCTACACCATCACAAATTTACGTACAGGACAAAAGAAAGTGCAGCAAAAGACAGAAAAAAATTACCGTTCGCAGTTAACAATTCCTTCAAACACGTCCCCCTTTTCTGACGAGATGTTCCCAAGAACCTCTGAAGATAAAATGTTTTCGCAACATCTGAGGCAAATGACTTCAAAATTCATTTTTATTTTTTATTTTTTATGTGCACCAATTTTAAACACTGAAAATTATTTTGATGACAACATACAAGAGTCACCAAGTATAAAATGTATTAGTATGAATTACCTTAAATAATGAAAAATAGCATGCTATGGAGTGATGGTGCTCAAGTATTCAACAATTTTTTCAAAATTAGCAACAAATAATGTATGAATGCCTCAAGAAATCTAGGAAAACAAATAATTACAATAAATCTATACCATAGTAAATACCTATAGTAAATATCTCTTTGCATTATGCACTTTCAAGTATTTTTATAATTTGTCGATGGCTCTATAGCCATTGAGTCCAAATCATTGTCAATTTCTATATGCCCTTTAATATGGTCAAACAGTAAGTTCCTTTACTTGTCATGGCATGTATCTTCATTTTTTTTATCTCATTTCTCTTGGAGATCACTGCTCTGTAGTGTGCTATAACAACTCAGATCTCTTTACCAAAATTAATTGTTACATGTCTCATCATATTACCAAATATCCCACACATGTATGAGTTTACCTTCCCATTAACAAATCAATATTTGAATCCACTGCGCTACAAAATCCTACATACAAGAACTCGTCTTTAAATATCTCCCCCAATTTAGTCGCCAGAATTTGAAATAGGTCTACCTTCTGGGTCACAAGTACTAAATTTGTTAATTAACACATTCATCAAACCCACATTCCTTGCCTTTAAAAGGAATGTTACACATTCTACCTCAACTCGTTTCTTCTGGGCACAGTCAGTGGTCAAATGTACCTACTTAAAGGCAATATCAAGAAACCTTTTCATATTTAGATTCTCAGGTTATTATTGTAGTACTTTTTTTCATTTTTCATTTTCCCTGGTGTTATTTCTCCATTTGCTTATTATATTCACACTGAGAAACATTGAAATACTAGTAACCTAAGACTCATAATGCTATAAAACACCCTCTGCCAGAAATTGCGTTGGAAACTTAAAGAATAAAACTTTAACTTTCATACGTCAAAAACAAAATTATATACCCCCTAAACTTCCATGCATTTCTTCCCTTGGGTCCCAAGCTTCACACTGAAAATTTACTGCACTCACTACTTTGACAATTTCTGCTGAGGCCGTTCTTGCTTTGTATGGCTTCTAATCTATTATATTCTTAAGGACAATCTACTTCGACTTGGGATAAATCAAACAGAATGCGTTTGGGGAGGTATATTGGCTACTTCAAATTATCCTCTGTACACATAAGAAAATCGTGCACGTTTAATTGTTCATTTATTTCAATTTATAACATGTCTTTAATAATATCAGGTTCCCGTCTTTAATATCAACCTCCTTTATTTTGTCATAATGACGTTTCTTCCTCTGTAACAAGTTTTTCTCTACCAGTTCTCTTGCTCTCTTCCTTTTCTCTTGCCATCTACATTCATTCCTAGAAGGGGATTGTATTTTTCCTCCACCAAATTCAAAGTTCTGTCACCTTCCTTAATATCGAAAGTAGTAAATCTTGCTACATCGTCAACTACATTATTCATTACATCCTCAATATCCTCTACAGTATCACCCCATGAGCTTTAGTATGTCTGCCAAGTTCCCTCACATAACTTTCTGCACGGTTTCTGGCGAGATGATAAGTTGATGTATACAGAATGAATCACCTAAAATTGCATCGAAAATGCTGCTGAAATGGAAAAGTTCCCCTGATGTGTGGTTTTCGCAGAATAGATTGGTTGTCAGGGGCACGCTCATATAACTTCTGCAAACCATTCAAATATAAGGTCTTCGATTTCGAGTCCAACCAAGCGTTCACAGCAGTAATCACTGCATCATTGTCAAATTGTCGTCTTTTGAGGTCTGTTTTTAGGTTTGAGAAAAGAAAAAAGTCTGATGGAGCCAAATCTGGAGAATATGGCGAATGACGTAACAATTAGAACCCACATTCACGCAGAGTTTCCAGTGCCGCGTCGTCCTCATGCAAAAGAACTCCGTACGCCAATTTTACGCCTTTTTTCTTTATCTCTTCTCTAAAATACTCTTAGACAATAAAAAGATTGTAATAATATAAAGTGAATTTTGGTGCAAAAACAATCTTTTTTAAGTGGCACAATTCCTACTGACATTAAAGTAGCGTAAATTATAATGTCAGTGGCGTTTGTTTCAGGGTTCTACTGCGAGTCGTTTATGAGATATCGTATTCTGAAAATTTTCCACACCGATACCTGCACTGTACCTATGGGCATCGAAAAGTTCCTACCCTAAGAAATAAAGAATAACAGAAGCTTCATAATACCAATTTACTCTTGAATGTAATATCCATGTGCACTAATACACTTTTGGGCACGCTCATATAACTTCTGCAAACCATTCAAATATAAGGTCTTCGATTTCGAGTCCAACCAAGCGTTCACAGCAGTAATCACTGCATCATTGTCAAATTGTCGTCTTTTGAGGTCTGTTTTTAGGTTTGAGAAAAGAAAAAAGTCTGATGGAGCCAAATCTGGAGAATATGGCGAATGACGTAACAATTAGAACCCACATTCACGCAGAGTTTCCAGTGCCGCGTCGTCCTCATGCAAAAGAACTCCGTACGCCAATTTTACGCCTTTTTTCTTTATCTCTTCTCTAAAATGGCGCAGGAGGGTGCAATAGCATGATGCACTGATAGTTGCGACCTTTTGAAAGTAATCCACCATAGTTACTCCTTCTGCATCCCAGAAGACCGATGCCATCCTCTTACCGGCTGATTGTAGCACCGGATTTTTTTTTGGGGTAGGTGATGAAAAATGTTTCCTATATGAGAGATTTCAAATGTGGTTTCAATGTGCTGCAACGTTATTCAACTATCCTGCAAAATCGTATCGTGAATTGCAGTCACTGTTTCATCAGTGGCAACGGTTACAGGCCATCCGCTCCTTGGGGCATCTTCCACGCTTGTTCTTCCACGTTTGATGCCGGACACTCAGTTTTTCACTGTTGCATAGGACTGAGCACTGTCGTTAAGTGTATTCTGCATGCACTTTGCAATTTTCTTGGGCGTCATTCCCTTCAAATGAAGATATTCAATCAGAAAACGGTTTTTGATTCTCTCGATAGTCGCCATATTGGTTGCACTACCGTATACAACGAATCCTAGCGGCAAAACTAACGACACTGGAGCCGCGAAATTTGACTTGCATACCCACGAAGGATCACCTTGAAGGTAGAAAATGGCTCTGAGCACTATGGGACTCAACTGCTGTGGTCATCAGTCCCCTAGAACTTAGAACTACTTAAACCTAACTAACCTAAGGACATCACACACATCCATGCACGAGGCAGGATTCGAACCTGCAACCGTAGCAGTCGCACGGTTCCTGACTGCGCGCCTAGAACCGCGAGACCACCGCGGCCGGCTCCTTGAAGGTAGACATTATGGTAACTATCACGAGGTAGAAACTTTTCGAGCAACGCAGGTGTATGCACTAGTTATGTGGGTTGTAACCAGTTACGAGACAACTGACTGTCTCAAACTGTGTTAAAAATAAGCCCCAGTAGTGATAATATACGCTTCCAGTCTGGTATGGAACGACTGTCGCAAACGTGCTAGCGCTTCATCAGACGTGCTAGCGTTTCAGTGGACATAGCCGAGTAGACTGTATTAATACGTCGTTGCATAGCATTGGATGGAATCGTTGTATCCTTGTAGACACGTCTTTCAGATTTTCTCACCGAAAAATTGCCTTTTTTTACTCATCAGTCTTCCAACTGGTTTGATGCAGCTCGACACAAATTCTCATCCTGTGCCAACCTCTTCATCTCAGATTAGCACTTGCAACCAACGTCTTCAGTTATTTACCGGATGTATTCCAATCTCTGTCCCACTCTACAGTTTATGTCCTCTACAGCTGCCTCTAGTACCATGGAAGTCATTCCCTGATATCTTAAGAGATGTCCTATCATCGTGTTTCTTCTCCGTTCCACATATTCCTTTCCTATCCTATTCTGTGTGGAAACTCCTCATTCCTTACCTTATCAGTTCATCTAATATTCAACATTCGCCTGTAATGCTGACACAAATCTGTTAATAGTCTCAAACTCAATGGGTGCATCTACTCTTCGATCCAAATATTCTCCCTTTGAGCAAGCACTTGCGCTCCTTAGTTTACCTTTCTCTGTCCTATGTGCAGTAAACTCACTGTTCAAACTATTATTTATATAAGACAAAGGATGCACTTTACTTTTGGTTCAAATAGTACACTATCAAAAGTACTACCATCGTTTATTGAACTAGCACCGGAGATGTTGTGAAACTTTTATCTTGTACTGTTGTCTCGAGATTCCCAACTCGGTTCTCAGTACCAGAAGTAGTCTCTTTAATTTCTTCCCCTTCCGCCTTAGTATTTTTAGCAAGTTCCTGGAAAAGTTGATAGCAATTGCCTTTCACTTCAATCTTCGCGTTGTTGTACACACTAGCTTGGGCTTCAGTGTCTTTGTCCTGGCATCCTACTTTTTACTTCATGACAATCTCAAATTCCTTTTGTTTTTCATTTAATTTGGATTCTGTTTCTTTGAATGTTTCATTAACATCATCTCTGAATGAGCCAGCGCTGTGGTCGAGCAGTTCTAGGCTCTTCAGTCCGGAACATTGCTGGTGCTACGGTCGCAGGTTCGAATCTTGCCTCGGGCATGGATGTGTGTGATGTCCTTAGGTTAGTTAGGTGCAAGTAGTTCTAAGTCTAGGGGACTGATAACGTCAGATGTTAAATCCCATAGTGCCTAGAGCCATTTGAACCATTTTTGAATTTATCACAATACTGATGTATCCCTAACTTAAACTCCGAAATTACCTCTTCTAATCCAGCTTGTAATGCCACTCCCTCGGACGAAAAATGAAAAAAAGAGAAAATAGCAACGAATACCCTCAAAATTTCCCCAAAACAAGTTCCAAATTCCATGAAAAGTGAACAAGTATCCAAAGTGCCATTTAACACTATTATTTGGATAATAACCAGTAATTGAAACAAGAACCTTATACTTAGTAATTTATCAACTTACAAAAGAAAGATAGAATCTCAGTAAACTCAAACTCAAAATCATATTGAATCGCAAAATCATTATAATTAAAATTAGAAAAGTAGAACCAATGATCTGAAAGAATACTTCGCGTGAGTACTCTTTGAATACTCGTACATGTGGGCACGGTAAGATAGTTTTTCGAGGACTGATAATAGCGATCTACTATAACGCAGTGAAACGAAACATTGACTTCAACTATAGCATCGTTTAAATTCAGATAGAGGACTACCTTATATTAGACCGATGTGAACTTTTTAATTAGATATCTCGAACTCAACTCTAGTTAGGCATTGAAAAGTGACAGACAATTAACTTCTTTCGTAATTGCAAATGGACTCTGGAAGCTGGCAATAGTTTTAAAGCAGACAGTTTATAAATCCCCCCCCCCCCCCACCACTCTTGGGAAAGCTTCTTCCTCGCAGCCTTGTTAGGGAGTGATTGTTATTGTGAAATAAACCACCCATAAATGCCAATTTACGCATTTGTGATTCCAAATTACAAAATTATTTAGAGACGTAACTGTGATCTCTTACGTGCTGCGATAATATTTGACTGAAGCGCTCGGCGCATATATAGAAACTCTTTGACGTTAGGAAGCAATCACAATGTTATGACTTATTAGAGATTTGAAAGTACAACGAAACTGTGGGGAAGTATGTGTCGGTGGAACTGAATTGAATTTATCATTAATGTTTTAATAGCAACCGTTAAACCATCGAATATAAACGAGCTAATTACGACGAGTAGCGTAATATTGGTCACAAGTGGTGAAGTATATATCACGCACACGTCGAGAGTTCAGTTCAGCACTGTTTTTTGTAACGTCGTCTTTACCTAATAACAGTATCATCGCTCTACCGACTATCGCCGAGTCTTAGCCAGGGCCGATCAATACTAATCTATCAGCTACCAACTAGAAAACCCAGTGACGTTAAAAGCTTCCAATTTCTTCTTAAAGTTCTTCAAAAGACGGTTGAAATGGCTCTGAGCACTATGGGACTTAACTTCTCAAGTCATCAGTCCTCTAGAAATTAGAACAACTTAAACCTAACTAACCTAAGGACATCACACACATCCATGCCCGAGGCAGGATTCGAACCTGTGACCGTAGCGGTCGCGCGGTTCCAGACAGTAGCGCCTAGAACCGCTAGGCCACCTCGGCCGGCAAAGTCCAACTTATGTTCGAATTTTTATCTAGTTTCTTTAGATCTTCACCAATATCCTGCGGTCATTCACCTATTTTTTTGCTAAGAGCTTTTATCAGTCCATTCAGTTATTCCTCTTCCATTAACAGCAATGCCAGCATACTCTCTATTTCGTCTACATTTTCCACAACAGGTTCTCTATCTCCCGCATTTACTTCCCCATGTCTGGAAACTAGCTTCTCGTTTATTCTCTTTAACCGTCATGCTGTACATCCAATGAATAACAAATCAACACAAATAACACTTTCCACTAGATTTCGAACTTAGATCCGAAAATTAACATATTACGTCAGGACAGCACTAAAATAACATGTCCTGTTGTACTGCTACCGCCCAGATTAGGACACCGTCCCAAGTATACTTACGATGTCCTCACTAAATGTGGCGAAAAGAGTGTAACATAATCTTAACGCCTAACTTTATTCATATTTAGGCCCGGCAAGAGCGTGAATAGAGCACTTATTTGGCGGAGCGGACACGAGAAAGAATGATGATAATATGGGGGACCGGAATCTATACTTCCCTCAAATAGTTCTCAGAGCTCTGTGGCCGTGCGGTTCTAGGCGCTACAGTCTGGAGCCGAGCGACCGCTACGGTCGCAGGTTCGAACCCTGCCTCGGGCATGAACGTGTGTGATGTCCTTAGGTTAGTTAGGTTTAATTAGTTCTAAGTTCTAGGCGACTGATGACCTCAGAAGTTAAGTCGCATAGTGCTCAGAGCCATTTGAACCATTTTTGAGCTCTGATTATTTAACAGCACGCGACTCACCGCCTTGTTAATATAGGTTTGCATGAGGCGCTTTTAGAATTTGTTGCAAAATTGATGTCTACGTGAAGTGTCCATAGAGACAAATACGCAGACGTAATCTCAGGGATTATATTTCGTGTTATCACATTAAAATATTGAATTAAAGAAAGTATTTCCTCTGTAAACGAAATAATTTTTGTTTTGCCCAGAAGCGGCCAGTGTCTATATTTAACTGAACATTTTTAATTTTTGCTTCAATATGAAATAAATTAATTTATGCACTTTCTTTCCTTTAAAAATTATGATTGCAAGTCTCTTAAAGCGTCCGTTGATGACGGAACGCAATGAAATTATTCCTACACAAGATGTCTGCCAAAAATGGTCGACTGTTCGGCCGTTCTTGTTGTTTCTCCAGCGTACTGAAAACCTTGAATAATAAACCTTATTTTTACTTCTGCATGAAGGTCACTACATACGTGAAAGAAAAACGCGCAATTAGCATAAATTACAATATATTCTTTAAAATTTACTACTTACAGTGCGAATGGCCGCGTGTTTTCTTCAAGGCTAGAACGGAGTGTGTGGGTAATAACGTTGGTCTTTTTGGTTTCTTGCACCAGCGAGTAAAAGAACAATTACATTGCTACATTGTTTCTATACGGTTATCTTATAGGGCCTTTTACGTTTTTATTATTTCGTTTCATTACAAATTGTCTTTCTGACAGTTAATTACACTCACATTTTCAAAGTCCCCACGTGATATTTTCAAGAATTTAAAGTTTTACTATTTTCATTTTACTTCGTTTTGTGTCCGACTTGTTGTCGCACTATTTAATATTTTGTACCGCGTATCGGTACACTTTCACAAAGCGATCGACACATGCGAGGAAAATGGCTCAGTATTTTAAAGCTATAACTCGCTGTGGTACTTACGTTAATTCTGTCACGAAAAGAGCCAAGTGTGAAGAAAACGCCGGCCGCTGTGGCCGAGCGGTTCTGGGCACTTCAGTCTGGTACCAGGCGACCGCTACGGTCGCAGGTTCGAATCCTGCCTCGGGCATGGATGTGTGTGATGTCCTTAGGTTAGTTAGGTTTAAGTAGTTCTAAGTCCTAGGGGAGTGATGACCTCAGATATTAAGTCCCATAGTGCTTGGAGCCATTAGCACCATTTTTTTGTGAAAAAAAACGGCTATCAGAGATATACTTTGCTTAATTTTGACCGTGAATTTCGATTATTTACACTTAAAATAACATGTTTCAGTTTCAGACAAGTAACCCACGTCGGACGTCGTCAACATACACCAAAAGAACATAAAGCATGAAAACACCCGTAAATAAAATCGTAAATAATTAAGAAAATGATTATAACTGTTTAGTTATAACTGTAAAAGCAAAATAAAGTAGCACTTGGTCATGGGTATATCGTAATAAGACTTCTTATTGAATGTAAATACTGTCACAGTCTAACGTTCTGCCTACAGCGTGCTTTTCCCTACACCGAGTGAGGGGCTTTGCTATGACAGGTCGGCACTCAGAATCTAATGTCGGAAGCCCCTGTTTGCGCTGCCTGCGCATACCACAGCAAATACGTAAATTCACCTGGTAAAACAGTGCATACATTCATGAAAACACATCCCTCCAAAGAATACATAAAACACACACAATAACAGCTACAACAATATATAAAGAGAGATAGAAGCAATAAATAGTAATGACTACTGGTCATGGATTGGAAATATACGTCATAAGAACTACATTTATTTAAGGAAAGGAAATACTGAAAAAGATTCGTTACAAATCAACGAAAATTATGTTTGGAACTATTTAAAATGTTTTTATTGTTTGTAGAGGAGAGCGCTTGACCTTGCAGCTTGTCTCTTGGAAGACGATGTGTTGTGACGTCCACGGTGGCTCGTCAGTGGTGGCTGCTTAATTATAGCAGCTCCATCGGTTGTGAAACGGCAGCAGATATGTCTTCCTGTTTGGAATGTGTTTGTCCAAGCGGTTATTACATTCCACGTTGTATTTCTTACATCACAAGTCGGTAGGACGTAGTTGTTCATGTATAAATCCACGTTCATTTGCATACGATTACAACTTTCCTTACACACACGGTTCTGTTTCTAATGTCCCGTACACAGTTTTAAAACAATATGATATTCAATTCGACCCGCTGTTCGCGATATTACAATCTATACACTTTTAGTAATCACGACCTCTAATTCAATGCTACACGTCACACTCAGTTTGTAAGCCTCCAAGGCAACAGTTAATGTCTTAACGCGCTCGGTAATTTATTGAGTAGCAAACGAGGTCGTTACTTTAAAGTACATAGTCCGCGGGACTTAGTTAAGGGCAAACAGTTCAGTTCTCATCAGTTCTCACAACGACAATCGCAGTCCATACGCCTATACATTTTCAGTGCTGTTTATCACTAAACCTTAGTACCCACACAGCATAACACTGCTCTATAGCGTCCACGCTGAAGTTTGACTTAAGCCGTTACTAATAAATAAGAACGCGTCTATGAATTTTCTTGTTATTCTGTCTACCACGATACATAATACGTGCGTACGCTCGACACCACACAGCTCGTGACTGCCCTTCAGTGTCCGACTACAACTGTCGATATCGCTCTCGCATCTCAGTTCATACAACAGCACTGCATACACATTTACTTTTACAAAGCGCATTACACGTAAGCATTACGAAGAAAATGAAACACGCATTGAAACTTTTGCATATTCACATAAAAGGGAATGCATGTAGCAATACCCATTAAACAAAATACAGTACAAAACAAAATGAATAATATTCTAGTCCATCAAAGATATAGCCTACATATAGAGTGAAAGGAAGCACAAGAAAAGAAAGAAGAAAAATGCTTACCTCGAAATTATCAATATCTTCACGACGTCTGATATTCAGACTTGTTTTGGTAGCCTTGAATCTGGCATAACTTGCAGAGTTTCGTATAGATCGGAGAAGCGGACCCATCCACTATATATTGTAATCCGGCTGTTTTATTGTATGACATACAGCCTTTCAGCGGTTTTTTGTTCAGACGGACAACAAATGTCGGGTCAAAAAGGTTCCGAGCTCTCCCGCTCTAATGTCTTAGTCTTACGTCCACCTGAAGATGTGGCTTTCAGTGCCACGAAACTCAATATCCTGACACTACGATTGTATTTACGTATATCCCTCTCCCTGAAACACAATTAGCAATTTTCTGTCCATTACTTGAGGCAAAATGTATAATGATGACGATTATGATGATGATGTTTAGTTTGTGGGGCGCTCAAGTGCGCGGTTATCAGCGCCCGTACTAATTCCCAACCTTTGCTCAGTCCAAACTCTCCACTTTCAGGAATGATGATGAAATGATGAGGACAACACAAACACCCAGTCATCTCGAGGCAGGTGAAAATCATCCCTGACCCCGCCGGGAATCGAGCCCGGGACCCCGAGCTCGGAAAGCGAGAACGCGACGGCGAGACCACGAGCTGCGGACCAAAATGTATAAGAGAATGTCCATTATCATGTATGTGTTGTTCGCCAAAAGTTCTCACTGATAGAGGCACTGGGTTGTTTTCTATTCTAGCAATTAAATCTACGATTATTAGTTGGTGGTCTGTTTCGATGTATTTCTCTGCATCTCTTTGTAGGGTTTCATAAAAGGCTCCAGTCTATCCTTTTTTACCATCTTCAGGAGCAAACCCCCAAATCACAAACGGCGTTGATCTATTCTGTATCTCGAAGTTGCGATTCTGTCATTCATGTAAGTACGATATATTTTAGATTTCCACTTATTATCTACTAACATAGAAACACCACTACTAGCTCTTTTGCCAATTCCTATAAATTTTTTGGTAGCCATTTAAATCTACTAGGGGTAATGCAGGAGTAGGTTTAACAATGAATAGGAAAATAGGAATGCGGGTAAGCTACTACAAACAGCATAGTGAACGCATTATTGTGGCCAAGATAGATACGAAGCCCACGCCTACCACAGTAGTACAAGTTTATATGCCAACTAGCTCTGCAGATGATGAAGAAATTGAAGAAGTGTATGATGAAATAAAAGAAATTATTCAGATAGTGAAGGGAGATGAAAATTTAAGTCATGGGTGACTGGAATTCTTCAGTAGGAAAAGGGAGAGAAGGAAACGTAGTAGGTGAATATGAATTGGGGGTAAGAAACGAAAGAGGAATCCGCCTCGTAGAATTTTGCACAGAGCACAACCTAATCATAGCTAACACTTGGTTCAATAATCATAAAAGAAGGTTGTATACATGGAAGAAGCCTGGAGATACTGACAGGTTTCAGATAAATTATATAATGGTAAGACAGAGATTTAGGAACCAGGTTTTAAATTGTAAGGCATTTCCTGGGGCAGATGTGGACTCTGACCACAATCTATTCGTTATGAACTGTAGATTAAAACTGAAGAAACTGCAAAAAAAGCGGGAATTTAAGGAGATGAGACCTGGATAAACTGAAAGAACGAGAGGTTGTACAAAGTTTCAGGGAGAGCATAAGTGAACAATTGACAGGAATGGGGGAAAGAAATACAGCAGAAGAAGAATGGGTAGCTTTGAGGGATGAAGTGGTGAAGGCAGCAGAGGATCAAGTAGGTAAAAAGACAAGGGCTAGTAGAAATCCTTGGGTAACAGAAGAAATAGTGAATTTAATTGATCAAAGGAGAAAATATAAAAATGCAGTAAATGAAGGAAGCAAAAAGGAATACAAACGTCACAAAAATGAGGTCGACAGGAAGTGCAAAATGGCTAATAAGGGATGGCTAGAGGACAAACGTAAGGATGTAGAGGCTTATCTCACTAGGGGTAACATAGATACTGCCTACAGGAAAATTAAAGAGGCCTTTGGAGAAAGGAGAGCCACTTGTATGAATATCAAGAGCTCACATGGAAACCCAGTTCTAAGCAAAGAAGGGAAAGCAGAAGGGTGGAAGGAGTATATAGAGGGTCTATACAAGGGCGATGTTCTTGAGGACAATATTACGGAAATGGAGCAGGATGTAGATGAAGATGAAATGGGAGATATGATACTGCGTGAAGAGTTTGACAGAGCACTGAAAGACCTGAGTCGCAACAAAGCTCCGGGAGTAGACAACATTCCATTAGAGCTACTGACAGCCTTGGGGGAGCCAGTCCTGACAAAACTCTACCATCTGGTGAGCAATATGTATGAGACAGGCGAAATGCCCTCAGACTTCAAGAAGAACATAATTCCAATCCCAAAGAAAGCAGGTGTCGACAGATGTGAAAATTACCGAACTATCAGTTTAATAAGTCACAGCTGCAAAATACTAACACGTATTCTTTACAGACGAATGGAAAAACTAGAAGAAGCCGACCTCGGGGAAGATCAGTTTGGATTCCGTAGAAATATGGGAACACGTGAGGCAATACTGACCCTACGACTTATCTTAGAAGCTAGATTAAGGACAGGCAAACCTACATTCCTAGCATTTGTAGACTTAGAGAAAGCTTTTGACAATGTTGACAGGAATACTCTCTTTCAAATTCTGAAGGTGGCAGGGGTAAAATACAGGGAGCGAAAAGCTATTGACAATTTGTACAGAAACCAGATGGCAGTTATAAGAGTCGAGGGACATGAAAGGGAAGCAGTGGTTTGGAAGGGAGTAAGACAGGGTTGTAGCCTCTCCCCGATGTTGTTCAATCTGTATATTGAGGAAGCAGTAAAGGAAACAAAAGAAAAATTCGGAGTAGGTATTAAAATCCATGGAGAAGAAATAAAAACTTTAAGGTTCGCCGATGACATTGTAATTCTGTCAGAGACAGCAAAGGACTTGGAAGAGCAGTTGAACGGAATGGATAGTGTCTTGAAAGGAGGATATAAGACGAACATCAACAAAAGCAAAACGAGGATAATGGAATGTAGTCGAATTAGATCGGGTGATGCTGAGGGAATTAGATTAGGAAATGAGACACTTAAAGTAGTAAAGGAGTTCTGCTATTTGGGGAGCAAAATAACTGATGATGGTCGAAGTAGAGAGGATATAAAATGTAGACTGGCAATGGCAAGGAAATCGTTTCTGAAGAAGAGAAATTTGTTAACATCGAGTATAGGTTTTAGTGTCAGGAATTCGTTTCTGGAAGTATATGTATGGAGTGTAGCCATGTGTGGAAGTGAAAATTGGACGATAAATAATTTGGACAAGAAGAGAATAGAAGCTTTAGAAATGTGGTGCTACAGAAGAATGTGGGTAGATCGCATAACTAATGAGGAGGTATTGAATAGGATTGGGGAGAAGAGGAGTTTGTGGCACAACTTGACTAGAAGAAAGGATCGGTTGGTAGGACATGTTCTGAGACATCAAGGGATCACGAATTTAGTATTTGAGGGCAGTGTGGAGGGTAAAAATCGTAGAGGGAGACCAAGAGATGAATACACTAAGCAGATTCAGAAGGATGTAGGTTGCAGTAGGTAGTGGGAGATGAAGAAGCTTGCACAGGATAGAGTAGCATGGAGAGCTACATCAAACCAATCTCAGGACTGAAGACCACAACAACAACATTCCTCTTTTTTCATTGTTTCTGTAATTGTTGCAGTACTAATGTTTCTTTGTTTCAGTTCTTTACATAGCTCTGTTCCTGGTTAGTGTAGGCCTCAAACATTCCAAGTCACAATGTTGAGATTCTTCTCTTATCCAAATCACCTGTCCTTTTCTTGCTTGGTACACCTTCTGTTTAATCCATCCTGCTGGTTTCTTTGAAGATTATGAGTAAAAGTCCACATTACTGGATGTCACGCCGTAGACAGGCTACACATATGGTGGGACCGCCACATTTTTGCCTAATTTCTGTCCAGTAATTTTTCGTCGCTGTTTACTTCCTCTAGCTTCTGGTAAGTCCAACGGCCTTACCACAGTGGTAACACCGTTTTCCGTCAAACTGCCCAACTTAAGGGCTGTCGGGCTGGGATAACACTTGACTGGGTAACCGTCCGATCTGCCGAGCGCTATTGGCAAGCGGGGTGCACTAAGACATTGTGAGGCCAATTGAGGAGCAGCTTGATTGGGAAGTAGCGGCTCCGGCCACGGAAACTGACAACGGCGAGAAGAGCGGTGCGCTGCCCACATGCCCCTCTATATTGGCATCCAGTGGCGCCTGTGGGCTGAGGATGACACGTTGGAGGATCGGTACTGTTGGGCCTTCATGGCCAGTGTGGACTGAGTTTAGAGTTTTAGGCCTTGGTAAGCCAGTCACATAACTGCAAGGCAGCAGCTGCTAACTTTTCTTCTGCGCTATTTCCTTTAGGAAGGTTGACTTCACCATATCTAAGAGCCCTTCCTGCCCGATGTCTGGGCTCTCCTGGAGGTCGTCTGATCTGTAACCTTTAGGGGCCTCTATGAGGACTGCCCTTTGTGTGGATCCAACTCTTCCACTTGTCTGACTTGAGTGACCCTACCAGAAACTTATGCTCTCACCGGCACATCTCTCATGGTATAACGGAACACGCAAATCTCGTCACCACTGAGAGGTGGCAGTTCTCGAGGACAACGTAACCAGAGTTTTAAAAAAATATCTTTACTTCTCTTCAAAGTAATCATAATTAGATGCAGCACACTTCCGACATAAGTTGTAAAGCTGTAAGAAACTGGCAGCAGCCGCTTCTTGTGCAGTCGATCGAAGCACCGTGGTCACACGTTACTGGATATTCACATCGTTACAGGAGGTGAGACCTGGTGCTACAAGTACGATACGTAGAACAAGTGACAGTCAGTGGCATGGTGTTTATCGTCCTCTCCGCCCCCTTCGGATAAACTCGTGATGGATGAGGATC
Source organism: Schistocerca nitens (assembly GCF_023898315.1). Taxonomy (NCBI): domain Eukaryota; kingdom Metazoa; phylum Arthropoda; class Insecta; order Orthoptera; family Acrididae; genus Schistocerca; species Schistocerca nitens. The sequence continues at coordinate 345,957,053 of NC_064618.1, read as the reverse complement.
TTGTTGCCCAAAAAGACGATCAACATCATTTTCATTTTGGATTTTGTTAGCCGACTTTTTCTTTTTTTTGGAGGGGGGGAGGGAGGGGGGGGAGACATGAGTTATGGCGGGTTGCAGTCTCGGCAGCTGCCCCTAGTGGGAGTTCATTTAAATGTAGCTGAAAAATTATCTTTAAAATTATCTGAAAATATCGATAAATGATGTAAAACGATATAAAACATGTGCAAAGGGAGTTATAAAATGAACTAAAGTAATTTAAAACTTTGTAGTGCTCCTGAATTGAAATAAAAAAAAAATTTAAATCGCTAGACTTGTCTTTACCAAAACTCACTCTTTGGACATGCACGAAAATTACTGTATAATCTCGCAGCATTTGCAATACATGACAGTCATCACACAGATATTCTTCTCAGTAAGGAAACGTCTGTTATTGGACGATACGAGTTTGTAGTTAGCAAGTCTTTGTACATTTGCTGAAACAACTGAACGTGTACTTTGATACTCTCCTTTCGTTTCAAAAACGAATTTAAAAACCGACATCAGAATATCCACGTGTCACAAATAGGCATTACATATTGTACAATATGAACATTTTTGTTTTAATACCCATACCCGGCCCAAGTTTACAACAGTAAGTGTCGCGATAGTGACAATATGCGTATGGAACATGTTTACATTCAGCACGAATGAATATATTCTTCAGCAACGTTGTTGTTGTCTTTGGAGGCCATTGCATTGTTCGTTCTTGCTAATGTTAAGGGAACGAATTGTGTCATAGATGGAATTTAAACACAAACATGTAAACATGATATAAAATTTTAGAAAGTTACAATTTTTGTTATGCATTATCTTAGATATTGTGATTTAGCGGAAACACGATGTATGGTTTCCACATGAATCGGTTTGATAATCTATGTTGAAGCTGGTAGCAGTGATTCAGAAGAGCAAACTGTGGTAAATATTATCCATTTGAAATTTTTAATGACAGAGAAACAATTAATGTGCAGAATAGGGCTTACAAAAGGACCAGCAGCAGGAAAACGTAAAATTTGGTTCAAATGGTTCAAATGGCTCTGAGCACTATGGGACTTAACATCTCAGGTCATCAGTCCCCTAGAACTTAGAGCCACTTAAACCTAACTAACCTAAGGACATCACACACATCCATGCCCGAGGCAGGATTCGAACCTGCGACCGTAGCGGTCGCGCGGTTCCAGACTGAAGCGCCTAGAACCGCTCGGCCACCAAAGGCCGGCAACATTTGGGAATGTAATAGCAGGTTTTGCTATAATTATACTGCTAACTTGTTTGTAACATTGATCAGGTATTAAAAGTATCATGCAGAAACTAACTGGAGAAAATGATGAGTACATAATAGTGTTCTCAAGATTTGTAAGACACATATATGGGCAATGGGTTTTGTCCCTAATTACATGAAAACTAGCGGGCACCCCGGCACGAAAGTGAGAACCCACACCGGTTCAGAATGTGAACAACTTTTTTCCATGTGAGTAACACTCGACAAACTTCTTACCTAAGATTGTGAAGTAAATGAACAGATGGATAACTCTCAATTTCTTCTTGTCGGCCTTAGGCTGTAGACGCATATAGACTGCACAAGCCCCTCTCACACGTTGAAGTTTGAAGTGAACTGCCAAGTAAGGTGAATTAAGACTATGCTAAGTGGAGTTGACAGTATAGTTTTTCTCATTTCTAGCTGAAATTATGTACTGATTTTAACCCTTTGACAGCTGAGTGCACCGTTACAGTGTGCACATCCGTATGCGGTCGGACCGGTCCACTTGTCAGTGCTCGCCATGTTGCACAAAATATGGCGCTGACGAGGAGAACAAGTCAAGTGCAATAACCTGACATCCCATAAGCTTTGCTCAGTGAAACAGGTGTCAAAATAAGGGAATACGTGCCGCGACTTGCTGTAGACACTCGAACGTTTCTGAGAAAACGACCAAGTTTTCGAGTTACTACGTGTGTCTTCTACCATATGACTAATTCAGCTGAATTGCGGACACAGTGGCTAGCGTCGCGGCTTCACTCTTTTGCGTCCCATGTTCAAAACCTGATGAATGCTTTTGTTTTATTGTTTTCTTCTACCTTCCTAAGTCAGTAGAAGATTACTGCACAAATGTGTAAAACAATAAAGGAATGGGGAAAATCTTAATTATTTTCAGTGAAATTCCTACTCTGTGTTCTTTCATTAATAATGGTGGTATTGTGTACTTGGTATCGAGAAGTGGACATCGGTCGGCCAGCAAGTACGCCAGTTTATTTCTTCTATCTGAAAGAAGGGTGCTGTAGTCAATCGTTTCTGACTTTCTCAGCTGATTTTATCCTCTTGAGGGAATCAGCAAGGGAAACTCGTCATTCGCGAATTTGTTCTGAAGACGAACAGACAGCTCCGAACCATATACAGATGTATTTTACAGGATTTCACAGGTATCAGTCTAGATATTTTTATATATGTGCCTTAACACGTAGACGATCTGTGTGTAGTTTGCTTTTCTCTGCATCAAACAGTCTTCCCACAAATACATCACGTAACGTACTACCTGATGTTTTTTACACATTCGTAACCGTGCCACTAAGTGGACTACGTTTGCAGTATATACTGATCAGACCAAACATTACGATCACTGCCCACCACGACGTTGGCTGCTGCCTGGTAGCATTGCGGCACGTAACCCGGTAACAAAGGAATGTAAGCGGAGCAGACATGGACGGGGGTCACCCTAGCAAAGATTGGGTTTGCAAATGGGGAAACCGATTGAGATAAGCGACCTTGATAAAGGAGGGATTGTTATTACGTAGCCCCTGTGAACGCGTATCTCGAAAACAGCTAAGCTCGTCGAATGTTCACGTGCTACTGTCGCCAGCATCTACGTAAAGGGGTAGGACAGTTAGGGGCTAAATGGTTGGACATCAACAACTCTTCACAGAACGTGGTGTTAGGAGGCGTGTCTGCTTTGTAAAGTGGGATAAGTGGTGGTCTGTGACATCTCCGCTGAAAGGGCACAATGCTGGTTCAGGAACAAGTGTTTCGGAGCACGCCATTCATCACACGTTGTTGAACATGGAGTTCCGCAGCAGACCATCCCTACGTATTCACATGTTGACCCAACGACGTCGTCAACTGCGCTTGGAGTGGGTACGGGATCATCGTGATTCTATCATTGATCAATTGAAAAGTCGGCTCTTCGGGTGCATCACATTTCTGCCAATTTATGTCGATTGTCGTCTCCACAAACGCCGTAATCGAGGTGAACGGTGATTCGGAACGTTCAACGCGTTGCGGACGCATGGTGGTGGCAGCAAGTTATGCTGCGAGAGACATTCTCCCATTCTCTTGTGCTTGCATGGAACCTGAGGTAATAATCGAAAATACGCTGACAGCTGCGAAATCACGTGTATCACTTCATGCTTAATGTCTTTTCCAACGGCGATGTCATCTTTCAACATCATAATTGTACGCGCCTGCGAGCCAGAACAGTGCTACAGTGGTTTGTGCAGCATCATAGAGAACTCACGCTGATCTTTCGGCAACGGAATTCGCCGATGTAGATTCTATTGAACCCATCTGGATCACTATGGACCCTGGGTATGGACACACGCAGGCAAATAAGTCGCCAGTTATTTACGCGAATTACAAGACGTATGCGTAGAAATCTGATGCCTCCACAAACCTATCAACAAACTGTCGCATCTATAATGCGCAGAAGGAGTGAACAATTTCGTTCCAAAGACGGACAAACATGCTAAGCAGGTGGTCATAATACATACATCAAAAAAAGTTTTGCATCACCACAGTTCCCAGTACTCCTGAAGGTAGACGTTGCTGTGGATATTGTATCACAGGCACAGCCCCTTTGACTGTTCAGAGATGTCAATAAACCCGCCGAAAGATATAAACAACCTTGCATGATCAGCACATATTAGACGGCGGGGGTCCGACAGCCGATCACTTCCAGACATTCCGCCAGGAAGGAGGTACAAGGCTCGTGTTGTCTGTAGGTCAACTACGCCCAGATGTCAATACCACGGTTCGATCGCGTCCGCATTGTTAATTTGTGCAAGTAAGGGCTCTCAACAAGGGAAGTGTCCAGGCGTCTCAGAGTGAACCAATGTGATGATGTTCGGACATGGAGAAGATACAGAGAAACAGGAACTGTTGATGACATGCCTTGCTCAGGCCTCCCAAGGGCTACTACTGCCGTGGATGAGTGCTACCTACGTATTACGCCTCAAAGGAACCCTGAGAGCAACGTCACCATGTTGAATAATGCTTTCCGTGCAGCCACAGGACGTCATGTTACAACTCAAACTGTGCGCTGCATGGTGCGCAACCTCACTCCCGACGTCCATGGTGAGGTCCATCTTTGCAACGAAGACACCATCCAGCGTGGTAAAGATGGACTCAACATCATACTGAATGGACCGTTCAGGATTTGCATCACATATGCCTTCAACCAGACAATCGTCGGAGACGTGTTTGGAGGCAACCTGGTCAGGCTGAACGCCTTAGACACACTGTCCAGCGAATGTAGCAAGGTGGAGGTTCCCTGCTGTTTTGGGGTGGCATTATGTAGGGCCGACATACGCCGCTGGTGGTCATGAAAGGCGCCCTAACGGCTGTACGACACGTGAATGCCATCCTCCGACCGATAGTGCAACCACATCGGAGGCGTATTTGCGAGGCATTCGTCTTCATGGCCGACAATTCGCGCCCCGATCGTGCACGTCTTGTGAATGACTTACTTCAGGATAACGACATCGCTCGACTAGAGTGGCCGGCATGTTCTCTAGACATGAACCCTATCGAACATACCTGATATAGACTGAAAAGGGCTGTTTATGGACGACGTGACCCACCAACCACTCTGAGGGATCTACGCCGAATTGCCGTTGAGGAGTGGGACAATCTGGACCAACAGTGCCTTGATGAACTTGTGAATAGTATGCCACGACAAATACAGGCATGCATCAATGCAAGAGGACTTTATACTGGGTATTAGAGGTACCTGTATGTACAGCAAGCTGGATCACCACCTCTGAAGGTCTCGCTGTATGGTGGTACAACATGCAATGTGTGGTTTTCATCAGCAATAAAAATTGCGGTAATGATGTTTACGTTGATTTCTGTTCCAATTTTCTGTACGGGTTCCTGAACTCTTGGAACCTAGGGGATGCAAAACTTTTTTTGATGTGTGTCTTTTGGCTTATCAGTGTAGATAACCCGTTTTGCGTCCACACTTCCAGACTTCAACACCTGACGTGCTGCCCAGGGGAGATAAGCATTAACGGCTAGCTCTTGCCACATGTGTTTGGAGGTACTAACCAACTTAAGAACATACCGCTGCTAACAGCTATAATTTTGAGTCAGCAAATGCTGTAAATAATAATGTAGTTTTGTTCAGCACACTGTTCTCAATCATCAATAAATGATCTGCACTCATACTAGATATACTCTGTATAATAAATGTTTGGTACTTACTGTGAAACACAATTGAAACGTTACAGTTAATGTAACACCTTTGTATACCATAGCTTCAAAAGAAACATTCGTGTAGTAACCTTCTACAGATATCTGTAGATAAATGAAAAAAGAAAAAAATTCAGTTAAAAAAATAATTAGTTTTCGAACACAGGGCGCAAAAGTGTGAAGCTGCGACGCTAGCCACTGTGCCACTATTTCGTGTGAACTAGTAACGTGCTAAAAGGAACATGAAGTACCTCGAAACTCAGAGTGTCGTTTCCTCAGAAACGCTCGATTCTTTGTGGAGAAACCCAGAACGTATTCGCTCATTTTGACCCCTGCTCCTGTCTCCCCTACGCTCTGTTACGGAGTACGGGAGTTCGTCATCATCATCCACTGAGTGAAGTTCCTGGGAAATTGGGTGATGGCACTTGCCGTGTTCTTCATGTGAACACTGCAGCGCCTAATGCACTGAGTTTCCATCGTCACATGCTGTTCTGTATTTTCCTCTGAATTTTGCTAATTCTTGAAGATTCTAAAACTAGAGAACACTTCCAAGAAGTGCATTTGAGAAGGGTTTTTGTGTGATGTATTTAGAAACAAGGCACAACACACAGTCCCTCATCACATTGTTTTCAAAGGTAACCTATTATTTTCGTTTTACATGTATATTGTGCATCTCCTTACATCAAGATTCAACGGTGCTTGGTAAGTGCCTTTCTCGAAGCCGCAGTGGATTTTACTCGTGTGATGGACGACTTTCTGATGCTTTCCTTTCTTGGTAGTATGTATCTAAAATCTCACGAATAAGGATGAGACGAAATTCGGTGACTGAGGTATTCTTTCCGGTACGAAGCTTGCACACGGCGTGAGAATTTAGCGCGAAAATGTCTACCGAATGGAAAAAGATTTTGCACTGTCGAACACATTTCGTTGAGCTTAGTAGCATGTCGTATTTGTCCACTGTTTTGTCTCACCACATTAAAGCCATTACAGTGTCTGACGACCTAAATTTCATCTCACCTCCTAACAATCCGACTTTAGATTGTGGCGTACTTTTCCTGTTTACGCAAATTGTAACCACTACAGTGTCCATGGCAATATGGGCACATTAACAATATTTTTTGGAAATTTTTGGTAAGATCTTATGGGACCAAACAGCTGAGGTCATCGGTCCCTAAGCTTACACACTACTTCATCTAACTTAAACTGACTTATGCTAAGGACAACGCACACAGCCCTGCCCGAAGGAGGACTCGAACCTACGACGAGGGGAGCTGCGCGAACCGTGACAGGACGCTGTAGACCATCGACTACCCTGCGCGGCTAAAAATATTTGATTAACGTTTAAAATGTTTGTAGTTTTGGGGATTCATAGTCTTCAGACATTTAATAAACGTAAACATGGTCTGTATTAGGCTGTAATGCGATTTTTATTTAATCGTGCGATTATCTAATTTAGACTACTTGTCGTTGTCAAGCACCTGTAAACCAACATGGAAAAGCACTACACTGTACGCATACATCGCCATGTATAAATAACACTTTACACTGTGAGCGTACAAGCCGTGGGGGGAGATTAGAGCGGCAGTTTCCAGCTGCGAAGCACGTGGCTGGCGGTTGCCACAGGGCCGTGGCGAGCGGCTAGCGTTTATGCGGCCTTGGAAAACGCCGAGCTGGAGTTAGGCAGGGGAGCGTATGGCCGTATTTGCGAACTTGGAGGAAGTTATATTCCAGAGAAAAATTGATAAAAACAAAACTAAGAGTAACACGAAGATGCGAGTTGGCACTCATGGACAGAAAAATATGTAAAGCTAAATTATCTAGGCGCGCCTCAAAAATATATAATAGTTTAAAAGTTATTATTGTCTTAAAAACTGTAAATTTATGAATGTTCAAAAGCTAATATTTCGGCAGTGGTTTGGCTGATTAAAATAAACAAAGTGTCTACGGATGCAGATAGTAGAGCTGCATCCACGAATCATAGCCGATTCAGAAGAATCTGTGCCATGTTTGAATGAGATCGGAATATGGGATTCGACTGAGACAAACTGTGTTTTTGGTAATAAATTAATTCAAAGAGACGAAACTAGTGGCAGCGTTCCAATGTTTTAAGAGGTGGATGAGTAAGGGAGTATGTATTTTCATTTGCTTACGTATGTTTACTATCAAAAATCCGGGAAAAGCATAATCACGCCACAAGAACATTATTTGTGAAGAAACAGAAGCAGATACAAAACACTGTAACCTCCTCACAAAAAATTAAATAAATAATAATAATGAATAAGAATATGATTCTAATTTTAGTGTAACCTCAGAACAAAATTGCTTCCCATTTATAATCTCCGTACAGAAATGCATTCTCACATTTAATGTACCCACAAAATTCTTTTCTCATTTAATGTAAGCTCGAAACAGAAATATTCTTAAACCTAGTAATAAAAAATAAATTCAGTAACCTGGTAAATTTTGGACGACAGCAGCGCTGCGTCATGGCCCTGTAAGAAAGCAAAACTTCTTACCTCAATAAAGTCGCCAACTATCTGCTCTTACAATAACTTTTTCCGGCACAGCTCTGTGCAATGCTGGCCGATAGATTTGTGATTTATGAAAGGAAGCAACTGATTTTTCTCTTGCAACAATCGGAATGATCATGGATTGGAGAAATTAGTAAATTCTTTAAATTGAAATGAATGCTTATTAGAAATTACTTTATATGACAAAGATTATTATTAGGACATTTTTAGAACGTTTACATGGGAGTTCAGATACATTACTAGATATGCGCGAGGCTGCTTTTTACCTTATACAATAATACTCAGGCTCCGGCATCGCTGCACTGCAACCGGGCCAGCCAACACGATACACCAGACCAGACCAGAGCAGACTCCAGACAAGACTCAGACTAGCAACAACTTACTGCTACAGCTACACAGTTCGTACTCAGTCAACGCTGCTCTCTGGTCAGCGATTCTCTTATACCTTGCATATCGCAGGCAGCGCATGAGCAATACATCGAAATTACATCTGCTCGGACCTCTTACATAAAACTACATCTGCTCGGACCTCTTACATAACCCTCCACTGGGGGGGGGGGGGGGGGGGGGGGCAAAAATTTGGCAGCGATGGTGAGTCAATTGGACTTGCCATGAGCAACAAATTTTTCTTAATTAACTAAGTTTACAGTCACAGAGTGCGGAACATGAAATGAAATATAGTGCATATGCACTGAGTACAGTACATATCAAGAAATTACAAAATGTATACGCAATGAGTACAAAACATATTAACAAATGACATAAAGTGCACACGCACTGTATATATTTCTACCATTTTACAAGAACTAGTATACGCAATGAGTACAAAACATATTAACAAATGACATAAAATGCACACGCACTGTATATATTTTTACCATTTTACAAGAACTAGGATAGGAAAGGGAAGGATTGCATCATGGTTGTAGCACAGTAGGTTGCACGTAGCTCCACTGAAAGTCCATATCTTTCTACAGAAACACAACACCAAGTGAGACAATCTGAACTTCTCTTCCCTGAAGTATTAATCAGTGTAGCCAAGACACTGAAATGTCGTATTAATATTCAATGTTATCATTTTGGTAGTACAATAGGTACACCAAATGGTGGGACCATAATAACATCTCCATTGTTCAAAGTGGTGGACAGCATGATGTGTCAACAACACACTCTTTCACCAACGTAGAATTAGTGCAAAAACAAATATGGTGCTCCATGATCATAAGGATGGACAGGACAAACGGATATTGCAGTAATTTCTGGTAATTAGGTCAGAAGGTGAAGGACATTAAGTCTTATGCTAGTCATCATAGAGAATTACACTAGTCTAACAACTGATTTGAGTAATTGTTGGCATTCATTGCCTAGTTACTAAACATTTCTGTACTATGTATGGAGTATTACAGAACAGTATTCATAAGTCATCTGATTGCACTAAATGTTGGCACTCATTGGCCAGTTACAAATCATATTTATGCATTGTTCAGAAGTCATCATTCAAAGCAAGAGTTAATTAATGGCATACCATTTACATAATTCATCTAGTTATAGTAATTATTGGCATTAATTGGCCAGTTACTAAACATGTAGCAAGTATTGAATATTACAAAACACTATTCATAACTCATCTGATTGTGGTAATTATTGGCACTCATTGGCCAGTTACAAACTATCAGAAGTCATCTTTCAAAACAGGAGCTAATGAGTGTAGCATCAAGCTACTGGTATTCATATATGATAGCATGTAAGTGACATAATACAAATTTAAGATATAAGAAACAGTGGCATTCATTGGCCAGTTACTAAACATATAGCAAGTATTGAATATTACAAAACATTTTTCATCATTCAAGTGACATATGACATATTAAAATAATTATTGGCACTCATTGGCCAGTTACAAACCATCAGAAGTCATCGTTCAGAATGAGAGTTAATTACTAGCATAGCATTTATAGAGTATAACAAAAATATTATTTACAGAAATTATTGGCACAGCATGTATGCATTATTACAAAATATCATTCACCATTACTCAGAACTCATCATTCAAGTGACATAGGACATATTTAAAATGTAACACACTGTAACTATTACTCAAGGTCTGTGGTTAGAAAACATTACTCAGAACTCATCATTCAAGTGACGTAGGACATATTTAAAATGTAACACACTGTAACTATTACTCAAGGTCTTTGGTTAGAAAACATCATTCAGTAATACACAGAACTCATCATTCAAATGACATAGGAGATATTTAAAATGTAACACACTGTAACTATTACTCAAGGTCTGTGGTTAGAAAACATCATTCAGTATTACTCAGAACTCATAATTCAAGTGACACAGGACATATTTAAAATGCCACACACTGTAACTATTACTCAAGGTCTGTGATTAGAAAACATCATTCAGTATTACTCAGAACTCTCTTAAACTGGTAGCATTATTTGGGACTGGTAATACATTTTTTTGTGCTAGCAATGCATTGCGTTTGGATCGATAATTAATTGCTGGGGCATGAAAATATTCGCTTTTGACTTATTGCTGCAAATAAGCATTAGTAACGTCATTCGTCATGAGTCAGCTATAGCAAGGTTATGAAACAAGTGGAGTATATGTGATCACATTCATGAATGACACACACAAATGGGTAAAAAAAATGCAAGTACTAGAACAGGTTTAATGACTAACTGATTATAGCACATTAATTTCATGAATAGCTTCTCCTAGAAAAAATACAAAATGGATTATTGAGCTGAAAGAAGAAAGATTGTTATGCTGAAAAGTAGTGAACTTCGAATTAACAGGTAATGAAACGTGTACTCAATATGTATGTACTCTAGCTGTCCTTTCCAAAACATTCAGCCATTATACCTTGCGACATAAGACATACTGTCAAAACGAACTGCAACAAATACTTAAATAACCACATAGTATCTCTTAACTAATAGTAAATATATAAACTTCATCATTATTCTCATCTGCAAGGAAAAAATTCATTATTCATATTAGTATAACTTCATTACTATCATCACCTGCAAAGAAAAACTTCATTATTCATATTAGCATATTCTTCATATAACTAATCATCACCATTCATTATCGTCTGCAAAAAAGACACTTCATTATTCATATTACCATTTACTTCATACAACTATTCATAGTATAGAGTTTCTTATTTCTAGCATATTTCATCACTAAAACTAAGATGTATAGTTCTGTCTGACAGCCTGCATCAATCGCCTCGTATTCTGAAAGACAAAAATAGTTAAGACTGCTATCATACGATGTGTACAGTATATTCTTGTTAATGCTTGTTAATTCTGATCCATTTACTCTTCGTGACGAGGTATTGCATCTTTCTTTCGTTCATTCCGAAGGTGAAATTCCCATTTCATAGTAATCCACTGTGGTTTGTTTAATTTATTTCTTTTACACGTTATTACTTTCTGAAAATGATGAATAAGGATTAATATCTTGCATTTAAATCATATACCCATTAAATAAAAACTGGTTTCTAGTGATATAATTAAGCATACAGCATAGCATGACAGAAAACGTATTATGTCAAAAACATAGACAGTGTTCAGGTGCAAAAATGTACACACAGTCTCATAATGTAGTAGCAAAAAATATATATATAATAGTCACGATGTTGAGATATCATAAGGCAAAATATCAAAGTCAACTGGTGTTCGTTATATCTTAAAAATTTCATAGTGCATACAGGAAAACAATCATACATACACGAAAAATAGAATATGTGCACGGTCTGATATATAACGACAAGAAAAGCTACCTGCTAACCTTAACTTGCCGGGCACTTGCCAAGAAAAAATATGATAATCATCAGTAAGTAGTCACATAAATATAATTACATCATTGGCCACATAAAAATCAGAAAATGGCATTACAGTGTGATAAATCATAAAGTATGTTCATTCAATAAATGGTTTAATATTGGAGACATGGTGATTGCCTTTACTTTTTCTGGTTCTCAGAGTTTCGACATGTACTACATTGGGGTGAGGAATGCTGCGAATTCGATATGGACCTGCGTATAGAAGCTCAAATTTACTGCATCTATTCTTTCCTCTGTTGGATAAATAGTGTGTACGTACTAATATCTTCTGTACAATGTGAAAGTCACGACGTGTACAAACCTGTTTTTGCTGTCTTCTCCGGCGCTCTGCGGCACGTTTGATGTTGTTCAGCGCAATGTCAATTATTTCATGGTGTCGTAGTCGACGAGATGTAGGAAAGGTTACTAATTTTTTAATTTTGTTAGGTGGTTCAACATTTTTCAGTATAACAGACGGAGATAGCATAGTAGATTCATTTGGTATGGAATTAATTACATCTTGGAATGAGAGTATGTTTGTGTCCCAATCAATATATTTTTTATGGCAGTATATTCTGCACAGTTTACCAATTTCTTTCATTAATCGTTCACAAGGGTTCGAAGAAGCATGGTACCTGGATATATATATATATATATATATATATATCGGAGAAATGTTTCTAGCTCGTAACATACGTGTCCATATAGCAGATCGAAACTGTGGTCCATTGTCGGAAATTACTTTCAACACATGCCCTACATGAAATAGAAAATGTTATACAAATGCTTTCGAAACAGATTTAGCAGTAGCTTTGCGTAACGGAGTGAAAGTAACAAATTTCGAAGTGAGATCAACTGCGACAAAGATGTAGCAAAAACCTCTATTAGTTCTGGGAATCGGACCAAAAATGTCTACAGCGGCTATGTGTCTCAATTTAACAGGTACAATGTGATGTAATGGAGGAATATGTGAAGTCGTATCTGACTTAGCTTTCTGGCAGATTTTACCTGACGCTAAAACTCGTCGAATACGTTTCTCCATATTGGCAAAATAACAGTTCTGTCTCAGTATAAGAAAACATTTTCTGGCTCCGTAATGTGCGTAAGTTAAATGAGTATACCAAATTAATTTGTTAAAAAGCTCGTCAGGAATGCATAGTAACCAGTTGTTGCTGTCAGGGTGAGAGCGGCGAAACAGAATGTTATTGTGTACAGTGTAATGGTTTCTGATGGTAACATTATTCCTATCTTGCCAAAGGTGTTTAATTTCTTTCCATACGTTGTCTTTACTCTGCTCTTGTGCTATGTCTCGTAATGACGACGAAATGAAATTTTCAAATGCAACTTGTTGAATATACATGACGCTGAAATTTGCTTTTCAGAAGTTGGTTGCGATGTCTTGCTGATTGTTGCTGAGAGAACGGGATAGTGCGTCTACTATAATATTTTGTGTACCGGGAATGTGAACAATTGTAAAATTAAATTCCTGTAAATAAAGTTTCCATCTGCTTAATCTGTCGTGTGTAAATTTAGCGGAAAGTAAACACTGTATAGCTCTATGATCTGTGTAAACGGTCGTATGTATTCCATAAAGAAAATGCCGAAATCTCGTAAATCCCCATACAACACATAATGTTTCAAGTTCTGTAACAGAATAATTTCGTTCAGCAGGTGACAGAATGCGACTCGCAAAGGCGATGTTTTTAATTACTGTACAACCATCTTCTTCAATTTCCTGAAAAATGTGTACGCCTAAAGCGGTGTTAGAACTGTCGGTGGCAACGGAAAAATGTCTAGTAAGATCTGGATGTGATAAAAGTGGTGCAATCAACAAAGCTTGTTTCAGATTGACAAATTCAGAATGTGCTTGTCTATCCCAGGACCAAATAGTGTTTTTACCCGTCAACTGGCATAATCTAGGGGTGTCTAAAGCAGAGTAATGAATAAATTTACGAAAAAAGTTAATTAAACCCAAAAAGCTGCGTAGTTGTTTCCTCGTCGGAGGAATAGTAATGTCACGTAATGCTTGAAGTTTTTCCTGGTCAGGCGCAATGCCTTCTGCTGAATTTACACGTCCAAGAAATTTTATAGAAGTCTTGCCAAAGTGCGATTTACTGAGATTAACTGTGAGTCCTTGTGCACGAAAAGTTCGTAACAGTTGTTCAAGAATCAGATTGTGTTCAGACCTGTTAGCGTCTGCAATAAGAATTTCGTCTACATACGTTGTGATTCTGTCTTTTAATTCTGTCGGAAGTATAGTATTCAATACGCGAATAAATGCTGCTGAAGAAATAGCTAAACCGAACGGTAATTTACAAAATTGATAACAGTCACCAAAACAGAGAAAAGCTGTGTACTTTCTGCAGTTCGGATGGAGCTGAATTTGCCAAAATCCCGATTTCAAATCTAACGTGGAATAAATAGCAGTACCATGAAATTTCTGTAGAAGTTCTTCTAGTGTTTGAGGGCGATCTTGTTTCATTAATAATAATGTCATTGATGTGGCGCGAATCAAGTAGGAGGCGAAGTGAACCATCCTTTTTCTAAACAATATGGAGCGGGTTTATGTACTGACTAACTGCCGGTTCAATAATTCCTTGGTCAAGCATAGCTTGCAATTCTTTCTTAACTTGTTCTCTGTGAATATACGGAATGGGATAATGTTTGGCTTTAAATGTGTGGTGCTGTTTAACTTGAAATTCATACATAAAACCGGACATAGTACCAGGGACGTTGTCAAAAACTGGAGCTTGCTGTAAAAGAATTTTGCGTAGTTGCGTGCGTTCGTCGTCTGTATTTGCACTGCTCTGTTTAGCTTTATCAGAAATCATTTGTATAACGACATAGTCGGCTTCGACTGGAGTATTATAGTTGTGTACGTACGTATCTGTGAACAATGTGGAATGACAGTTTATGTTACGTGATGCGGAAATGACCTCTGTACGATTAATTGTTTGTTCTTCTGCAGATAAAGAGTGCTGAAATTCTAAAGCCAGTTGTACATTTTTATCCTTTAACATTAAATAGGAGTTTTGAAAGTCAATAACTGCGTCGTGTTGTACCAGAAAATTCGTACCTAAAATAACTTCTGTTGTCAATAAGGGAACAATCCAAAAATGTGTGTGACATGTATGACCTGCAATACAAAATGATAAATGTGTCTGTAATTTTACGTCTACTCCTTTACCAGATACTGCTTCTTTTACTTTAGTTTTGCCTAATGGTAACGTAGGATAGGTATTCTCTTTGTTACATTCGTTGGAAGTTTCCTCATTTATAACTGACATAGGTGATCCAGAATCGATTACTGCTGAAAATTTGGATGATCCAATCTTTACCTCAATGACAGGGTGGGAAATGGTTTTTTTGAATAACTGGTCTTTCCTGCAAAAGATTGTCTCGGATGTCGTCAAAAGTAATAACATTTTCGTGAACAAAATTCTCTGTGTCAAAAGTATTGCTTGCGTTGCTGGAGGATGCAACCTGTATTGTATCTAGTCAAATTCTATCTGATGTGCTATTATTTGCGGGACGATGCTGTTGCATTTCGACTATTTGAACTGTTCTGTTATTTCGTCCTGACGTATTACGTTCGGGATGATATCTACTGTCTGGTTCATTCATGATAATCTGTTGTTGCGGATGATTTTGCTGCTGTTAAGACCGACTGTTATTAAACGTACGCTGAAAATTGTGGTCATTACATTTACGTCTGTCATGATAGTCATTTCTATACGGTGCAATGCGATATGAGTTGAAATGGTGTGTTTTCTGCACGTGGTGATTTCCTTGTTGCTGTGCGTTACTATTTGGCGGAGCCGACGCTATACGTGTAGGCGGCGAAACATTAAAGCGTGGTTGACCTTGCAGACTGCATTGTTGGTTTGGTATGCTAACCGGTTGGTTTTGTTGCTGTTGTTGGGAAAAATCTCTATTGTTACCAAAATGTGGTTCCTGTTGCTGATAATTTTGACGATACTGATAATTAAAATTTTGTCTGTTATTAAAATTACGCTTATAGATCTTGTCATTTCGGGAGTGTCTAATGAAAACTGTCACTTTCGGTAAAACTTGTCGTATCAGGTTTTCTTTAGACGTTTCTTATCCTAGATAGATCGATAGTTGAAGAGCTGTTCTGATAGATATAAAGGATAGTAGAAGAGAAGGCAGCAGTGCAGAAAACTAAAGATGAAATAGCACTACTACGGCTCGGGGCCCTGTGCACGCTACGGCACATATTCATCAAAGTGTAATGAATCCTCTGAGGTCAATTACGCGCTACAAATAAATTTTGGTTTCTGTGTTACAGGCAATGTCGGTGAAAATTCAAAAACAAATTGTCGCATCCAATCCAATTCTAGTTTCTGCATTACAGGCCAAGCTGATAAAAATACAAAAGCAAATTGTCGTATCCAGTCCAAAGGATGTATTTGTGTTCTGTAATTTTTAAATACCTTAAATTTGTTTACGGATAGAAAGTGCTTGTAATCAAAATTATCGTCTCTGTATGTCTGAACAGATTCAGGATTGTATGACAATCTGTTTGTCTGTGACTGTTCGGAATCTAACTCACGTACTCTCTGTAAATTACCTCAATTATACTGGCTGTGTGAGTCTGACAAATGTTCGGAAAGTGGCGTATGCTGTGATGTGTTAAAGGCTGAAATATTTTTCATCTCCGTCACGTCGTGCTGTAAAGATGACAATTTTCTACGTAATGTATTATTGGACGAACCTATCTCACTGATTCGGGTGTTTGATTAAACGAAACTGGTGACGTATCGTCTGATTTGGTGTCATTATTACTTTCGATAACGTCAATACGACTGGCCAATTCATCATATTTTTCAGTCAGTGCTTTTACCTGATCATCGTTTTTATTATCACAGGCATTAATTTGTTTTTGTATTTTACGTTTGGTTTCGTTCAATTTTTTAACGTCTGCTTTGATGGCATCGGGATCCTGTATTAGTTCCAACTTTTCAAGTATGTTGGTCATTGTCTGAAGGTCTAATGTGTGTGTGTCTGTTTTTGATTTAAGATCGGAAATTTCATCATGCAATTCGGTGTTCAACTGTTTGATTTCGTCTGATACTGTAGCAATATTGTTGTCTATGCATGTTTTTGCTTTCGTAAACAATCTACGTTTACCTTCCTGTCTCTGTGCAGTAATTGTTTCCATGACTTGTCGCTTTACTTTATTTTGTTCTTGTATAAATTTACGGTAACGCGTTTCACTGTTTTGTAGGTGGTGATTAAAACGTTCGTCAATTTGGCTGTTCTGTTGGTCAAATTTCGTAACTACTTTCGCGTCCAGTGTGTGTGAAAGATCTGCTGACATTAATTTAAACTCGTCGCGTAACTGTGTTGCGTTTTCAGAGCATTGTTTAGCGACTGCACTAGTTTCGTCTCTAAGTATTTTAGTTGTGGCTGCATGTGTATTACTTAATTCTTGTGCCACAGATCTAATTTCTTCACTACTATTCCTAGCACAAACCTTAATTTCCTCACATAATTGTTCTTTAGTATCACGACATTGCACGGCAACGGCTGCAATCTGTTCATTAATGTGTTTAGAGTTCTCATTAATTTGTTCGATCGACCTGTCTTGTTTTTCATTCAACTGTTTGGAATTGTTGTCTAGTTTTTCATTAATTTCATTAATTTGTTGTTTCAAATTTTCATTAAGTTGTTTGAAATTGTCGTCTTGTTCTTTCTTAGACTGTTTGGAATTGTTGTCTATTTTTTCATTAAGTTGTTTGTAATTGTTGTCTTCATTAATTTGTAGCAATAATGCCATAATTTGATCCAAGCCAAAATTAGCGACTCTTTTCTCTGAGCTGTGTGGTGGTGTATCTGCATTTGTCACGCTTTTTGCAACCACTAGGTCATTCTCTGATTCACAAAAAGGTTTGGCAATCGGATGTGCACTGTTGGGCACTATCTCGGAATCAAATAAATCTGACGTATTTTGACTATATTTTTCATCTTCGTGAGAAAAATTTATCTGTTCACTATTCAAATTTTGCAAACCGGGTGTGTCAAATTGGGCAGCGTTCATTGTATCGGAACGTGCTGCGTCATCAATTGTTTCATTTAATGAGGACACAATGGAATTTGTTTGCCCATCATTAGGATTTAACTCAATACTAGTGATCGGCAGGCATTGATTATCTGTAATTAGGGGATTATCATTATTAGACTGAGTGTCGCTAGTATTATCTGTCAAACTATTCGAGTCGGCTATTTCACTCATTGCACATCGTGATGTACTGTTAAGAGTTTTTCGTGGGATTTTTCACAAATCAAAAATAAGCACAAAAGTGAAACAACGACAAAGCAAAAAAATTGGAACAAACACAAATACAACAAAGAGCAATAAATTGACGATGATCTGTGAAAGACAAGTGACAAATTAGTAAACGCGTTGCGCCAGATGCAAACTACATTTAAGTAAATAAGAGCAGATATATGACTACTTCTCAGAGATTCACAAAGAATACGCTCCTGGCCGGTTGTCGCCAAGTGCAACCTCCCCACAAAAAATTAAATAAATAATAATAATGAATAAGAATATGATTCTAATTTTAGTGTAACCTCAGAACAAAATTGCTTCCCATTTATAATCTCCGTACAGAAATGCATTCACATTTAATGTACCCACAAAATTCTTTTCTCATTTAATGTAAGCTCGAAACAGAAAAATTCTTAAACCTAGTAATAAAAAATAAATTCAGTAACCTGGTAAATTTTGGACGACAGCAGTGCTGCGTCATGGCCCTGTAAGATCATTCTGAATAAAAAAGCAAAACTTCTTACCTCATTAAAGTCGCCAACTATCTGCTCTTACAATAACTTTTTCCGGCACAGCTCTGTGCAATGCTGGCCGATAGATTTGTGATTTATGAAAGGAAGCAACTGATTTTTCTCTTGCAACAATCGGAATGATCATGGATTGGAGAAATTAGTAAATTCTTTAAATTGAAATGAATGCTTGTTAGAAATTACTTTATATGACAAAGATTATTATTAGGAGATTTTTAGAACGTTTACATGGGAGTTCAGATACATTACTAGATATGCGCGAGGCTGCTTTTTACCTTATACAATAATACTCAGGCTCCGGCATCGCTGCACCGCGACCGGGCCAGCCAACACGATACACCAGACCAGACCAGAGCAGACTCCAGACCAGACTCAGACTAGCAACAACTTACTGCTACAGCTACACAGTTCGTACTCAGTCAACACTGCTCTCTGGTCAGCGATTCTCTTATACCTTGCATATCGCAGGCAGCGCATGAGCAATACATCGAAATTACATCTGCTCGGATCTCTTACATAAAATTACATCTGCATTACATCTGCTCGGAGCTCTTACAACGCTGAACTTTACATTGTTATTACCCTGAAGATTTCCATATTTTTTCAATATATCATATGTGTTTTTGTGTTTAGTTTTAGAATATTCGTAATTTTTGTCAAACATTGTTTTGAGTTAGGCATTCGTTTTGAGGGTGGATAGGGCGGCCATCTTTGAGGAGAGCTGAGTTTGAACTATACTAAGATCCGGACATGGCGCCCATCTGAGGGTAGTGGTAGGTTGGTAGCCACGTTCGGGCACAAGTATGTATGTAGCGGCGTTCGAAAGCGGTCAAGCTGAGCGCAATATAGTGGTTTAGGACAGCAGACAACAGTGTATTTCGTGAACTGTGAACAGACTGTCGAGCATCGTGATCGCGACATATGACTTTTATAGTGAAGTGTTGTAGCATCAGTTATTAACAGTCGCCCTTACGCAAAAGCCCCTCAGACTGCATTTTAAGTGTTTGGTCAAAATATTGAAGACTTCCGTGGAAAAATAGAAATTAACTACTTGTTCAAATTGCAAATCACGCGAGTGACTCAATATTCTCAAATTTCACGGTAATATCTACCTGCATTGTCTTTTTTTTTGTTAATATTTTATTTCATCTTGAAAACTGAGTTCACGACATGTGTGAGCTGGCACCCTATGACGAAAACCATAGCCAAACATTGAGGTCAGCCACATCTCTGGGCCGCTCAATTAAGCTGAGTGTTGAATATAACAAATATATATTTTCGTGCCATGGCACGTGGGGCCCGAGCTATCTATTCAGTGAGTAGTGCCCAGTACCGTCGAAATACACCTCACATTAAGATGAAACATCACCACACAAATTTCTCACAACCACATGGTACCTGACATCAGCTGCTAATTTGTTGTCACAGATTCAGATTCATCCGAAGACTTTAAGACTCTCGACAGCACATATCATAGTCACGTTACGTACATTGCTGGCGTGCCAGACTTCGTTGATGTCATGTATAAGAGCAGTCAGTGGCCAAAGAATACATTATGGGCACACAAAATGACGTAAAATATTATATACAGTACATAGCGTATCACTGGGCAAACTAAATTATTTTCATCATCATATTAACAAAAATATACATGAGGCATGTACAAAATTCCACCAATAATAAAAGTAGAGTACTCCATTAACTGCTGGCGTGCCAGGTATAACGACCACCTTATACCGTTAGTCATCAGTGTGTGAAAGCTATTGGAGATATGTGGATGATACCTTTTTCGTCTGGCCGCATGGACGTGATGCTCTTAATTGATTTTTGGACCACTTCAACTGTCTTCATCCCAGGATCAAATTTACTATGGAGGTTGAAAATGATGGGATGCTTCCATTTTTAGACGTTATGGTTTATAAAAAACCAGATGGTACTGCCGAAGGTCGACGCACACAGATTGGTATCTGCATCCTAAGAGTTGTCATCCACCAAATCAACGCAGTGGCGTCCTTAGGACTTTGGTACGGAGAGCATATGCCATTTCCGACGCGGACAGCTTAACGCAGGAACTTGCGCATTTGATGGCTGTTTTTAAGGAAAATGGATACCCCGAGAAGCAGATTCGGGCTTTGGAGTTTGGACCATCTCCGGAGGTGTATGAAGAGGAACATAGATCGGTGGCCTTTCTTCCTTATGCTGGAGGCTTATCGTTTAAAACTGGACGAATTTTAAGGAATTTTAACATTAAGAGTGTGTTCCGTCCACCTCCTAAGATTAGGGCACTGCTCGTTCTGTGAAAGATGATTTGGGGCTTAGGAAACCCGGGGTGTAAAAAATTCCGTGTCAATGTTGGAAAGCTTACATTGGCCGTTCGATTCGCACAGTGCATGACAGGTGTGTGGAACATCGCCGTCATACGAGGCTACAACAACCAGAAAAATCGGCAGTAGCAGAACACTGCCTAAATGAGGGACACAGTATGAAATTTGATGAAACTGTGGTAGTTGCCAACATTTCCGGTATCTGGAACAGTGTCTATAAAGAGGCGATTGAAATTAGGTTGGCGGATAATTTAATCAACAGAGACAATGGGTTTCCTCTTAGCAAGACGTGGACTCCTGTATTATCTCGCATCAAAATTGAACGTTCTTCGGTGCGTCCCTGAGTGCGATATATCGTTTCCAGCAGTGTTCCACTAAGGGCGGCGCCACCTCCCTGTCTTGGAGGGAAGCAACCGTGATGGGCGGCGCATGCGCCGTGTACTGAACGGTGGTCTATATAGGACGTTGATTTGCAGCTTGGCGTCAGTTCTCAGCGGGACTCATCAGCAGAAGCATCATTTTCCTGAAGATGGCGAACAGTTGGGTCGCCGAAACATCGAGTCAAGTTGATTTTAGTATTCGGCAGCAAACCCGAAGAGACTTTCAAGACTTATTACGCCGAGAAAGCCTACGTAATCACATGTGAAAGCTATTTTTAGACACACAGAAGCCAGACCTGACTATTTGTATGGAAATATAACCCACATAATATTTCATGAGTAACAACGAATATGCAGTGCGTGCGATGGTGTTAACCAAATGTCATCTGCTTTATAAAATGTATCAACCAGTATTGGGAACATCAGGTACTTCATCACGTACTGTGTATGGTAGTATTATAATATCAAATAGGTTAAAAAAACATGGGATTGGTTCAGTATAGAGAGAAATAACGTGGTAAATAACTGTAAATGAGGAAGAAGAAGCTTCAAAACAGGTAGATCATGAGGCTACATAAAGTAAGCGTAACTCCAAATATAAAATGTGTAAATATTATGCTATTATCATACACTGTAAGTCATGACGTACTTGATATTACCAATACTGGTTGATACATTTTATATTGCAAAGTGGCATTTGGTTACCATCCTCTCAAGCACTGCATGTTGCTTGTTACTTATAAAATATTCTGTGGGTTATCTTTCCGTAAAAATAATCAGATTTGGCTTCTGTGTGTCTAGAAATAGCTTTCAGACACTGATCACTTACGATATAAAGCGGTCGTTATACGTAACATGCCAGCAGTTGGAGTATACTGTTTCTATTATTGGTGGAATTTTGTACGTACCTCATGTATATTTTTGTTAATATGATGTGGAAAATAATTTAGCTTGCCAGGTGATATGCTATGTACTGTATATAATATTTTATGTCGATATGTATGGCCTTAATGTATTCTTTCCTCGCTGACTGTTTTTATACATGAAATCGACTAAGTCTGGCACGTCAGCAATGTATGTAACGTGCCTCTGATATGCGCTATCGGAAGTCTTCAAGTCCTTGGGTGAATATCAATCTGTGACAATAAATTATCTGCTGCTGTCAATTACCATGTGGTTGTGAGAAATTTGTGCAGTAATGCTTTATCTTAATGCGAGATATGTAAAGTGTTATTTATACATGGCGATGTACGCAGACAGTGTAGTGCTTTTCCATGTTGGTTTTACAGATGCTCGACAGTGCCAAGTAGTCGATATTAGCTAATCACACGATTAAATAAAAATCGTATTGCAGCCTACTACGGACCATGTTTACGTCTATTTTATTAGCGTTTAACGTTGTCAATCTACGAACCAACTATAAGTTTCATTTTAGGGAGACTTAGATCTAAGAATACGACGTTGTTAAATGATTGTCTCACACTGAACAACATTGTAGATTGATCTGAGGATGGCTCGTCAATGAGCCGAAACCTGTAAACAATAAAGAAAATTTGCGACCTTGACGAGGGATTTTAATCTAAATATGTTTTAACATAATTTCAGTGAAATAGCTAATGATCGTTTTAACTATAGTAGTCGTGGTGCTTCTCACAGGTTTTTATCCGAACTAAACCAAACTTCAACTAACTATTACTTCAGATGGAATGAAACTGTTTGTCTAAGTGATCGAAACTTTTCTAAGCCACTCGTGTTGCTGACTGCTGTTTAAAATAAATTAGAAACCTTTTACCTGTACTAAATACATGATTCTCACTATGTCAACTTTCGACAAGATAGCGTGAATTTTGTAAATTCCTGCTGTATATCATCTGTGAAACGAGTGCGTCAATTTCACGGTATGTCACTGTCACGTATTCTTGCGACTCTACAAAAATAATAGGAACAAATTTGAACTCGAAATTCAGTCGCTAACCCGCCGTGTTTCTCGTCATCCGAGCATACGGCACAGATTTTAGTTTTCTGGTTTAAACTGTCCTGTATGGCCGTGTTCTAGGGAATCCTTGCCGCATCGAATCACTGAACTAGACATATACCCAGATGATGTAGCGTATTGACGTGCCAGTACCAACGTTAACAAAAACAGTGACATAGTATACGATTTTTGTCGCCATTCATTAAGCAATGTATATTGTCATGAGAGGCCCACCACTAATAGGTTAATAAATTTGGGGATTGAGGACAAAAGCAATTAACATCTTGCTTTGGGATTTACAGGTACTGTTAATCACATTCTGTAACACAGAGCGCCAGCATTTTACCAGAAGAGAGGTACATATTATTGAAAGCTTGTATAAAGTAGTTGCAAATAATGTACAACCTAATTCTCACTTAAATTCCATAGTATGTTTTGGATGACAACCAAAAAATAAATAGAGAAGATGATTATCATTTTATGGAATAAGGAGGCGAGGCTACATGATGCACAGAGTGCTTACCGAGGATAGCCTGTTAACCGCAACTGTGTTTCGCACTCTTCACTACCTCACCACTACCACTTACAGTACAAACTCGATATCACATTCTATAAAGAACCATCATCATTATTGCCATCTGTACAGTCAACAACAACGTATAGTTACGAACATGAAAATGATTCATAGGTCGAATACACAAGTCGCTTAAGTGATAGTCGTTGCACGAAATTTGTAAAGCTTTCCGAACAGTAAGTTGTACTGTAAAAGTTAAACACAGTAAAACGGAGAACCATGTCGCCAGCAGAGGCAGCGAGTTTTCCGGCGATACAGCTGGATAACGATTGGAATTACACCAATGCCATTGTCTCACAAGTCACTTCCACGCGACTGAAATGTAGTGCTCGCAATAATCTGGAGGCTGAAGTAATGCCTGAGGCAAAAATTTAATTAACTCTCAAAGGAACGCAATTATAATTTTAGTTCTTCTTTCGCCAAATGTTCTCAGACGTTGAAGTGATGAATATAGATAATTACCAACATGTATTTAAAGCCTAATTATGAATAGACTGGCAACGACCACAAAAATGACCGTTCAGAATTCATTAAATTTCTCTCTGCAGTTATTAATACGAAACACTGTTGGCGGATTTCCAGACGTAGAGTCACTTGAGAAATATCTTCGCAGCTTTATTTCTGACGCAGACTGATTTTTTTCCTGTCCTTACACAGAGACCGATCAATTTTCGCGGTCGCGTTTCCGTTTATCAGCATAGGAGGTAAAAACTGGGAGCGTCAAATTTTTCAGATATTCTCTGTAGCAAATCATTCCCTTGTAGGGATGAGGAATGTGTATTCAACACAAAACATTACAAATTTCGAAATACATTTATTGTTTCGACTGCTCCATGTATTTACGTAACTGGTCCCTGTTTTCGTACATTCTATTCTCCACTTGTTCAATTTTTCTTTCTCTTAATTTCGACAGGAACGCTTTCTAAACAGCCAAAATCCAAACTTTTGTAATCAAGTTCTTCTTAAAGTCATCTTTCGCTGGAAAAAATATGTAGACAAGGGCTAACACCATCCACATGTTTCGTGGTCACAGGTAAATTATTTACGAGGTGACCTGACTTCCGCGTGTATATTACTGTTCTAAAGTATTGCTCGTCCATGATTGCAAAGACGTTGTTTGTCAGTTACACACCTTCATGCAGAACAGTATGTTTATTTATTTATATATTTGGGTGTCTTGAGACAATGCCTATGAATAATGTGACCTCGTACTGCCGATTGTTACCTCAGAAAGTGCTCTGTGTTAACTGAGGTTTGGTGTTCGTAGCTATGTTCGAGGTCAGCTCTAAGTTGATATCGGCAGTGGCTGATGCCGAAAGGAAATATGGAAAATTTACCACGAAGTCTTCGCCCTTTGAAGACAGAATACTTTGTCGACTAATCCGGAGAAACAGGAGTGCTACTCTAGTTGAACTGGCAAAAGCATGGAAAGAGGCAAGGTGCTTGACTCCAGCTCATCAGCTGTTAGGAGAAGACTCTGTGCAACGCGAATGAAGTTGCCCAAAATAAGCCATTTTTAACTGCTTCAATGACGAAAAAGAGGCTGAGATGGGCCAGACTGCACGTGAACTGGACAAAAGGGCAGTGGAGAATTGTGGTATTTTAACATGAAAACCCGTTATCCATGATGAGTGACAGACCAAAGCTCGTCAGGCGTGAACCTAAAGAAAGGACGTATCCTGACTGCCTTGAGCGTACCATGAAACATGCTCCATTGGCAATGGAGTGGAAGGAATGACATACCAAGGTGTTGGAAGGCTCTACTTTGTTCAGGGAACAAGACCAGGGATCAATACCAAGTAGTGGTCCGGTGAACTCTGAGGTTCACTGAAGATGATACTTTCCCAGTTGCGCAGTAGAATTTCCAACAGCATCTGGCTCCATGCCGCACATAAAAATGATGATTTTTGGTTTTTTTAATACAATATGCAAGGCTACCGCTGTTGCATATCCGACAAATCCATCATTTCAGATTCGTTCTGTCATTACTGAATTGGGTATAAGAGAACTTACGTAACTGAGAAATTTGCAGGACGTTAATCCAGTTGAGGATATGTGGCGATTGGTTGGGAAAGGCTTTAAGAAGAAGAAGCCCGCTACAAAACAGGAGCTAATGGAGGTGACTGTGAAGTATGGCTCCAAGAAATTAACATCAGTACAAGTAGAAAGTTGATCGACTGCCTGCCTCAAGGTTATTGTAAGGGCCAAGACGGGACCAACAAAATACTAACATCATTTAAATTGTGACTGTTGAATAATATAGTTGTGATACACAATATTGTACACAACAGCCAAATTAAAAGGAAATTTCATCAAAATATTTAATATTTAATTCTAATATCATCAGTGACATGGCATGTTATTGTATATATAAGTATGTTTTGTTGATATATTTCCTTGAATTAAAATATTAGAAACAACCGTGTCCTTCTCACTTTTAGGTTACCATTCTTTAAGAAATACACTCCTGGAAATGGAAAAAAGAACACATTGACACCGGTGTGTCAGACCCACCATACTTGCTCCGGACACTGCGAGAGGGCTGTACAAGCAATGATCACACGCACGGCACAGCGGACACACCAGGAACCGCGGTGTTGGCCGTCGAATGGCGCTAGCTGCGCAGCATTTGTGCACCGCCGCCGTCAGTGTCAGCCAGTTTGCCGTGGCATACGGAGCTCCATCGCAGTCTTTAACACTGGTAGCATGCCGCGACAGCGTGGACGTGAACCGTATGTGCAGTTGACGGACTTTGAGCGAGGGCGTATAGTGGGCATGCGGGAGGCCGGGTGGACGTACCGCCGAATTGCTCAACACATGGGGCGGGAGGTCTCCACAGTACATCGATGTTGTCGCCAGTGGTCGGCGGAAGGTGCATGTGCCCGTCGACCTGGGACCGGACCGCAGCGACGCACGGATGCACGCCAAGACCGTAGGATCCTACGCAGTGCCGTAGGGGACCGCACCGCCACTTCCCAGCAAATTAGGGACACTGTTGCTCCTGGGGTATCGGCGAGGACCATTCGCAACCGTCTCCATGAAGCTGGGCTACGGTCCCGCACACCGTTAGGCCGTCTTCCGCTCACGCCCCAACATCGTGCAGCCCGCCTCCAGTGGTGTCGCGACAGGCGTGAATGGAGGGACGAATGGAAACGTGTCGTCTTCAGCGATGAGAGTCGCTTCTGCCTTGGTGCCAATGATGGTCGTATGCGTGTTTGGCGCCGTGCAGGTGAGCGCCACAATCAGGACTGCATACGACCGAGGCACACAGGGCCAACACCCGGCATCATGGTGTGGGGAGCGATCTCCTACACTGGCCGTACACCACTGGTGATCGTCGAGGGGACACTGAATAGTGCACGGTACATCCAAACCGTCATCGAACCCATCGTTCTACCATTCCTAGACCGGCAAGGGAACTTGCTGTTCCAACAGGACAATGCACGTCCGCATGTATCCCGTGCCACCCAACGTGCTCTAGAAGGTGTAAGTCAACTACCCTGGCCAGCCAGATCTCCGGATCTGTCCCCCATTGAGCATGTTTGGGACTGGATGAAGCGTCGTCTCACGCGGTCTGCACGTCCAGCACGAACGCTTGTCCAACTGAGGCGCCAGGTGGAAATGGCATGGCAAGCCGTTCCACAGGACTACATCCAGCATCTCTACGATCGTCTCCATGGGAGAATAGCAGCCTGTATTGCTGCGAAAGGTGGATATACACTGTACTAGTGCCGACATTGTGCGTGCTCTGTTGCCTGTGTCTATGTGCCTGTGGTTCTGTCAGTGTGATCATGTGATGTATCTGACCCCAGGAATGTGTCAATAAACTTTCCCCTTCCTGGGACAATGAATTCACGGTGTTCTTATTTCAATTTCCAGGAGTGTATTTGAAGTGTTAAAGATGAAGGGATTTTTAGAAGTTCTGTGACAAAGATTTCAAAATTCTATAGAGACGTGCAATACTTTAGGTCAGTAGTGTCCATATTCGGCATGCAGCGGAAATTCAGTAATCTGTTTCCCTTGACACATATAAACTACATCCTGTCCAAGACTGATAAAGCAAAACTAGTTTTCTTTTGCGATGATCCTAGAATGATAATCAAGGCCAGCAGAGAAGTACCAACAGTAGGGGTAATCAACGAAATGTTGTTGGATCATTTGTAAATGGTCTGTCAACTAACTCAGCATACACGCAGTTCAATGAGTTCTGTCAAAAGCGGGATAGGACAAGGCCAGTAACAATGAAGCAACCCGGAAAGGTAACATGTAATACTGAATATTAATAAAAATTTAGAGTATGCACATTACATAGTACTTAAACGCCAAGTAAAGTGCTTACGCAAAATATACTTCAAACTGTTAGTTTTAAGAACACTACGAGTGATACCTGCTTTTGATGATGAAAGCATAAGAATGTTAACTTACTTTGCGTACCTCTCTTCATTAATACCCTGTGAAATAGTAGGCTGAAGAAATGCCATACTTAGGAGCAAAGTGTTCATTCTGCAGAAACATGCAAGAATGTTTACAACCGCTGCACACTGTCAGATTTCATCCAAGCCCTGTTCAAAAATGTAGACCAACTAGTAACAGTAACCTAACAACCATTTTATACAATTAGGACTGTGTTGTAAAGAGCTAGTGACAGTTAAAAACATTAGACAGGAACAAATGTAGCTTGCACTGTTCATACGTGAAGTTTAATATCGCACAGATGGAAATTACATATGTAGTCATAATGGATTACTTAATTTGTGGCAGACAATGAAAGCAGTTTTAAAAAGTAAATGAACACATTTTCGATTAAGAGTCCCGTATGCACCACAGCTGAATTTATATAAACACATGAGCACTATATCTAAATTTACGTAAAGATTACTGTAAAGGCAGTCGTACAAAAAGTCAATGTCACTGATAAGAGTGTGTATTGTTAAAATTAATGGCTCATACCATATCTTTGAGAGTGAGTCCACATTTGATCGATTCAACATGCAAATAACTGAACTTCCATCTGTGAACTAATGAACACAGGAAGCTCAGGATGTACTGAACTCTAATCTTCTTTACAGTATGGATAATGTACTCCGCTTTTCATAACAGGGGAATGACAGCGTTCTTCTACCACACACCGCCACATGCAAACGGGAAATAAGCTCCACCTCTAGTGAAATGTGACTGTATGAAATGCAAATGAAAGAAGCAGCATGTTACCAATGAAATTTAATTAAGTCTAGAAAGAACAAAGAGCGCTACCTTGTCTGCTTAATACGAAAATTCCGGTTATTAATAAGAGAGGCCGTAATTGCCTTCACGGGAGATAACGGCCTTAATTTCGAGAAAAGTACAGACTGGAAATTAATTACTTCATTTAAGACGTTATTCCGTTTGTATTCTCGGTGGATCACTCGCCTGGAGTATCAGAGTAGAAAATTTCATAAGATGCGTTTTTCTCTCAACTTCAGGGAATAGAATTCCTCTGTTATTCCCTTAGGATATGTTCCTGTTGATCCGCCTGTTCTTGCCGGTAGGTCTTGCGCATTAAACATTTAATAAAAATGTATATAGCGTTCTTACGATATGTTCCCTCACATCGACATGTCGTTATTTGTTTCTGCCTTTGGTCCGCAAGGACACTACGACGCTCTAAATGTTATATAGCGGCCCGCGCAAGTCTTTGTGGGTGTAGGTTTTCCGTCTGTCGTATTCCGTCTCTCATTTGTCTGCGATATACCACACTCATATTGTGCTACTGAATCTCGCTCTCATTCCTGCTCCCAGTTCTGCACCTCTATAACGACACCACACCGCATACACGTTTCTTACGGACGAGAACTGAAATTCAATAAAATTCCCCTAGATCATGAAGATATAATAAAAGTACCAGCCCGTCGGTTACTATTTCAGGTAACCTGACTAAATCTGCTTGCAATACTAGCCTAAAAATCCGTAGTTTTGCCATATCATAGTATAGTGAAACAGCCAGAAGAATGATACGAAAAAAAGACTGTGGACACGGAAGACTACGCTACTATGCGAATAAGATTCCTGTATATAGAAGAACGCGCAGTGGTTTGAAATTCTAGCATTCATACTAAAATATAATGGAATTGAGGAAATCAAAGGCTTGTAGCTTACGAAATCCCCTCCCTCTTCCAAAACATTGAAAATCGGCCAGACACTTACCCTATCCATCGGTTCTAATGCACTCGAAATCCTTCCACACACCAGGGGTCCCTCTACCTTTCTAGTCCTCTCCTGTTTTCTCCTCACAACTATGGCCTCACCTCCAACATAGTTACACATATCCCATGTTACACTAACACCGATCTTTCCACATTACATCCATTACTACATACCAACGGAACACCGATTTCTAAATATCACCAGAATCTCTCAACCTGCCGTCTTAAAAATTGTACCTTTCCAGTACATATATTTCCAGTGTTAGTGCAGTGGCTGGTTACACATATGATAATAAACTTCCCTTACTCTCAATTTCATTACACTACTAGGACTATCTCAGATTTCAGCTGACGAAATACTTGTTGAAACAAAGATACCGTAATACTATCTATAAGAGCCCGTAGGAGCGTGAAAAAATTCCACAGGACATAGAGGATGCTCCACCGAACAGTTTGAGGTAGAGAACCTGGGTGGGAGAAACTAGCTTTAGGAGATGACAGGAATAAAATCACAGTACTGTTTACTTTTTTATTTACCTTAGTTACAGTTAACTGCAAATACTATCATTGACACAGTGATCATACCATTTGAACTGTATCTTACAAAATGAGCTGAAACTGGCGGCACTCAGCCTCAGTGAAAGCATGACATTGGAGAACAAGATACTGACGCACCCCGGCAAATAGCCTTGATGTATTTTTAATCACATCACGGGAAACTAATTCCATCTCCCTATCCAGCGGCGTCTCGTACGCAAGTGAGTTTAGATACCCCCGCAGGAAATAATCAAGGGGTTCCAGGTCAGGTGACCTCCCAGGCCTTAAAACAGGACCTCCCCTTGCAACCCAACGACCAGGAAATACTTCCTAGTAATCAGGCCCATCCTCCTCGTTTCTTTGCAGGAAATAAATAATGCTCATTTGAATAAACAGCACAGTACGTGTAAACCTGCACGCATGACAGTTGTAAATAACCTGGAAAAGCGGAAGACAAGCTTACTTCCATACCAGCTTAAGCTGGCTTCTCCGACCCCAGGTACCCTGCCTCAAGTTGTTCACTGAAGCATTCTCTATGTCCTGTTACATTTTTGCACGCTGTTATGGAAAGACTCTGTAAATCTAAAGCAGAGCCCTCACGATGTGTAATACTTTGTTTTATTTGGCGAAGTGTGTCAGGTAATCCGACGTCATCATCATAAGTTGCCAGAAAGGCAGACATAACTTTTTGTGTGAGCAGAAACGTGTATACTATCTGATAAAAAGTATCCGGACACCTATTAGTAAACATTAATATGGGGGTCTACGGCCTTCGCCTTTATGACGGCTTCAAATCTGTTGAGGACACTTTCAGTTAGGTGTCTGACTGTTAGGTGTCTGACTGTCTGTCGAGGAACTCTGCCTCAAGAGCAGGAACCAGAGGAGATATCAATGTTGGACGCTGGGGTCTGGAGCGTGGTCGACTTCCTAACTCATTCCAAAAGGTCTTC
This sequence comes from Schistocerca nitens, assembly GCF_023898315.1. Classification (NCBI taxonomy): domain Eukaryota; kingdom Metazoa; phylum Arthropoda; class Insecta; order Orthoptera; family Acrididae; genus Schistocerca; species Schistocerca nitens. The sequence goes on along the minus strand of NC_064618.1, from coordinate 345,925,437 downwards.
CACTGGGCTCATGTAGGGACTCCAACCAGGCCATTTCATTTCAGGAATGTTATTGATCACAAACCATTGCCTCACAGACAGGGTAAATTGTCATACTGATGCAACCATACGGATTGCCACAGGGTAGAAAGGGATTCATCACTCTAGATCACTCGTCTCCAGTCATCTGTTATCCAATGGCGTCGCTCTTTAGATCATCTCAGCCGTCGCTTAGCATCGACCACAGAAGTATGTGGCTGATGAGGAGCTGCTCAACCATTCTCCCCAGTTTTCTTACGTCCATAGGCATAATAATGGTTCTAACTGAACTTCTGGTAACATTTTGAAACTCACGAATGATTTCTTCCGTTAATTTAATGCATTTTTTTACCATTTTGAAATTCACGAATGATTTCTTCCGTTAATTTAATGTATTTTTTTACAACCACACCCCGCAATACTCAGTGATCCCTGTAATTTAGGGTATGAGAACAAATTACAATCAATGGGGGTTAAGCTGTGGAAATACACGTTTCGTGGGTCCTGTGTCTCCTCTGAGCATCACTATTATTTGTGTTGATTATCAGACAGAATTAACACCACATTTTGGTCGTTTATTTTAGTTTAGTTATGTCGTGTTCTGTAGATCATTTTCACGATTATTTTATCGATATATTGTGCAAACAGTCAGATTACACATATGAATAGTGCTAATATTAAATATTACAGAAATTTTTAGTTCTAGATATGCTACTACATTTAGAGGATTTTTTTACGTTGATCTGCTACCTGGCAGACACTTTATGTTGTTGGTCTGAGAGGTGGCATGAGGCCCCTATCATATTTCTACCTTACTCTGAGTAATTCGATTTTCCTCTCTAATTGCATGCAGTGAAAAATTGCTATTCCTTCACACGCGGACTTCCCACGCAGCGTCTCTCCTCACCCGGGTGGTCGGGTGACAGGTGGGTTCTGCTGAGCTTGAAAGGGTTAAGCCGACGGGTGTGAGGGAGTCGAGTGGATGCTTTCCAGACGCTGACATTGTCATAAGAGCGGGAGCGACACGTCCACAGGGGCCTGAAGGAGCGGCTGGGCTGGAGATTACATTACTTCACAGAAACTTAGTGAAAACACTTTCTGGCGGGCTACCAGCGAGGCGTGGGAATGACTTGTGTTCCCAGGCAGTCATGCCTGGCAAATTCCCACGTTTTCTGCAAAATCGTAACTGTGATTGCATTGCTCAGGGCATAGCTCCGTGACGTAGCAAAATCGGCGCAGAAATTGGCGGCAAGAATCTCCATTGGTTGAATGATAGTGCTTCGGCAATAGAGTGGAATTTTCCGCCGGTTTTCGAGTTGCTGAATGGAACGTTTAACCACGGCCACTGTCGTGGGAGCGGGAATGTTCGGTGTTCGGTTTGTACGGGTGCTCTTGAAGTAGTCGGCTCTCGCCTTTCGGCAAGGGTAGGCTACAAGACTGAGCTATCGCTGCTATGGACAGTCTGCCTTTCGTTGGCTGTCTAACATACTTTTATTTAATTGTAACTGTTTGACGAAGTTGCTGAAGTTCCGACTTCAACGTAACTTTCCGAGTACAGTTGGCAATTGAGCATTCTGCGTGCAAGTGGCCTATGTTGTCCGTCTTGAGTAGTTTTGGCTAAAGTTGACTGTATGGGAGTTACTGTGTGACTTCACTTGTTAAAATCAATCACTGTACGTCAGTATTTGTGTGGCGAGCCTTCTTCGTCTCCCTCAGAGGCGCATTTGTATTGATAGGAAGTCTTTAGTCTGGAACAACAAGACTGGGACAATTTGTTTTGGGCTATACTCGCGACATTATCATCACCACGACGGGACGTCGAAGCAACCAGCCATCGCTTCCGGTACGCCAGATCGTGTCCTCGCAGTTAAGAAGGCAGCTTGGTAATGTATGTCTGCAGCACCGGCAGATTAGGGAATTTGCTCTGTGATAATCAGAGCTCAGCAGAGCGCACCTGTTCCCGTCTTTTCTTACGTGGTTCTGCCTTGGATGGTCATTGCCTGAGTTCTCACTACTGTAGCAGCAATTAATGTTGGGTTGGCTGGGTGTTTCCCTTAAGATTTGAGTTGCAAGGAATTGGCTCCACATACCACTTGGTCATAAATGTCACAGTCTAGTTTATGGACAATTTCACCTTCACAGCATTAATTTGAGTATCCAATTTTAATGTATTGTAAATGTTTCACGTGTTTTGTTTATTATTTTGAGTTTAGTCATAATAAATCAATTTGTTATTTTGGACAGAATTTTCATTCTGTTAATCAGTAGAGCAACCATTTCATTTCTCACTGTGTTAATGAAACTTTCCTTTATCTAATTAATTTCTGTCAAATTAAATTATTGCATGTGCCAAACTTTTTTCTACTGCACTTGCAGGGTCGATTAGAGTAAGTTCGCGTTTCTTCTTAATCCATGTGCAACAGCAAAGGTCGGAGTTAGAAAAGGGGGGGGGGGGGTCGTCTTAGAGCATCATTTCCATATGAAGATTCTAGAAGAATTTAGTGTTAAATACACTGCTAGACCCGGCACCTTGCAGGTCAAATGATCAAAGATTTTTGTTGCTAAATAATGTACTCCTGTTTGAGCGGTTGACTGCTTCAATAACGGATACTGAAGGTCATTTTTAACATACTTTTTGCTTCTTCAACTGAACACTTTAATCCAATTTTTGCTGCTACATTCAGAAAGTGATTGTTAAAATTACTTGGAACTTGTGAAATATCACTCACAACGTCATCATTTCACTTTATTGCTATGGTATGCTGTCAGGCTGCCCTGTCTCCCATTTGAGAATATTCCATATAGTTTTAATCTTATTATCCGCATTATTAATTTCTGTCAGAACACATAAGCTTCTCGACTTCTTAATGACTTTCCTTAAAATATTACAGTATCTTTTGTAGTAATCAAGTAACGTCGAATCTTGACTTATTCTGGCCTGTACATGTATTTCCCTCTTCCTTAATTCCCTTAGTTATCCATGGCTTACTTGACTTTGTAGTGGCATTTTTGAATAACATTTCAGGAAAGCAACTCTCAAATATTGAGACAAATTTACGGTGGAATAAAATGAATATGGTATCAGCATCATTTTCTGTGTATACTTCATCCCATTCTACCTCTTCTAGGCTGCTCTTAAAACTCTGTATGCAGTTCGCATCAATAAGCCTCCCTGCCTTGTATGAACCTTCCTCAAGCCTGTAAGGTGCTATATGTGTTATCTCCATTAATCGTGCATCATGATCAGATAGCCCAGTAACAAGTGGATACACATTAATTGTTTCTGACTGAGCACTGTCTATGAAAAAGTTATCGATAAGTGACCTACTATCCTGCTGCACACGAGTTGGGAAATTAACAACAGACACTAGATTGAAACAACCAAACAAAGATTCTAGTTCAATTTTCCCATCCGTATCATTTAAGAAACCTACATTAAAATCACCAGAAACCACTAACTGCTTCTTTTTGTCTGAAAGGTAGCTCAATAAAGCCTCTAGATTTTTTATGAATTCTGAAAGTTGCCTTGAGGGGATCTGTAGATTGTTACAATTACTATAGAAGTATATTGCAGTAGCAACTCACAAGCACACGCTTCAAGGATCTGCTCTACACAAAAACTATTTGTTTCAATTTTTTTGACTTTGTGTCCAGTTTTTATATAAGTAGCAACTCCTCCCTTTTCCATGTTGACTCTATATGAATAAGATGCTAATCTGTAATACCTTAAATTTAACTTCTCCATCCCTGCGATTACATGGTGTTCAGAGAGACACAAAACATCTATACCTTCAGGATTTACCCCATTTTCTAGGTATACAAGGAGCTCATCTATCTTATTTTTCAATCCTCTGATGTTCTGATGAAACACAAAAATTTTATTGCTTTGGATAGTGCTACAGACATTATGGCACTGTTCTGTTTTAATCTCTTTCAATACTCTGTCTGCAACCTGACTCTAACCTAAAAAAATGTGTCCCTCTGACTCCAGTAAACACAGGTATTTTGTCTTGAGGATGAGCTAATCTATTCTTCCGCCTCCTATTCCGGTGTAGGCCATGACTAGTGTAACCCCACCTCCCAATTGCATCAAAAGGTATAGCACAGATATGAGATTTAGTTTCTGCCAACAGCAACCCCCCCCCCCCCGGCTCTCTGCTAACATGGTTGACAGCTGTATAAATCCACGGCTGGTCATGGCACTGCAAAACATCCACAAGCCCCACACGAGTGTGAGCTGTTGCTGCTCGTATTACATCCAGGTCACACGTAGTACTATAGTCTGAACTGCTAACCAGGCTGTTTCCTGCTCCTCCTACTATAACAACTTGGTCTTCACCATCAAAATCTTGGCACAGGGCTCCTAAGTTTTCTGTAACCTGGCTAAGCTTAGCACTAGATTTCACAATTCTTGTGACCTGATACTCGACTCCTAGCCTATCCTATAGCAACTGGCCTACACCTCTCCCATTACAGCTACCTGACAGCAGGACTCTTTTCTTTCTGCTTGACTTTACTCTTGACCTAGCATTACAATTGCTACTACGAGTCTGCTGTACCCTACTTTGCTCAAAAACTGTTTGAGGCTCTTCTACTTCAGCTAACAAATCAAACTGATTGCTCACTGGGACCTGAAAAGTGATTTCTGGGGTTTTCTCTTTCTGACTACGACTTGTTACCTGTTCCCAGCTCCCATTGTCTCTTTCCCCCTTCAACCTGTCTAATTCAAAGTACGCCATTTCTAATTCAGCCTGAAGGGCAGAAATCTTTTTTTCCTATTCCACAATTTTCTTGTCACGGCTACATAATCTGCAACTCCATTGGCGAGCTTCATCTGGCACTATAACAGCTTCCCCGCGACAATCACCCCAGTGAAACACCAACCCACAATCTTGACATTTCACTCGTGTGCTCACTAATCTACGACAACATCCACATTTGTCACACATGACAGCAAATTAAACAGTACAAATTACACTACAAACAATTCCGCTACACCAGTTGATGTCGATAATTAGTTAAATGTAGCTTAGCTTCCGGTGAGATGAGCAGAGAACTTCTGGACGTCAGGCGAATGTAGCAGCAGGCGAATGTAATCAGTGCGAAGTTAATTGCTGGCACAGGTTATAGTAGCGAAAATCACGAAACGAGTAAGAAACAGAAGAGGCTAGATATTTTCTAACGACAAATTTGAACAGGCGCTGTCACTGAATTATGTACAAATACTCTAATGGAAACAAACCCACGCCAATGGCTTGCACTTTAGAACAGTTATCTTCTCACGAAAACTACGCAGGTAAAAGCGAATATATAGATCGCAATAGATACTAATTTACTTATTTAAGCTACAATATTGCCTTAATAAATTGTTTTTTCCACGAGTAAACACCTATAATTAAGAGCGCACTGAGTAAACACACGGGCGTGGTCCAAGGAGCTTACGAAGGTTCTGTATTAGTAATCGCGACTAACGGACTTATATCTTAAAATATATAACTTATGATTAGTCAAGAGGACAGGCTCATATGGACGCTGTCGATTCCCACATTCTTTCTTCTTGGCGTCTTGTACTGTCTCCTAATGCGTAGTTATAATGTATTCATGAGTTAGTGAGTACTGTACATTCAATGACACATGGTCACAATTGCCTTCAGTGTTTGGACACTTGTGTATTCACAATCAGTACAATTGAAATCCCAGCTGCCCTCCTTATTTGACTTAAATTACATTGATCAATTGAAACCACACAATTTCCTTTCTTATTTGACTTAAAGTATACTGATTTACACTGACGCTACAAAAGTCATGGGATAGCGATACACTCATGCCCAGATGGCGGTGGTGTCTTGTACACGAGGTATAAAATGACAGTGCATTGGTGGAGCTGTCATTTTTACTCGTGTGATCAATGTGGGGCCGGCCGGAGTGGCCGAGAGGTTCAAGGCGCTACAGTCTGCCTCGGACAGACACTGTTCTGTCCCGGGCATGGATGTGTGTGACGTCCTTAGGTTAGTTACGTTTAAGTAGTTCTAAGTTCTATGGGACTGGTGACCTCAGAAGTTAAGTCCCATAGCGCTCAGAGCCATTTTTGATCCATGTGGAAAGGTGTTAGAGATATTTGTGGCTACACGACGGGAGTTAACAGGCTTTGAACGTGGTGTAGTAAGTGGAGCTAGACGCATAGGACATGCCACTTTGCAAATCGATAGGGAATTCAATATTCCGAGATAGTGTCAAGAGTATGCCGAGAATGTCAGATCTTAGGAATTACCTGTCACCACGGACAACGTAGAGGCTGACGAACTTCACTTAACAACCGAGACCCGCGACGTTTGCGCAGAGTTATCAGTACTTGAAATAATCGCAGACATCAACGTGGGAACTATGACGAACGTATCCGTTAGGAAAGAGCGGCGAAATTTGGATTTAATGGGCTGTGGGAGCAGGCAACCGACGCGGAATGCCTCCGCTACCTAACAGCACGACATCGTCTGCAGCGCCTCTCCTGGGCTCTTGACAATATCGTTTGGACCTTAGACGACTTCGTGATTACAAACGACAATTGAATTTTTATGGATGACAATGAGATATGTCACCGGGCCACAACTGTCCGCTATTGGTTTGAAGAACATTCTCGACAAATTGAGTGAATTATTTTGCTACCCAGATAGCCCGACATGAGTCTCATCGAACATTTATGGGACGTAATAGAGGGGTTAGTTCATGTACAGAACCATGCACCGGAAACACTTTCGCGATTATGGACGGCTATACAGACAGCATGGCTCAATATTTGTGTAGGGAAATTCCAGCGACTTGTTGAGTTCATGTCATTTCGAGTTGCTGCATTACTTCGGGTAATTACCGGAGAAGCGAACCACAGATGGAGGTTGAATTACGGCCACTATATACTGGGTAGCGTGAGGATTGACCGACGTTAGGTATTGTAGAAGTTCAAGCAGATAATACACTTTCTGCAGAAACAGATGATAAGGCGTCCATAGCAATAAACAGGTTACGGTATGACGTACAAGAGTCGGAATTGGGAACAGAAACTATTGAAATATCATCAAAGGTATTTGCACAGATACTACAAGTAGGGAGGAAGTCACAACTGAAGTGTTGGCATGAGATAGGTTGGATTGACACTGACGATGAGAACGAACTCCCAGCATTACCTAGTAATGGACCATTTCATTATGACCAATCATTAATGTATATGGTGCAGATGTATGATTCTGCACAGATGAAAATGACTTTCAGCAGGATAATATCTATCTTACTGCAACCTGTAACGCTACGATTGATCAAGACGATGGTATAAACCGACAAAATACGGCTAATACAGATCTTAGAAAAAAGAAGGAAGTACGGATAAGTACACATGATCAAAAGTTCGACAAGCTATAAGATCTACTAAAATCCTTCCACAAAACTTTGGAAGAAAAGTAGAAAGAATCTGAGGCATTGCGGATAGCGGGAAGTCAGGAAGAATAAGTCGATAAGGGAGAGGAAAATGACAGAGAAAATATGCCGTCTGGAGAGGAAAACGAACCAAATAATAAAGTATATGAACAGTCTGATAAATCAGATTCAAATTATACAATTTTGGTACATACGAGGACATAGTACGGCAGTATTACCGAGACTATGCAAGCTTCACACCAGACACAGAAAACAGCGTCATAATAAATGACGACATAGATGAAAATTTGAATCTGCGACTCTCAGTGGCAGATAACAAATATGATAACGAGATGAGTGAGGGTGCAAGTACAGACACACTTAATGTAGAATCTGACGACTACCCAGAATCTAAGTATTAAGTACTGTCACATTTAAAGAATACTTGGCAGGCTCTAAAATCCCAATTAAACACGATTACACGGATGTGTGACGAGGTGACAAACTTAAAGGAAGTAACAAGGTGTGCAAATGAGGATTTAAAATCTAGATTGGTTACTTTAGAAGCTGATCTAGAAGTAGCGAGACTAAAGTTGGACAATTTAAAAAAGGGAAGTACTTCTCCCCAAACTCTCGATGAAGACTATCAAATGTTAATCCAAAATGACGCAACTATGGATATCTATAAACATCCAGTTGTGACATCATAGGTTAAATTACGATGTAATTGAGGATATATTATTGGAGTAAGTCGAAGACAAGAGTACTTTAGAGACAAGTCCGATACTTCGTGTAACAGTCAAGGGTATTGTCATTAATGCAATAGTAGATAGCGGGAGTGAATTAACGGGGATATCAGAGCCGTTATTCAATCGTTGCAATAGTGACAATGACTTATTAGTGTTAAAAGCACAAAAGGTCAAAGTACAGGGACCAATTATGGGAGGTTCATCGAATGTCACAAGGCTGACAAGACTTGCATTTGACTGCCAGGGTCATGTATGAAACAAACAGAACAAAGACCCAAGGGTCTTAAGGGTCAAACATAAGTGGAAAGACAAGAACTCAGTTGAAATTTATCAGCAAATAATGCTGACGAATGACGTGCTGTTCTACAGATGTGCTGGATGGGAATTCTTGCAGTAGTCATATGGCAATTATCTATGAAGACTAAAATATATATGGATCACAGATGATACAGCAAAGGAATGTAGATATGTTTCAGATAGCAGCAGATTTCAAGAGGCAGACATAACGAGCTACAAACATGTAAATATTCAAATACAGGTATAATAATACTTATCATTTAAATCATCAAAGTAGATCAGAAAAAAAGAAAACTAATTGCATGATGTGCTAATTAACTAACATACACATCATCAATCCATCCTCATTCAAGAAGTAAAGGTACCATTATAAAACTTAATGCATAAATGAAATAATTATTCTGTAAATTACTGGAAAAAAGAACTATTTAAACACACATGTTGTATTATTAGTGTAAATAATCAAATCTAAAGCTCGTTGCAAATTTAGATAAAGAAACTTGTAAGTAATATCAAGAAGCAAAAGTCGTTGGAAACAAATGAAACAAAGAAGACACACAAACAACATCACTACAATTGTCCAGGGAAGGAAGCCAAGCTGATGACAGAAGCAGAAATTCAACGAGAAGGTACAGTCTGAGTGTGAGAGTTTATATGATTGCACAACATGGCATTGTCGACAAACTCGAAACCAAAGTGAGGAATTCACTGTCTCATGCTTCACATTAGTGCAGAGACCAAGCCACATGTATTCTGAAGAATATTGTCCCACACCTCACCTCTACAGTGAGAGGACGGGAAAACCCAGCAGCAGCGAGGAACAAAGGACACACACCTGCGAGGAAGGTGAAGCGACCCCATTAGCGGCGACTCACAATAGCAGTGACACACAATAGCAAACCATTGGAAAAAGCTACTTAGCACAACCGCCTGAAAAAATAAACTCAGAATATTTCTCTCAATACGAGATGAAGAAGCTAATAACTGAAAACAGATGTATCACTTCCGAAATCTTCTATTCAGACATGATCATATCTCATAACAACATTACTGGTAATCCTTCCAAATAACTTTCACTGAGTAACATATCCTATCCCTATGCCCAAGAAGTTGCAAGTTCCAAGAAAGAAGACATGAAGACACAGCAAGTAACAAAGAGAAGAAAGAGTCCCAAGATGAAGGCAGAAGACAGCAAGATTCCATTCTAAATCCTATATCTTAAAGCAGTATGAGATTTGGCAGAATCAACAGAAAGCAATATTCAACAAAACCATGGCAGTTATATTATTCTAACTATCAAAATAACCAAAGGCAGTCAGATCATCAAACGGAGTACGCATAATGTGGACATCAAAATGCAGCAACTCTGGAGGGAATACATGAATCAACCTTGATGGCAACTACACCAATAAAGGACTTAGCCACCAATGTTGTTACATCATGGCATTGCCTTGGACGAGCAGTTTGTAGTCAGAACAATGCAACACAGAGTTGACCATGCAATGGCATTCGTGATTGAATACTCAGAACTATAAATGTTGATAATCTTCAACAACATCACACATTCTACAACTGCCTAGCAGCATCAATCACCACTGATCGACAGCAGCATTGGGAAGCAAATCCAGCCCAAAATTTTAAAGTATAAAGTACATGAAGAAAGAAAGTGATGCATGTGACAAATTCATTATAATATTTTAAAGAGTGCAAAAGATAATCATTTCAGCAAGGAGTTGAGATGCCTATAAATATGCAGTCGTGCCTGTACCACTGAGAATTTGCAAATTATATATTTTATTTGTATTCTATAATTCGATTTGTAAATTGTTAAAGTATATTCATAAATGTACTGTGTTTTATATTTTGTATTTCATGTGTAATTTGTAAATGTCCATTCAATTTAAATATATGTTAATAAGAATTTGTGTATTGTAGATATTGTGGAAACATCTGTTTTTAATGATATCTAATTCAAGGATTATAAAGTTTGGATTAATGTGTATGAAAACATGCAAAAATATTAACTATTTTACATATATAATGTCACTTAAGTAAATACGTGTCTGTTTATGAGAATAAATTGTAATATTGATGTAGCATTTAAGTGTTGAGAGTAGATATAAGAGATACAAACGCTTCCTTAACTTCACTTACCTTTCACAATCATCAATATCATGAATGTTTGGGAACTGTGAGGTGTTTGAAGTTATTGTAAAGAGAGAATCTAAAGGGTGGATAAACCATTTTAATAGAATTTAACCACAAGAACTAGAGAGAAATATGTTGTAAAATTAGTCAAATAACTTTAAAGGACTGTAAAGCCACATAATAATCATCTAAATAGAAAATGCCGTGTAAAACAATACATTTCAATTAAAAAATGTGCAAAACGACATCATCTAGCATAAGACAGAAAACTAGAGGGACAATGAAAAAAATTAAATAAATTTATAATTTTGCACTGCAGTGAACAATGGCTCAACCATTGGTCACAGCAGAACAGAATTAATTTGGAAGGGAATGCATGTGTAAGGCATCCGGATTTTACAGACCTTACATAAGGTTGATGCATAATGACAATACGATACAATATGAGATCCTCAGAAAAAAATAATTATATTATATCAACAAAAGGCAATTGCAGTTACCTTACATTGAGTACATGAAAGTTTTTTCATTAATACAAATAGTAAATTTATTCTCCACCAACTCAGTGCATTGACCAGCTATGACAGTGTAGATGTAAATGAGTTGATGGAGATTTTTAATCATTCTTTCCTGAGATAAAAAATTTCTAGTGTAGAGATAATGATTTTAATAATCGTCAGTTCAATATCTCCAAGAGTTAAATATATTGTTATTGAGTGTCCAAAGTAACTGAACATGATGGTTGTGTATCACTTTACCCCTGAAAGCACCGTAGATAAACTATACGTAGAAATAAAGGGAATAGCTGTTTTGTCTTTCTAGAATAGACCCCAAACTTTCTCCTTAATTTGTTCATGCACTGTAGTTACGTGACAGCAACATTTTTAATGATTTTTGTTAGGATCCGCACCTGATATTAGTTGCTTTACAGGGCCAAGTTCATATTTATTTAGAATGTTTGTTTAACACCAGATGTTTTTCCATTTGCGCGCTATGTGGTAAGCTAAGTTTGCACACATTGGTACACTCACTGTGCAGATACAAAAGGACAGACAGTGACACGTGGACGATGAACAGTTCTGTCAAGAAGAGATGGACACTTTCAAAACGTGATGATAAATAAGAATGCTGAAGACCAGATACATAGATCATATAACAAAAGAAGAGCTATTCAATTACATAGAGGAGGAGGAGGAAATTATGGCTTAACTTGTCGACAAGAGGAGTTAGCTGACGGGACATATTATAAGGCATCAAGAAATAATCAGTTTGGTAATGGAGGCTAAATTGTAGAACGAGATCAAGCCTTGCCAAATCTAAGAATGGATGTAGGATGCAGTAGTTACGTAGAGATGGAGAGGCCTACACAGGACAGAGTACTGTGGAGCACTGTGTCAACACACAGACGAATTGTATTTCCTATTAGTGCAGCCCAACAGCAAATAACAACACTTTTCATTAGGTGGATCAGTTGCGTATTTATTACCAGAATTTTTGTTTCTTATAGCCTCTAGCACATATACGTGTGATGTATTTGTGTATGCATCTATTAGTCTCTGAAAACAGCTTTATGTTAGGGAAAAGTTAAAACTTGATTGCGGTTTTCTTATGGTGACTGTTAGCAAATGATAAAGTTTAATTACTGTTTTGTAGCTTTTCCCATAAGGCATCTATTCCTTCAAGAAACAACAACCAATGACTGGTTACGCATTATCCATGACTTTGGAATACACTGGCAGTTCCCAAACTGTGTAGAAGTCATCGGTGGCAAATGTATCGTAATGCAATTTTACGTGTGCTGCCATATGTTTTTTGTACAGTGGACGCTTTTCCGTTGACTTCAGATATCATGTGACCATTCTGAGGCATGTCAAAGGATGCACTATCATATGAAACTATTTTTAACTACCGCTTGTGTCACGTAAAGCCGGTTAATAAAAAATAAATATAGTACTTCGGTGACCAAATATCGATTTGGCAATTCGATTACAATGCCTAAAGTGTTAACTGTGAAGCCAGTTATTATGTATGGTCCTTTATAACTACTTGCAAGACCAGGATCAGTGAGACTTTATGGATATTGAAAAAAGATTCATATAACATTTTATTTGGTGCTTCATGCCAAGGAGTCTTAAACAAAGATTCGATCAGGGATGTAAAATCTTTCGTTAAAAGAAATCGAGTTATCAAAGGCTATACATCTTGACTGTAAACACTGTTTTAGCGATGCTAGAAAGTGTAAATGGCAATCTGGTGTTATTACATGTGATTATAAGCTACTCAAAACATTGAAAATAAAGAAATTTTCTTAAGGCAAAACTAAATAATTAATAAAAGTTTGTTTACGTGGGCATTTCCTGCAGAAAGCACAGAAATATTAGTTTTGTAAATAACAAACGCCATTATCTTTCTGTGATGTATTTTATTTCTTCTAGACGCCTTTCGCCTTTTACTTTCAGATACTTCTAGTGGAATCTTTGGGATATTTATAGATTATGAAACAATTCACGTCTTATGTTTTACGTGAATAAGTGATTACTTACAGTTAATTGAATTTTTGGCCGGCATCTGCGTTTCCTCTCATTTGGTTGCAGGCTGTAGCTCATACTATAAAATCACTTACATCTACATCTACATCCATACTCCGCAAGCCACCTGACGGTGTGTGGCGGAGGGTACCTTGAGTACCTCTATCGGTTCTCCCTTCTATTCCAGTCTCGTATTGTACGTGGAAACAAAGATTGTCGGTATGCCTCTTTGTGGGCTCTAGTCTCTATGATTTTATCCCCATGGTCTCTTCGCGAGATATCCGTAGGAGGAAGCAATATACTGCTTGACTCCGCAGTGAAGGTATGTTCTTGAAATTTCAAGAAAAGCCCGTACCGAGCTACTGAGCGTCTCTCCTGCAGAGTCTTCCACTGGAGTTTATCTATCATCCCCGTAACGCTTTCGCGATTACTAAATGATCCTGTAACGAAGTGCGCTGCTCTCAGTTGGATCTTCTCTATCTCCTCTATCAATCCTATCTGGTACGGACCCCACACTGGTGAGTAATATTCGAGCAGTGGGTGAACAAGTGTACTGTAACCTACTTCCTTTGTTTCGGATTGCATTTCCTTAGGATTCTTCCAATGAATCTCAGTCTGGCATCTGCTTTACCGACGATCAACGTTATATGATCATTCCATAAGCACATTTCCACATTACAAACTTTTATATTCACAATTTTCACGTTCTTTGCGCTAATTGGTGTATAGCACAATTCTTCTTCTTTCACTAGCTGCGGATATTATAGCAAAAAATCATTTGGGGTCGTAACTAGTGTGTGTTATGTCTCTTCTTACTTGGTTTGTTTACCTACACGTTGCCGACCTAAGGAAGTACAGGCTGAAACCTTAAGTATGTTCATTCTGTTCCCTTTGTGTTTGTTTGTGTGTGTGTATTGTTAGTCAGGGTGAGTTGCAGAAATCTGAATGTCAATGTAATATCTGACATAGTGTAGTTGAGAGTTTTTGTGTACAGCTGATTCGAGTTTCGGTTTAAATATTTTGTGGAGGGGTTCGTGTAAGACTGAGGTCAAAGGGGTTGCATGCTAGTATTCTACTAATTATCATCCTTCGAAATAATATTCTACTATTTTATCTATTAATGTAAGGAGTGAGTTTACTCTTACATGAACTCCTCCACAAAATAATTAAACCAAAGTAAATCAGTTGAACACCAAACCTTTCAACCACTTTCTGACAACTATTGCATTCACTGTCAACTTTCTATAACTCCCACTGACTAGCCACACACACATACAGATAGAAGAAGAACAGAAATAAAGAAACGTTACTTTTCAGAATATATTTGGTTAAGTTGGCAACATCTACAAAAGCAAACCAAACACGAAGAGAAAACACTGTACTTACGACTTTAAATTACAGTTTTCGGTAAAATGTCTACAGCTAGCGACAGAAGAAACTTACTTGCGAGTCTTGAGGTTGTGGTGGTGGTGGTTAGTGTTTAACGTCCCGTCGACAACGAGGTCATTAGAGACGGAGCGCAAGCTCGGGTTAGGGAAGGATTGGGAAGGAAATCGGCCGTGCCCTTTCAAAGGAACCATCCCGGCATTTGCCTGAAACGATTTAGGGAAATCACGGAAAACCTAAATCAGGATGGCCAGAGACGGGATTGAACCGTCGTCCTCCCGAATGCGAGCCCAGTGTGCTAACCACTGCGACACCTCGCTCGGTTCTTGAGGTTGCGTCCGCTGCTCCCCAGCAATTGTCTCTGTGACGTCTGAAGGCGCGAACAGCTGATACAGCTTTGTGAGAACATCAAGAACAATTTTTGTCAAAACAACGATTGTATGACGACAAGATAGTTGCAATAATCTTCATTTATTGCGATTTGGACTGTATTGTAAGTAAAAATGTAATATGCAACAAAATAAACTTCAGACTCAAACTGAAATTATTATATTTGTTTGACAACTGCTTCTACTCCATATAATTTTTAAATGTTTATAATGCGCGTATGTGGGTGTGTTTCACTGCTGTTCAGTGTAAACTACAGGGTGATTCAAAAAGAATACCACAACTTTAAAAATGTGTATTTAATGAAAGAAACATAATATAACCTTCTGTTATACATCATTACAAAGGGTATTTAAAAAGGTTTTTTTCACTCAAAAACAAGTTCAGAGATGTTCAATATGGCCCCCTCCAGACACTCGAGCAATATCAACCCGATACTCCAACAATTCATCACTCGTTCTCGGCCGTCCAGAACTTTCCCCTTTGCACACACAACCATCCTCTGTAAACTGTTTATACCAACGTTTAATACACCACCTATCAGGAGGTTTAACACCATACTTCGTTCGAAATGCACGCTGAACAACTGTCGTCGATTGACTTCTGCCGTACTCAATAACACAAAAAGCTTTCTGTTGAGCGGTCGCCATCTTAGCATCAACTGACGCTGACGCCTAGTCAACAGCGCCTCAAGCGAACAAATGTACAACTAAATGAAACTTTATAGCTCCCTTAATTCGCCGACAGATAGTGCTTAGCTCTGCCTTTTGTCGTTGCACAGTTTTAAATTCCTGAAGTTGTGGTATTCTTTTTGAATCATCCTGTATTATGTGTGAAAAAAAATTACTGGTAGCAAACACTAGCGCAAAAGAATATGGTAAAAATTTTGAGTATGTTATCATATTTTTCAGTGTCAACAGGCATCATGAGTTTATACTAACTAGTTCGACATTACGGTGGGAGAACGCATTTATAATCCATTGAGCAAGCTAACAATTAACCATCTTCTGTGAATAACTCGACGGAATGCTGACCGATAACGTCGAAGACAGCCGATATTTCGACAGGTAACCCACCCTTTCATTTAAGGAATTTTCCAATTCGTCCCATTAAAATGACAGTTGTTTACGCGTCGAAATACTGGAGTTTTGGACAAATTTATCCAGCTGCATTCTCATAAGTGATACAACAGGCTGCGAAAAACTTAACTTCTCCTTGAGCAATGTGTTGAACATTATAGTCTGAATACTTCATAGGCTACATGTTCCTAACTCACAAAAGCTAGGAAGTTCCCATGTACAGTGTATGCAATTCATATGTTGACAAAAAAAGGTTTTTAAGCCATGATCCTTTAAAACCAAGAAAGATCATGACCTTGTTTCAAAGTGTACATCGTAATGTCATCTACTATCTAAGTCCATGTCCGAACCATCTGATTGTAAATCTAGGATTGTTGTGTACATAGTTCCACGTAGTCAGCGCGTACACAACTTTCCCACTAGAGCGCGCCCCGCTAAGCAAAACAGCGCAGGCGCAGCGCTCGTCCGTCTCTGGACTACGAGATGGCGCTGCCTTAGAGGCGGACCAAATTCTGCTTCTGCCGATCCGCATATTAATATGTTATGCAGCCAATGAGATTGCTGCTAATATAGAACCTTTTTCTCCTCACAGATCACACTCACGCAGTGATACCTGAACGCTTGAGGTATTACAACGAGTGTACAGCCTTCCTATTACTCAGTCTGCATTACTCTTTAGTCGCCCGCATCTCGTGGTCGTGCGGTAGCGTTCTCGCTTTCCACGCTCGGGTTCCCGGGTTCGATTCCCGGCGGGGTCAGGGATTTTCTCTGCTTCGTGATGGCTGGGTGTTGTGTGCTGTCCTTAGGTTAGTTAGGTTTAAGTAGTTCTAAGTTCTAGGGGACTTATGACCACAGCAGTTGAGTCCCATAGTGCTCAGAGCCATTTGAACCATTTTTACTCTGTAGTCAAGTTTCAGTCTGCACCTAATAAGATTATCATATTCCTGTACATAGCCATGAAGATAAATGAATAGACACTTTGTCAAGTATCAGAGATATGTGAGAATAAGATTAATGTACCAAGACCAACGGAACTTCAGATTGTCAATTATAAATAGCATCCAGAACCAAGTTAAGTTATTTTTATCCTTGTTATTATTTTAATAAATGTGTGTGAAAATTATGAAGTTCTGTTTAAAGTTGGTCACCGCCAATCTGCTACTCTAAGCGTGCAAGTGGCATTTCTATCGTCTGACCTAACGCAGAAGATAAACACGCCACGATAAGACCACGAGACATATTGCTGACACTCGCCTACTTCGTTAGAGCGACAAGTCAAATAATCTGATGGTGTGTGTACCGAAGGTCTTACAGTACGCACACCACAAGGATGATAGGTTCAAGGCTTTTATCCGTCTTCACCTCTCTGTGAAAATTTTATATTTTAAACTTTTCAACGTGACACACACAGTGTGCCCACGCTGAAGGGGGATGCTGTCTATTGCTTCAAGCACAAGCCTTTCAGTTCCTATTAAATTGAATGGTTTTTTTCACATAACTTGTAACCTGTGCGCAAATTAATATTATCGGATTATACTGACAGTAATGTGTGTGTAAAAGCAAAACTGTGTGACCACATTCACATGGCAAGAAAGTCAAATTTGTACATTCTGTTGCGTGACTTTTACAAATTAACGAGCTGCAAGAGTTCAGGACGAGTCTGATTTACATTGTTCGGAATATTTTTATTTTTCAGGCAGAACACAATATCCCCTTTCTTAGTGCTCACTCTTGTATTTCTCTGTAATAGCTGAATGATAACTGGCACGGTAATTACAATGACCAACTACCAAGCTAGGTATGGCAAGAATTGTTCAGTGAATCACTTCTTGAAAGTGACAGCGTTCATTTACGAATGGTAGTTACTACTGTTTTTCTTACATCGAAATACAAGTTTACTCTCAGGAACCAAATCAGAAGAAGAGCCAGCATGCAGAATAGCACTCGAGAACCTTTTCCTAAGGGAACTTTAAAACCTCCAGTACTGTCACTTATTTTCCAGCGGGTATTCATGGAATGATTCTGATTCACCCATGTTTCATCAAGGTAATACAATGTAGAACTACCTCCTCCTCTTGTATCGTGCATCTTTATAACGCCCGTGCTTCATGCTGCTTCTATGTCACTTCTTTCAATTAAAAACTTTCTTTTTAACATATTAAAAATCAATGTATTATTCTTTACATTGACGAAGGCGCTACCTTTGTAGCCAATTTTCTCAGGCATAGCTGCAACAAGTTTTTGTGATGTTGAGTATTCCCTTCTTATATACATTTCAAAGACGGAGCGCTTTAAAACATCGTTGTCAAAGCCATCTACTTGCGTTACAGGTTTCTTGCGATTTCGATGATTTTCAGGCTGCACGAAAACATAATTCCCTGAGTATTCTACAGCTCCGACACTTTTGTTTACTATTTTCTGTGCAGCTCGGACACTTTTGTTTACTACTCTCTGTAGAGTTCCCTTGCCGACACGTGCCTCTGCAGTCGTTCTTGAGTCAAAAATCGAAGTATCGGTTTCAGATTAAAATTTGAAGAAGTTATAAATGTGGGACATAAACTTCCTCGACTGCTCGTGAAGCATCTACATCTACATGATTACTCTCCAGTTCACAATTAAGTGCCTCGCAGAGTGTTCATAACCGCCTTCAAGCTGTTTCTCAACGGTTCCCCTCTTGAACAGCGCGCAGGAAACACGAACGCTTTTTTCATTCCTTGCGAACTCTAATTTCTCTTATTTTATTATGATGAACATTCCTCCCTATGTCTGTGGGCACCAAAAAAGTATTTTCACATTCTGAGGAGAAATTTGGCCACTGAAATCCTGCCACAATGAAAAACGCCGTTGTTTTGATGATTGCCACCCAAATTCGCGTATCATATCCGTGGCAGTCTCTCCCCTATTTCGCGAAAATACAAAACGAGCTCCCCTTCTTTGATTTTTTCCATGAATTCTATCTGCTGTGGATCGCACACCTGACAGCAATACTCCAGAAGAAGGCAGGAAATCATAGTGTAAGTAGCCTCTTTAGTTCACCTGTTGCATTTTCTACGTGTTCTACCAATAAATCGCAATATTTGGTTTGCTTTACACACAACGTTATCTATGTTATTGTTGCATTTTAAGTTATTCGTAACTGTAAGCCCTAAGTGTATAATTGAATTTACAGCCTTTAGAATCGTGTGTTTTATCCCATAAACCGTATGTAGCGGATTCCTTTTAGCCATGCTGATGACTTTAGACATTTCATTATTTAGAGTCATTTGCCACTTTTCTCACTTGACTTTAGACATTTTATTATTTAAAGTAAATTGCCACTTTTCTCACCATACAGATATCTCGTCTAAGTCATATTCTAATTTGTTATGATCCCTGATGACTTTATAAGACGGTAAATCACAGCGTCATTTACAGTCTACGAGGACTGCTCAGATTGTCTCCTAAATCGTGTATTCGATCAGAACAGAGGAGTACCAATAAAACTTCCTTGCGAATGCCAGATATCAATTCTATCACATCTGATTTACACGATGATTTTCCGTCGATTACTACATACAATGATTTTCTGACAGGAAACCACGAAACCGGTCACAATACTAAGACGATATTCCATAGGCACACAATTTAATAAAAGTTCCTTGTGAGGAACTTCACGTTTATTGCCGTCACATGACATTTTCATTTGGAACTAAAACTTTTACAGATACACATTCACAGATATACTGGTACAAGAAAGTAACATCGACATCTGAATAAATAATTCGGTCGCTCTGCGAATGAAACTGCATTGTCGCAAAATACGGCAACAGTGCAGCACGTGGGGGAGAGATTCTCGCAGTCCAGTTTGTAACTCACGGCTAGCCGTTCGGAAAGAGAATGAATCTTACTGGCTACTAGCAGATGATGGTGGGGGAGGCGCAGAACGGCTGAAAATAGGATCGCGTTGTAACATGACGCGAGGTATAGTGCCGAAGACGCTTCATAGGTTCCCAACAGCTAGCCTGACTTCACGCAGAGGTTCCTCAGCTCGGCCTCTCTGTACTAAATTAGAAAAGCAAGGAAGGGACTTAACACATATTAGTGTATTGTTTCTTTCGTGCTGGTTCTAGTAAGGATCGTCAATTTGCGTTGGTTTATTTATAACTTGGACTTTATTCGAACATCAAGTGTAACAGTCTACCAGTTAAGAGTGAGACACTACAACACAAACCAACCTCGCCATGAGCCACTTGCCACGTGGGGAAAGAGGC
Organism: Schistocerca nitens; assembly: GCF_023898315.1. NCBI lineage: Eukaryota > Metazoa > Arthropoda > Insecta > Orthoptera > Acrididae > Schistocerca > Schistocerca nitens. Next base: position 345,905,191 of record NC_064618.1, on the reverse strand, counting down.
CGCAATTAACTAAAATCAGATTTACATTCCTACAGAGCATTGGCCGTCTCATTACATTTAGCACTCTGGTGGTGCAATTGCTATTAATTTTCCAGAATGAGATTTTCACTCTGCAGCGGAGTGTGCGCTGATATGAAACTTCCTGGCAGATTAAAACTGTGTACTCGACCGAGACTCGAACTCGGGACCTTTGCCTTTCGCGGGCAAGTGCTCTACCATCTGAGCTACCGAAGCACGACTCACTCCCGGTACTCACAGCTGTACTTCTGCCAGTATCTCGTCTCCTACCTTCCAAACTTTACAGAAGCTCTCCTGCGAACCTTGCAGGGCGTGAGTCGTACTTCGGTAGCTCAGATGGTAGAGCACTTGCCCGCGAAAGGCAAAGGTCCCGAGTTCGAGTCTCGGTCGGGCACACAGTTTTAATCTGCCAGGATGTTTCATATGAGCGCACACTACGCTGCAGAGTGAAAATCTCATTCTGGAAACATCCCCCAGGCTGTGGCTAAGTCATGTCTCCGCAGTATCCTTTCTTTCAGGAGTGCTAGTTCTGCAAGGTTCGCAGGAGAGCTTCTGTAAAGTTTGGAAGGTAGGAGACGAGATACTGGCAGAAGTAAAGCTGTGAGGAACGGACGTGAGGCGTGCTTCGGTAGCTCAGATGGCAGAGCACTTGCCCGCAAAAGGCAAAGGTCCCGAGTTCGAGTCTCGGTCGGGCACACAGTTTTAATCTGCCAGGAAGTTTCGCTATTAATTTTATTTCGAATTTTATGTAACTTTTCATACAAATTTCCCCCTCGTCGAAAAATTGGAGAGTAAAGAGAATATCTAGGCAAAGCCCCTACATTCTGCAGAACAATATCCTGGTATATTTATGATACAATCATCAAGAGAAAAATATCTCCAGAATGATAACAACCGTTAGAACCCAATGAGAATCCGAACGACTCTTTCTTCTGGTGTCTAGTCAGAATGGGAAATCTCCGAGAAAGGAAGGCTCTATTTGCTCTCTGTGTTCCAGCAGGTACGACATGACCGCAGCTGCCTTTCCCAGCAGTTAGCAGGAGACCTGTTATATTTAATCTGGTGTTTACTGATTACCGATCACTACACGGTCATAACATTCCGGGACACACTACATTCTTCTCGTTCGAACATCGGCAGTTGCACGTTTGGAAGTCGCTAATGGTCTCCACATTCAGCTCGAAGCACTTGCCGTTTAGAGTGTTGTTACAGTTTTTCTGTTCATTACCTTGGATACAGGCGCACGATGACGCCTGCGATAAGCACTAATGTTTTAAGGCGGCGCGACCAACCGCTTCTTACAGGACCCAGGTTGCAGCTTGCTCGGTGCTGCAAGCCACCTTCGACTTCGTCGCCATAAGAAGACATTGCTACCAACCCCCTTCGTCTCCCCAAGCGGACTGTGCAACGATTTCTTTGATCTCTCTTGTAGCGAAAACTTCGGTAACCACCGGTTGCTTAGTAATTTATTATCAATACCTGTTTCGTTTTAACTGTCAATGGTTTGCTTATGACTGTAGAGAATTCTTGGTTGCATGCATTCTTTTCTGAGTGCTGTTCCCCGCAATGTGAAAGTTCTTTGTTTTAATATAGGCTGTGACTATTTAATGATAACTTCTTCATTGTGTGCTGAAAGCCCTGTCCAGCTCTCATGTTCTTAATTAACCAATTCAGAAATCAAGGGCGAAGTCGATTGCTTTACGCCTGTGACCGGAAAACAGTTAATTTCCCACAACGGGGCACAAGGCGGAGATACTCCCCTTATCTCTTCCAAACGGAGCGACTCTCACCAGACCAGCTACGAGGTGGCGCAGTAGCTGAGTCCCTGGACTCATTTGGACGACCCATGCCGATTAAAATCTTCCTATGATGTTGGAGTGCCTGTGTTATTCCAAATTATAATGCGTTGTTCCTTTGTAACTAGGAACAACATAGGCACTGCATTATCGTATTTATCCGCCGACACCGAGCAAGCGACTTTTAACTAAAATGTCTCCACTGCACTGGAATAAACATAATGGCTGTACGAGTGCAGGCTGTAGTCAAGTGGTTGATGAAAGTTTGGGTCTGACCGTGAGCCGTGCTGGTAAAGCGGCGCCCGCGATAAGTGGTTCGAGTCTCGATCCGGCACAAATTCTCTTCATTCAGTTATACGGCTGATGGTTGTCCACATTCGCAGTTGCGAATGCATCTCGTGTCCTTAAATCATTTAAGGCTGAATCCCTCCTTTATTTCGAGCTGGGTACTCTGTCTTCATTATTTAGATCTCCACATCAGATTGATACTAACATTAATGATTAATGAGAACCACCATAGCTGAGCTGATACACGTTTATTGTGCCACGGCTGGTTTCTTTAGTTGGAACATCATCAGGTTGGTGAGTTGTGCCATTATCACTATTTAATGGGTCTGGTGTCTATACCAGACTGTCTAGTGTACACAGTACGCTGTGTTACTTTCCCTTAGTACTCGCCACGTTTGTCCATGTTGTCGACAGAATGTTGACATGTTCATCTTTTCCATATTTTGCAACTAACTTTTGCGCAAGGCTGGTAGAGATGTTAAATCATGATATTTGTAGAACTCGGCGGTCTGATGGTGTTCCAACAAACGAAACCGGTCGTGACACAATAAATGTGTCTCAACACAGGTGTGACAGTTCTCACTAATCATTAATATTACTCTATCTGCATTGGCCTTATCGTAATCAGAATGATAAACCACAGTCGTTGTTTCTCTTGCTATAGACTCACATACTCGTTCTCAGAAAATCCAGTATCAACACTGAAAGAAGAGTGTTTATCGTCCCGTCGTCAACGAGCTCAGTAGAGATCGAAGACAGTAGTGTTGTTACAACTCGTGTGTTATAATTCCGTTACGGTACCGTCAGTGGTCGCTTCCAACGATTTATGTCTATAATTAGAAGTATCTACTTCCCCCAGAGTGTCTGAATATATGAAAAAGAAAATCTACGAATTCAACGTTATGGGTTTATTACATACTCTGTTTGTGTACATATCTGCCCACATGAAAGATCACTGTGATGGTCTGGTAGCAACTCAGATGTCCTTCTGCAAAGAGTTGAGGGCTTCATTGAATATTCAGTGACGCTGTTTGCTTTTGTTATTTTAGTTTAGTTCAAACACCTGGGATATTGGGTTATTTCCGAAATTATAAATGCGTTAGTACCTATCTGTGTCTCCCATATAGTTCTTGAAAGGTTTCCTTTTCGTGTAACTACCTGATTATATAGCTGTGGTTCAAATGGTTCTGAGCACTATGGGACTTAACATCTGTGGTCATCAGTACCCTAGAACTTAGAACTACTTAAACCTAACTAACCTAAGGACATCACACACATCCATGCCCGAGGCAGGATTCGAACCTGCGACCGTAGCAGTCGCGCGGTTCCGGACTGCGCTCCTAGAACCGCTAGACCATCGCGGCCGGCTATATAGCTGTGCCCGGGTACATAAATGTCCAGTTTTCTCACGATATGAAGTACATGGAAAGCATTTATTGTGCATTTAGTTGGTCTACAAGATTGTACAGAGAAGTGTTGGCTCCTAAATTGTTTCGGAATTTTCTGTAGAACCCTACTGATCTATTTCACCAAACATGTACTGAACTTTCATCGGTTCTGTCAGCAGTCATCCTAGTCTTAACAACTATGTATTCGATTGTAGCATCAGTTATTTTCGATTAATATTATGAGCAGCGATATTTTTACTCGACTCACAACCTTAAGGATGCCACAGGTACGTCTTGGCTGCATTATTTCGTTTATCCCATCTTAAGTGTCGCGTGTAGGAAGTTCGGTCGAACTACTTCAAACGGCCGTGCGGGATTAGCAGAGCGGTCTCAGGCGCTTCAGTCTTGGACTGTGCGGCTGGACCCGGCGGAGGTTCGAGTCCTCCCTCGGGCATGGGTGTGTGTGTTTGTCCTTAGGATAATTTAGGTTAAGTAGTGTGCAAGGTTAGGGACTGATGACCTTAGCAGTTAAGTCCCATAAGATTTGACACACATTTGAACATTTTTTACTTCATACGTTCCATAGCGATGCTGGAATATACGCCCGCAGTTGCGCACACAATCCTTCTCAAACACGAACACACACACACACACACACACACACACACACACACACACACACACACATTTGTTCATACACTGACTGAAAAAATAATCGCAACACCAAAAATCAATTAATGTAGAGTCATGAAATTAGGGGAATACGTTTGTCTAGGTAACATTTAAGTGATTAACAATGCAAGATCATAGGTTAACGTAAGCGCGAGATAAACCATTGAAAACACGACATGCTTGTAGGGGTAATAAGCGCTGTAACCGCCAGAATACTGAATACAAGAACGCAAACGCGCATTGCACAGGTGCTGGACGTTAGTTTGTAGGATGGAGTTCCATGTCCGTTGCACTTGGTTGGTCAATACAGACATGAGTAATGCTGTTTGTAGACGATGCTGGAGATGTCTGATGATGTCCCATGTATACTCGATCGGAGAAAGCTCTGGTGATCGAGCAGGACAAGGCTACATGTCGACAGTCTGTAGAGCATGATGGGTTACGGTACGTGGGCGAGCCTCCCCCCCCCCCCCCCTCCCGCCGGCTGGTGTGGCCGTGCGGTTCTACTAGGCGCTTCAGTCTGGAACCGAATGACCGCTACGGTCGCAGGTTCGAATCCTTCCTCGGGCATGGATGTGTGTGCTGTCCTTAGGTTAATTAGGTTTCAGTAGTTCTAAGTTCTAGGGGACTGATGACCTCAGATTAAGTCCCATAGTGCTCAGAGCCATTTCAACCATTTTTTTGTTATTACCAAAATAATTCAGTTAATTTAGCATATAACTTAAAATTTCATGTGAGCAAACGAGCTTTGTGAGATTCAACAAATGAAAATGGACGCCCGTCCGTTCAGCTGTTTCCAATACAGGCTCGACATGGAACCCCAGACGGCAGCTGCAACTGTCACGAATGGGCACGAGAAAATCCCAGAACTAGTGGGTGTCTACAACAGACTGACATCTGCCTTAAGTAACTAGAAACACAATAACTCATTACAAAACATCAGTAAAATTAATACATGAAATTAATTGCAATATCGATCTACTGTCATTGTAGGAATTCTAGTACCACCATCAACAGAATCCGTTTCAGTCCATTAAACAAACAATAACAACTGGCTTCTCAATAACTGATAAGAATTTAGGAACTACTGATTTCAAAATTATGCACGTGTCTCTCAGACACGCTATTAGTTCAAACAGAAACATAACAGTAAAGTTATTACAATTCAGAGATTAGTATACCCAAGGAAATATTGTATATGAATATATATCAATTGCGACTGGCCATCTTAACTCCGTGGTGTGATATAAATACAATAACCAGGCGGTACTTAAACAAGGACCAGCAAACTGTTTCCAATGGCGGTCAAACCTTGACAATAGGGATCTACAAAGAAATGCCTCAGCACTCCAGGCACTCGTAAATGTTAATCATCACACCACATGCACCTTAAAACATGACGTATTAAACCAATAGTAGGCCAGACTCAGTAGGAGTAGCGACCGTCGCCCAAGAAAATACAGTCAACCGCACAGAGCCCAGTAGTGGATGCCGACCGCAATTTACAGGACAAGCAAGGCCCTTACCCTCTTGCTTGTTCGACGAAACTAGCCGCCGCAGATCCCCATGCCAGGAGACACTAAGCAGGTGGAAATACAACACCAACGGCTTCCCAGTAACGTCTCTTTCCACGCTGGCGATATCTGTCACGGCGCCGTCACTAGCGTAAACAGCCCATTCTGACGTGCCGTGCTTGCTGGCTGACACCGGACCTTAGCTGTCCGCCACAGTTCCCAAAACGCAGTTACTGCTCGGCGTCCCAAAGCAAAATCACTCCCTCTTCCTCAGCTTCTCCTCTCGCTCCCGATCGGCCAGGTTGCTGGCGCCAGCGACCGCTATGCGCACACCGCCGGAAAGATGACCCATACCGGCGGCAGGAGTATCGCTGATCGAGCCACACGGCTCAAAGTATTTCTGCAATATCGCAGAAGGAACATACAACTTCTCATAACCCCCAAAGTCAGTGGCTTGAAATTTGAATAGTCATATACATAGCAAATGTGTCAGTGTTTCCGACATACTCCCTTTCTCGCAGGTCATGCATAGAACCTGCTCATTTCTTATCAACCACTTAAATTACAACACGCTTCTTGGAACAACTGAAACTTTCTTTATTCCTTCATTGTTTCTTCTGTGAACACGCTGAAAGGGAGATGGCTTACACCCAGCTTAGCCGAGCACTTCTCTCTTGGTCTTCTAATCCTATTACTCCCTCCTGGTTCTTATGCATAATCTATATTACTCGCTTCTGGCTGTATTGTATACCCATGATACTGAGGATTTCAAGCATCTTGCATCAGTTTACATGACGAACGCGTTTCCTAAATCTATATGTTATGTATGAATTTTTCTTGATATTTACTTATTTCTTTTTAACTCCCAGGCACAGCGTCGAGCTGCCTCCCTAGTACCTTTAATCTTCCAAGAATCAAACCGATCGCCTCCTAAGAGCTCCTCAATTTTCTTTTCCATTCTTTTATCATCCAGAAGCAAGGAAGTTTAGGGTTTAATATCCCTTCCACATTGAAGTCATTAGAGACTGAGTACAAGCCGGGATTGTTTGAAGGAAATTGGCCGACCCTTTGAAAGGAACCATCCTGACATCTGCCTGGAGCGATGTAGGGAAATCACAGAAAATCTTAATCTGGATGGTCGGACGCGGATTTGAACCGTCGTCCTCCCCAATGTGTCCACCGCGCTACCAACTGCGCCACATCACTCGTTTTAATTATTCAGCTCACAGTTTGAATGCAAGATTTCTCAAGCAGACTCTGAAATATTTCTCACAATTTGCTGTCTTTGCTTTGTGAAAGATAGTCTTCTGAGTGTCCGATGAGTCGTCTCCAGTCTCACAGATTCGAGACACTAACTAGAATACCCATTTAGTTACAATTTTACAAATAATTTTAAAAGGTTGGAACGACTGTTATCAATCCTTATGTTATTGCAAGTCTTCCATTCTTTGAGTTTAACAGATTTTAATATTTTTGTGGGATCTGAAATTTAAAAACCTCTCTCACATCGGCCTGATTTAGCTTCACTGATCAGGATAGTAAAAAACATGCGTATCCTGATTAAATTGAGCTAAACTTAAATATACAAAGTCACTCGCATCTGAGTTCATAATGTCACTGACCTAAACTTTGCATAACATTCACTAATAACAAACACTTCCTATCTAAAGCTCAACCCAACAGTCACTCAATCAATCTGATTCAAAAAATAAACAAAGTCCACCGATAGACATTTAAATAGTTATTCTAACTACACACGTCAAATTTCTATTGAAAATGTCTGTCACTACTAATTTCTATCTACAAAAATTTAATTGTATATTGTCTGGGCTGAACGACGTTCTCGTAGGTTGTGGCGAAATTGTGACTTCTGGAAAAGGCCTCGTCTTCTTTTCTCTCGTGCACATGCAACATAAAATTCACACAATGTTTAAGTAATGCTCAAAAATAAGTCCTGTCACAGTGAAGCCAAATTTAATATTTTTTGTGGAATCTGAAATTTAAAAACCTCTCTCACACCGGCCTGATTTAGCTTCACTGATCAGGATAGTAAAAAAACATGTGTATATTAAAGGAATTTTTATTCACAAAGCAGGCTTATCACATTCACACAGTTCAACACTGCTCTACACTGATTAAACTGAGCTTAACTTAAATTCCATAAGGCAGTGAAGCCATTTCGAAGTCTCGGTGCGACGAAAATTGTCAGTCGATCTCCTGAAAACATTTGTAATAATTATTAACTTTCGGTGATCGCATGGGGAAGACCGGAGATCTGCTGGTAAGACCGTGTTAGCCTATTTATTTGAAGTAACTGGATATCTTAAGCATACAAAACGGCAGGTTCGTCCAGTGTAAATCAGACATCAGACGTTCCCCACAGATCCCGTGCAACACAGTGTAGTAAACAGACACAGTCAATAATAATCAGTTAAATAATGCGCGAACACACTTACTTTAGTTTAGTTCATGTATTAAATTCCTTCTCATACAGAATCTCATCAAGATGGCGACTAGCTCAACAATACATACATATACATCTTCGTTCCTTCACGGCAAGATGTGAATCCAGAATGAGATTTTCACTCTGCAGCGGAGTGTGCGCTGATATGAAACTTCCTGGCAGATTAAAACTGTGTGCCCTACCGAGACATCAGCGCACACTCCGCTGCAGAGTGAAAATCTCATTCTGGAAACATCTCCCAGGCTGTGGCTAAGCCATGTCTCCGCAATATCCTTTCTTTCAGGAATGCTAGTTCTGCAAGTTTCGCAGGAGAGCTTCTGTAAAGTTTGGAAAGGGGGGAGACGAGGTACTGGCAGAAGTAAGGCTGTGAGTACTATGCCTGAGTCGTGCTTCGGTAGCTCAGTTGGTAGAGCACTTGCCCGCGAAAGGCAAAGGTCCCGAGTTCGAGTCTCGGTCGGGCACACAGTTTTAATCTGCCAGGAAGTTTCAAGATGTGAATCATTCTTTTTATAAGAGAAACCATAGATAGCAGAGAAACTATTCCATGGAGTAAATGCACGCTCCAGGGAATAATAGGGCTTGAAACTACTTTGCATTGTTAATCATCGTATATTAAAGTTTAGGAATCGGTAAGATAAGAAGAGATATTTCGAGATATGTACTGAGTTATATAATTTACAAAAAAATTCTGAAAATATCGGGGAGAGACCGCTGCAAGAGACATTACAAGGTGCTTTCCAAAATGTAGATGCTTTTGATATTAATTCTTCAATAGGCTAATCGACATTTCTTTGCATCGAACGTATCATTACGACGGTCAATTCCTTTGCAAATTCTTCACATCTTTCTCTGCAACCATTACGCTGTATCTTCCTTGTACTTTATACTATCTATATCCAATGATTTATACTTCATTTCTTTATTTTTGAATTCAAAAACCGAAGACTGTGTTTAAGCAGTTTTCCAAGCTAGTCAATATTGCGCAGTTACTTTCACTTCTGTAAAATTACTGCACCCTAGAATCCATTTGAACCTGTTTACTATATCAAATCCCTGACCGCCCCCCTCCCCTCCTATATGTTTTATCCCCCACTCCTTACTTCATTACAATATTAATCATCCCTTGGAGCCTCGGGGTGTGTCGTATGGATCTTCTGCTTGTTTCAGTCATGTTGTGAGACCTCTTTTATCCTGAATTCTATTAGGTGCCTGTTCTTCAATTAATTCTTTGAGTACAACATCCAGTTTGGAACTAGACAGTGGTCAACGTAACAAGGGTATCTCCCACTGACAAACAATATGCGCTAAGGCCTCTATTTCTTATCAAATTAGAAAGATACACGCCGAATGTAAAGCACGAATCAATATACGCCGTGTGTAATAACCAGCCCTCACCAGTTGACCAAAATCTCCACTAAGGATGAAATGACTCAAACTGACAAGCAAATCACAGCCAGACAAACGACAAGAACAAATTTTGCATCCAGTGCCAACAAACCATAGGCCAGAATCGAAGTGACCTCTCGTGCCTCACAATGGACCTCCCCCAAAGAAACGAACGAAGGCACACTTGACAAAACGACTATTTATCCAACGATGGCGTGGCTACACTCACTGCGTTGCTAGTCTTCCCAATGACGAACAACCAACACAGTTATGACATTCCCCTGCCTGACCTGCTGAATAGCTCTTCATCGATCGACAGCGTGCACAGAACACACAACCACCGTAGTCGAGAAATACTATTTAGCTTTAACGTCACTGCTTGTAAATCAGCGGCCTCAATCGCCAACAGCAAGTGCACGATAACTGACAAATGTAATTAGCAACTCATCTTCCTCGCAGTTTGCATGTGACACTGTACTACACATCGTGTTACGTACTCTCCCAAGGATGCCACGTTCACGAGCGCGTGGGCAGCTGCGCAAGGCGGAAAATAAAGGACGCGTCAAAATTCACTAGTGAATATGAAATCAGATGACAGATTCGGGACGTTCTGATGAGAACGAACAGCTGCTCAATCCATAATTCGCATATAAACTTTATTTCGAAGTATCTAAAGATTCAGCCGCGAATTAAAGCATCTAAATAATCATAGAAACGAAAGAACCCTTGTAATAATAATTCCCTATGTACAGAGGAACCAAAATCTCTAAACACATCTCCGCTGATGTCATTTTAAGGCGAAATTAATAAATTATTCAATGTTTAGGCGTCCTTTAAAATAATTCAAGCTTAAACGGAGCCTTTTAATGGTTTTGAGGCATGCACTTCCGCAGTAATGCCCACCGTCCCAACGACTGACGATGCGCCAGGTTAGGAAACCTCTGGTGTAAAAAGGACGCGGGCAGTTCCATGGCCCAGCTAGCGACAGCTAGCCGCTTGACCACGCAGCACGTTGGCACCGGAACTTCTAGTACACCAGTTTGAGGTGCCGACCAGCCAACAGACCCATGAGCATCGCCACTGCGGCCCACATTCTACAACGTCATCTTGGAAGGTCTACCAGCCGCCGCATGCACGGCAAAATGACCACTTTAGGAGGCCAAAATTCAAATATGTTAAATAATACGTGCATTTATACTTAGAAAGGCTTCTTACCTTAGGGTTGATGTGTATTCAGACTTGACAAGATTCTGAAAGTACCTACCAACCTCAAAGGTGATTTATAGGTAGCTAAAAATGAAGAAGTAGAATGAAAATCAAAGTAGTATATTTTACTTAAAGTTTACAGACAGTATCTCTCATCATAATCATCCATTGTTCCGTCGTCGTCGTCGTTGTCATCATCATCATCATCATCATCATCCATTGTTTCTCCGTCACCATGATCTTCAAGCATTTTCACATCAGGTTCTTCTAATATTAACAGTATCTCCTTAGGAAAGGGTTTTCTTTTCTTAATGTGCCTCCTGCTCTTGGACACAATGATAGGATCTGAAGCTATCAGTATCCAGTGGACAATATCCGTATTGGTATGCATTCTTGAATCTTTCCTTGCATGGAAAAGTCTTATACCTTTATATTCTTTCTGACTTGATTCCAATACATCTTCTGAAAAAAGCCCTACAGACAAAGATAGTTCCTTTATTATGTCTGTACCATGTATTAGCAGCTTGTGCACAGATGCATTCATTTTGTACCACGTGTGCGTTTCTAAACAGATTTTTGCTGTTTCGAGGCAATAATTTTTTAAATTACTGTAATTAACATTAAATCCGCAAGACAAAACGCTTAGGATGTTTGCAAATCTTTGTACAATTTCGGGCTCTAGATCTGTTATAGTCACAGATTTCGTGGGCTCTGCAAACAATTTTCTTGCAGTATTCCCGTCATTGGAGTTACCTCCTCCTTGCATGGGCTGGTCTACCACTAATCCCATTTCACAATAGACGTTAGTGGTTATTTATTCCTTTCTTCTTTTTATATTTTCTTTGGCTTCTTTACCTCTTGCTTGCCACTGCTTCAGTTCCAATTTATATGATATATGTGAAAAGTACTCGTAACATCTAAGGTATGAGTGTAAAACAGATATCCTAAACTTAAATGAACTATTCGTAGAATATTATTTTTGCAAAGGTAAGTCAAGGTTGTTGAGTTCTTTGGGTGGTGCCTTGCACACATTACACGCTTGTGTTGACGAAGTGTCTGAAAGCACATTACACGTTTTTCCGTCCATCATTGTACATACAGCACGATTTTTAAATGTGTGAGATTTATCCCCAAGGGTCACCTCAGTAGGCTGAAAACTTGATATTTGTTCCTCAGTTGCTTCGTACTGGAGTTTTACTGATTCCTTTGTCTCCTTTCCAATCAGCAGGCGAATGATGCGATTATATTTCGACGAAGAAGGACTCGGGTTTTGCCATAAAATCTGTTTACCATTCGTTGTGACCTCTAACATTTGCAATGGAACTATAGTACATAGAATTATGTTGGTATCTCCATACAGTGAGTTATTGGCAACACATTGTTTGTAAATGGAATGTCCACCAGTACCGTCAAGGCCCCACTTGTAGATGACTTCAGTCGCTGAGTTTGCAGTGTGATCGTGGTGTAACAGAAGTACATCCTGCTGTACAGGAGCAAGTCTTTTGATTGTGCGGTCCAAAATATCTTGAACTGCAATTTGCTCTTCGGTCTCCGTGATTGTTATGTTACTCGGGTAACATTGCTTCTTTATTGTGCTATGACATTATAAGGTGGATAGATATTCGCGCCTCGAGATTTCGCCCCTTTTTGCCAATGAATATAATCTTTTTTTCCCATGTCAGAGTCAATAATGAGCGCTAAGGCTTCTTCGGGTGAGTAAGGCTTCATAACTGAATATGATGGCTTTTGGTGAACGTGTTTCATGCGTTTTTATCTGCGGGGGCTTGTGGTTAGGGCTAAGTTTACTACTTGTGCGGCTGTTCTTTTTCCACTCTTATTAAGGTTGCTTTGAGCAGCAGTACACAAAAGCTCTGGGGTAGACTCAGCAATAATTGGTTGCACTATTCTTCGTTTTGATCGTTGAGACCTCTCTTCAAAAATTTTTCAGTGGTTGTAGTGCTTAGAGCCGGCAAGACCAAGTCGTTTTTTAACCATTCTGAATAGGATTTGGTAAATCTTTCCATATTCCAATTGGATTTTTGCCACTTCTGTAGCAATTTTGAGACAAACATTTTTAGAACTGACTTAATTTTACATACACTGTCCCTCGACTGTTTATATTCACTAAATTTATCCAATACGTGAGTCGTTAATCGTTCTATACACTTAGACTGTGATTGTTTGTAAAAGTTCTCCTTTTTTAACACTAAAACTAGTTCCATTTTCCTCATATTTAATTCCGAGTGACTTTGTCCACTCCGACTACCTGTAAAGAAAAGAGTCTGGTGTCACAATGCGTTGGTTTCAGTTCCTAGAATTTACAATACTAATAGCCAACAAATGCACAAGTGTAAATATTTAGGACAGAAAGTGGTATTAAGCGGAACCTTTTTTGAAAGTCTAAGGAAAAACATTTTTTCTAATCGTCATTTACTATTAACAAGGGTAAAAAAATAATGAATTCTAACGTTATCTATTTAATGAACACACCTGTGGCTTCCACCTCCATGATAAATATTGAGATTTTAGCACGAGATGATCAAACAATTCACTTTATAATACTTTAGAATGCAACTTGCCTGTCAGACCTTCACTCGCCTTTGTTATCAACATAACTAAGGATATTTCACGGCTGTGCGATGGACCAGTTATCTGCGATGAAGAATACAAGGACGTTTAGACCTAATCTATAAGTGTAAAAATCGATTTTTGGCCGCCTAAAGTGCTCATTTTGCCGTGTGTGCGCCGTCTCGCCCGCGACTGCCTCTTGCCTATAGATACGCTCCGCTGTGCTACGAAATGTTCAACGGCTCGTTACCTATGGCAATGTCTAGTAATGCTGTGTCCGTCGTTTGGCGATCGCGAGAACGTCGCGACACTGCGGGAGAACAGCAGCGCCAGTCATACGGTAAGGTTCACTGTAATCTACCACTCCCTTTTTTGGCCGAAGCCTGTTTCTCAAGGTTTAATATTCTCTCTCCAAAGTGTTTTCAGATAGATTTGTGTAGTTACAGGTGAATACTATTTCTATACGTCGTTCTGTCAATATGTTTGTCAGTGGAGGCTGCCCACGGTGAAGAGTACGCTGTTCTGTGCTAATCTCAGACCATATGTCTTTGTGTTAGTTCCTAAATCTTTATCTATCGCGGCGGCGCAATGGTTAACGCACTAGACTCGCAATCGGGAGGACGACGGTCAAACGCGCTTCTGGCTACCCTGATTTAGGCTTACCGGGATTTCACTAAATCGCTTCAGGCAGATGCTGGGATTGTTCCTTTGAAAGGGCACCGCCGACTTCCTTCCCCATCCTACGCCAATGATGTAGCTGTCTGGTCCCCGCGCCCAAATCAGCCAACCTAAATCTTTTGTTTGTGTTGCGATTTGTACCTCCTTTCCTCCAGTACCAATTCAGGTCAGCTGCTTCCTGCAACTAGGGTCGTAATCCATGCCTTCTCAAAGTCTGATATTGGGTGGAACAATAACATGAGATCCCGTTGGCCAATCAACAATTATCTCGCTCGCTAACTCGGGCAAGCTCTTTTCATTCAGGCCGTTTGGGATACAGCGCTCAGCAGCGGTCAGAAGCGCTGCCCACAATTAGGGAAGGCCTTCCAAATTCCAGTGAACGATGAGCCATTGGCTACTCGAGCTACCCATATACCGTTTTCTTCTCTAACGCCATGTTCCATAAGCTTATATTCTCCTCTTGTCTTTACCGTTTATCGGTCACATGTACTTCTATAGTTATTGACTTCTCTGGGTAAATGGTTAATGCGAAAGGCCAATTAACTAAATTAAAATCTCCCTTTGCTGTATAGCACGGGATCCCTGTCTTCGCACACCGTAGCTCCAGGGAAAATTCTTAATAATCAGGCACAACTGATTACATGCAGTCAACCGGGGTGGCCGAGCGGTTATAGGTGCAGCAGTCTGCAAGCGCGCGACCGCTACGGTCGCAGGTCCGTATCCTGCCTCGGGGATGGATGTGTGTGTTGTCCTTAGGTTAGTTAGGTTTAAGTACTTCTAAGTTCTAGGGGACTGATGACCTAAGATGTTAAGTCCCATAGTGCTCAGAGTCATTTTTTATTACATGCAATGCCATGAAATTTTTCTAAAGAGGTAAACTAGGAGGCAGAAATTTCGCCAAAAACTATACTTGAAAGGATTACTGGAACCCCTAGTCCAGTCGCTGGATTAAAAGAATAAAGAAGGAGGGGAAAGCATAGTTAATTTAGTTCAGGTAATATATGGAAAAAGAGGAAAAATTTAAATTTAGGAGTTGTTGAGGAACAGTTTGTCTGGGGAATGACGGATAACATTTTTTCCTCTTCCTTCTTACGTCGGTGGTCGATGTTTTGCTGCAGCTGATCTTTTGTTAAGGTGACTATTATTTTTACAGTAGGGTAGAGTGCTGTAAACTGGAGGAAGGTGTACACATGACATTTCACTGTCAGTGTTTCAGTACTGTGACATATTTTGGAGTCACATAAAGTATTGCACACTAGAGGCCGCCATGAGCTGTTTCTCGCGTCTTCTGCTGTTTGTGTTGTTGTGAGATCTGAGTTTGCGTTTGTGCAGCGTTTGTAAATATTTCGAGGTTTACATACTTAAGTACTGTATTATATATCAAACCTATATTTAGGGTATTCTTAATTCTTTAGTTACCAAGTTTAATGGTGAGCAAAATTCAGTTTATTTTTAAAATTTATTAAAAAAGGTTAATCCATTCTTCGTTAGGCGTTCGCCATCTTGAACCTTGACACGGAAGATCTTCTTACGAAGCAACACGTGATATTTGAAAATGACTGAATTTCTTTCATGTAGCAACAATTTTCACTGTCTCGAAAATTGAAATTAATGCTAGTAGCTTCAATTTCGAAGTATTTTAACTTGTAAATCATTTTTTATTTATCTGGCATACTATTGGTGTGTAATAGAGTTATAGCGTAACACATAGGCAAATACAACACCGACAAGATTTTCTCAATGCAAACACTTCTAAATTTAAACACAATATGTTTTTCCTTGCTAGGTCACCATGTTGTACCTTAGAACAGTTTGTCACGTTTGAAAACTTTAGTTTTGCAGAGTAAATTTTGTAATACCAGAGAATGACTGCCCTCATTTCGAAATGGAATAAGAAACCACATACACCAAAAACGTTTTGCATCATCCCAGTTCAGAGAAATCCTGAAGATAGACGTTGACTATGGATATTGTATCACAGACACAGTCCCTTTGACTTTTCAGTTATGCCACTAAACTCGCCCAAAGATGTAAACAACCATGCATGAGCAGCTTCTATTACACCGACGGGGTCCGACAGCCGATCAGTTCTAGTCATTCCAACGAGAAGGAGGTATACGACTCATGTTGCCTCTAGATCAACCGCGGTTCGATTGGGTCCGCATTGTTACTTTGTGCGACTAAGGGCTCTCAACAATGGAAGTGTCCAGCCGTCTCGGAGTGCACAAAAGCGATGTTCTTCGGACATGGACGAGGTACATAGAGACAGAAATTGTCGATGACATGCCTCGCTCAGGACGTCCAAGTGCTACTACTGCAGTGGATGACGGCTACCTACGGATTATGGCGCAGAGGAAACCTGACAGCAACGCCACCATGTTGAATAACGCTTTTCGTGCAGCCACAAGACGTCGTACTACGACTCAAACTGTGCGCAATACGCACATGATGCTCAACTTCACTCCCGACGTCCACGACGAGGTCCATCTTTGCAACCACGACACCATGCAGAGCGGTACAGATGGGCCCAACAACACGCCGAATGGACCGATCAGGATCGGCATCACGTTCTCTTCAACGATGAGTGTCGCATATGCCTTCAACCAGACAATCGTCGGAGATGTGTTTGGAGGCAACCCTGCCAGGCTGAACGCCTTAGACAACCTGTCCAGCGAGTGCTGCAGCAAGGTGGAGGTTTCTTGCTGTTTTGGTGTGGCATTATGTGGGGCCAACGTACGCTGCTGGTGGTCATGGAAGGCGCCGTAACGGCTGTACGATTCGTGAATGCCATCATCCGACCGATAGTGCAACCATATCGGCAGCGAATTGGCGAGGCATTCGTCTTCATGGACGACAATTCGCGCCCCCATCGTGCATATCTTGTGAATGACTTCCTCCAGGATAACGACATCGCTCGACCAGAGTGAGCAGCATGTTCACCAGACATGAACAATATCGAACATGCCTGGGGTTTTTATGGGCGACATGACGTACCAACCATTCTGAGGGATCTACGCCGAATAGCCGTTGAGGAGTGGGACAATCTGGACCAATAGTGCCTTGATGAACTTGAGGATAGTATGCCACGACGAATACATGCATGCATCAATGCAGGAAGACGTGCTACTGGGTATTAGAGGTACCGGTGTGTACAAAAATCTAGCCCACTACCTCTGAAGGTCTCGCTCTGTGTTGTTACAACATCCAATGTGTGGTTTTCATGAGCAATAAAAAGGACGGAAATGATGTTTATTTTTGTTTCTATTCCAATTTCTTGTACAGGTTCCGGAACTCTCGGAACCGAGTGATGCAAAACCTGTTTGATGTGTGTATATTAAACTTATATTACAGTACTGGCTGAGAGATAATGTGTGACAAGAATTCCTAGGTACAACACTCTGCCCTACTCTAGTGAGCAACGGTTGACAGGCACGGGATAAGTTATTTTGTACTCATCTACCTCCGACTGACCAACTGGCTCCTAGGTTTCTTCGTAATTGACTACTTGAGGTTCCATAAAACAGTCTCTCGAACGTAACCTATAGGCATAAGGCAAACCAGCAGAATTCCAATTGTGTGAAGTCACACACCAAACACACTGGCCTCATATTAAGGAGGAAGGCGGTTCAAACAAGTAAGCAAATTCAGAGAGAGACAAGGCTGCTGCTGACCTCCCATGCTATTTGGTATGTTCGCTGAGGACGCTGTGAAGGGAACTAGAAAACTCACATGAAATTTGAAAAGATACTTCAGCGCCGAGAATAAAATTTTGCTGATGACATCATTCTTCAGACAGAGTCACCGAATCGTTCGCGGATGGTTTGAAAAACATTCTGGACTATTCCAACGAATGGTTTGAGCACCCAGATCTCCCGACATAAATCCCACCGAACTTTTATAGGACATATTCGAGAGGTCAGTTCGTGCACAGAATCCTGCACCAGCTATAGAGGCAGCATGCACTTCTACAGAGGACTCCCAACTATTTGTTGAGTTCATACCACGTTGAGTTGCTGCACTACACCTAGCTAAAGGAGAACCGACGTGATATTAGGAGGTATCCCTTGCGTTTTTTGCCTGTGTGTATAGAAATGGTTCAAATGGCTCTGAGCACTATGGGACTTAACTGCTGAGGTCACCAGTCCCCTAGAACTTAGAACTACTCAAACCTAACCTAAGGACATCACACACATCCATACCCTAGGCAGGATTCGAACCTGCGACCGTAGAGATCGCGCGGTTTCAGACTGTAGCGCCTAGAACCGCTCGGCCACCCCGGTTGACTGCATGTAATCAGTTGTGCCTGATTATTAAGAATTTTCCCTGGTGCTACGGTGTGCGAAGACAGGGATCCCGTGCTATACAGCAAAGGGAGATTTTAATTTAGTTAATTGGCCTTTCGCATTAACCATTTACCCAGAGAAGTCAATAACTACAGATTTGCTATACCATACAATATAATGTACACAGCATAGATATCACAAATAAACTTCATCGTACACTTTGTACAAACACACACTCAACACGGTCCATATATTACAGCTTCTCACTCTGGATCCATTGTGTCTGACTTGTAACTTGATATCAGCTTCTTACAGAGACTGGGCAATACTGACATAGTCTGCTGTGGACAGCTGTCGAGCCACATCCAGCAGAGATGTAGGTTGGGGAATTACCACTCTGATAAAGGTCTTAAGAAACTTGCGGCGTTGTGTGTCATAGGCTGAACACCGTAGTGTCGAATGGTTGAGCTCTACAATCTTGAGTGGATTAAAAAAAAAAGGTTCAAATACCTCTGAGCACTATGGGACTTAACAGCCGAGGTCATCAGTCTCCTAGAACTTAGAACTATTTAAACCTAACTAATCAAAGGACATCACACACATCCATGCCCGAGGTAGGATCCGAACCTGCGACCGTAGCGGTCGCGTGGTTCCAGACTGAAGCGCCTAGAACCGCTCGGCCACTCCGGCCGGCGGGTGGATTTCGCAGTACGGAAATGGCCGAACTGCCATTCTATAAAAATTTGAAGGATAACAGCCGCGACCGAACCAGCCGCGCTTTATAAGAGTGTTATGACGTCTAGATAGCTTGACTTGTGAGAACAAGGTTTTTCGCTGATTACTTGGCTTCCTTGTAGCATAATGTCTTCCTTTTAACTGTTGTGAGTTCCCCACGCCGTTGACTATTCCCGATGGACGTTTTTCTGTACACCAGCGAAAAAGTCGGAATGTCGAAGGGAAGTGTAGTAAGGTTGTCATCAATCACACTTTGTTTCATCAGGTGGTCCGCCATCTCGTTACATGAGACAAAAGAGTCTCCCTTGACCGATAGTAAAATTGTATACGTTTACGTTGACTTACTCTGTGATACACAACGGTAATTATATCGATCGCATGGCAGTTAGTATAGGAGCCTCTTTGCTGCTTTTACAGGTTTTCCAGTGCACTCCTCGATTACGTCACAGTAGGAATGTCGTTGAACTGATTTTACGCATATCGAAGGACCTCCTAAATTGGAAGAACTTCGGCAGTGAAGATGATGGGATCCTTCGGAAGCTTAAAACATAGCCCTAGATAGTGCATCCCTGCAGACGTAAACAAAGCCGCCGTCCTCTCTTGTTTTGGGGCCGTCAGTGAATATTTTGACTACTGAGGCCCATGTACAGTACATTCAATCAGACTGGAAGCTCCAGTAGAAGTAGTGCAAGTTAAATTCGACCCAGAGTAGAAGGACCGCTACATGAACTCTCGAAGTGTGTAGATTGGCAGCCGACAGTCAACTGAGGCGGCCGCCCCTTTGGAACAAATAGAGCAAGTTTCTGTGCGACTGTCATGTTGCTCTGCGGGAGTTCTACATGAGTGTTGGACATAAGAAAGTACTGATGGCGTGTCCGTCGTTGCCGAGTCATATTTGTTGAAGTGATAATACTCTCTGTTTTCTAATTTGTGTATTGTGCTGATAGAAACAAATAACTTGCCGGCCGGTGTGGCCATGCGGTTCTAGGCACTTCAGTCGGGAACCGTGCGACCGCTACGGTCGCAGGTTCGAATCCTGCCTCGGGCATGGATGTGTGTGATGTCCTTAGGTTAGTTAGGTTTAAGTATAATTTCTAGGGGACTGATGACCTCAGATGTTAAGACCCATAGTGCTCAGAGTCGTTTGAACAAATAATTTATGCTCCCCTGATGTGTATTCACCCATAGTGTTCTCTTGTCAAAGCAGTTAATAAAATTGTCAAATTCTCCAGACAGGCAGTATGATGAACGGTGGAAACGATGAAGGATGGTGTTGCCCAAAGGATAAATGCTCCTGGTTGGACTCCAGATCTCTTCA